>NC_064925.1:185257615-185882615 GCF_023897955.1 Schistocerca gregaria | reverse complement strand
GCAGTTATCTAACACTGCTGTTATAGCATGGTGGGACTTTCACATTCCTCAAGATTTCACTCGGAACCTACTTGTCTAAGAGACAGTGCATATTGCTTTTGATGTTTTATACATATTTTTTTTATTTTTTGCCTCTTGTGCTCTAAATTTTCGTCCTCAATGGCCATAGCGAACCTTCCCGCCATTTCTAAAAATCTTGTGTTTTGATTACCACTTCTGAATCCAGTGCAGACGTTTCTAGAAGATTCTAGAACTTTTCTCTGTTCAGAGACAGTTGGGAAGCAATGACTACACGAGATTTACCAACCGTTCTGGTTGGCTTAGCGGTCCAAGCTTTATAGCAGGACCAGAGGATTGGTCACTTGCTCCTTTCCTGGACACAGCGCCCAAAGAAATCTTGTGAATTCTCGAAAGATACACTCGGCCCTAACTAGCCGGTCAGTATACATGCCCTTGTGGAATGCGCAGGTAGATGTTAAGTCAGACTGAGGTTTAAAAGTTAGCTCGTCTGTAAACCCCTGGTATCAGCACTATCCGCAGTAGGGAAGGAGTGACTATCTGCGTTAACTTTTGCTGGTGATATTTAATTATGTGTCTGTAACTTAGAATAGCGTAATGATATGGTTGCATGGGCTTGTAATTTTTCGTGTGTTCGCACTGTGAAGTCTGTGATTCGTTTTGACCTAACTCATTCCATAAGGCCATCAGAAGTAGCTGGATGGTGAATATTAATTTATTTTCTTCTCGTGTTGAGTACATATGCAATTTTCTTAACACAGTGTCAGATAGTTCGTAGTCACAGGTCACACATACTTAAACGGCAACCCTTTTAACTGGAGAGAAATCAGACCCACCAGTCAATCGAGTACCAATACTCATTGTATTAAATGAATAATTTGCATCTCCCCATAATTTATCGTAGTATGGAATGACGTGCTTTTCCCTCTTGCTAATTTCTTTTTGTCTTGAATTGCTGTGTTTGTGCGTATCCGTAACTTAATTCCAAAGTAGACCGCAAGCCCAAACGTATAAAGAGGCTTTTCGTGCTGAGTTCCCACGCAAACTGACAATATCCACTCCTCCCTCGTGTATTATGGAGCTGCGCGTTCGCGAAGTGTGGCAGACAAGCTAGTGTGGCGCTACACGTTCGTTGCAGGTCCTGTGTCTCGTGATCCCCGTTTGCGAATACATGACGTTACTCAGACGTGACACACACTATCGACGACCGCAGAAACTGCTGTCGACTTTCGTCGATACGGGCCTCTCGCAAGGCTTCACGCACACATATGGGAGATTTATAAAAACACATCATTCCTGCAATGGTTTATTATAATTATTGCTATAATTAAATAGCACATAATGATTTACCGACATTTGCTCCAAGATTCACTCGCAACAATGTAAGCTATCCTATTCGGTTCCTGCCTAATCATATACTCGGAAATCCTTCGTTCTCAGATCAGATTGAAAGTAAATAACATCTAATATTATAGAACATACTTGTATTGCATTCATAAGAAAATAATTAACATGAAAAAATTGCATGTAACGGGATGCGAACCAACAACTTCAGAGTCTAGAAACCACGATGCTATTTATTATTCTTTTTTTATCAGAGTGACTCGGTACAATCACGAAACTTCCCTAGACTATGGTCAAATCATCATGTAATATAAGCTGTAAATGGGAGAAAAAATAACTTATGATAACAGAATAATAAATAGAGAAAGGGGAAAGAGATCGTGAACATAACCAAAAAGCCACTACTAAGCCCTAGTGCTATGCATCAATAACTTTTCATTTAGTTTTTTTTTACATTATATTAATTGTTTAAAAAATTTATATATTTTGCATTTTTAACATTTTTTAAGTTTATTTATAGAATCTAGAAGCAAAAGAACAACGAAGTCAGATTATATTCTAAATCGCAAACTAATCATTCCGTTTAGAGAAAAGTCCAGTTTAACTACAAGGATTATATACGCTTATGTGCATATATGCTTCATCTATACACATTACACAATAGAATTAGAGCGATACTGAGGCAAAACGCAAAACAAAACGATTAGGTAAACTAAGAGAGAACAGGCCGAAGCAAACCAGATGGGAACATACATAACAAAACACCTATCATCACGACAATGAAATTAACCAACATCTTGCCGATGAAAAACAAGATTCAACATGTTGGCGAAGAGGTGCCGACGTGGAGGCAGTCACAATCTTGTCCAATAAGCCATGATCGTGTACTACCTGGAGCCATGTGATCTTCCCCCTTGCCTTCTACGGTATAATGAACGAAAAGTCTTAGAACCACATTACGATATGGGTTTTCGACCGGGGAAAGAAGGAAGAATCTGGGTGCAATATTCTGTCCATAGTATACAGTCTCAGAAGATAAAGGAAGGCCAATTGTATCCTAATGCAAGAGCAATTTAGTACATAGCCTCCACTGGTAAAAAATCGTCGTATCGTGTCAATAGATGTACAACGCCTACATAAATCGGCGTAGCTAAGCCGAATATTGGAAAGTCGCTCGTTTGTTGGAATCTAGTTATTTACTACCTTATACCACGAGGACGCTAAGCGCTTCGGCGAAATCGGTAGACTGATGTTGACCCAAACTGTCGTCCAGGTGGGTGGCGGCGATTCTCTCTCAACCGGATTCGGGCAAGGGACTTATTCCGAACGAGTCTTTAAGAATTTTTCCTTAAAATGTCAGTCCCTAAATAGCTCACTGCAAGATAGAAGTCAAGAATATTTTTTAACTTCCGACTTATGGGACTAACGTCAATAGGTAGTTAAGGTCCAGCAGGACGGACACAGAGATAAACGAGACGTGAAAGTGTGAGTTTCTTAAGTTATCGTCAAAACAGTACGTCGCACGTGTAGCAACTGCGTCTTTCTTCGTATATTAGGCAGCCCCAAGCCCTCCCCCTCCGCCTCCTCCCATAGGAACGAGACTTCGTCACCACCTCATACCGTAAGAGAAAGATAGGTCATTTGCATGAGAAACGACGAGACAACTGTGGTAGTTTCTTCGCCATCGTCAAGGGAAACGGATAAACTTGGGCAACGTAATAAGCTTTTCTTAAGACCTATGTATCCAGTATTCTGACTTTCTGGACAGGGAAGTGACACGACCAGAATTTTGTCCATAACAAACTTCCAGTAGAGCGTCGCCATTTTGAGTGGACAACGATCAATGATGATATCGAGAAATGTATGCTGATCCACTGCAGTAAGACCAAGGAACAGCCGCGCCATCACAACTTCGCAAATTAAGAAGCCTACATTTACTTTCACTAATCAGTGCATCTGAACTTCGTCAATAATCATCGATTACTGCCTTCAATTGAGGTATCTCCGCAGGATCACAGAGTATAACCATCACGTCATCCGCGTATGGCTGGCAGCTGTGACTGAGCTGTTCTAGGCGCTTCAGTCCGGAACTGTGCTGCTTCTACGGTCGCAGGTTCGAATTCTGCCTTGGGAATGGATGTGTGTGATGTCCTTAGGTTTAAGTAGTTCTAAGTCTAGGGGACTGATGACCTCAGATGTTAAGTCCCATAATACTTCGAGCCATTTGAACCATCCGCGTATGCACGAAGAGCTATAGTCTCCCCGGAAAGTGTCCAACCTTTCAACTGGGATGCAAGCATCCGAAGTAGTAACTCCAGAGGCAACACAAAGTCATTGACAGTAGGCTTTCTTGAGGCACTTTCCGACGGATATTTATCGGGGGCGTCAGTTGGCCTTTACCAACCGCAGAAGCTGAAATAGCTGTAAACTGATTTGATAGCCAAACTGCTTATTTGCTTCTGTCTCGGGTTCTTCGGCCGACGTTCGTGTGATGATTTTGCTGACGTTTCGCCAGCACGAGTGGCTGGCATTGTCAAAGCTTCACCCTCCATTGCCGGAACGAACGTCGGCCGAAAAACCCGAGACAGAAGCAAATAAGCAGTTTGTCAACAAGTGGCCACGAAAGTCTTAACAATTTTGATTTGATAGCACTCGTTGTGTGTCAATAGTAAAGCTAACTGTCTCCAGAAACCGAAGCAAAAATTCGTGAGTAACACGGTCAAATGCCTTATCAAAGTCTAGAAAATCAAGGCACAAGGGACGGACGTTGTAGCATTGATCGAAACCACGTCTCGACACTCAACTTCAGAGATAAAAACGGGACGACCAGGTATACAGCTTTGATGTTTTGCAACAATTGTCTCTATCGGAGCCGACATCCCGCTATTAACAGCCTTCACCAAAGTCTTATAACCAAAGTTTAACAAAGTAATTGAGCGAAAGCTACCAGGGGCAGCAGGCCCAGGGATTTTTCGGAATTAAAACAATTTTTCTCGCTTTCAGCGAGGTCGGCACTACTCTCCCCTGTAACACTTCTTTCAAAAGTGGCGTAAAAGTAGAGGCCAACAGCGGCCAAAAGCGCACGTAAAACCCCACAATAAGTTTGTACACTTCTTCCCGCTGTAAGACAGTTTAGAGCTTTTCATTATATTCAGGTGTAATTGTCGTATCCAAGGTGCTGACTAGTGGGTCGTAGAATGTAGCACTGGACTCAGCGATGTCTTAGATGACTACGTAGTATTGCAGTAACACACACACTATATGAGCTTGCCCCTTTACAATACGGCCATCATTTCTCGTGCACCGGCGACGGGTATGCTGCCGAAGCAAATGATATAAGGAAATCAATTCTTCCGTCATCGACGAACGTGGCTTGGATCGTATTTTCAAACCTTCTATTTGTGTCCTCTTTAAGGTCAACAATTTAGCCTTTGCACGCCTAACATCCGTAATTTGCAGAGGGGCGTGGTCCACAGTATCAAAGTTCGCGCAGGATGGAATAGTAATATTTATAAGTTCTCCGAAATTCTCGCACTTTGGCAGCACAAAAAGGTATCAGAGCTTTCCTGAGCCTTTGTTTTGACAGTTGTGTCCACCAGTCAAAGATGGAAGAGTATTTGCCAGTGGACTGTAGAATGCGCTCTTACAGGGCTCGCATCACGTTATCGAGAGAGGGGTTAGTTAGATGAGCGACGTTTAACACCCACAGAGAGTTTGACGGGTTACCGTTCAAGATTGAGAATTGTAGTCATAGCGCAGTGATCCGTAAAGGAATCTCGGACGACTTCAACACCAAGAACACTATCGCGCAGGCAGTCTGATAAGTAAAACCTATCTAATCTACTACTAGAAGTCTCCGTAAAGTGGGTAAATGTAACTAACGTCGTGTATTTACACATCCAGACGTCTTTCAGGCGTAAGGAGCGGTCCAATTCATGTAATTCACGATAGAAATTAAAATTTAGAGACTGATCTGAGGGACGCAACACCACGCAGCAGAATATCAGGAGGACTCTTACGCAACAGTTAAACAATATCCTCTTCAAACAAAACCGAACGATCCACTGCGCGATCAGTGTCAGAAGGGGCACATAAAATAACCAAGGTAAGATGAAAACGTTTACAACCTATGCCCCTGCCAGAATCCAACATTTCCACCTCAGCAATAGGAATGCCTTCGCGGAAGAATAAGGCTGTTCTAGCAGAATAGTCGGGTGCTACATTAAAGATCATACGAGAAGCAGGTAAGGAGAAGTGTCCAAACAAAACCTCCTGTAGGAATACTACATCCGCACACAAATCATAGATGAATTCACGTACTAAGGCGCTCCAGTCATGGACTGTGCGGCTGATCCCGGCGGAGGTTCGAGTCCTCCCTCGGGCATGGGTGTACGTGTTTGTCTTTAGGATAATTTAGGTTAAGTAGTGTGTAAGCTTAGGGTTCAAATGGCTCTGAGCACTATGGGACTTAACATCTATGGTCATCAGTCCCCTAGAACTTAGAACTACTTAAACCTAACTAACCTAAGGACAACACACAACACCCAGCCATCACGAGGCAGAGAAAATCCCTGACCCCTCCGGGAATCAAACCCGGGAACCCGGGCGCGGGAAGCGAGAACGCTACCGCACGACCACGAGATGCGGGCTAAGCTTAGGGACTGATGACCTTAGTAGTTAAGTCCCATAAGATTTCACACAAATTTTTGTATTGACGCAACGAAGCCAATCGGAATTCTGATTCTAAACAATTAACATTTAAGGAAAAGAACATATAGTCTTGGGTCAGTGACCACCGCTATACAGGGATGTACGGAACGTACCGAGCAGAGCTACGTAGACAGCTGAGCGTCAAGATCAATTGCGGAACCACAGATAAATCAGACATCGGAGGACCCAAAAACCCGTCATGGGTACCTTTTTTCTTAGATTTCTTACATGCCACCACACGGTCAGGTGGTATACGCTGTTTCTGTCGGAGACGTGGCATGACGGTCTCTGCAAATGGAGATGTAGGGGGGACCATAGGCACAGCTTCCTGCCCCTGAGAATAAGGAACATGTAAAGTAGGTCCAGGCACTAAGGTGGAAGCATTATGTGGAACCACCAATGCAACTGGTGATACTTTGTCGCTAATTTCATTTCCTCTGTAGTTGCTGTGGGCGACAAATTTAGTAAACAGTCGGCGGCTGAAGACGAAGGAGCAGGAGGACACTGCCACGTCTCAGGCTGTAACGGGGAACACAAAGACGAAGTGGTGGCCCCGCTCCCTCTTCAGAAATAGGCAGCTCGGAAGGACTCACTTCGCGAGCAGGATGTGTGCTGAAGGTACCTTCTTCACTACTCAATGGAACACGAACGGCAGGTACTGTATCATCGAGAGGAGCAGAGGACAAAATCGATGCGGACGAGGCTAGGCAGAAGGAGGTACAGCTGAATCATCGCCCTCACCATCGAGAGCGCGACTTCGCTTATCTGTCATTGTTGCAGGTTCTATCCTGAGGGGCAAAAGGACCTTGGTCCTGTCGCAGAGGTGAAGGCGGGGATTCATTTACACGATTGTCAGAGCTGTCTTTTCGTTCATTATGATCCGAAGCAGAAATAGGTCCAAGTTCGGGAGTGTTAGAAACAAGATCAGCAACCGTTAATTTGCGACCCTGCACTAATTACGGCTTTAATACAAACACCCTCCGGGGGCAATTACACCGTGTCCATTTTCATTACATAGGAAGCTGGTTCCCTCTTGAGCAGCATACCGGGTAGTTACAATTAAACTTTTCCTATTTAACATGTTATAACAAGGAAACTAATTACAGTACAAACACCAAACGTCGTAGCATTAACGCCAAAGACATGGGGAAGAGAAATAATGCACAATCAGATCGACGGAAACACTTTTAATGTGCTGCTACGGTACATCATACAATTGCATGCGGGCACCATTACTGCTACAAAAGGGTCTCAGTATGGCGCCCATCAGTATAAAGAAGAGTCTGAAAGCGCAGGATTGCATTCTGCACAGCAGAACGAAGCATGTGCCTCTCTTGGTGTGCTGCGCTTCAGATCATCACATGTGTGAATGATCCCCTGGTAAACCCCGTCCCTCAGTTAGCCCCACAACTGTAAATCACAGGTGATGAGATCAGGCGATCGTTCCGGCAACGCATTTGAAAACAATAGGCTAATAATTCAATCGTTTCCCAATGCGGTTCGGACAAGCAGGTAAAATACACGAGCGATGCCGGTGGGGCCACATCTTGCATTAAAACTGTTGAGTTCAATGCGTCTCTCTCCTGTACGGCGGGTATGACATGCTGGCGAAGCATATGGCAGTAACGCTGGCCAGTCACATTCCCGTCTTTGGTCCTTGAGCGCCAAAAAAGAATGGGGCAATGATAAACGTAGCCGTGCACCCACACCATACAGAGGAACTTCATGCACAGTGACTGGAGCTGAACTTCCCCACACTCGGCAGTTCTGTGTGTTCACTTCACCCATCAGAGAAAAATGCGCTTCGTTTGTCCTTACGATGGTCCAACGCCAGCCCTCGTCAACTTGCGAAAAAGTGGAGGGCGATGTCAACACTTCGTTAAGCGTCCTGTGGTGCAAGCTGCTGCACGATATGCTCCTCGTACGGATACCATTTGAAAATGGTTCGAAGCACCTTCCGTACACTGGACCACGGGATGTTCAACAGCACGTGCACTGCCCGACGATCGGGAATTGCGAGCAGCGTTGTCTGCCGTAGCAGAAGAGGTTTCACTCACACACCTGTGCTGCAACTGATCGTCGGCCCCTTCACGAAGCTACGCCCAGTTCTCCAGCTGATTCGAACTTCTTTGTCATGCTCCGCACAATAGGTGGAGACAGAGGACGCTTCCGTAATCCTTTCAGCCGGCAATATTCTCGAAGTGCAGCCGCAGCATTGCTGTTGTTTTGATAATACAGCTTTACCAATAATCCCCTGCTCCATTTGTCCAAGCTCATGTTGACACGTCAACAAGTGTACTGTGACTGGTAAGATGTGTGAGACTGTGAATCACGATGACTGAAATGGTTCAAATGGCTCTGAGTACTATGGGACTCAACTGCTGTGGTCATTAGTCCCTTAGAACTTAGAACTACTTAAACCTAACTAACCTAAGGACATCACACACATCCATGCCCGAGGCAGGATTCGAACCTGCGACCGTAGCAGTCGCACGGTTCCGGACTGCGCGCCTAGAACCGCGAGACCACCGCGGCCGGCACACGGTGACTGATCACGGCACCTGGTGACCTTAGTTGGAACTGGACGACGGCTCTGTGAGGAATGGAAATGATGCACTCTTACTCTGGACGTAAATGCTACGAAGTTTGGCACTCGTACGGTGATTATTTTCCGTCTTATAAAGTGTTAAACAGGGAAAGTTTAATTATAACCACCCGGTACGTGTCACGAACGCGGTAACCACACATTTGTAAATGTCATGGATTATTGCGTTCGATATGTACTTCCACGGAAAGAATTCCACTAGAGCACTGTTATCTCTGGTGGGACGTTTTTTACGTTACCATAGAAAGTTGTCATCTGCTTCCGGCGGGAAGTTGAACACTCGAACACTGGTGCCCGCATCTCGTGGTCGTGCGGTAGCGTTCTCGCTTCCCACGCCCAGGTTCCCGGGTTCGATTCCCGGCGGGGTCAGGGATTTTCTCTGCCTCGTGATGGCTGGGTGTTCTGTGCTGTCCTTAGGTTAGTTAGGTTTAAGTAGTTCTACGTTCTAGGGGACTGATGACCATAGATGTTAAGTACCATAGTGCTCAGAGCCATATCGAACACTGGTATAGTCAATTTCAGCCTCTGCGAATCACACCATACTAATGAAATTATCGGGATGCTTGAACGGGACTTGAACCATGTCGCGACAGTAATATTTCAATTTGAATGGTTCAGATGGCTGTAAGCACTATGGGACTTAACATCTGAGGTCATCAGTCCCCTTAGAACTACTTAAACCTGACTAACCTAAGGACATCACACACATCCATGCTCGAGGCAGGATGTAGCAGCAGCGCGGTTCCAGACTGAAGCGCCTAGATCCGCCCGGCCACAGCGGCTGGCCTTCAATTTGAAAGAGATCCATAAATTTCACATAAACTACGTACTCGTCTGCGTCAAAATAAGCGGCTTGGCCCTGACCAGGATTCACATGAATTGTATCGACAAGCCAATCGTGGATTTCTAGAGACCCGGGCTGCACGTGTCGCATTGTTTTATCGCAAAGAAAGCTCACAGTACCTTTTCGTGGAATACACATGGAAACCATGGTAGCCATAGAGGAGCGGCCGACACCGCGGCAAGTAGGCGAACACAAATAGTTAGGCGAAGCGGAGGCACTACGACTCAACTCGAGAGACAGAGCAACACTAACGAGGAAAACTTCACAAAAAAGACGCTGCGGCAAATGAGATGAGCAGAAACCCACTCGACGCTCGAAGCAGGACTGCAAGCACTTAACCACGCCATGTTAAATCCGATCTTGATTATCATATATTGTATTGAAGGCTTGTACCGTTGATGCGTTATTGTGACAGTTAATGATAATGGTTGTAGTGTCAAATTGTTTTTAAAGCAAAGGGCGTGTTATTTATTCTCATCGGGAATCTTGTTGTTCCAATCACACCGTCATCCTCCTCAGTGCAGTCAGACTTCTTCTACGCGCCATCGATACTTGCTTCACACATTCAAAGAGAGAGACTGGAGGTGAAGAAAGCTTAAAAAGTAGTAAGACTTCTTTACACAGGGAAAGCAGAAATATGTTACACTACAATTTCAAAAGAACAGATTCAAATATATAGCAAAAATTGCAAAAAAATAATAAAAAACAAAAATATCAGCACTCGACAGTGGCCTACCGATATCAGTATATCGACATATGCATATAACAATATCGCTGACATATACCAATATCTTATGGAAAAGATATCGATAACTTATCTGCAGTCCCAACCCTCACACATGCAGTGGGGAATGAAGCTGCCTGTGGCAAGTATTACACAAACTCCTGCCACTTCTCCTCAAACAGCTACCTTATATATGTTAACATACTAAAAACGTTATTTTTTTTAAACAGTGACCACAAATGTACGAGGCGTGTTTTTTTAAGAAAATACCATTTTGAAATAGAAAACGAGACATTTATTAGCAATTTTATTGTTGTATCAAAGCCTGTACTTGCCCTACTTTTAGATACAATTCCCACGAATATTAAGGAACTTATCGTATCGTAAAACCAGTTTTTGAATACCATCCACAATTTAAACGTCCTGTAACAATTGCATAAAATAGACTTCTTGATACTTGAGAAAACTCAGATAAAGTCCAAATCGTAGTCTGTCCTTTCTCACCTTTTCAAACTTCTGCACCAAACCGTGACTACTGACAAGAGGTGGCACACTTTTTTCCTCATCGTGCACATTCGTACGGCCATCTTTAGAAGCTTTACGACTCCGACGTCACGTGACGAATTTCCAGAAGTGTCAAGCGTGCTTTATGGAGTTGTTCTAGAACTTTTAAGTTGTCGAAGGTTATGGCCAGGCGACAGATTTCTACGAGGATGTTATTCAAAAGCTGGTTTTACAATACGATAAGTGCCTTAAGATCGGTGGGAATTATATGGAAAAGTGGATCAAAATAAAAGTGCTAGAAAATTCAACTCGTTTTATTTTTGTTTCGAAACTGTACTCACTTAAAAAGCGCGACTCGTAATAGCCAAACGCGATATTTTATTTATTTATTTATTTATTGTCCCGTGGGACCAAATTAAGCAGAAGTCTCTATGGTCATGGAACGAGTCAATACATGAAATTATAACACGATAGTAGAAATAGATAAAATGAAATATAAGAAACGCATTCAGGCGACAATTCGTAAGTTTAAATAAAGGAAATCAACAATGTAACATTGAAATTTGCTTAATTTTTCAGCTCTTCCAGGAGTTCCTCAACAGAATAGAAGGAGTGAACCATGCGGAAACTCTTCAGTTTAGATTTAAAATTATTTCGGCTACTGCTAAGATTTTTGGGTTTTTGTGATAGCTTATTGAAAATGAATGCACCAGAATAGTGCACTCCTTTTTGCACAACAGTCAAGGTAGTGCATCCCACATGCAGATTTGATTCTGCCTAGTATTAACTCAGTGAAAGCTGCTAACTCTTGGGAATAAGCTAATATAGCTAACAACAAACGACATTAAAGAAAATATATACTGTGAGGGCAATGTCAGAATTCTCAGACTATTGAATAGGGGTCGACAAGAGGTTCTCGAACTTACACCACATATAGCTCGAACAGCCCGTTTTTGAGCCAAAAATACCCTTTTTGAATCAGAAGAATTACCCAGAAAAATAATACCATATGACATAAGCGTAAGAAAATATGCGAAGTAGACTACTTTTCGTGTTGAACTGTCACTCATTTCAGATACTGTTCTAATGGTAAATGAAGCAGCATTTACTTTCTGAACAAGGTCGTGAACATCGGCTTTCCACTACAGCTTACTATCTACCCGAACGCCTAGGAACTTGAACTGTTCCGTCTCCCTTATAATATGCCCATTCTGTGTGATCAGAATATCGGTTCTTATTTAATTGTGGTTTTGAGAATTGCGTCATACTGCTGCAATAAATTTATGACTACGCACTAAATTTAAAATGCTATCGGTATGAAGAAAATGGCGGAGGGGGGGGGGGGGGAGAATCCCATTGATACCTTCCGCGCTGTTTCAAAGAAAAGCGTTACGATATTTGTCTAAAGCTGTTGTCAGTTCCATAACCTGATGGAACTGTAAGAGTGGAAACGTTCGAAAATATCTAAAAAAAGGACAACGTCGTACTTTTCTTTCGCAAGAATTTTTACTTCTTGTCCACGCCGAGGTACGATTTTAAAGCTCTTATTAATGTTTCACAAACACCGCTGCCGTACAGCGTGTAGGAAAGAGGGGAAAGCAAGAGAAACACGAGGGGCCGAGAAAAGGGGCAGAGCGTGCGAAACGCGGCCGGGCCTCGTTCATTATTTGCCGAAGCAGGCTTTTGCGGCGTAATCTGCAGCCGGGCGGCCGGCGCCAGAGGTAACGCGCAGAAATTGGATTCTCTCCTCCTGTGTCTCCGGCCCTCCTGCGGGAGATGTTCCGCGGCAGCAGAAGGAAATGAAATTAGGCGGCGGCGTCTCCCGCAGGCGCGTTTGCTCTCTTCGATTACCGGCCGCGACCCCAGAGGACCTCCACCAACCCCCACACCCCCCCCCCCCCCTCCATCCTGCCCCCACTGACTGCCCACCCACCCCCCAGTCTCAGAGCTGGTAAAGAAAGCAGCGCCCTAGACCCCAGCCTCCCATCGAGAAGATCGCGTCTCCTCCCGATCTGCCTGCTGAGCCTCTCCAGACGTCTCAGGGCAGACGCTTTTCGAAATGAATTGAGTCGTTTGTTGGAACTCTCAGCAAATCTTAGACGCTATCTTGTCTCGGCACACTGTAAAGGGAAAAGCTGTGCAACGAGACCAAATAAAGCAACTGAAAACTTCAGTAGGGGACGCCGCTTAATACTGGTGTCAGTTACTGGGAGTCCATCATGGTCACAGATTTCAGTCTTGTGCACAAACGATCTGGTAGGAGCATAATGCGACTGTTTGATGATGATGCTGTTGTGTATAGGAAGGTCTCGCCGTTGAGTGTCAGTAGGAGAACACAAAATGACTCACACAAAATTTATAATTGGTCTGGTGAATGGCAGCTAGCTAAAAGTGTACAGAAATATACATTAATGCAGTTGAGTAGAGGAAACAAGATCATAATGTTCCAGTACAGCACTATTAATGTGCTTCCTTACACCATCACATCGATGAAATATCTTAGCGTGACGTTGCAAAGCAGTATGAAATTGAATGAGCATGTAAGGATTGTAGTGGGCGAGGCGAGTGGTCGACCACGGTTCATTGGGTGAAATTTAGAAAAGTGTGGTTCATCTATAAAGAAGACCGCATGTACACTATTGGCCATTAAAATTGCTACACAAAGAAGAAATGCAAATGATAAACGGGTATTCATTGCAAAAATATATTATACTAGAACTGACATCTGATTACATTTTATAGCAATTTGAGTGCATAGGTCCTGAGAAATTAGTACCCAGAATAATACGACTGTGCATTGAGTCAAACAGAGCTTGGATGGCGTGTACAGCTACAGCTGCCCATGCAGCTTCGTCACGATAGCACAGTTCAGCAAGAGTAGTGACTGGTGTATTGTGACGAGCCAGTTGCTCGGCCACCATTGACCAGACGTTTTCAGTTGGTGAGAGATCTGGAGAATGTGCTGGACAGGGCAGCAGACGAACATTTTCTGTATCCAGAAAGGCCCGTACAGGACCTGCAACATGCGGTCGTGCATTATCCTGCTGAAACGTAGGGTTTCGCAAGGATCGAATGAACGGTAGAGCCACGGGTCGTAACACATCTGAAATGTAACGTCCACTGTTCAAAGTGCCGTCAATGCGAACAAGATGTGACCGAGACGTGTAACCAGTGGCACTCCATACGATCACGCCGGGTGATACGCCAGTACAGCGATACCGAATACACACTTCCAATGTGCGTTCACCGCGATGTCGCCAAACAAGGATGTAACCATCATGATGCTGTAAACAGAACCTTGATTCATCCGAAAAAAATGACGTTTGCCATTCGTGCACCCAGGTTCGTCGTTGAGTACACTGTCAGAGGCGCTCCTGTCTGTGATGCAGCGTCAAGGGTAACCGCAGGTCTCCGAGCTGATAGTCCGTGCTGCTGCAAACGTCGTCAAATTGTTCGTGCAGATGGTTGTTGTCTTGCAACCGTCCCCATTTGTTGACTCAGGGATCGAGACGTGGCTGCACGATCCGTTACAGCCATGCAGATAAAGTGCCTGTCATCTCGACTGCTAGTGATACGAGGCATTTGGGATCGAGCACGGCGTTCCGTATTACCGTCGTGAACGCACGGATTCCATATTCTCCTAACAGTCATTGGATCTCGACCAACGTAAGCAGCAATGTCGCGATACGATAAACCGCAATCGCGTAGGCTACAATCCGACCTTTATCAAAGTCGGAAACGTGATGGTACGCATTTCTCCTCCTTACACGAGGCATCACAACAACGTTTCACCGGGCAACGCCGGTCAACTGCTGTTTGTGTATCAGAAATCGGTTGGAAACTTTCCTCACGTCAGCACGTTGACAGGTGTCGCCATTGGCGCCAACCTTGTGTGAATGCTTTGAAAACCTAATTATTTGCATATCACACCATCGTCTTCCTGTCGGTTAAATTTCGCGAATGTAGCACGTCATCTTCGTGGTGTAGGAATTTTAATGACCAGTGGTGTACATAAACAAATGGTTGGTTCAAATAGCTCTGAGTACTATGGGACTTAACTGCTGTGGTCATCAGTCCACTAGAACTTAGAACTACTTAAACCTAACTAAACTAAGGACATCACACACATCCATGCCCGAAGCAGGATGCGAACCTGCGACCGTAGCGGTCTCGCGGTTCCAGACTGCAGCGCCTAGAACCGCTCGGCCACACCGGCCAGCGTACATAAACGATATGGTAGATAGGGTAAGCAGCATAATGGCGGAGTGTGTATCCGCCGAAATATCGGCAGTTGTCGAAAATTCAACCTGGCTGAATGCCCGTAAGTACTTTGAACATAATTTACGCCAGGAGAAGCTCAGGTATCACATAATGCGACTGTTGCTGATGATGCTGTGGTGTATAGGAAGGTATCACCGTTGAGTATCAGTAGGAGGACACAAAATTTCTAGTTGGTCTGATGAATGGCAGCTACCTAAAAATACACCGAAATATACAGTAATAGAGATGAGTAGGGAAAATAAACTCATAATGTTCCAGTACAACACTACTAGTATGGTTCCTGACACAGTCAAGTTGATTAAATATCTAAGCCTAACGTTGCAAAGAAGTATGAAATTGAATGAGCATGTAAGGATTGTAATGGGAAACGCGAATGGTCGACTTCGGTTCATTGGGTGAAATTTAGAAAAGTATGGTTCATCTATAAAGAAGACCGCATGTAGGACATTAGTCTGACCCATTGTGAGTACAGTTCGAGTGTCTGGAATCGGATTAAAGGAAGACATCGAAGCGATTCAGAGACGGGCTGCTAGATTTGTTACTAGCAGTTTCGAAAAATACTCAGTACTACGGAGATACTTCGGAAACACAAATGGGAGTCACTGGAGGGAAAGCGACGTTTTTTAGAGGAGCACCACTGAGAAAATTTACGAAACCGGCATTTAAAGCTGACTACTGCTGCCAACGTACATTTCATATAACGACCAAAAAGTCAACATTAGAGAGATTATGGTTCATACGGAGAGGCATACAGAAGTCGTTACTCCCTCGCTAAATTTACGAATGGAACAGGAAAGGAAATGACTGGTAGTGGTACAGGATACACTATGCCACACACCATAGAGTGGCTTGTGGAGTATGTATGACAGATGTACACGTAGATGGACACCAAGAAAGAAACGTTTTAATTAAACAGCCACCCTGGTGTCAGTGCATATCTTTCAATCTCGTTTCACTTATAGATTAACTTTAAACGTTTTCTTTGTCAGATTGTTACGTACCATAAGCTCTGACATCTCACATGATGAAACTTCCTGGCAGATTAAAACTGTGTCCCGGACCGAGACTCGAGCTCGGGACCTTTGCCTTTCGCGGGCAAGTGCTCTACCATCTGAGCTACCCAAGCACGACTCACGCCCCGTCCTCACAGCCTTACTTCTGCCAATACCTCACATGATGATGATGAGGTCCCATACTCCGAGGAGCGTTGGGGCGATGCGGGAGACCCGCACCGCCGTACTAGGCAAGGTCCCAGTGGAGGTGGTTTGTCATTGCCTTCCTCCGACCATAATGGGGTTGAATGATGAACACGACACAACACCCAGCCATCTCGAGGCACGGAAAAATCCCTGACCCCGCCGGGAATGGAGCCCGGGATCCCGTACGCGGGAAGCGAGAACGTTACCGCAAGATTACGAGCTGCGGACACACCTCACATATCACATCACATTTCTTGAATTTTTAATATGAGAAATAAAAGCCGTATTTTCCTCTGGACTCAGTGTCCCTTTGGATATAAAAGTATCGTGGAAAAATGAATTGTTCAGAAATATATTGTGCTCGTCAGACTACCACGTGAGAAACGCATGTTCCCACTGTGAACTACTACATGGCGTTCACGTGATCACAGAAAGTGGAGACGCTTTGCTAAAGTGACGCCAGCGTGACTTTCCTAAGTTCAAACTCAGGAGGGATGGGTTGTCACACAGGAACTAAAGACGGAATGGCGTGTGGTCATGATCAGAAACGTGTGCACGGAAATGACAAAATTTAATGGATCTAAAATTCATGTTTAGGATCTAAGGAACTGACGAGCATCATGAGTTAATAATAGGCAACTTGAGTGTGCTGCTACATCTTGACTCGGAGGCGCAGGCAAAGTAAATGAAACGGAACTTGCCCCAGTTTGCAGGCGAGATACACGCACCGCTGTGCAAAACTGAAGGACGAGATAGATAAAGTAACACAACACATTAAATACTTGGTGGAACTGGATGTGTGTTATCAGCGGTCTCCCAGTCATGCACAGAAACTTGGACGTTTCATGGCGTGAGATCGCCAAGACTAGAACGCCAAATGGTGCTGGCGCTGTAACACACATGCAGCAGAAAAAAACTGGAAAAAACAGTTTGTGTCAATCGGTGAATCACTGTGATGGTGTTCTTGATTACAACTTGACTCGGAGAGAACATAGACGACACTACCGAGATTACTTCACACGGGGTAGTATCATCGGGAAATCTGAAAAAGGCCAAAGTGTGATGATTGTTTCCCAAGAGTTTGGTATTGTTCACAGCATCGTTTCAAGTGCCTAGGGAGTGTTCCGAACGACAGACGCTTTGTTCGAAGGAGAGGAGGTGGTCAACGACGGTCAAGTATAGCAGCACTTGAGAAGGGACTCAGGTCTAACAGCAGCTGTCATTGCAAACACATTTAATATAACTGCAGGGCACATAGTCTCATGCTCCACATCGGCACTGCGATTGTATTGAAACGCCCGCTAAATCACGCAGGGCTAACAGGTAATTAGGATTGTGGAAAGGTCCAAGGGAGTTGCGGTCGGATTCATTTCACAATTGTAATTTATTATCATTTAGTTCAAAAATACACTTTTTCGAGGCTAAATGCCTCCAAACAGATGCTTTAGAATAAGTTCAATTTTGAAAAGACATGACACACAGTTAAATTTAAGAATAAGGTAAATCGTATACATATATGAGATCAGCATGCGGAGCGGCTGAAGGCCGCCGGATTAAATCTTCAAAATTCCAAATATACTATGATGATTACTGAAGGTAGAAGGCCACAGTGTTTTAAGATGCTAACTGGGCTGATGGCCCACATGGTGCACATAAGGAGATGAACAAACGCAATAAGATGGCTAAAGGCCACAAAGTTAATTCTGCAAATTAAGAAAATATATATTGGAACAACCGGTAAAACAATACATTAAGTTTAATAATTTCCTTTTTGCAACACCAAGGCCCAGAATAACTTGTAAAATCTTTCAGAGAAAATTACAATAACCTTTCAAGAGCAGAAGGCGATAATGTTTGGACTTGAAAGAAACTCTGAGAACATGTTTTCAGGCCTGAAAGCCCACAACTAACCTTGCCAAAATAAAAACATAAAATACAGTAAAATTACAACAACATTAACACTTCCAAAGGGCTAATTAAGAGAACGGCATTCAGGAGTATCCAGTGGCTCGGTCTGCCCTCGTTCACTTGGGCGAGCCAGATGGTGAGTGCAACTACACTTAATTCGTGCGAACCCAACAAAGGGACAGTCACGGACCGACCGACCGACTGCTTGCTTGCCACGACGGAGTACACGAGATTTCAAGGAAAAAAATATATATCACTACCCCCAAAAAACGAGTATGTGAACTGAGCTGCCAAAACTACACAACTTGTTGGGAAGCAACAACAGGTCAGGAAAAGACACTGCCTAAAAACTACGTTAGCGGCCAGGGCAAGTAACCAGATCACTAACGTCACAAGGCAGAAAATTCCACTGGTTCACTTAACTATGAAATAAGATAATACGGTTAACTTCACTCAAAATGACCACTGCCTGAATTTACTTTAGTGGCCAGGGCAGGTGACCAGAAAACTAAAGGCCACAAGGCATAAAATTCTGCTGGTGATCTTGACTATGGATAAACTAATTTGATCAGTTCCACCTGACGGCTGCTATCTCGAACACTTGGCTCGTTGTTGCTCACAGGAAAACCTCCACAACAGCAACGCCGGAACCAACAGCGTAATGTTCAAAACCACTCAACCTCCACTTTCTGGGTCGGCGAGCGACGATGCTCGTACTGATCGGAGAGCTCCAGACAGACTCCAACACTGCGCAGTCAACGGCCCATTCGACAACGTCGCAAGGAGATGTACTCGGATGAACCGACCGACCAACAATCCAGTAAAGTCAGACTAGGCTTAAGTGATGCATGGCGGCAACGGTCGGGCGGGCGATGTCCACACAGGGCTCACAGATGCTGCAACCCGGCGACTGGCTGGACCGGGCTGCTCTCCAGACGCGTTGCAACTGACTGCGAGGGCTCAACTCACGACCCGAACTGCCGCCGTGAACTCTCGTCCTCGCACATTCCGACTCACCCCACGACGGATGACAACCAGGAAGTAATAGCAGCCGAGCAAAGATCCTATCAGAGGGGATGTATCGATATGCGCTACTAACGCAGATGACGGTCAGGCAAGACAGCAAAGCAGTAACGCCAGCAATTTAAATCAACGTGGTGAGATGGAAATACGTTAAAACAGGATGTAAAATAACAAATGGTCAGACGGCGAGCCATGCACGGCTCTTGTATGACTGTGCTTTCTTTGCCTGACGACTTACGTACTGTTCCAGTATCCATTGTCACGCACCACATCGGCGGTAATGTTTGCAATGGTGCCAAGAGAATAGAGACTGCCGGCCGGAGTGGCCTAGCGGTTCTAGGCGCTACAGTCTGGAACCGCGCGATAGCTAAGACGGCAGGTTCGAACCCTTCCTCGGGCATGAATGTGTGTGATGTCCTTAGGTTAGTTATGTTTAAGTAGTTCTAAGTTCTCGGGGTCTGATGACCTCAGAAAAGTCCCATAGTGCTCAGAGCCATTTGACCCAAAAATAGAGACTGGACCAACGAGGATAAACCAGAATCAGCGTGAGTAATGACTCTGGGCCTACTCTCATATGGTGAGAGGAAGGGGGAACACGTAATGCTCCCAGGAACGTTATCGGTGTGGGGAGGCATAACGTTGTATGGGCGTACTGTTCCCCAGATCTTTGAACGCGTTACAGCAACCTGTCAGCGTTATTATGGCATTCCATTCCTTCCCTGTGTGCGTCTTTTCAGGGGTACATTTGGCCCTTGATTCACTGTTATTGATAGAATGCGCTACCGCACTGAACAACGCAGGTGGACGAGCTCTTGAGAGAAGAGGATATTCGGCAAATGATCTGACCTGCCCGTTCCCTCGTGTTAAATCCCACTGTGCACGTGTGTCGTTTGGTGGAGAGACGTTTTATCACAAGTACACAGGCATGGACGACCGTCCAGCTGACGTCAACCGTGCTTCTAAAGGAACTGTATGCTCTGAGATGCCCTGCTAAACCAACAAGACAGGACAGGTAGTTTAAATTTTGGAAAGGGGCCAAAATATGGGGCTGTCAGTTACACTCGAACATACAACTTTATTATTTGATCAAACATTAAAAGAGCCAAAAAAAAATTTTTTTCACACACAGCTTTAATCTTTGGGACTTAATTACACTTTCGTTAACAAACAGCTAAAGGCCAATAACTTAAAACGCAAGTATAATCAGAAATTTAAAAGGCAAGCCTTATCTTAAAACAGTTCTTTAGTCTGGTGTGCATACTGTAAGACCTTCGGTACACACACCATCACAGTATTTGACTTTTCGCTCTAGCGAAGTAGGCAAGTGTCCGCGATATGTCTCGTGGTCTATTCGTGGCGTGTTTATCTACTGCCGTTAGGTCAGACGATAGAAATGCCACTTGCACGCTTGGAGTAGCAGATTGACGGTGACCAACTTTAAACAGAAATTGATTAATTTTCACACACATTTATTAAAATAATAAAAAACATAGATCTTACGTAAATGGATTTTGGATGCTGTTTACAATTGACAATCTGAAGTTCCTTTTGTCTTGGTATGTTAATCTTATTCTCACATATCTCTGCTACTTGACAATGTGTCTATACATTTATCTTCATGTCTATGTACAGGAATATGGTAATCTTATTAGGCACAGACTAATGCAGACTGACTAATCGGGGGTCGGTACACTCGTCATAATACCTCGAGCGTTCAGGTATCACTGCACGAGTGTGATCCGCGAGGAGAAAAGATTGTACATTAGCAGCAATCTCACTGACTGCGTTACATATTAATACGCGGACCGGCGGAAGCAGAATTTGGTCCGTCTCTAAGACAGCGCCATTTCGTAGTGCGGAGACGGACGAGCGCTGCGCCTGCGCTGTTGTCCTTAGCGGGGCGCGCTCTAGTGGGAAAGTTGTGTACTCGCTGACTACGCGGAACTATGTACACAACATCCCTCCCTTCCGGGAGAAGAAAAAAACTTTTTGAAGTTTGCTTGAAAAGCCTTTTTTTCTGCTTCCTTGCTTTCTGGCGTTCATATGTCTGTGGGTTCACACATGATGCTCCCCGTGGCATTCACCAGCGGGCTGCTAGGAAAACCCACTCAAAACCTATGGAACAGAGAACCGGAGAAGCAAAAATTTTGTTACATAATTGCATTTCAACATTGGTACATTGGTCAAAGTTTAAATCTAATTCTTCTTCGACGTCCACCTTGTCTGGGGATGTTGGCTGTGGACGGCTGGTGTAATCGGCTGCATCTGAAGGTGCTGCGTCGGCGTCGGCGGCGGTGGCTGCGTTGGCTGCCGGTGACGGCGTCTGGAATCCCGCGAGCTGCTCGGGGTTCACATCTGCTTCTGAGTCTGCAAAATGAAACAGCCTAGGAGTTCTGCCTATACGTGACTGCTGTCTTTGCTGCCGTAATTGATTAGTATGGCGAATAACTATGCCGTTTTGCGTTCTTATTCTATACATGACATTTCCAATGCATTTTACAATGATTCCTTGTGTCCAAGTACGCTTTCCTCGACTGTAGATAGTTACGAGGACTTTGTCTTTTACGTGGAATCGTCGTCTTTTCGACGTTCGTTGATCATTTTCTGGATGCATTGTGGGTTTTAGGATAGACATCAAAGTCCTGTGTTGATGCCCATGCATTTTTTCTGCTGGTGACTGTGCCTCGTGCAGAGTAGCTCTGTATTGTGACACAAAAATTAATAAGGAAGTCTCTTTGTTGTACTGTTGCACCAACTTTGTCATGTGAGCCTTGAACGTTCGTACGAATCGTTTGGCGAGTCCATTAGCCTCAGAGTGAAATAGTGCCTTCCTGTAATGTGCAATTCCGTTCATCTGACGGAATGACTGGAATTCTTGCAACGTAAATTGTGTGCCGTTATCGGTCACTATGGTTTGAGGTAATCCTTCAATGGAAAAGATCTTTGACAACGCTTGAATTGTTGTCGCTGAAGAAGTTGTACGCATTTGTAGTACAAAATGGAATTTGGAAAGTGCATCAATGACAATTAACCAAGAAGTTCCAAGAAAACGACCTGCATAGTCAATATGCTATCTTGACCAAGGTTCTGTTGCCTGTGGCCTCGGAGAATATTGTCTTGGCGGAGCTGATTGATGCGTCTGACATAATTTACAGTTCGAAAGCATTGTTTAAATACCTTTATCAATGTTCTTCCAGTAGCAATATTCTCTGGCCATGCGTTTCGTGCATACTATGCCCCAATGACATTGGTGTAACATTTTTAACACTTTATTCCTGAGAGCTTTGGGTGTAACAACTCTTGTTTTTCCCGTTTCACTGTGAACTAATATGACGCCTTTGTGCACTGTGAGAGCATGTCTCATGTTCCGATAATATTTCACTTCTGGCTGAGCTAACATGTTCTTATCGGTTGGCCATTCCGTAAGAATATACTGCTTTATCTTTGATAACACTGGATCTTTGGGCACTAACTTAGCTATTAAGGTAGCATTGACGGGGAAATTTTCCACGACGTCCTCACTGATTACGTCTATCTGAAAACATACGTCCTCTGATTCGTCAAAATGTTCATCTTGACCCGCCGGTACACGTGAAAGTACATCGGCGGTCGTAAGTTTTGCCGTCGATCTATATAAGATCTCGTAGTTGTAATTAGGCAGTAGCAATGCCCAACGTCGTAAACGCTGTGCTATCTTAGTGTATACACTATTGTGTGGTCCGAATATTGTCACTAATGGCTTATGGTCTGTGAGCAGAATAAATTTTCGGCCGTATATGTAGTCATGAAACTTCTTCACTGCAAATATAATTGCTAGTGCCTCGTTTTCTACTTGGTTATAGTTTCGTTGACTTGAGTTTAATGTTTTCGACGCGTATGCAGTCGTTCAAATGGATCAAATGGCTCTGAGCGCTATGGGACGTAACTTCTGAGGTCATCAGTCGCCTAGAACTTAGAAATAATTAAACCTAACTAACCTAAGGACATCACACACATCCATGCTCGCGGCAGGATTCGAACCTGCGACCGTAGCGGTGGCGCGGTTCCAGACTGTAGTGCCTAGAACCGCATGGCCACTCCGGCCGGCTGCAATCGGTCGTTCAATTCCTTAATGTTTAGGACATGACTGCACCGATCCCGTAATCTGACGAGTCCGCCGCAATAGTGATCAACTTTTGCGGATCATATGTCGTGAGACATTTTGCGTCTACTAAACTTTGTTTCAGTTTCTCGAATGAGCACTGGCATTCTTTGGACCATTTCCACGCAACTCCTTTGCGAAGCAATCTGTGCAACGGTTCGGAAATTTCAGCTGCTTTCGGTATGAATTTCCAGTAATAATTAATTTGGCCTAATAAAGCTCTTAGTTGCTTCAAGTCTTTCGGAGCTGGCAATTTCTGCATTGCTTCTATATGCTGTGGTGTCGGACTGATTCCGTTATTTGACAATATATGTCTTAAATACTGAATTTTCTTGACAAAAAATATACATTTGTCCTTGTTGCACCTGAGATTGGCCTTTCTGAGAACCTTGAACAGTTCTTCCAGGTTATCTAGTAAATCTTGTGGAGTTTTTCCCGAGACGATTATGTCATCGAGATATTTAACTGCGTTAGGACAGTTTCTAATAAATTGTTCCAAGTAACGTTGAAAGATGCATGGTGCGCTAGCGATACCAAATGGTAAGCGCTTGTATCTGTACAATCCAAATGGATTATTTATGTCCATAAACTTTTGTGTATCGTTGTCTAAAGAGATCTGCAGATACGCTCCCTGTAAATCCAGTTTGGCGAAATACACACCCCCTGCTAATTTATACATCAGTTCTTCCGGTTTCGGAATCGGGTATGTATCTATAATGCACTGTGAATTGACAGTAGTCTTGAAATCTCCACAGATACGTAATGATCCATTTGGCTTTTCTGTTACAACGATTGGTGTTGCCCAGGAGCTACATGTGACTGGTTCGATAATACCATTGCCTTCTAAATGGTCAAGTTCTTGTTTTACGCGTTCTTTCATTGCGTAAGGGACAGTTCTATCTTTGCAGAACTTCGGCACTGCATTTTTTTTAATCTCTTTTTTTCGCTTTTGTTCGTTGCATCTGCTAGGTGCGGACGTCGTAAGACATCCATTTAAGTTCGTTGTCGATCCATTAGCTCAGTTTTTTTTTTTTTTTTTTTTTTTATTACATAGGGCAGCTAACCCTCTGACCGAACACGCTGAGCCACCGTGCCGGCATGCATTCGGTGTCAGCGTAATGTAAGCCTGGGAATCAGTTACACTGCCTGTCGCGGAGGAAAAAATATCTTCGTACTTCTGCAACACTGTTTGTAATTTTCCTTTCGGAACTTCATGTGTGACCTGTTTCGCTTCATGGATTGTGAAGCCTAATTCGTTAAAGAGATCCAGACCCATCAAGTTTGATGCCTTATGGGTGTTAACTACTGCTAAAGTAGCTGTCTTGATAAACTGTAAGTTACTTCAGTAGTCAGTGCACCGTTGACTGGAATTTGTTCATTACTGTAGCTGTACAGTGAGCTGTCAAAATGCTGCAATTTAGGAGAACCTAGCCGTTTATGCGCGTGCAGATTTATGATAGAGATCGACGATCCTGTGTCAATCTGGAATTTGATAGGTATTCTGTTCACCAGTAATGTGACATACAAAGATTTGTTGCTGTTTTGTACAATAGCGTTAACTTTATGTTTAACTTTTGAAACATGAATATAGTCTTGCCTATTCATATCGTCACACGCATTGGAGGTATACTTCTTAAAATTAAGCACTTTCTTATTGCTAAACTTATTTCTAGACTGTACACTTTTCTTATTACACACTTCTGATTTGTGCCCTTTACGTTCGCAAAAGTGACAATGTGCGTTACGATAGTAACAACTGTCTCTGTGATGATTGATTTCACATTTAAGACATGATTTCAACTTTAGTCTTTTAGTGTGGGTGTGTGACCCGTTCTTAGATCGCGTGAGCCTAGCCTTGCTGTCCACTTTACGGCCTTGGGGTACGCCGGCCGCGCTGCCCTGTTTAGCGTGCCTGGGTCGCGAACACGTCACAGCCGTCGTCTTGTGCCACACTCACAGAAGCTTGGCTTTGTTCGTGTGCTCGAATGATTGGTAAACTATCTTGCAAGGACGCATTGATTAAACTAAGGAGCTCTTTCCTTAATTTCTCGTCTGGTGAATGCATTATGAGCACATCACGTATTAAAGAATCTGCATAGGACTTTTTACACTTTTCGTTTTCCCGAATAAATTTGCAGTTCCTAGTTAATCCTTGCAACTGTGTAATCCATTCCGTGTATGTCTGCTGTGCCTTTTTCTTGCATAAGTAAAATTTATGCCTTGCAGCATCGACATGCGTTTACTTGAAGTATTTTTCGAGCAAGTCTTTAATAGCTGGGAATGACAAATTTTTCGGTTCACAAGTCGGACTCAGGTTTTAAGAGAAGGTTGTAGATAGCTGCGCCGCAATTTTCCAAAAAATAAGAACTTTTTTTTTACATTACCTGATATCTGGTGTGTGAGGAAGTGCTGTTCCAGGCGTGCAGCATAGTCCGGCCACGCTTCTTCCTTGCTGTTGTAAACTGCGAAAGGTGGTGGCGGAAGTTTAATTTGTAGCGGAGACGCTACGGTAGGCTGCGACTCCAAACGTTCCACTCTTGCAAGCAACGCCTGTTGCGTCTGTTGTATTCGTTCCATGAGATTTACGATCTCCGCCGTGAGGTCCATGGTTATCTGAAAATTTCAAGTGCGACTACATTACTGCAATAATGATATTTTAGCTACAAGAGAGCGGGTTAACAGTCCAATAAGTAGCTTCCCAAAGTCCACGGTAATTCTGCTTCATTTCTGGCTCACACGTGGTCATCTGTAATTGTGCTGAAATCATCTGTTTCCTTAGCATCTCGTCGCCAATTTGGTGTGGGTACTGTAAGACCTTCGGTACACACACCATCACATTATTTGACTTGTCGCTCTAACGAAGTAGGCGAGTGTCAGCAATATGTCTCGTGGTCTATTCGTGGCGTGTTTATCTGCTGCCATTAGGTCAGACAATAGAAATGCCACTTGCACGCTTAGAGTAGCAGATTGACGAAGACCAACTTTAAACAGAACTTGATTAATTTTCACACACATTATTAAAATAATAAAAAACATAGATATTACCTAACTGGATTCTGGATGCTGTTTACAACTGACAATCTGAAGTTCCTTTGATCTTGGTACGTTAATCTTATTCTCACATATCTCTGATACTTGACAAAGTGTCTATACATTTACCTTCATGTCTATGTACAGGAATATGGTAATCTTATTAGGCACAGACTAATGCAGACTGACTAATCGGAGGTCGGTACACTCATTATAATACCACGAGCGTTCAGGTATCACTGCGTGAGTGTGATCCATGAGAAGAAAAGGTTCTACATTAGCAGCAATCTTATTGGCTGCGTCACATATTAATACGCGGACTGGCGGAAGCAGAATTTGGTCCGTCTCTAAGACAGCGCCATCTCATAGGGCGGAGACGGACGAGCGCTGCTCCTGCGCTGTTGTGCTTAGCGGGGCGCGCTCTAGTGGGAAAGTTGTGTATGCGCTTACTACGTGGAACTATGTACACAACATTTAGTTAGACTGAAGGCCCAAAGAATGAGACATTTCAAGAGCAAACAAGTTAAATTCAAATTAGCTGAAGGCTTAACACTTAAAACTCCACAACATTATGTTTTTTAAAAAAAATACCAAAGGCCTCACAGGAAACAGTTCTTTAATTTAGGCAGAAGGCTTTAAGAGCAAAACAACTCAAACTCAAAATCGGATGAAGGCCCAACACTTAAAATTCAACAACATTAAAACTTTTAAAATGCCAAAGGTCTTATGTGAAACAGTCCTTTAAATTAGGCTGAAGGCGTAAAGAATCTTACGCCTTAAGGGCAAAACAACCTTAATTCTTTTTTAAAAAAATCGGCTAGAAGTCATACAAGTACAAACAACAAGAACAAATAAAAAAAAAGGCAGTACACCCAAGAGCGCTTAGATGTTAGAGGGCGGCCTGAAATTGAAACCCTAACGCTCGCTTAGGTGAGTCAGGCAGTCGGGCCACCTCTCACGGTCCAACGACAACACAACCGACCGACAGTCAACGGACCCACTGACAAGACAACTACCACTTCACCCGACCAAGGCACAACAGGGAGTTCAACGGAACAAACAATCATACGTGGAGCTGTCAAACTACACACCGTACTGGACAGCTACAACACGACGACCAAACTACACTGCCTGAAAGTTACGTCAACGGCCAGGGCAGGTAACCGGAACGTTAACGGCCACAAGGCAGAAGATTCCACTGGCGCACTTCAATTCAAATAACAAAATACAGTGAACCTCCACCAGAGGGTGGCTAGAATTTTCCATCTCGAAAACCACTTCGTAGCTCGCGGGAATATCCCAACAACCGACAACGAACTCCAAACGACACAAAGTGAAGAGTCTCAACTTCCTGGTAGATGAAATCTAAACTCAATTTTCGTGTCCAGGGTCTTTGAGCCATGGACATCGTAACAATGGGAACAGCCTCACACACTCCGACACAGCGTAGAGACCGCCAGCGGCCCCGGCCACACTACGTCCCGCGGAGAATTCCTCGCTGCTCCACGCCAACCGACCAACTGTTCGCACACCGCCCATCTGGAAACTATAAGCGCCAGGTCGAAGATACTCGAAGGTGCGAATATCGTTACACACCACTGCCACCACCCGCGGAAGGAGAGGATAACAGCATAATCGCGATAACCACGGGAGACTAAACACAGAATCACAACGAACGTTTCATCCACCGCATAGCATCAGCTAGCCATGGCTCAAGCGCTCTTACAAGAACTTACAGCCAACATTGTGGCTAGTGTGGGAGCAAGTTGAAGAGCATGCGTTGCTGTCGGTGGCTATCACACGCCCCAATATGAACCACGTCCCGCCTTTTGTTGCGCCCAATGGACCATCATAATTAGCGATGACTGCAGTCTAATAATTGTCTTTGAATAAAAGTGTCATTCCTGTTCGTTTGACTGCACAATACTTTCAGGTATCATATGTATTATACTGTAGGAGTTCTTTCTACGTATGGTCCAAGTCTCTTCGAGTTACGTTAGTTACCAGCGACGCATCAAATTGAAGTTACTTTTGATCCCACTTTTCGCACACACTGTTGCAGCAGGTCCCCAAGATAAGCGGTTAGTATCAAGCACAATACTGGATGTGTAAGGCGTCAGCTACCTCCCTTCCAGCAGGGCACCCTTGATTTGTTTAGACACCGGGGAAACGTGGCAGAAATTCACAACACTAATAAGACAAATATTTAGATGTAACGAAAACGGAGATATATTCCGAAAGCAGAGTGGAAGACGGTACCATTAAACCGAGGGCAAACCTCACTGGCGTCACACAATCAGCAAATGTTGCAAATGGCTCTGAGCACTATGGGACTTAACTTCTGAGGTCATCAGTCCCCTAGAACTTAGAACTACTTAAGCCTAACTAACCTGAGGACATCACACACATCCATGCCCGAAGCAGGATTCGAACCTGCGACCGTAGCGCTCACGCGGTTCCAAACTGAAGCTCTCAGAACCGCAAGGCCTCACCGACCGGCACACAGTCAGAAAACGACACTCGAAACAACAAGTAATCCATAGTCCAACGACACACACACACACACACACACACACACACATACACACACACACACACACACACACACACACACACACACACACACTGAAGAACAAATCGGAGAGACACTGCTTAACCGTGGGAAGCAGATCTATGTGGTGAAGTGCGGGGTGGGGGTGGGGGGAGGGGGAGTCTTCGATGAATCTTACCGTAAGGTTGGCACCGTTGCTCCGCCGTAAAATCGCGACCTAACCCGCCATCACCAAACGAAAAGGCGACCGAAATCGAGAGACACTGCTAAGCCCTGTTCAAAGTAGCGAACGTTTAGCTGTACTAGAACACGATGGTGAATGCCTGTAGCAAGTTGCAGTCACTGATGGTGAAGAGGTGGCAGCCGTTGATTAGTATCTAACAGCATGGACACGGACTTGGCATCGGCTAGACCTTTCCTATGTTCTGTAAGTCCATCTTAACACATGATGGTTCGGAGACTTCGGGTGTACAACATTAAATGCAAAATTAAAAACAGCTTCCATCGTTTATATTTTGAATGTAATTCATTTATGCGACCAGTTTCGGCGTTCCTCTACACCATCTTCATTCCCCCTGACAAAAACGTGTAGGAGGAATTTAACTTGATATACAGTGGAAAAACGATTCAGCATTTGGTAACTGGTCTCCCTAGATTTCTGGTTCCAACAACGCGATCCCATCGTTCAGCAGTTAGAGGCTCCCTTCAGACCCTTTCTAGTCTGGCGCCACACGGGGGAACCCTGACAATTCAGTAAGTATCCACGGTGCCAACCTTGTGGGAGGGCACACGGCTGGATCTCATCTGTCGGAACATAGAATCTGTCCACTTCCTTTTTGTCCTAGAGGTTCCCTACCCTGGAACAGTCTTAGCCGTGGAAATGGCGGGTTTTTCTGTGTATATATGCGTTCACAAAACAGAAGACCATTCTTTCAAACTTGAACTTATTAACTCCTCTCAAAATGACAGGAGCAGAAATATGTTTCAAGACCTGGATAGGAATTCTGCCTTATGCTTGACATATTTGTACTTTTATTTTCAGCCAGACATGTATCAGACGTTTTTGTGCAATCTGTGGATTTATCTGTGTATTTTCCTTTTGTAAGACTTTTGTTAGACATTAGCCTTCAAAGAAATATTTGGTACAAAATATTTACATTTCTAAAATAAGCGATTATTGTCAAATATTTTACATTGGTTTGGACGTAGTACAAAATTGAGAAATGTACCACTGAGTCCAGAAATTCTATGTTGTTCATTTACGGTATGTCTAAAGGTTCTAGTCTTATTGTTTGTTTTGAAATAAAGTGAATATTCACATAAATCGCAAAAAATGGTTCAAATGGTTCTAAGCACTATGGGACTTAACATCTGAGGTCATCAGCCCCTAGACTTAGATCTACTTAAACCTAACTAACCTAAGGACAGCACGCACATCCATGCCTGAGGTAGGATTCGAACCTGCGACCGTAGCAGCAGACTGAAGCTCCTAGAACCGCTCGACCACAGAAGCAGTCACATACCTCGCATAAAGCTATTGGATATTTTTGTTTGTAACCTTGGGTCTACTATGCAGTCTATAGTTTGTCACCTGCAAACATCAAAACGTTACTTCATTTTCTTTATTATGCATTTCCAATTGAGAATCAACCTATATTGTGTTACTCAGCGTGTTACGTACAGTTTTTGATGCTGTGGTGCTCTTTCCCTTGTTTGTGCCGAGATAACATGATTCCTTCTTTCACTCTTTTGTTGCGCATGACTTTTCTACGATATGAGTTCGTCAAACACAGCTTTCTCGCCTCTATTACGGGTTGTTGAGGCCGTGCAGTGTCCATTTGTTTCGTGGCATGTTTGTTTGGGATGTGGAGGGCAGATTTGAAGTGTTGTTGACGTTTGTGGTGTTTAGTTCCTGTATGTGTGTGTGTGTGTGTGTGTGTGTGTGTGTGTGTGTGTGTGTGTGTTTCAAAGACAGTGAGAGGGAGAGACATATAGGGAGAGAAGGATGCATAGGTAGGGAAGGAGAGGGAGAAAGGGAGTGAGGGAATTGTGGATAGGTTTGTGGAGTGAATGGCGTGCAGTACGAGGAGAGGAGTATTTAATTTTGGAGGCGAATCGTATGCAGTCTTGGCGTAGGTGTTATGTATTTAGTCCTTCTATTGTAATAAAGAGGGTTTTATTGCACATAGATGTGTATTCGCTTAGTACTTTCATTCTTTGGGCTACTGATTTTTGGATATAATAGCTTTCTTCTATTGTTAATCTTTGGCACAGGTTGTTGCTAGTTTTTAGAAATTTTAAGTCGGATTCTGTCGTCATTAGGTGGTGATTCTGTGTTCTGTTACCAGGTTTCGGTTCATCAGCTTGTATGGAATTATTACTATTAATCTTGCTTCGTCCCACAAATTTCTTTAGTAGTATAATACGCGACTGAATTGTTAAGTACCTCGAAATAACATTGATATTTAAATCAAAACACTGGCTGGTTTTACATCATCAAAGTTTGTTGAATCTGTCCCTTGATTTATTAATTTCTACTCAACTCACCTTTTGATTACGGGCCGGCTGCTCTGGCCGAGAGGTTCTAGGCGCTTCAGTCCGGAACCGCGCCGCTGCTACGCTCGCAGGTCCGAATCCTGCCTCGGGCATGGATGTGTGTGGTGTCCTTAGGTTAGTTAGGTGTAAGTAGTTCTAAGTTCTAGGGGACTGATGACCTCAGAAGTTAAGTCCCATAGTGCTCAGAGCCATCTGAACCATTTTAACCTAAATGGTGTCTGTTTTGCTCGGTACGATGTCATTTACCACCAGGGCAATCCAACGTGTCACACAGTTCGCAGTGATTCGAAGAGCACGAGGATGTGTTTCCCGCATTCCCCTGCCCAACAAGCTCTTCGGGATTAAACCCAATGGAGAATTTATGGGACCACCTCGCTCGTGCAGCTGGCCGTGGCACTTTAGTCCGCATGGCTGAAAATCTTGTCGGCGCCTTCCAGATCCTCATTGATTCCCTCCCTGCCCGTCTCACAGCCGTCCGCGCTGTAAAAGGTTGTTTTCAGACATTTCACTGTGGTCACTTTAATTTATTCAAGAGTCTCCAAGTTCTGTTTACTTTCAATATCCTCTGTTATTTCTGTTTCATAGATTCAGGGCTCAACATTCTTGAGCAATACACTAGAATGGATTGCAAGAGCGGTTTCCAAGCAATTCTCCGTTACACTTATTCTGTTAGCGTCCTACTAACAAATTTAGTGAGCTATCCGATTCATATCACCATACATTGTTTCACCCAGACTTTCGTAATAGGTGATCGATACCAATCTGGTCTCATTGATATTGTACTCATAGGATAATACGATTCTAAGTTTTGTGATCTACACAATTTTACATTCAAATTTTAATCGATAGCTAGGAAAGACGTTCGACTTCCGCATATGACACCTGCACAGAACATTGCTGAAGCACATACCAGCTGAAAATGCAGTACTGCAAGCCTCCGAAGTGAATTGGCACGAGGCCTTATCCACACCCCTCTTCGATGATCCTGGCATCAGACGAATCCTGCAGTCGTATATGTAGAAGAACCAGACTAAAGATCGACGTTCCACTCCTAGTGTTCCCTTAACCGCCTTCTTCGCGCTCCACAGTGATGGGTTGCATGTACTGTTATTTTCGTATTGGACACCTAGACACCAAACTGATTCTGTGAGGACGATTCCACACTGTCTGAATGAACACAAATCTCCCACTTGTTTCCGAAAGTGCAGCACGTAGTGCTGTTGCATTCTCCTTGGGATACCTATGACCCACAATTTATATACTGCTGAAAAAAAACTGTAACATCGAAAAGGAGTTGTACAACACAAACCCAACTTGGTAGACATGTTTCTATATCCGAAAGGTAACGACTATTCAATTTTGCGCCACTCGCTTTGCTTTAAATACGCACTGTAACACTCTGACCGTTAGTTACCTTTGACACTGGACGTGGTAAGTTGATGTTAGTCTAGAATGCTTTCAAGGCGAGAGAAAGACGCCATTATTAGCACCTCACTGAGTTTGAAGGCGGTCGTATATAGGGCTACAAGTAACTGCATGTTCCTTCTGCGATAATGCAGAAAGACGTGGCAGGAATGTACCCATTGTACAATACTGCTGGCAACGGTGGTCTCGAGAATACCCTGTCGCAAGAGGACCGGAGTCCGGACGGCCACGTGGCTCTACCGAGAGGAAAGACCATTGTATTCGACGTATGGCTCTGGCGCATACACACCTCAGTGTCGGAACAGACAGTTACAAATAGGTTACTTCAAGCTCTGTGTACTGCACTGACTGCAAGCCACCGCCGTTCACAACTTCATTGACGTCAAGCGAGAGCTCATTGGACTCATTGGAGGGCTTGGTGAAGGTCTGCTGTGTTTTCTATTGGAAACTGGATCTGCCCCAGTGCCAGTGATGAGCACGTGTTGCTTAGAAGGGAGCCAGTTGGGGGGGGGGGGGGGGGGGGGGCTGCAACCAGCTTCTCTGCATGCTAGACACACTGGTGTTATGATCTCGGGTGCGATTTCGCATGACAGCAGGAGTACTTTCGTGGCTATCCCACGCACCCTGACTCCAAATTTGTACCTCGATCTGGTGATTCGGCCTGTTGTTCATCTACTCATGAACGGCATTCTGGAGTGTATTTTCTAAAAGGATAACGCTTGCCCACATATAGCTGTTGTAAACCAACGGGTGCTACGCAGTGTCGACATGCCTTGGCCTGGTCGATCACCAGATCCGTCTCCAGTCGACCTATTTTTACCTGAGTTGCACTTGGCGATTTCCTTTGTTCCACTCAGAAGGAGGTTTCCGATCAAACAACTATCAAATTATACAATTCATAAGCAAGATTTCAAATTTTTGATCGCTTAAAACCAGAATTTAATCATTAGTAATCGAATACCTGACAGTTCAGTACTGGCGATGCTGAGGTGCTGTCACGGTCTCGAATGAAATGTACACTGCTTGACAAATATAGCGAAGCACCCAGCAGGCGGCGCGAATTTTCTATCTGGAAAATGGCTCACGATAGTTTCCCATGAAAGGTAAGACACGATAACGCAGGATGTCCGTGAAGTAATGTTATGCGTTGTAGCTCCCTCAAACACTACCGTGTTTCATTTGACTTCATACCAGATGGCTGTCCACACCACGATGCCAGGAGTAACGTAGTGCAGTACAAAGAGAGACTGCAGTCCTGTTCATGTTTCAGCACGATATTTTCTGACATTATAAATGTAAATTTATTCATGGTTAGGTCCAAGCAGAGCTCTGTTGTTGTGCCTTATTTTGTCCTCAAGATTTGGTTGCCTCCAGACTTCTCTGTCATTGAGGCCAAATTATCTACGATCTTGAGGGCGCTGGAGCATATGCGATATGCGGTACCTCGTCTGTTCCGACTCGCTGACTGCCCTCTAGTCTCTGTAACGTTTTTATCCCGCTGATAAAGTAGTTCAGGACATCCAGGACACCTTTTTCCTCATACTAACGCTCTTGAAGGTGGTGTCTTTATGTAGGGTGCCAGGGCAGACGGGTATTACGGGTAACGAAAGGGCAAATGTAGCAACAAAGGAGGCGTGTCGTGGTCCTCAGTTAGGTCAGTTTGGCACCTCCCTAAATGCTATCACTTCTCTGTTGAGGCACAGAGTCATGCATCGATGGGAAGAAGAGCGGCTGAAAGTGACAGACAATAAGCAGTGCCTAGCGAAGTCCAACGCGTGCCCGTGGCGTACTTCTTTCTACGCAAGCAGGTGGGATGAGGCCCTCCTTACTTGTCTTCACAAACGCCACACCCCTATGACGTATGGCTTCATGCTCCGGCGAGACGTCACTCCAATGCGTGGTGCTTGTGACGTACAGGTCTCTTTTAGGGAAATGTTCTTAATGTGTTAACGGCGGTGACTGGCTCACCAATGTTTTTTTATAAGTGCTCAGCCAGTCGCATTTTCCTGTGCTGTCATTTCACTTCTCTGTCGTTTTCTTTATGTTTTCATCCTGGGTATGGTACCTTTCACCCTTTCTCCGTCCTTTAACGGCATGTGATATGGTGTAATTGTATGGATCAACGCGATTGAGGTGCGTGTGCTCGTGTACCAGTTGACAGTCATATTTAAATTGTATGTCTTTCCAGCTTCTCTTGTACTTTAGGGAATTGTGTATTTTATTGTTTAAGGAATTTTATTAAGATTTGTAAAATTCTGGAGCTTCCCAACAGCCACAATCAGTGGCGTGGCTTGTTATCCTACTGTATTTTGTGTGGTTCTTGTCTATTTGTTTAAAGTTTTATCCATATTTAGGAATTGTTAGTACTTAGTGGCAGTGGCAGTTTACTTTTTATGTACCCATGGTCTAGGCGTAGCGTCTTTGATTCATAATCAGAACGTCTTCGGTCCCGGGTTCGATCCCCGCCACTGCCTAAATTTTGATAAATAATCAGCATTGGCGGGCGAAGACTTCCGTCATAAGAAGTCAGCCTCATTCTGCCAACGGCCTTGTCAAAGAGGGCGGAGGAGCGGATAGAGGTTCATGGCTCTCTCTTGTCCTAGGGGTGGGAAATTGCCCCTAAAAGCGGAAGAATCAGCAATGATCAACGACATGAGGATGCAGAAGGCAATGGAAACCACTGCATTAAAGACACGTAACGTGTATCCGCAGGACATGTGGCCTGTAGTTGAAGAAGTGTCATGATGATCTCTGAATTGGCAAAAGATTCCGGCATAGTCCCCCATTCTGATCTCCGGAAGGGGACTGCCAAGGGGGAGGTTACCATGATAAAAAGATTGAATAATCAACGAAGGGATAATGATCTACGAGTCGGGGCGTGGAATGTCAGAAGCTTGAGCGTGGTAGGGAAACTAGAAAATCTGAAAAGGGAAATGCAAAGGCTCAATCTAGATATAGTAGGGGTCAGTGAAGTGAAGTGGAATGAAGACAAGGATTTCTGGTCAGATGAGTATCGGGTAATATCAACAGCAGCAGAAAATGGTGTAACAGGTGTAGGATTCGTTATGAATAGGAACGTAGGGCAGAGGGTGTATTACTGTGAACAGTTCAGTGACCGGGTTGTTCTAATCAGAATCGACAGCAGACCATCACCGACAACGATAGTTCAGGTATCCATGCCGACGTCGCAAGCTGAAGATGAACAGATAGAGAAAGTGTATGAGGATATTGAAAGGGTAATGCAATATGTAAAGGGGGACGAAAATCTAATAGTCATGGGCGACTGGAATGCAGTTGTAGGGGAAGGAATAGAAGAAAAGGTTACAGGAGAATATGGGCTTGGGACAAGGAATGAAAGAGGACAAAGACTAATTGAGTTCTGTAACAAGTTTCAGCTAGTAATAGCGAATACCCTGTTCAAGAATCACAAGAGGAGGAGGTATACTTGGAAAAGGCCGGGAGATACGGGAAGATTTCAGTTAGATTAGACCATGGTCAGACAGAGATTCCGAAATCATATACTGGATTGTAGGGCGTACCCAGGAGCAGATATAGACTCAGATCACAATATAGTAGTGATGAAGAGTAGGCTGAAGTTCAAGACATTAGTCAGGAAGAATCAATACGCTAAGAAGTGGGATACGGAAGTTCTAAGGAATGACGAGATACGTTTGAAGTTCTGTAACGCTACAGATACAGCAATAACGAATAGCGCAGTAGGCAACACAGTTGAAGAGGAATGGACGTCTCTAAAAAGGGCCATCACAGAAGTTGGGAAGGAAAACAGAAGTACAAAGAAGGTAGCTGCGAAGAAACTATGGGTAACAGAAGAAATACATCAGATGATTGATGAAAGGAGGAAGTAAAAACATGTTCCGGGAAAATCAGGAATATAGAAATACAAGTCGCTGAGGAATGAAATAAATAGGAAGTGCAGGAAAGCTAAAACGAAATGGCTGCAGGAAAAATGTGAAGACATCGAAAAAGATATGATTGTCGGAAGGACAGACTCAGCATACAGGAAAGTCAAAACAACCTTTGGTGGCATTAAAAGCAACGGTGGTATCATTAAGAGTGCAACGGGAATTCCGCTGTTAAATGCAGAGGAGAGAGCAGATAGGTGGAAAGAATACATTGAAAGCCTCTATGAGGGTGAAGATTTGTCTGATGTGGTAGAAGAAGAAACAGGAGTCGATTTAGAAGAGATAGGGGATCCAGTATTAGAATCGGAATTTAAAAGAGCTTTGGGGACTTACGGTCAAATAAGGCAGAAGGGATAGATAACATTCCATCAGAATTTCTAAAATCATTAGCGGAAGTGACAACAAAACGACTATTCACGTTGGTGTGTAGAATATGAGTCTGGCGACATACGATCTAACTTGCGGAAAAGCATCATCCACACAATTCCGAAGACGGCAAGAGCTGACAAGTGCGAGAATTATCGCACAATCAGCTTAACAGCTCATGCATCGAAGCTGCTTACAAGAATAATATACAGAAGAATGGAAAAGAAAATTGAGAATGCGCTAGGTGACGATCAGTTTGGCTTTAGGAAAAGTAAAGGCACGAGGGAGGCAATTCTGACGTTACGGCTAACAATGGAAGCATGGCTAAAGAAAAATCGAGACACGTTCATAGGATTTGTCGACCTGGAAAAAGCGTTCGACAATATAAAATGGTGCAAGCTGTTCAAGATTCTGAAAAAAGTAGGGGTAAGCTATAGGGAGAGACAGGTCATATACAATATGTACAACAACCAAGAGGGAATAATAAGAGTGGACGATCAAGAACGAAGTGCTCTTATTAAGAAGGGAGTAAGACAAGGCTGTAGCCTTTCGCCCCTACTCTACAATCTGTACATCGAGGAAGCAATGATGGAAATAAAAGAAAGGTTCAGGAGTGGAATTAAAATACAAGGTGATGGGATATCAATGATACGATTGGCTGATGACATTGCTATCCTGAGTGAAAGTGAAGAAGAATTAAATGATCTGCTGAACGGAATGAACAGTCTAATGAGTACACAGTATGGTTTGAGAGTAAATCGGAGAAAGACGAAGGTAATAAGACTTAGTAGAGATGAGAACAGCGAGAAACTTAACATCAGGATTGATGGTCACGAAGTTAATGAAGTTAAGGAATTCTGCTACCTAGGCAATAAAATAACCAATGACGGACGGAGCAAGGCGGACATCAAAAGCAGACTCGCTATGGCAAAAAAAAGGCATTTCTGGCCAAGAGAAGTCTACTGATATCAAATACCGGCCTTAATTTGAGGAAGAAATTTTTGAGGATGTACGTCTGGAGTACAGCATTGTATGGTAGTGAAACATGGACTGTGGGAAAACCGGAACAGAAGAGAATCGAAGCATTTGAGATGTGGTGCTATAGACGAATGTTGAAAATTAGGTGGACTGATAAGGTAAGGAATGAGGAGGTTCTACGCAGAATCGTAGAGGAAAGGAATATGTGGAAAATACTGATAAGGAGAAGGGACAGGATGATAGGACATCTGCTAAGACATGAGGGAATGGCTTCCATGGTACTAGAGGGAGCTGGAGAGGGCAACCCTAAATGTGTTTTTCCTTGAAATTATCCCTACCCTTGTTGTGAGGTATCAACAATTTCGGAAGGTTGGCTTGTAGTAACTGTAAGTGGACTGCTCCAGTTAGCCTAGGCGACAGTATTACGAGTCCTAAAACATGATCAACCACAATTTCCACCCACAGAGAACCTTCAATGTAGCTGTTCCTGCTGTTAAAATACTCGTATAGTGTAAAGAAATTGTCGTATGTAAGTAAAACATGCGTGTAGAAGTCATCACTCGATGGTGTACAAACCATTGCAGAAACTGCATAAAATGTGGATAATCAGATGGTCCTAAAATCTGTCCCCTTTGAAGATGGCAGCCATGAGAGCTGTACTCCTGCAGTACTGTCCAAACAAATACGTGACCTGCGTCGACAGCACGGGCTATATTGCACATGAAGCCTGAAGGTTCATTGCTAAATCTATAGATCACTTCACCCTTAAAGTTTGGTGTTCTCACGTCACGCCTACCAGCACCAACATGCTGTAGATGCACACTCTCTGTTTCTCGTAAGCATCCATGAGTTTCAGAAAATGTACTGTGTCTTCTGTGAGGGAACCGATTGTCGTAAATACTAGAGTTGCTCTACAATATCCTCTCGCCTCACCGTAACTCTTAATCAAATGAGTCAGCTCATTATATCCATGCTCCATATTTCGTTGAGTACTAACAACAAGAAAACCTGAATTCGGGACTAGCTACAACAACACAGCACTTGTACGATGCACGCCACTGAAGACACAATGTCACAAAAACACAAGTTGCGTGACTGGACTGGTACGACTCTACAGAATAACCTTACCGACAGCTACGCAACAGGTCACTAGATGGTGGTGAGCATCATGACTATGAGCAAAATCCATAAACGGCGAAACAAAAATGATCGTTTTTGTGAGGTCTAATCATCCCTCAAAGTTTGTTAGTGACGTCGTGAAACACACTTTATGGGTTACACAGTGAGGTGTAGGGAAATGAAAGAGCAGCCCTTCATATCTACGAAGATCGGTTTCTTAACAGAAGACATCCACTACGGTGGTACCTTTGCCGCAGTTCATAGACGCTTACGAGAAACAAGGAGTTTCCGTCCTCAGCATGTTGCTGGTTGTAGGTATGACCAGATTTTAGGAGTGAAATTATCCTTAGAGTAACAATACAATACAATAGCCTGTGTTGTGGGAACAGATAAAGCATGTGTCTAGAGAATATTGCAGGAGTATATCTAAGTATGTACCATTTTGAAAGAGTTCATCTTTTAGAAATAGCTGATTACTCGCTTCGTATACAGTCTGCAGTAGTTCTTACACCAGAGAGTGTACCATATTGCCCTCCACACACATATTTTATTTACGGACGAGTCCTTCTTTTCAACTGATGGGTATGCTAGCAGCAGGGACTATGAGTAACCGCATGTAGTTGCTGTTAGATCAGACCAACGAAGCTTGTCCATAATTCCTGCCACCTACATTCAGTGAAGCAACTTGCTGAAACAGTTCCTGCAAATCAAACTTCTTAATCTGCTGGAAAATTTACCGCTTGCAGTGCGTAGAGGTCTCTGGTTCCAGCATGCTGGAGCCCCAGCAGACTGCAGTGTTGTTGTGCGAGTACAGCTAACCGTCGAGTTTGGGGAACATTGTATAGGACCAGGAGCACTTGTTACGTGACCTGCGCGTTCGCTTGACTTAACGTCCCTTGATTACTTTCTTTGGGGACAAGTCAGGAGTACGGTTTACGATACTAAAACTGCTGCCAGAGCTGAGCTGATAGCCCCAAATCATGATGATTTCCACCTGATCCAACAGAATCCTGACGTACTTTCCTGAGTTGGGTGGGCATTGATACAAAGGCGAGCAACACGTACTCAGGTACAGCATAAATTACTGTCAGAACATTCCTAATAATAATAATAATAGGTAATGTTTGTGTAACTGCAGGTATTTATTACTATAACATTAGTTACGCATTTAAGACTATGCATTCGTTAATTTAAAAAATGATCTTCTTTGAGTGCTCTGTCATTGATTGAAGTTCCTCGATGAGGTGTTGAAACAACCTATATACGCTCATGCTCATAAATTATGGATAATGTTGATACATGGTGAAACAACGCTCTGGTGGACGGTTTGCGGGTTTAAATCACCTTGGGGTGTGACCATGTGGTGCATTTTACCTGCGGTCGTCGCACGGTGGCGCTGGCAGCAGTCTACAGCGAGTAACTTTGCATTCGTTTTCAGACGTGCTAATTGTGACTCTGTGTTAAAAATGGCTCAAAGAGCGCATATTGATGACGTTGTTAGAGGTAGAATACTAGGGCGACTGGAGCCTGGTCAAACACATCAGGTCGTAGCATGGGCTCTCCGTGAACCACAAAGTGTGATCTCAAGATTATGGCAAAAATTCCAGCAGACAGAAAACGTGTCCAGGCGCTACAGTACGGGACGTCCAAAGTGTACAACACCACAAGAAGACCGATATCTAACCACCAGTGCCCGCAGATGGCCACGGAGTACTGCAGGTAGCCTTGCTCGGGACCTTACTGCAGTCACTGGAACAGTTGTCTCCAGACACACTGTCTACAGACGACTGTACAGACATGGTGTATTGCCCAGAGGCCTGCAAGGTGCATTCCACTCGTGGTCACAGCAGAGCCCGTAAAGTCTAGTGTCAAGAACACAGTACATGGTCATTGGAACAGTGGTCCTAGGCTATATTCACGGATGAGTTCCGGTATAGTGTGAACAGTGATTCTGGCCGGGTTTTCATCTGCCGTTAACCATGAAGCAGCCCCCTAATGTCCTTGAAAGGGACCTGTATGGAGGTCGTGGTTTGATGGTGTGGGCTGAGATTATGACTGGTGCTCGTACACCGCTGCATGCCTTTGGCAGAGGAACTGTAACAGGTCAGGTGTATCGGGACGTCATTTTGCACCAGTATGTCCGCCTTTTAAGGGGTGTAGTGGGTCCTACCTTCCACCTGATGAATGATAACGCACGGCCTTACAGAGCTTCCATTGTGGAGGATTACCTTGAAACAGATCAGCCGAATGGAGTGGCCTTCCTGTTCTCCAGACCTAAACAACATCGAGCAAGTCTGGAATGCTCTCGGTCGACGAATCGCTGCGCTTCTTCAAACCCCTGCGACACTTCAGGAGCTCCGACAGACACTGGTGCAAGAATGGGAGTCTATACCCCAGCAGCTGCTCGACAACCTGATTCAGAGTATGCCAACCCGTTGTGCGGCCTGTGTACGTGTGCATGGTGATCATATTCAATATTGATGCCGGGGCGCAAGGGCAGGAAACAGTGGCGTTTTATAGCACATGTGTTTCGGGACGGTTTTCCCAACTTATCACCAATACCGTGGACATACAGATCTGCGTCGTGTGTGTTCCCTACGTGCCTATGCTATTAGCGCCAGTTTTGTGTAGTGCCACGTTGTGTGGCACCACATTCTGCAATTATCCTTAATTTATGAGCATGAGTGTACATTCGTCCTGGCGATTGGCGATGATTTGATGCTTCAATTGGAGTTGCTTCACAACTTCGCAACATGCTAGGGACGTAGAAAAGTATCGACGAAAGACACGTGAACTGTGAAGAGCAGGACTTGAATATGTGTTAGGAAACTTCTTAATAATGAAACTGGCTTATATTATACGCTGCACCCGAATCTGTTTCCCCCAGAAGTACGTTGTGCTCGTACGCACAGACTTACGTAAGTAATCTGTTGGGACGTGTAAATGTGTTCAGAGCGAAGCTATAGCCTGTTCCCTGTCCGCGTAACGTTTCCAACATCAAGCCTGTTAGGTCGTCAGTAGCCGGTAACGGTGTTACCGCCCGGCGCCTCGCAGCCATTAGGCGAGTCCGCAGGGCTAACCCAATAGCGGCCGCGTCTGCGGGCTGCCGAAAGCGGAAGCGTACTTTGACACCGAAACGACGCCTGGCTCTCTGACAGCGCCGGCAACGACGGTTTGTGGCGAGAATTTCAAACGGTACAATATTACTTGTTAAGCGACTTTTGGACTTGTATTCATCGTCTTCACTGAGACTATTTCTCCGGTACTAAATATACTGACATCTGGAAGTTATACATAATTTAGGACGTATTTTATGAACAGTGATTCGGAATGTTTATATAACAACATAAACCCGATCCACAATACGTTTGGCATATAACAGTGTAGAAAACAGGACACATGATGAAGTTTTCATGTATGAGAGCAATCTTTTCTTCAGAACTTAATGATGAACTGGAAGTTTGGATCTCAACTTTTACTTCATTTTCCTTCGAGAAGACCCGCCTCAACAACCATCATATTCGTATTACCCATGAAAACGAATAAATACACAAATGTCAATGGCTTAAAACAATCACTTCACTAGGTGAGTGTATATGACCGAGTGCCGATATCAGAAGACTATACAGTTTACATGAATAATGACAGAGAATGGAAGCTAATTTAATTTTCCCGTAGGTCCACAAAGTTTTATTTTCACAAAAACCACTCGAATTTATAGGGGTACATCTTTTACTTGTGCACAAGTACAGCCTTCACTAATGGTTACAATTACGTTTCAGATGAAAGTTTTCTCTTAGATTTCACAATGTGCAAAGTGTTCGCTAATGGCCCGACGACAGACACGCAGGAGATGATCCAGTTCGTTCCATGCTTCCGTGTATATGTCTGAAATGGAGTTGTATCCTACCAAAACCACAATTCGGTAGTTTTGGTACAGTACATAAAGGAAGTAGTAAATGGTTGGTTTACCAGTAGTACTGGTTCCATTGGTAGGGAAAGAAATATAAGCGAATGTGTGAGAGAAACTGGGAGCCGACAACTTCGCTTTTTTTATATTTGTTTGTTTTGGACACAATTAGAACAAAACATCGTTAAGTTGAATTTTATATCCTTGCAAAATATAAATTGTATTTTATAAATAATAAAAATTAGTTGCGTTCTTAATTTCTCCACTTCTAGGTAAACATTACAATTACTTTTGAAACTACGGTTTACATGCAGAAGCATAAAAAAATCCGGTTTACATGCAGAAGCATAAAAAAATCCGTATAGTTACTGTCATTTTGTACTGAATAGAGTGTTCTTCATCCTGATAAGACACATGACTTTCGATTTATTATTAACAAGTACGAAAGTTGTTTATTAATAACAGAAATACTTTTTATAGAAATTCGTCGACATACTGAAGTAACGTTTCGTATGTTTTTGTTTTACGATTTTTTTAAGTTTATCTTTTTTTAAAGAAACTGTTTTTAGCGCTATATGATAAATCTTTATTATAATTTTTTATTGCAAAATACCTCTGTTTCACGTTTCAAATCAACAATTTTCAAATAAAAATGAATTAAACAATGACAGTTTCAATTTTGTTATAAATAATGTTTATTTTTGAGTAACAGACAGGCGTATAACTTTAGAGAACAAAATTTTTCCGTATGTTACGCTGCCCTTTACACATCCTCTCAGTTTCTAGATGGTTCACCGATTCCGGTTTCTAAGGGATCCTAGTAAGATACTAGTCTAATACAGAAACGAAGTGATCTAAATGAAGTAATGGGCGATAGGCATGCAACACACCAAAGCTAAAGGTAACATTGTTAAGATCTTAACTGATCAACTCCCAATCCAACCGAACACGCCACGGGAGGTCCAACAGTTGTGCCATCCTCAGCAGATAGCAGCAGATAGGCGTCACTTTATGCGGATATGTGGGGGGGGGGGGGTGGGGGGGGGGGGGGCATGTGGTCAGCACGCCACTCTCCCGGCCGTTGTCAGTTTTCGTGATCAGAGCCGCCACTTCTCAGTCAAGTAGCTCCTCAATTCGCTCCACAAGGGCTGGGTTCATCCTGCTTGCCAACAGCGCTCGGTAAACCTGGACGGTCACCCATCCAAGTGCTCGCCAAGGTCGCAGTGCTTAACTTCGGTAACCTGGCGAGAACTAGTGTTACCGATGCGGCGAGGCCGTTGGCTTATCTGGGCAAAACTACCAGGAAAACTACCGTAGCAGGATGAAGTTTAAGGACCTTATCAGGAAGAATCAGTGCTCAACGATATGGAATACGGAAATACTAAGGAATGAAGAGATACACATGAAGTCCTCTGAGGCTATAGATAATGCAATAATGAATAGCTCAGTAGGTAGTTCAGTTGTAGAGGAATGAGCATCTCTGAAAAGATCAAATACGAAAGTTGGAAAGAAAAACCGAGGTATAAGGAATGTAACTGCGAAGAATACTTCAATTAATCGACGAAACAATGAAATACAAAAATTTTCAGGGAAATTTAAGAATACAAAAATACAACTCAAATAGGAAAGAAATAGGAAGGAAGTGCAGGAAAACTAAGGCGAAATGACTGCATGAAAAATGTGAAGAAATCGGTTGGTTTGGGGGGGATTAAAGGGACCAGACTGCTATGGTCATCGGTCCCTTTTTCCAAAAAAAACTAAAACCACCCAAAGAGAGGAAAAACGAACAACAGGAAATACGGAAATACGGCAGACGACACAGGACAAGAGATACTCAGACAAAGAACAGACAAAACAAAGTAAGACCACACAGAGTGTGGCGGTGGTTGGCCGACCATAGGGATAAAAAAGGAGAAGCCAACCACCGAGAACACATTAAAAACTCAGTTTAAAAACGTAGGCCAAAGGCCAGAATCAACACAATACAATAAAATGAAACAGAAACACTCAGATTAAACGATAAAAAACCCTGACCGAATAAAACGTAAAACTAAGTCAGCCATAGCAGAGTCACCTGTTAAAAGCGCAGGAAGCGTGTCAGGCAGTGCGGACGACTGCCTGAGCACAGCTAAAAGTGGACAGTCCAATAAAATGTGGACCACTGTCAAAACGGAGCCGCAGCGACATAAAGGGGGGTCCTCACGTCGCAAGAGGTGGCCGTGCGTCAGCCATGTATGCCCAATGCGCAGCCGGCAGAGGACAACAGACTCTTTGCGGACCTCTCGCACACACAGCGGTAGCCTCCTTGATGGCCCGAAGTTTGTTTCGTAAAGGCAGGGCGCGCCATTCAGTGTCCCAAAGGTCCAGAACTTTGCTGCGTAGGAACGCTCGCAAATCTGTCTCTGGGAGGCCAATGTCCAGAGATGGTGTACTGGTGGCCTCTTTCGCCAGGCGGTCAACATTCTCATTGCCGGGTATCCCAACATGACCTGGGGTCCACACGAAGACCACAGAGCGGCCGCAACGCGCAAGAATGCAGGGACTCCTGTATAGCCATCACCAGACGAGAACGAGGGAAACATTGGTCGAGAGCTCGTAAACCGCTCAGGGAATCGCTACAGATAACGAAGGACTCACCTGAGCAGGAGCGGATATACTCTAGGGCACGAAAGATGGCGACCTGCTCAGCAGTGTAAACACTGCAGCCAGCCGGCAACGAACGTTGTTCAGAATGGTCCCCTAGAGTTAGTGCATAACCGACACGACCAGAAACCATCGAACCGTCGGTGTAGACAACGCCAGAGCCCTGATACGTGGCCAGGATGGAATAAAAGCGGCGTCGGAAGGCCTCCGGGGCGACAGTGTCCTTCGGGTCCTGTGCCAAGTCGAGCCGAAGGCAAGGGCGAGGAACACACCATGGGGGTGTACGCAATGTAGCCCGGAAAGGAGGTGGAACAGTGAGAACCCTAAGCCCAGAAAGAAGCTCTTTGACTTGGACCGCGAGCGTAGAACCTGACCGAGGCCGACGTTCTGTCAGATGGACGACCGATTGCGGGAAGAGAAGACAATAGTTGGGATGCCCAGGCAAGCTAAAAGCGTGGGCAGCATAAGCAGCCAGTAATTGTTGGCGTCGTAACCGCAGTGGAGGGTCACCTGCCTCCACAAGTATGCTGTCCACAGGGCTGGTCCGGAAGGCACCAGTGGCAAGGCGTATCCCGCGGTGGAGGATTGGGTCCAGCAGCCGCAACGCAGGTGGGGATGCTGAGCCATAAGCCAGACTCCCGTAGTCCAGACGGGACTGGATTAACACCTGGTAAAGCCGTAGGAGAGTAGATCGGTCGGCGCCCCACCTGGTGTGGCTCAGGCATCGCATAGCATTTAGATGCCGCCAACACGCCTGTTTAAGCTGCGAATATGAGGCAGCCGAGTCAACTGGGCATCAAAAACCACCCCCAAAAACCTATGTGACTCTACCACTGGAAGAAGCTCGCCGTCAAGATAAAGCCGCGGCTCTGGGTCAACAGTGCGTCGCCGGCAGAAATGCATAAAGCAGGTCTTGGCTGCCGAAAACTGAAAACCATGCGCTACAGCCCAAGACTGCGCCTTGCAGATTGCGCCCTGTAGCTGACGTTCGTCAGCTGCAATGCCAATAGAGCTGTAGTAAAGGCAGAAGTCGTCAGCATACAGGGAAGCAGAGACAGTTTCCCACAGCCGCAGTGAGACCGTTAATGGCTATTAAATACAGGCAAACACTTAGAACAGAACCCTATGGCACACCGTTCTCCTGGACTTCGGAGGAACTATATGAGGCCGCGACGTGCACGCGGAAGGTACGATACGACAGAAAATTGCGGATATAGATCGGCAGAGGGCCACCAAGACCCCATCCATGAAGCGTACAAAGGATGTGTTGACGCCATATCGTATCATACGCCTTCCGCATGTCGAAAAAGACAGCGACCAGATGCTGACGGCGGGCAAAGGCAGTACTGATGGCCGATTGTCGGCGGCGGAGCGGCCTTTACGGAACCCACCCTGAGACGGAGCCAGAAGGCCCCGAGACTCCAGTACCCAATTTAAGAGCCGGCTCACCATCCGTTCAAGCAACTTGCAAAGAACGTTGGTGAGGCTAATGGGACGGTAGCTGTCCACCTCCAGAGGGTTCTTCCACAGTTTCAGATTTGGGACAAGACTTTCCCGCCATTGCGTCGGAAACTCACCCTCGACCCAAATGCGGTAGTAAAGGTCGAGGAAGCGTCGCTGGTAGTCCACTGAAAGGTGTTTCAGCATCTGAGAGTGGATGCTATCTGGGCCAGGAGCGGTATCAGGACAAGTGGCGAGGGCACTGCGGAATTCCCACTCACTGAATGGAACATTGTACAATTCAGGATGGTGGGTGCGAAAAGAAAGACTCAGACGTTCTATCCGCTCTTTAATGGAGCGGAAGCCCAAGAGGTAGTTGGCAGAAGCGGAATTCAGAGCAAAGTGCTCTGCCAAGCGGTTTGCAATGATGTCGGAATCAGTACAAACTGCTCCATTCAGTGAGAGCGCAGGGACACTGACAGGGGTCCGATAGCCATAGAGGCGTCTAATCTTGGCCCAGACCTGCTATGGAATGACATGGAGGCCAATGGTGGACACATACCGCTCCCAGCACTCCTGCTTGCGTTGGCGGAAAACGCGGCGGGCTCGCGCACGCAGCCGTTTGAAGGCGATAAGATGTTCGAGGGAGGGATGTCGCTTGTGACGCTGGAGCGCCTGCCGGCGAGCTTTAATCGCTTCAGCGATCTCAGGCGACCACCAAGGCACAGTCCGCCGCCGAGGGGACCCAGAAGAATGGCGAATGGCAGATTCGGAGGCAGTAACGATGCCGGTGGTCACCGATTGAACCACTGCATCAATGCAATGGATTCTGACCAATCAGAGAACCAACCGTACGGGACGACACAGGAGATGGAAGAACCGTCGTTGCAGCAGCGGCGTATGTTGAAATCATTGGCACAGGATGGAGCCTCTCATATTTCCGCCTAGCCTCTGAGTAGGTCAGGCGGTCCAGGGTTTTATATTCCACTATCTCCCGTACTTTCTGGAATGGTGTTCTCCACAGCCCGCATCTCGTGGTGCTGCGGTAGCGTTCTCGCTTCCCACGCCCAGGTTCCCGGGTTCGATTCCCGGTGGGGTCAGGGATTTTCTCTGCCTTGTGATGGCTGGGTGTTGTGTGATGTCCTTAGGTTAGTTAGCTTTAAGTAGTTCTAAGTTCTAGGGGACTGATGACCATAGATGTTGAGTCCCATAGTGCTCAGAGCCATTTGAAGCATTTAACACAGATGGAAGGCGGAGCACATGGAGTATTGGGATGAGAAGGACGTCCACAATCTCGACATGTGATGCCGGAAGTACAGCGGGATGACATGTGCCCAGACTTCCAGCATTTAAAACACCACATCGGAGGAGGGATATATGGCTTCACATCACAGCAGTAAACCATCACCTTGACCTTTTCGGGTAAAACATCAGCTTCAAAGGCCAAGATGAAGGCACCGGTGGCTACTTGATTATCCCTCGGACCCCGATGGACGCGCCGGACAAAGTGAACACCCCGTCGTTCTAGATTGGCGCGTAGTTCATCGTCGGACTGCAGTAGAAGATCCCTGTGGAATATAATACCCTGGACCATGTTTAGACTTTTATGGGGAGTGATGGTGACAGAAACATCCCCCAACTTCTCACAAGTGAACAACTTCCGTGACTGGGCAGAGGATGCTGTTTTGATGAGAACCGACCCAGAGCGCATTTTGGACAAGCCCTCCACCTCCCCGAACTTGTCCTCTAATTACTCCACAAAAAACTGGGCCTTGCTTGACATAAATGATCCCCCATCAACTCGTGTACACACGAGGTACCGGGGTAAATAATCTCCACTGCCTTCTTTAGCCATACGTTCCTCCCATGGAGTGGCCAGGGAGAGGAACAGTCTCTGATCAAATTTCTTCCCGTTGAGGTTAGACCTCGATCGCTTAGAGACTGCTGGTGGTGGCCCACCAGCGAGAGATGATGTAGCACGCTTCATTGCGGGTCATCCGCCCTGATGCCACCCACTCCGACCAGGGGCTCTCCCCACAGGCGCCACCCAGCCGCAGCAAAGACCACCTGGCAGGATGCCCTTTGCTGGGAGTCCTGATGCCCCAGAGGGATAGGCATCTACTCCTCGGCATACGTGGGGAGGTAGCAGCTCAGGCATCAGCAGTGCGATCCCTGTGCAGTCAGGGGGTTACTACCAAGAGGGTACATGACAACCCCACCACAACGGACTGGCTACAGTGCTGGATGTCGGGTGTCAAAATATCCATGTACATCACGAGGGCAAAGATGGAAGTGCACTATGGAGGGAATGTACGCTACCCGGAACACACTGCAGCAGATGTGGCCGGAAGCTCGATGGAAGTCCAACTCCATGATAATATAGGGTGGGCCAGATCTTAGGGCAAGATGGACATACAATACACCACGTAAGGCGTCCTTCCCCAAATGGTACGCACTAACAGAAAATTTTGAAAGATAGTGGTCAAACCCCTTAGGGGACCATCACATTAAGGCCGTAACGTTTGAGACTCCTTTTAGTCGCCTCGTACGACAGGCTGGAATACTGCGGGCCTATTCTTACCCCCGAACCCGTAGGGGGGTGAAGAAATCGGAAAGAAATGATTGTCAGAAGGTTCAAATGGCTCTGAGCACTATGGCACTTAACATCTGAGGTCATCAGTCCGCTACAACGTATAACTACATAAACCTAACTAACCTAAGGGCATCACACACATCCATGCCCAAGGCAGGATTCCAAGCTACGACCGTAGCAGTGGCGCGGTTCCGTACTGAAGCGCCTAGAACCGCACGACCACCGCGTCCAGCGATTGTCGGATCGACTGACTCAGAATATAGCAAAGTCAAAATAAACTTCCGTGAATATTAAATGCAGAGCAGAGAGCGGATAAGTGGAAAGAGTTCGTTGAATGCCTCTATGAGAGGGAAGACATGTCTGATGACACAATAGAGGAAGACATGGGAGTTGAGAGAGAAGAAACAGAGGAGTCAGTATTAGAACCAGAATTTAAAGGAGCTTTAGAACACTTAACATCAAGTATGGCAGAAGCAATGCGTATCACTCCATCGCAATTTCTAAAACCATTGAGGTAAGTGATAAGAAAACGACTATTCACGTTGATGTGTGGAATTTATGAGACTGCCGATATATCAACTGATTTTCTGAAAAACATCGTCTACACAATTGTGAAAATAGGAAGACGCGACAAATGCGAGAATATAGGACAATCGCCTCAACGACCGCAGCTCGTTGCCTAGTGGTTAGCGTTGCTCCCTCTGGATCACGGGGTTCCGCGTTCGATTCCCGGCCGGGTCGGGGATTTTCTCCACCCAAGATCAAGGTGTTTGTGTTGTCCTCATCATTTCATCATCATTCCGGAGAGTGGCGAGACTGGACCGTTGAAAGGTTGAGAATTGGTATGGATACTGATAACCACGCTGCTGATCGCCCCACACGCGAAAATCGTCATCAATCAGCTTATCAGCTCATGCATCCAAGTTGCTGACAAATATATTTTACAGAAAAATTGAAAGGAAAATTGAGAATCTGTTACATGACAATCCGTTAGACGGAACGGTTAAGTTACCAGAGAGGCAGTTTGACGTTGCGGTTCATCGAAAAAGCAATGACAGAAATAAGAGATATGCGGTTGGTAATGGAACCAATACTGAAGAAAACTCGAGACAAGTTCGTAGGATTTGTCGACCCGGGAAAAGCATCCGACATTGTAAAATAGTGCAAGATGTTTGAAATGCTGAGAAAAATCTGGAATGATGAGTAATATACAATACAATACAACCTCAGCGGGAACAATAAAATTAGAAGACCAAAACCGAAGTGCTCGGAATAAAAAGGACGCTCTCTTTCGCCTACACTGTTCGGTCTGTACATCGAAAAAGCAATGACAGAAATAAAAGAAAGGCTCAGCAGTGGGATTAAAATTCAGAGTGAAAAGATATTAATGTCATGGTTCACTGATGACATTGTTATGCTCAGTTAAAGTGAAGAAGAATTACAGAACGGTTTGAATGGAATGAACAGTCTAATGAGTACAGAATGCGGACTGAGAGTAAATCGAAAGAAGACGAAAGCAATGAGAAGTGGCAAAAGTGAGAGCAGCGAGAAATTTAACATCGCAATTCGTGGTCACAATGTAGATGAAGTTAAGGAATTCTGCTACCTGCGAAGCATCCTACCCCATATGGACGGAACAAGGAGGACAAAAAAAGGCAGACTAGAAGTGGCAAAAGAGCATTCATGACCAAGAGAAGTCTACTATTGTCAATTATAAGCCTTAATTTAAAGAAGAAATTTCTGTGAATGTACGTTTTGAACACATCGACATATCATAGTGTAACGTGGACAGTGGAAAAGCCTGAAGAGAAGAAAAACAATGAATTTGAGATGTGGTGCTACAAGGAATGTTGACAATTAGGTGCCGTGCTAAGGTAAGGAATAAGGACGTTTTCCGCAGCACCGGCGAAGAATGGAATAGATGGAAAACACTGAAAACAAGGAGGGAAAGGAGATAGGACATCCGTTAAGACATCAGAGAATAACTTCCATGGTGCTAGAGAGAGCTGTAAAACTGTACAGCGTTACAACTGTAATGGAAGACAGAGATTGTGTAAGGTGTCAGCCAAATCCAATACCTTCCATGAAACCCTGACATGATAGCAAATCCGGCAGTATGTCACATAGCTCCGAATAAATCCTGACATTAAATTAACCAAAGTAATATGATCAACGAGTGAGCGATTGGAATACCACAGACTAACACAAGAACGCCTAAATGCATGTCATACCTTCCCACCGTGAAACAGACGCAGTTCCGAGCGGGGAAACGAGAACACAAGCCGAGAGCAGAGCCGAGTGAGCTAGAAGGCCCTACGATAAGGGACAGCTACCCACATCGCCGGCAGATCGCCAAGAACAGCCCACAGCCCATGTTAAAAGATAGAGCCCTCCAGAAGAGCAGTATAGATCTTAGGATTACACTAAAAGAGCCACACCAGCTGCAAGTTTCAGCGTGAGACTATACGCGTCTCTGTTACATTGCAAACATTAAAAACACTCCCCCACCACGAAAAGTATAACGTTTCTCATTGGATAAACAGAATTTTTGTAGATGGAACTTAATGTTAACATTGATACCCTGACTGGTCAGTTGAAAACACAGCCAGATACCTTTTTCTTAAACCAAATTTGGTAAACTGTACTAAAGAGAAATTCAGGAGAGTTGCTTCCCAGACGACGAGGTGTGTGGAGCTGCATCGCCCACCCCTACCTGACGCTGCTTAACCACCGACAAGATAATGAACGCACCCGATTCCGCATAAGAGCACATAAGTCTTTACTCAGAACTGCAGAAGTCTCATCTGTTACATTCCCTTTTTGCGTAATACTAGTGTTGGTCGTCAATTAAACTTCATGGTATTCACATTTGCTACTAGAAGTTAAAATCTGAAACGCGATAATTTTTCTGTTATATAATTATTGAGAAGCCACATCAGCCACTGTAATTTATGACAAGTTAAATAATTAATTAAAGATAATTGAGGGTCACTGTAGACTATTTTTGATAGTTTTCTCTTTTATGAAACTTAATTTAAACCTAGATTATGATATGGCATAGGTCATCCTTCGATTCATTGTAGAACTTGGAAACCCATTCAGGGAATATTCGTTCACATTTTTGTTGAACGCAGTTGGTTTTTATCATCGTGTATTAAAATATTTCCTTTTATCTATAGTGCAATTTATAAACAATGTTTTGTGAGTAGAATAAAAATTCCAGTGATAAACGTAACTGCTTTTTCGACGTCATTTCACCAGCTAACTAAAAATAGGAAAGCCTTGAACCCCTTCCACTAAATTTAGTTAGTATTAAGATTCTTTTACAGGGAGTTCGGTGGAGCTGACGCTGAAATCATTAAGTATTTGATTATATCATCGCTAGTCTCACTGAACTCTTCTGAGATCTACATGTCATGTGTCGTCTGGCGTCTCCTTACCAGTAACAGGTCCCAGGTTCAAACTAGTTAATTCCCTAAAAAACACGCTCAGAGCGTCGTTGCACGAAAGTGGTGGGGAGACACGGCGTATAACAGACACCACGCGGAATGTTAGAATTGGAATACATCCAGGAAATAATGTAGTATGTTGGTTGCAAGTGCTACACTGAGATGAAAAGGCTGACACACGAGAGGAATTCATTGTGGGCCGCAACAGACCAGTCAGAGACTGATGACTTAAAAAAATTAGCAAATGTTTTGTCTTCATTCATGAAGAAATTGGATGATCTTTTTGAGACATCCACTATTAAAGAACTTTGTGAATTCATTGTTTTGAGTTGTTGGATAATTCTATATTCTTTCCATTTTTGTGTGTAACCTGAAAATGATTCTTACTGAAACGCGTCATTTCCAACAATAATACCAGAAAATTCGAGAAACAACGCTTTCCTGTTTATCAGAGATAGAATCTGGATACCCCTGACAGAAAAAGGAACGAAAAAAAATTACCTGTTGCCTCCAAGAACCAAAATGTGGCCATAGCGGCTATATGTGCTAGGCCGTAATATTGGACATTCCTTCATTAAGTCGTTCAAGAAATCAACTGGCAGTCCGTACATTTACTGACAAGAGCTGTGAATGGTATGGAAGACTCCTTGGTGGCGGATGAAGAGCCGTAGTTGATCTCCTAAGGCAACCTGCATGGGATCTATTGAATTCTGATACGAAGACCACTCTGGGCAGTACATGAGGTGAATGTCTTAACCTGCGCCGAATTCACTCTCAGTGGTGCTCGATGAGAATTTGCATGCAGAAAATGTCTCAAGTGGAACACCATACAGTTGCATGTGCGATTGTTGCAGGTAATCTACACTACTGGCCATTAAAATTTCTACACCAAGAAGAAATGCAGATGATAAACGGGTATTCATTGGACAAATATATTATACTGGAACTGACATGTGATTACATTTTCAATTTGGGTGCATAGATCCAGAGAAATCAGTGCCCAAAATAACTACCTCTGGCCGTAATTACGGCCTTGATACTCCTGGGCATTGAGTCAAACAGAGCTTGGATGGCGTGTACAGGTACAGCTGCCCATGTAGCTTCAACCCTATACCATAGTTCATCAAGAGTAGTCACCAGCGTATTTTGACGAGTCAGTTGCTTGGCCAACATTGACCAGACTTTTCAGCAGTCGAACATTTTCGAGTATACAGAAAGGCCAGTACAGGACCTACAACATACGGTCGTGCATTATCCTGCTCAAATGTAGGATTTTGCAGGGATCGAATGAAGGGTAGAGCCACGGGTCGTAACACATCGGAAATGTAACGTCCACTGTTAAAAGTGCCGTCAATGCGAACAAGAGGTGATCGAGACGTGTCACCAATGGCACCCCATACCATCACGCCGGGTGATACGCCAGTATGGCAATGACGAATACATGCTTCCAATGTGCGTTCACTACGATGTCTCCAAACACGGATTCGACCATCATCATTCTGTAAACAGATCCTGGATTCATCCGAAAAAATGACGTTTTGCCATTCGTGCTCCTAGGTTCGTCGTTGAGTACGCCATCGCAGGCGCTCCTGCCTGTGATGCAGCGTCAAGGGTAACTGCAGCCATGGTCTCCGAGCTGATAGCCCATGCTGCTGCAAACGTCGTCGAACTGCTCGTGCAGATGGTTGTTGTCTTGCAAACGTCCCCATCTGTTGACTCAAGGATCGAGACGTGGCTGCACGATCCGTTACAGCCATGCAGATAAGATACCTGTTATCTCGACTACTAGAGATACGAGGCCGTTTGGATCCAGCACAGCATTCCGTATTACCCTCCTGAACCAACCGATTCCATATTCTGCCAAAGTCAATGGATCCCGACCAACGCGAGCAGCAATGTCGCGGTACGATAAACCGCAATCGCGATAGGCTACACACCGACCTTGATCAAAGTCGGGAACGTGTTGGTACGCATTTCTCCTCCTTAACGAGGCATCACAACAACGTTTCACCAGGCAACGCCGGTCAACTGCTATTTGTGTATGACAAATCGGTTGGAAACTTTCCTCATGTCAGCAAGTTGTAGGTGTCACCACCAGCGCCAACGTTGTGTGAGTGCTCTGAAAAGCTAATAATTTGCATATCACGGCATCTTCTTCCTGTCGTTTAAATTTCGCTTCTGTAGCACGTCATCTTCGTGGTGTAACAATTTTAATGGCCAGTAGTGTATGAACTGAAAAGAAAATGCAACCATTAGGAAGAAATTGAATGGAACTTAATCATTCATCTGTCCTTAACGGTGTTGTTTTATTCAACCCGCGGCCTTACATCAGGCCGTTGGAAATCAAGCGCGAGATTTTTATATTCTCTCTCTCTCCATGTGTAAATTAGTAGTCCTACGGAAAAATGAAAAAAACCTTTTTGTAGGGAGGTTAATGTACTTTAAAGAGTTGCATGATGGATATATTTCTTCTTGTCATCATTTGAGCATAAGGTGACAGCCCCGGATTGGCATCGCAGAGCGCACCCTCGGTCATCATCATGTGTTGATCCCCATCTTGCTGACCGGCGTGGCCCAGCGGTTCTAGGTGCTTCAGTCCGGAACCGCGCTGCTGCTACCGTCGCAGGTTCGAATCCTGCCTCGGGCGTAGATGTGTGTGATGACCGTAGGTTAGTTAGTTTTAATTAGTTCTAAGTCTAGGGGACTGACGACTCCAGATGTTAAGCCCCATAGTGCTCAGAGCCATTTGAACCAATTTCATTCCCATCTTCTGCCAAAAACAGCACCCCTTCCTTTCTTACTTGCACAAAAAATTTCCAACTTCTGCAAACATCGCTGGACAGGTGTGTCCTGTGTGACACCTGAACACCACGTACTTACCCACTACCGGTACCTTCAGCGATACGTCTAGTGATGCGCTATCCGTTGTTGCACCAACTGTGGCAGCAATGAAGTAGAATGGCATGTTCTGGCTGCTCGGTTCCACTACAGCTGTAATTTGAGCTAAAGCTTTCCTTGCACCTACCTATGCCCTCTCAAATACCGTTCAGGTGTTAACAAGACAGTACTTCACTGTCCTTGTAGCACCTAATGGATGGCTTCTTCCAGACTTGTTAATTCCATCCTGGTGTCAGAGAGGCTATCCCTGTGGACTGCAATAGCCTCGTTAATTTCAGTCTTGAATCGATTGTCTACATTCAAGCTTGTACTGCTTCTAAATCTCGGTTCAGAGTACTAGCCAAGGCCTTATTCTGTTTCCAGAACATGCTTGTATTCAAGACTACGCACGAGATAATTCCATGAATGTTACTGGTGAAAGCGAGGAGAGAGATGACACAAAAGAAGCCAAAAGATAAGCGACGGGAGAGATAGGTCCAGAAACCCCAGCCTGGGAGTGTATTAAGAGTAAGAAATTGGTTGATATGTGGTGTGACACGCCGCTATCTAAGTTCGTGATCCGCATAGAATGCCAGTGTTCACTTTCTTTATTAGCCTTCGCTAACACCCCTGCAGTTACTGCTGCCTCATTGAACTTGATTACGCCGCTCTTGTCTGCTGTTCCTAAGATGGTCGTTAATATTCTACTCCCAGCATCTATTCTCCTGAATTCGTACAGAACCACTGCGATTCTCCTGCATCTGCTTCAAGTAATTGTTCATATGCCTTAATCAAATTCCTATGGTCCTTCAAGACCTCTCTCAACCTGTCTCTATTAACTGCTAACTGCTGTATCAGAGTATACGTTTCTTCCGACTTTCTAATTTCGTTCTCCAACTACCGCACATTAAACAGTAAACCCAATGACAAACTGTAGCCTGATAATACCACGTCTGGATGCTTGGAAAACACAACTGCTCCATCCAAGTGATGATCCTGCAGCCCTCTCCTTCTTCTTCTGCCTAACATGAGGGTATGGACTAATGCCACCTTCCCTGCCCCAAGATGCCTTCTGTCCCTGAACAGCGTGTCTCAATACACGTACGATAAAACCTACCCCACATAAATATATAACTTCGTCCAAAACGACGTCAATACCCTAGATTACACACAAAAGAAAAATTTTCAGTAACCGCAAATGTCACACCACATATCAACTTATTTCTTACTCTTAATACACACCGAGGCTGGGGTTTCTGGACCTCTCTCTCCCGTCGCTTATCTTTCGGCTTCTTTTGTGCCATCTCTCTCCTCGCTTTCACCAATAACATTCATGGAATTATCTCGTGCGTAGTCTTGAATAGTCGTAGACCTTTCTATTGAATCATATCAAATGGTGATGGCATCTTCTTCCCATAAACCACCTCGAATGGCGACAACTATCTACTAGTGTGTACTTTGGAATTTTATGTACTCACAGCAGCGAAGGATGGATATTTATTCCAATTGAATGGCGTTAGTTCATTTCTGGCACCTCTAACTTCTAAACCCACCTATTCACCAATGCTTCTGCGACTGTGACCACTTACTGGTCTAGCATAGACACCGTCTCGATGAAAAGAGAAAACAATCTCTCATGGTCAGCAAAAAACCGATTATATGCTGGTGTTCGGCTGAATGGGTCTGACACGTCCAGCCCAATGAAACTGAACGGTTCAGTTGCTTCTGGCAGCTTCTGTAACAGCACTGCTTCCGGCGCAAATCCGCTCGTTGTGCACAGTCCACACAATTCCTAACGTATCGATCGACATCGTCTTTCCATCTCTTCCACCAAAACTTGTCTTGTACTCTCCGATTCCTTGCCCAGTTTCCCCCATAGGCTGATCAAATGTGATAAAGTAGCTCACGTAGCACTCCTAGTCTACATAATAATCCAGTGTGCTTGCTAAACCACTTTTGTTGCCATACTGCTTACACACATCATGCGTGCTCTGTGTTGCTTGTCATTCGCCGAAGTGATGATAGCCTAGTGCTATTTTTCTGCCTAGTCTGCCTTAATTTGCGTGTTTCTTTCTTCATTTGAGCATTCCTTCGTACTCAGATTCACTGAATTTCAGTGCCCTCCTCGTCAATCTACTGCATTGGTCCTTCAAACCAAGTAACCTCCTCAAAGCAAGATAATTAGACATTTTTTTGAACTTTCTTCCATACAGGTAACAGACGAAGTACGTCACTAATAAATAAAGACAAGCATTTCCCTTTCTGTTGTGACTAATTCTTTTCCACTGTGTTCATCTTGATGGAGGGTAACAAGATGTTCATGCCGGTCTACTACCTGAGTCAAAACCCACACAATAGCGTGATTCAATCCACCAAATGACTGTTCGTCGGAGGGGGGGGGGGGGGGGGGGGGAGCGAGGTGGGGGTGCGATTGGAGACACACCTGTGTGAGGTTGGGAAGGCTGTTGACGACCTGTGAAGTGTCTTCAACACTAATGAAACACAATTCAAGTTCAATCACTTATTCATCTTTTTTTACAATTCGTTGATCTCCAGCACCAGTCTCACCTACCTGAATGTTGGTTTCTAGCTGATGTCTGTTTAGTCAGCTCCTCATCTGCACACCCAGGCGGTGGTGTTAATGACCCCACCGCTACACGTGCTTGTCAACTGGCAGGCGGCGGCCTTATCTTGCACTGGCTGTTGGAGTGCCCTCTGACCAACTCCAACTTCTATGATGACCCTCTACGACCCATCTGCGACGTACCTTGTGTTGGTAGTCATGTGGCTGGTTGATCGTCTCCCTACTGGCCTGGTAGGTTTCAGCACCTGGGGCATATGAGTACTGAATAGTGCTGCCCAGGAGGTCCTATTCCTGACTTCCACAATGCAGTTCAATGCTGGCAGCAATCTGCGATTTGGTACTGTCAAAAGGCAGACAGTTTCTCCATCAGTACAGGGCAGGCAGCAAGCACTGTGAAGTTCATCAGGTGAAGACTATCATCTAGAGTACATCTGTGGCTATTTCATAGACTGTGCTGCAGCATCTAGTACATACCTTCATTATAATATTGTAATAATAGAATCCAGTGCTATTAATGCAAATGCCGTTGATCCCAATGATCAGCTCACGAGAACTGGCAAATTGAAGTATTTAATGGGAGTTAACGCAAAGCTATGACATAAGGCTTGGTCTAAAACGGCCACATGTGTCCTCTTGTGGCCTCCTTCTTTTGCTATATTCACGTAAGACGATATTCACTACTGTATCAGGTCCTCGTTACATGTTCTTATGAGAAACATCGTTTCTTATACCATGTCTTACCTGCCAATGAATATGCTTCTCTCACTTCTCTTGGTTTTCTGCCACAGTCCTCTTCCTGCTGAATGTGTGTATCTCACACAGATGACGGTGTCGCATTTTGTCGAAGGCCTGACTCACTTGCAACATACTGCCCCAGCCTCCGTCTCTGGCCTAGCCTGATACTGCTTGTGACAATGCGAAAGAGTTTCAATGAAAATGTCTAACTTCCTACCCCTTACTCTTCTCTGCCACAACAATATGAACTCCTTCTGAAAGTATGGGAACACCAACACGGGACTCGACGTTAATGCTCCCTTTAGCTCGACATATGGTTTTGGTATTATTCTGAACATACAAAATTATTCTACTTCATTAGTAACTGTGTAAACGGCCAAGCAATATCCATCGCAAACTTCCTCACTTTCTATAACTGGCGAGTCTGAGAAAAGATTGTAATTCCTTGGTACCATAAACACTTGAAATGTCTTTATTAACCTCATATCAGTCCTTACACCATCCCTACAAATGACATGACCTAGACAATTAACCTCTTCCAACACAAAGCAACATTTTTTCATAAAGACTGTCAAATGGGCTGCTTTTAATCATCTGAAGATTCCCCTCTGACATTGTCTACACTCTATCATATCCCTTGATAATAAGGTTATATCATTAATATATACGAGGCATTGATCCCATTTAGTCGCTTCAGCACCCTGACTAGCAACTGCTGGAATGTCTCCAGTGCTTTTTTCAATTCAAAGCGCGTCCTTGTATACTGTTAGTGTCCCAGAGATGCTGAAAACACCGTTTTCGGTCTACCTTCAGGAGCATCTCTTAACTGACGTTTTCCACTCAATAGTCTCATCGTTGATAAGTACTGGCTTTGCCCTAAGTTATCTGTAATCCCCGTGATGTTCAGAATTGGGTAGAATCTGTCTTAGTCTTACTATTCAAATGTCAGCAATCATGAGAAAATCGATTCTTAAAGTCAACAACAGACTTCTTTGGCACAGTCACAATTCCTGTCAACCAGCAAATAGTACCCTCTTCTATAATTTCGTCAGTGAAGTGTTGGTTTATAAATTTCTTAAAAACCGGTTGCAGCGGTTTTCAGAATGTCCTCCCATCGACATCTACTAAAGGTCATTCCAGGTCAATTATGCAATTGTGTTGATACAAAAAGTCCAACATAGGATTAAGGTGCCAGTCTCACATACATTAAACACCACTTTTACACATTGCTTAACATGGGTTAGGACGTCAAACATGCTGACTTTGAGTAGTTTAGGTAGTACAGGATATTTCAATTTCCACTGTCTATACAAATAAATTCATAAAACTTTTTCAGCATGACCAGGAAGGACTCAGGATTCACACTCACAGCAGTGGAAGTTCAAAAACATACGAAAATAATTTTTTTACATATGAAATTTCATCATTTTTTCACTTACTATTGGCTGCATTAGTTGCTATAACTACACTTTTCTTCATAAGTAAGTGAGATGCTTAGATGAATTTTGTGCACCTTACAAACCATACTTACTGGTGAATGTAAGTCTAGAATTTCTAAATGTATTAAAAACTGTGGTAAACATTGAGATAATTACTATAAAATTTGAGTTTTTTCCAAATATGAAGTTTAAAATATAACACCTCAATCATTATTTCGTAAGTTAGATAATTTCCAGAATTTAAAAGTTATCCACATTCAATAACATGAAAGGGTTGATACTTATTTACTTTTTTACCTTGATAAACAAAGTATAAAATGACAAATTTATTTAATTGATCATCATAATTTTTAAAGATTTCAGTATACCGATCTGGATGAGTAATTTTTCGCTCTAAAAGTAATAAAATGTTGACTCCAAATTTAGTAGGTAAAATTTCAGCTTTGGAAATTAATTCCCTTAATAGGTAAGGATGTAGAAGCTTATCTCACTAGGGGTAAGATAGATACTGCCTACAGGAAAATTAAAGAGACCTTTGGAGAGAAGAGAACCACGTGTATGAATATCAAGAGTTCAGATGGCAGCCCAGTTCTAAGCAAAGAAGGGAAGGCAGAAAGGTGGAAGGAGTATATAGAAGGCTTATACAAGGGCGATGTACTTGAGGACAATATTATGGAAATAGAAGAGGATGTAGATGAAGACGAAATGGGAGATACGATACTGCGTGAAGAGTTTGACAGAGCACTGAAAGACCTGAGTCGAAACAAGGCCCCCGGAGTAGACAACATTGCATTAGAACTACTGACGGCCTTGGGAGAGCCAGTCATGACAAAACTCTACCAGCTGGTAAGCAAGATGTATGAGACAGGCGAAATACCCTCAGACTTCAAGAAGAATATAATAATTCCAATCCCAAAGAAAGCAGGTGCTGACAGATGTGAAAATTACCGAACTATCAGTTTAATAAGCCACGGCTGCAAAATACTAACGCGAATTCTTTACAGACGAATGGAAAAACTGGTAGATGCAGACCTCGGGGAGGATCAGTTTGGATTCCGTCGTAATGTTGGAACACGTGAGGCAATACTGACCTTACGACTTATCTTAGAAGAAAGATTAAGAAAAGGCAAACCTACGTTTCTAGCATTTGTAGACTTAGAGAAAGCTTTTGACAATGTTGACTGGAATACTCTTTTTCAAATTCTAAAGGTGGCAGGGGTAAAATACAGGGAGCGAAAGGCTATTTATAATTTGTACAGAAAACAGATGGCAGTAATAAGAGTCGAGGGGCATGAAAGGGAAGCAGTGGTTGGGAAAGGAGTGAGACAGGGTTGTAGCCTCTCCCCGATGTTATTCAATCTGTATATTGAGCAAGCAGTAAAGGAAACAAAAGAAAAATTTGGAGTAGGTATAAAAATTCATGGAGACGAAGTAAAAACTTTGAGGTTCGCCGATGACATTGTAATTCTGTCAGAGACGGCAAAGGACTTGGAAGAGCAGTTGAACGGAATGGACAGTGTCTTGAAAGGAGGATATAAGATGAACATTAACAAAAGCAAAACGAGGATAATGGAATGTAGTCAAATTAAATCGGGTGACGCTGAGGGAATTAGATTAGGAAATGAGACACTTAAAGTAGTAAAGGAGTTTTGCTATTTAGGAAGTAAAATAACTGATGATGGTCGAAGTAGAGAGGATATAAAATGTAGACTGGCAATGGCAAGGAAAGCGTTTCTGAAGAAGAGAAATTTGTTAACATCGAATATAGATTTATGTATCAGGAAGTCGTTTCTGAAAGTATTTGTTTGGAGTGTAGCCATGTATGGAAGTGAAACATGGACGATAACTAGTTTGGACAAGAAGAGAATAGAAGCTTTCGAAATGTGGTGCTACAGAAGAATACTGAAGATAAGGTGGATAGATCACGTAACTAATGAGGAGGTATTGAATAGGATTGGGGAGAAGAGAAGTTTGTGGCACAACTTGACTAGAAGAAGGGATCGGTTGGTAGGACATGTTTTGAGGCATCAAGGGATCACAAATTTAGCATTGGAGGGCAGCGTGGAGGGTAAAAATCGTAGAGGGAGACCGAGAGATGAGTACACTAAGCAGATTCAGAAGGATGTAGGTTGCAGTAGGTACTGGGAGATGAAGCAGCATGCACAGGATAGAGTAGCATGGAGAGCTGCATCAAACCAGTCTCAGGACTGAAGACAACAACAACAACAATAGGTTTTCGGTGATACCATTTATGGACATCTTTATAAATAAAGAAATTATTAATCAATTAAAACAATTGAAGACAGAAACGACTCATTCCTTTAAAAATTTTAATTTTTGAAGAACTAAAGTTTTCAGTCTTTATCTTTTTAAAAGAAAATGAAAATAAGAAGTTAAAATGTATTTAATATTTTCAAATATTTAATACATTTACTAAATTAAAAATTTTTAGTAAGCATCCTATGTTGATAATCTTAAATTAATTCCTTTTTTCCATACATTACAAGATATGCAATTGTATCTTTTGGAATATTCTCTTTAAAGAATGCACATAATTTCACTGTTGTTGTTTGAGCAGTTAAACGTTCATTCTTGTAGTCATATTAACTAAATAAATGGGATAACTTTGAATAAAATTGAAACGACTTACATTTATATCATTATTAAATTGAGTTATTCTTTTAAATTTTCTGAGAGAATCATAAGATTTAAACAAGTAATTTTATGGATCAAGATTCCATAATTCTTGTGAAAAACCTTCATTTCTTCCATTTTTAACATAGATATATTGTAATGTAACATGCTCAAATAAAGAAGAATCAAGAAATTGATTATTATTTCGATAAGTTTGGAAAAACAAAAATAATGTAAGGCATGTCAAATTCTCTAGAATTATAATAATTAGTAATACCTAGTTCAAAATTTCTTAACCTGTAAACCAGCAAATTCAGTTGTTTGAAGTTTGAAGAAAGCAATTGGAGTTTTTAGGTTTTTAAGCCTTTCTTGATCTAATTTAAGTGAATAATATGTTTCATATTTAACAACATGAACATAAAATCCAAACACTTAAGCACAATTTTACCTTCTTCTAGAAAAGCAGAATTATCATCATCAGTAGTCCAAAAAAGTATATACCTCTTGGTATTTTCTCGAACTCCAAGTAAAAATAACAGTTTTCTATCAAAACCTTTGAACAATCTTCGAGATAATTCTAAAGGATAAAGAACTTAATTTCGTTTCGTTTTAATTTTTCCATTACGATCAATATGTCCTTTGACATTTAATTCATTCGAACATGAAGAGTTTAAAAGAATAAGAAATTAAAAAAATAAAAGGATGTTTAATTCTACATTCGATATTATTGCCTTTTTCAATTTAAAACATAATTAAGAATTGTTTAATATTTGATTTACAATCATATACAGACAAACCAGTTGTATGAATATCATGAAAAGACATAGAAAGTTGCAAAAACTTAGGATGAATCCAACACTCTTCAATATTAGTATTAATTTTCGTTTCCTTGTTCAGAAGAATTGAATTATTTTTTGTTTTTCATTAACAGGAAATAAGAGAGAATTGCAAACTTGTGATTTGGTCCATGATGTAATAAGGAAAAAATTCATTACTTCACTTTTAAAATAACTGTTACATTAGCATCATTAAACTTAATCAAATTAACATTTTCATCAGTTGTAGTAATCACTATAATCCGAATAATATTGAAATTTGGAATTTTTATAGCATGATTTGGTTCATAAATTGTTGGGCCACCAATTTCAGAATTGTACTTACATTAAGGAGTAATATTAGTAACTTGATAAAAATAATCATTATGTTTAATGAACATTCCATCAGCAAAATTGAAAGTTATGATAATTAATTAGAATGGATTAATTTTCGGAACATTTTTAGTGAGAGTTTCTTTAGTAGGTTCAATAAAATGGTTGTTAAACCCAAAAACTTTTCCAACACAATCTTATTAATAGATGTATAATTTTTTACCATTTCCAATAACAATTTTTATGTGCTTTAATATCAATATTTGGATTATTAGAAGATATAAAATTTTCTACGCTTTCTAGACTATATTGTTGAACAGGAATTTCTCTTGTTTCTTCATCACAATATAATTCATTGTTTTGTGATGTAATATTTAGAGTTATAAAAGTTGAATGAAATCCAACTAATGAAATGTATTTATAAGTTCCTCTTATAGGAACAGTGAATCGTTTTTTTTTCAGAACAGAAGACTTATCACTCAATTGAAAAAATCTACTAATTTGTACCACAAAAAATTATGTAAATAAATGATAGATTGGAAACCAAAATTAATAATTCCAGAAAAGAAGTTACAAAATGAAAATGTTAACATTTACCAAATTCTATTCGATATGCAACTGGTTTGATAATTAGATTTTAGGACCATGATGGTACAATTTGAAAAATATTAATCATTTGTATGTTTATTGTGAAAGTAGAGATTTCCAAAATATCAAGAATTTATACAAATATGTAAAAAGTTGAAGATGAATTTAAAGAAAGAACTGTTAATTTTTCTGAATATAATGAAGCAATTTTTCCATTAGATGAGTGTGAAGAAAACTCAGCTGTAGTAGTTGATGATTTTTTTCTGGAAAATGAAGACAAAGTTAAGGAATATTTTACTAAAGGAACACATAAAAAGATAGTGTTTTTATTTAAGTAAAACTTTTTCCCAAATTGCTAAACAATTAGTTAGAAATAATTTCAGTTTTTAAAATATTTTAGACTAGATCATACAAATTTAAATCATGCTTATTATCAATTTGTTGGTGGAGATTTTAAAATTTTATGAATTTACAGTTTAATGTAATAAATATAGGAATAAAGATAAATTTGGTATTATAACAATACATAAGACAAGAAAAATAATAGATGTAAATATAGACCACATTAAAAAATTTTTTACATTGAACAAAATCTAAGACATAAATGTAAACATAAAACATATTCACTAAACATAAACATTGAAATAAACTTTGAACATAAAAACATTGAATGTTAAAATTAAACATAAAATTCAAAAAAAACTATTATCATTATTTTATTGTTAATAAAAGTTCGCAAAATATGATCCAGAAATTGTTGAGATAGCAAATGAAATAAAAAGTAAAAGAACAGTTAAAATAACTTTTTAAGAAATGGAAAATTAACCAGACAGATTATAGAAGTTTAAGAAAGCATACCAACTAGTTATCGATACAATTGAATGAGTTAACTAAAAACTTTTAATATTAGCAGCAAACGTTTTAAAGCCAATTGAAGGAAATAGAAAAGTTGGAGAACAATTGGTTCTGTATAACTGACATTATTTAAATTAATTTAATTGTATTTGACTACATGAATAGGTTGATGATAATTCTGCTAAATAGAAGAAGACATTAAGTAAATCATAAATAAATAATTTGTTAGAGAATTCTGGGAAAGAACGAAAATTAAAAGAAAAATATAAGGATGTTAAAACAGAAATATAAGTGATAGATTTTGGAATTTATCAATCATAGTGAAGATCGTATTTCTGATTAGAACCTGTTTGTCCTTATAACTGTACTGATAATTACCACTAGAATTGAATAGCGATAAAATAAAAAGAGTATGAAGGAACAGAAGCATTAATGAAATGTTTAATTAAAAGACAAATAACTGTGAATGATTTAGGAACAGAATTTGATTCTGTTGGTCTACAATATCATACAAGAATTTATTCGACTCAAATGCTGTATATTACAAAGTACTCCAAATAAAATAATATCAAGTACAGGAAGTAAATATAATCATTTGATAAAAAAATTACTGAGTCTTATTTTCCTTGCTTTTCGAAAAGAAATCCTAATGATTCAATAGAAAAAGTTGGTGAAGGTTTAGCAAAAAAGAAATTTAGGAAAAACAAGTAGACGATATCTGAATGAATAATATTATAGATTTAAACAATAAACTAACAGTAATTCATGCTGAAGAATTAGTAGTATATAAACATTATCATAGTGAAAATATGGAAAGCAATTATAAAGAATTTTAAAAGAAATAATGAAATTACTTTTGGAATTGATTATTTATGACAAGCTCATTGAGTCAGAAAGTATTCTCAAAGTTAAAGGAATTTCGAAAATAATTACAGGATATGAATATTTGAAACTGTTATTTATGTTTCATCTAAATTTGCTGGGGCAATTCCCTTTAAAGATAAAGTATTTAAAAATATAGTTGATTCTTTTTAAATATATTCAAATCAAGATAACCCAAAAATTTGCAAAGAGATAATGAAAATGAATTTTATAATGCAGATTTTCATGAATTAATGAAAGAATTTACATTAATAATTACAGTTTCTTCTTTTAGTGAACTAAAAGCATTTGTGGTTGAACGATTTAAAAGAACAATAAGAGAACAAAATGTGAAGAAATTTGCTCTTAAACTAAATCATATTTGGGTTAACTTAGTTTTGAAATTAGTAAACGAATATAACACAAAACATTCAACTATAAAAATGGCCCCAAAGGACATAATAAAGAAACTGAAAAAATCTTGTTATAAATGGTTTACATAATGAATTTATTAGAACACAAATATAAACTTGGTGATAAACTAAGAATTATTAAAGATAAAGGACTTTTTGAAAAAGGTTATACAGTAAATTGGTCAACATACGTTTTCAGTATTATTGATTTTAATCATTCGACTGGAAGAATGAAATGGTGAACAATAACAGAGACCTTTTATGAACAAGGACTATTGAAGACGAATTTTCCAGATGCTTACCTTGTTGAGAAAGTTTCAAATAACAAAGGTAATAAAGTTTACTTTCAATGGTTAGGTTTCAATGATTCGTTCAATTGTGTAAAATTAAGGAAAAGTTATTTTTAAAGTGTTATTATAACAATTTGTATATAAATTGAGTACATTATTGAAAGTATAAATATGTTTGATACTGAACATAATTTTCATAATGATTATTGATTCTTCAAAGCAGATAGAGTTTAATTTGATATCAAAATAAAGGACTGAATGTCATATGTATTTGCGTATTTTAAATTTTAATTGCTGGAAGCAAATAATAGTATTATTAAATTTCGTTTATTAGATCCATTTAAAAATACTTATTGATGTTACCTGGAATTTCATGATTAAAAAAGTACTTGTAAACATACTTTTATGTTCTAAGATATGTTTGTTAATCTATTTATAACTGCATTCAGTTGTTCTCAGGAATAAGTATCTAAAATGTTTAAATTATTTTGATAAGAATAAATTCATAAATTTTCTTTCATTAGGTTATATATTTACTTAATTTGGTACATTATTAATTATTAAAAATTATTCCCAGTTTGAATGAGCATTTCTCATAAGATATATGTTTTTGGATATTTTTTAATTGTGCTCGAATACCAATTCAAATCATAACCACACAGTCATAAAATAACCATAAAAGGTTTTAAATTCTTCTTAATTAATTTAGGAACAACATGTGATAATAATGTATTTATTTTTCATTATATTATATATATTAATTGAATTGCCTCATAAATTACTTCTCTGCAATATTCTTTCATTTAACTTTGATTTTATTTAAATTTCCCAATTTAATTTTTTCTCTTTCATTTTTCGCAGACCATGTTTTGAAATGAAAGGTAAAACATCATGTGAGTCCCATTGTTTAAATTGTTCTTCTCTTTTATCTTTAAAAATTAAACAATTAAGCCCAAATTCATTAATGAATATTGTTTTTTTCTCATTACAAGTAAGAAACCATCAAATCACTGAATCTAAAAATTACCACATATTTTGTTTTATCATCTTCAAGAAAATGTCTTTTTAACTGCATCATTAGTATCTTTACATTGTAAAAGATTAGCCACTTATTTTGCTTTGAACCATTGGTTATTGTTTTCAGGAATAATTATTAAAACATATTATTATAAATGAGTATCATTTTTTAAATCCGCTTACAACTAAATTTACATAAAAAGTTATTAATGCTTTTTTAAATTTCAGTAAAGCTTTGACTAATTAATGGAAGTCGATAATAACATAATTTGTCCACTGTGCAATGATGAAAAAGAAATTCATAGCATTTATTTGTGAAAAAGTGGAAACGAAATGAAAAAATCTTCTAGATATATTCGTAACTGAGATCATTCAAAGGTGGCAATTAGCTTTAAAAGATCAGAAAGATAAAAAAATTGTGGTGGGTTTTGCTTGGATAGCTTAGTTTGTAGAGCACTTGCCCACAAGAAGCAAAGTTCCAAATTCGAGTGTTGCTATGGAACAAAGTTTTAATCTATCAGTAAGTTACACATCAGTGCACACTCTGCTGCAGAGTGAAAATGTATTTGTGGAAAGTGTGTTAGAAAATTTTGTTTACCAAGACAAAAAAATAATATTATCCAGAAAAAAAAATATAAACTAGAATGACATTTTCACCCTGCAGCAGTGTTTGTGCTGATATGAAACTTCCTGATAGATTAAAACTTTGTTCCATACCAAGACTCGAATTTGGAACTTTGCTTTTTGTGGCAATGCTCTACCAACTGAGCTAACCAAACACAACTCACAACCCATCCTCCACAATATCCTTTCTTCCAGGATTGCTAGTTCTGCATGGTTCACAGAAGAGCTTCTGTAAAGTTTCGAAGGTAGGGGACGATGTACTGGCTGAATTGAACGAATTTTTGTGCTGCAACCTTACCTCTTTTTACAGTCAGCATTAGAATATTTAACATAATAACTGAATGAAATTGGTAAAACGATGTAGAATGAGTCAAAGTTCCCATTAACAAAACGTAAGCAAATTGTAGACCTTACTCTGTACTGTTATTAACATTAATCTACACATCATTGTAGTGATTAGTATTCATTAGTATTCATTAGTATTCATGCCTACAATAGCTAAATTTAACTAACAAAATTAAAAAGAAAGTTGCTATTTTGAAAGAAGATGCTGCCTCCACAATTACAGTAAATACTTGCTGATTATCTCCTACTGGTAGCTTGATATTTACTTGTTTATCCCATTTTTGACAAACAAAATAGTTACTTCCATTTGTAAATTACTATCTGACATACTGATATATAACTTTAGATGAATGATCTTACCTGCCATAGAAATGATCTTACCTGCCACAGAAATTTTTTATCCTTTTTACTAGATCTTCAAATACTTTCTAGAAAGAGTGGCTAATTAAGTATTTTTTTCATTTAAATTAATAGGAATTCACTGTGCATAACTCCACCATGAACATAGAGCAAAACACCAAAGTGGACATGAAGATTACTTTGTGTATCTTACCCTGTGACTGTGTGCTTCACAGTTCATCTGAAGCTTGTTTCTTTTCCTGCAAGAAAACCCATTAAGGAGTATATGTATTGAAGAGTATGTAAAGAGTTCCAAGGGTCCGAATAGCCATTCTGCACACGTTATGGTTTTCTGCTTTACATGTTATCTTGCGGTTCATTAATGCTGGAAAAATTTTTGATTCCTTGTAAGTACCCTGCCCCAAACGATAATTCACTATTAGGTCAATAGCCTCTGTTTAATAGGATCATTATCAATTTCATAGAAATGTGTTATATTCTTTAGGATCTGCAATAGGCTACTGGCATGTGTTAAGCGACTATAGATTGCTGTCTTTTGTGTAAGTTGTTATGATGCTGAAACTTTACTCTTCCTGGCCTGACAACAAAACGTTCAACGGATTTCTCAGGACAATAATGAACACAACATAGAAATGAAAGATCTGGTGGTAGTAATAGAAGCACTTAATAATTTATGAATATATGTGCTATAGATAAACAGCGTTTGTGCAAAATTCATATACTCGTACTGTGGAAATTTATTGCTGACTCACTTAACACAGATCTTTCAGAATCAACCTTATTTAATCAAATTTTTCTTGCAGTATAAACACTGTATGAGGGGAAGAAGAAAAATATAGTAGTGTCATCTTAAAAATTAAGACGATAACACAGTTTTAAGGCATAGAGATTTGGAAACATATTCTGAATTATACACTGAAACCAATATGAGGCTTTAGTTTCTCATTTGTCAACAACAGAGCTTAAGAAAAATACAGAGAAAGTTTACAGAGAAGCTCTCAAAATCATGTTTTAATTTCACACAAACAAATAACTACAGTTAAGCTGTAGATGACTTCTGCAGCTGTAGGTGCCACGACATTTTATTTTCCAAACAACAATGAACTATTTTTATGTGAGAACTTCTAATCAGAGCATGGTGTAGCGTCTCGTTGTCGAGTCTCACTTCATGATGTACCTTTATTTTACAGTACTCAATGAGTATGGATTTTTGCAGTTAATGAATGTGATTGTAAAGGGTAGAACTTTTTGAAACATGTTTATTCAGCTGAAGGAAAGATCATTCCTTATGTCTTGGAAAGCTGAGATATCCAATTTCTTAAAAGGGTTTTTCACATCTGTCTAGTACTTTCTGGCCCATTTTGCGCAGATAAACACGATCATTGCATGCAATACACAAGCCACTTCAGTTTTTTCTGTTAAAGATACCAGTACCAGAAACTTTAACACTGTGAAATTTTCCAAAAGTGGCACTCTAGTGTATTGTTCAGTTTCAATGCTAAACAAAAAGTGTAATAATTTGGGTAAGGTATGTCATCATGGTCATTATTAAGGCAGAGCAATTTCGACGATAACGTGATATATGGGCGTTGCCTCACTAGGAACACCACTTCTATTCCCTAATTTGGATGCCATCCTACCACTGTCTAGAGGGTGTATTTAATTATGTTTTTGCAGGCTTAATCCTTCATACGATTGAAGTTATATTCGTTTCTTCACGTAACAGTGTATAATAACACCCTCATGTATATCGTGTAAATTACAATTTCTCTTCCGGAAAGTTCTTTGTGCATTTTTGTAGGCTTCGTTTTTTGAGCTTCGTTCATCTCACTACGTGTTTGGTATATGCTGGTAACCATCAGATACATTTATTCCAAGTTTCTTTGACTGTCGGAGACAGAGAAGCATCTTTTAATAGGGAGACATTTGTCTGCCACACTCCCCTTCCCATAAAATATTTTGTAAAGCGAGTTTCAGAGATATAAGATAGACGCTGTAGTCGGAGAAACTAATTGGCCATATTTCGTAACTGGTAACTTGTCTTCGGAACATAGAACCTGTAGAGTCTGTTTGCGAATTCATGGCTGGCACATGTAAAAACCGGGTCTGTTGGGATGGAGGTGTATCTAAGAATCTTTTAGTTGAAGGCATTCGCCAAATATTAGTAAATCATTGCAAAAATTAAATTGGGGGTTTGGTCCAGTTTATACAAAATAGTTAAAATCTCCCCCTGTTACAATGGTAGCATAAGGTCTCATAAACTAACTCACTACTTCGTCTCGGAAAAATATGTTTCTATATCCTCATTTAATACTTCCCAAGGGTGTATGAAAGTTCATTCAGAAAATTTCCTGGAAAACCTTTGAGATTTCTCTGTCTGGAGGTAAAATTACTTGTGCTTGGGTTGTAATTCTTATTTGAATAAAATAGCTGCAAGCTTTCAGTTCTTATATTTAAAACCGCATCGTACCTTGTGGTATCGGTGATTTTCTGGTCACCACTTCCTCGATAAAGATTATATTCAAATCTTCAGCATATAATTTGTTAATGTTTTAATTTTAACACAGTACTTGATTCTATTAACGTTTACAGTCAAAATTTTATAATTCTGCACGATGCCAAAACAACTAGTTAGTGAAATTGTTTAGTCTCCTATGTCCTCAGACCAGTTCAGGGTAGAGTCTAATGCGTCGGAGTCAGTCGTAATTTTTTCATAGTTATCCTGCTCATCGACGTTCATAGTTTCGATGTCACCGTCCGTATTGGGTTTTAGTCGTGACTCGCGTCCTTGAATCAGTCTGACTTTCCACTGCTTGTTTCAACATTTTAGGGGTCCGTTGTTATTTATTGTCTAAGTCTTGTAACTCTTCGGGCATTTGGAAGCGCGCATGCCGTTTTGTTCTGTCAGATGTGTGGTGTGTTGTTTGGCTTCCTCATCGGTAATGTTTGTGGTCTCATATATTGGTGTTGGATCTTTTGATGTTGCCACGGTTTTGTTGCTAATTTTATGTGAGACCAGTGAGGAGTATCGGTAAGCAGTCTGACAGATTTGTTTTGTTTCTTTGCGGATTCCTCCGAAACATCTTTGGTAAATACAGCCTGGGAGGGGGGGGGGGGGAGGTGCGATTTTACCAGTTACCACTCTCACGCATGTATTAAGGTGCCCAATGGGCGTAGAGAAATTTCAGTTATTGGGTCAGCCAGAAGCGTCTCAGCACTCGTTGTTAAGGTACCTCGTTCCATGTCTGCCTGCGCGCGGATGTTTCTACGCAGGTTGTTAACGTTTGGATATGCTGATCTTAAATTGACGATGGATCCGCAACTGTCACAGGTGCGCGGTTGTCCGTTATGTATTACTTAGGCTTTAAGTCCCTGAATGAATACATACGACGGGGTACGTTTCCGTAAGTCAGTTTTAACACCCTGTACCCCGTTGTCTACTTGAAGTACCTATTACCGGTCCATTTTTCAGGCGTTATTTGTAGAAAGGTTTCGGAACAGGCAAGTGTCCTCTGAACTTGATCCAACGTTACTTCAAATGGAACTATGAAAATTCCGACTGTCTTAATATAAGACCTGCGTAAGTGATAGACACCTTGTTGATATCTTGGTTTGTATGCATAAAGTCCGCAGTTCCTTGGGTACTATTGGTAATTCTAGCACAAGTTTCGACATAGTGTATTTCAGTAAACATGCGTTTGATACAAAATCGTACTGTAAACCTAGCAGTTCAGCGTCACGCAAACAAACACTGTCGTGAATTCACCTAATGCGGATGTTCAAAACCGTATAGGAATTCAAACCTCAAGTGGCATTCGTGAATATTGGGTTCCAAGGTCGTATCAATCGCCGTACTCACAATAATGGTTCCGCTATGCCGTGAACTCGACCGACGTGCGCGCTGCGGAGATTAACACTGAAACCGACACTTGATATAATCCTAACTCTGTCGTAACGTAAAATGCGCGTCGCTTACAAATTACACACGGTGAAACAAATTCAGTCCTCTGTTAACAAGCTTCTAACGTGTAAATCATGATAGTCTCACGTCAGCGGCATGTAAAGACGCTCTTAGCCATCATAGCCTCAATTCGCACCAATTTTGAAATTTTCACTATTTCAAGAAATTTCTTAGATCCAGATACACTTCTGAGAGTAAGAAGATAACAAATATTTCGATTATTACTGCCATATCGGTAGTAACTTCTTAATTCGACTGCTGCTGCATGTGTACTTGAAGGAAGCATTTAATGCTTCTTGCTCATTTTTAAAGCCGCTGCCCAGAGAAAGGCAAGTCTTTAGTTCACAGCAAATGATTGCGACAGTCTATGGCAATTGAACCGAAACAAGTAGCTATTTAGTTCTTTGCATGTCTGGGGAATACTTTTCATGTTAGTATTGTACATCTTCAATCAATTATTCGTAGGTTACATTAAAACTAAATTAATCGATGAAGTCGCTGCTTCATAACACAAACTGCGTTTCATTACTTCATTTACCAGCGCTGAGCGGTGACACTTGTAAAATGCTAAAGCTGGCGGGAAATGCCACTTTTAAAGCCAGAGGATGTTAGCATCTTCTGTTAAATATTACGATCATTCCCTCCAGATGGCTTGGTCGAATAATCTATTACATGTAGCACAAGGAAGAAAATATTGCAAAAGGTCAACTGTTTTCTGTTGAATTAAACTCGTTGTGTGTAATCAAAGTTCATGTTTTCGCGGAATTGCTGTAACTGTATTTTCCACTTCAACAACATAGAAAAATACTGTTTAGCAGTGCTCTTTCTCCGGGAAAAATGCTCAGTCGAATCTGTAACTATAAAGCAACAGCAATTTCATGTGCAAGAAACCCATACGAATTGTAGACTCTTATAGTGCTGTGGCTTCAGGTTCTGTTTATTCCTAGCCTAAACTGGTTGTCCATCACATCAGGCCCTAGCTACTGCAAAATCATACTGACACCAACGGTGTTCTCGTACTGCCAGCCTCATTGTTCATTTCACCTGATCTTGTAATCTTTGAAACAAAAGTCACATGACCTCTTAACATGAAAGGTTTCATTTCGTTCCTCCTTTTGCTTCTAACAGACTAGTTTTCTGGCCAGTATACATTTTCCTTTCTAACCAGACAATCGCGGCAAATTACGGTCAGTTATCGCTTCACAAACCACTAAGTGGTGTTCAGAAGATGTCTTTTAATATTGTCGTATGTGAAGGAATTCAGTTTAATCTTAAACATCGTAAGCTATAACATTCACAAATTTATCGAATGGGAAAAGCCTATTGTCCAGGCAGGAAAAAGTTTAAATGCAAAGTCTGCATAATTTAGGCTAGGTCGTTCTTTTCTTCTGATAGCAATTCGTTATATTTTGCCTAAGAAGTATCACACGTTGGGTACCTGTAGATGTGGAACTCATTAGTTGAAACTGAGTTTAACATCTAAATGTATGGGACTCTTAAAAATACAATACGGTTAACGACCAGAGACTGAGTTCATCCTCAAATTGAGGTATAATTATAATAGCGAAACCAGGCGCGACTATTTGTCCTTGCGTTCCTCCAACGAGCATTGGAAGCCAAATACACAAGTGTTAACAATACTACGGGTATTTTGAACATGACAATTGACGTTGTCCTCCTAAACCAACAATTTGTTGCTTAAAAAGCATTGAAATTTGTAGAAGAGGCACTATTCGAACGCGATAACAAAAGATTACAACCTCAGCGGTTTACCTACTACGTTATCCTGTCACTTGTATTAAGCGTTGTTACAGGGTTCTGTGGTGTACTATTTGAGGTAAAACAGTTGACTAAAATTCGTTAGCCGCAGCAACATGACGTGCATCACAATATGAATCTAAATTTTACATTTAATATCTGAAAACGGTGTCATTATTATTACTACGTATAAAGTTTAGAGACAAAATACATTCACGTGATATTGTAAACAATACTCACAAGGAGATAAATATTTTTGCAAAGCATATAATCGGGAATGAATTTTATTTCTGAGGTGAAGAAAGTGTTCTCTACCTTATATCGCACTTCGTTTCCTGCTGCTTCGTCAGCAGGTTCTTACTAACGAAATGCCACAGTTCAAGGAATTGGAGACAGGTAGCATTAATGCGCTTCATGAACATGCATACGTACTGTATCAGCGCCATTTATGTTGCCCTAAGATACAGCAAATCTACGATACCTGTCTGGGTGAAGAGTGACCGCGGAGGAAGGCCTGGACGTCCACGGACTACCATGGAGGATCAAGACAATAACACGCTCGACTGAAGTGATTGGGGCCCTTTCCGGAGTAGCACAGAAATTAGTAACATCCTCCAGCTAAGAGTGGGCCCGTAGACCATTCGTCGTTGTCGTGTCAACGAGAAAGGAAGACATGGACGAAAATCGACGGTTAATGATATGTTGAAAGAGTAACATAAGGCTGACAGCCTACAGGAGAAAATAGCTTTAGCACTGGAATCAAGAGAGATGTGTTCTCAACTGCACAAAGAACTTCAGTCCATGTATATGGACCGAGTGGACTGAGATTCGACGGCAAATATCTCCATCAGCGACAAAGGTATGGCCGAAGTGCTGTCAGAGTTTGGGGATGTACAGTATATCAGAAAGTGTGTACGGCGTTCTGTAGCAATTCGACCGTCACTTTTCTAGTCATTACTAAGGAGAAATACTGGAGAACGTAATGTTTCTTCTGTTAGTGACAGATTTTCGTGAGGCGGAGTAATCTTCCAACAAGACTGTCAACACAAAGGACTGTGTAAAACACTGGTTTCAAATGAAAGGAGACGCTGAGCTGTTGGACTGATCTCCCAGAGATGCTGACCTCAGCCGCGTAGAGCACGTATGGGCAGAGATGAAAAAAATTATTAGGTGTAGAACACTAGCACCGACAACCAAGCCAGCGCTGTCCGAAGCAACTCATGATGCGTGGGAAGAATTCTCACAGAATAACAGATGCAGCCGGAAATATGTACCCTCTATTCCCCGCCGGCTAAATGTAGTTGTAGAGGCGGACATAAATTTTATACGGAAATAAATTACTGTCTTGTTAGGGAGAAAATTTTGTTTGTGTACAAGTGAACATTTTTTTTTCTCCGAGAAAGAGAACAATCCGTTTGCGTCATCTCTCTCAAAAAAATCAAAAGAATAAAGAAGAGTTTATATACAAAAAATTGGCTCTCAATTACACTCTTTACAGTCGTTCAATACACTCTAGATTTTAAATTATTTATCGACAATTGATCAAAAAGACTGGGACAATCATGAAACTATTCTTTTTGTCACGTGGCACATAACGTCAATGCTGATGAAGACATCAAAGCGAAAATATTTAATTTCTATATATCGAGAAAAAGCATCGTACTCATTTGTGTTCTCTTTATCTACATTCAGCAGGACACCAATCCGACGAAAGCACAAAGGAGATAGATTTTCGTTTGATGACAGGCAGAAATACAATACTTAATGAGAAAAAGAGATGCAGTACCAGTGGTGTAGGCGTAAAGCTATGCGTTTGAGTCCACTCTATCCTCAGTTATATGCTTATGAATACTTTAAAACTATGAATACTTAATCATCCTCCTTGTCCTCCAAAACTAACAACTCTTACCATGTATAAAAATTCATGGAAGTGACAAGATGATACCCTTACGAAATATGATGTGTGATGTCACACCCTTTCCACGAAAAGGAAATAATATACCAAGTGAAAGTGGCGCAGTGCATCTCCGACCGCAACGCAAAGAGTCCATCTAGCTTTAAATTCCATGAGCGGAATTATGAACAATACAAGCCAATTGAAAGTGACGTAGTAGGTATTGTGCTAGTTTTTATCAGATTTACTTGTTTTGGAGATGTGTGAGAGAGTGTGAGAACTTAATAGCTGCTAACGCAAATGTCATAAAATTTCGACACAATGATGGTAAAGTTATTCATGTGGCAACTACCTGTGCAGAAGTGGCTTAAGACTCTTTGAAACATATATTATATCCAGTATCTAAAATGACTTGACAACCTTTTAAGCATGTACTCTATAACCATGGTTGAAATGTATCAGAAAATGCAGCTGAATTATACGCTTATCACATCTATCTTACGATGAAGTTCAGTTTAATGGAATAAAACAGTCTCCTCCTGTTACAGTTACTTTTGAGTCAATATGACACTGCTACAGTATACCTTTTTTCATTAAGCCCGTGTTTCCTAATGTACATCACTCGGAACGTGATACTAGAGAGAAATTGTAGCTTAAGTGCCTAACGTCAAATCTGGTTTCAAACAATTTTACCTACTCATTGTCACATCTCAAATAATAGCCTTTCGGAATATTTCATCAAGATGACAGAAAAGTATAGTATTAGACATAAAACCTGGCTGCTGGGCGGCCGCCACAGAGACAAAGTCCAAATCGTTCAATTATGGCGGCCAACATTCCTGGCTGCCCAGGAATTCTAAGTCTGGCCAAATATACGATCTGACAACACAGTAGGATGCGGAATTGTGTGGAGGAGAATTTGTCAATCTTCTCGAGCTGTTATTGAATCGTATCTACTCATGGTGTAGTGCTCTGTAATCATGAAGTCACTCTTTCAGGTCATCACCATTCTCTAGTTTCTTTAAATCTCATATGCATGCTGCTAAAGTTTGCAGTCTGATGGAGCGTCAAACAAAATTCGATTCATTTTCAAATCTATCTATAACAGCAACAGCTTCCAGAAACATTTTCGAGAACAGCTTGTGGCTGCCTCAAGCTCAGGAGTTTACGTTCGGGAGTTTGTTCACCATACAGCAGCTATCGCCTATGGCCATTGCCGGCTGCTGCTGACGACAGACGTCTCCGACCAGGTGAACGTGGCGCGGAGCTATGATTGTATTTACAAACGGCCATTCTCCTATCTGAAGTTCTCGTACTTACCTCGCAGTTCAGATATGGATTTTGCAGGCCTGAAACTTATGATGAAACGTAGTCACAAGTGGGAAAATGTCTAACACTTGCGACATATATATGAAGTCTTCTCGGGTTGTCAGCCTAGTAGCGTCGTCGTCTCGTACCAATGTTTCGATGGAATGCGTCTCCATCATCTTCAGGCGAAGTGTCGGGATATCGCTGCTGCTCTCATCTGCTACTTTCCCCTCTTTGGGGAAGTGTGAGGGGGAGCTTGTAGCCTTTCGGATTTTACTCCCCTGTGTACGTGTGTGTGTAATTATATCTGTAGTTTTTTGGTGTCTGTGAAATGTGATGACTGTTCTGTTTGTGTCTGGTATTTGCCTGAGGTTGGCGAGATGTTTGGTGTTATATGGGAAGGAGCAGGATTAGGGATTGGATTTTGGGATTTCCTCTTCGACTTAATCGTCGAAGATCGTCATGGGGCGCTTGTGCTTGTCGCGGGACATTTCATACCAACCAAGGGAGTGGATGAGGGCGTTTCCTGGTCTGGAAGAGGCCTCATAGAAGGTCCTTGCCAGATCTTGGAAACGCTCTCTCAGGAGTGGGATTTCAGCCGCGGCGTGCAGATCATCTATGAGGAATCCAAGAGGTAAATGCAATGCCCTCCTGAGGGCGCGGTTCTGCAGCCTCTGGAGTTTGTCCAGGTGCTGCTTTGCCGCGTACCCACAGACAGGGCACGCATAGTCCATTACTGGCCGGATCAGTGCTTGGTACACATTTACTGCTGCTGGGCAGGGAAGGGAGCTGGTTGAGTTCAGGATTGGGTAAAGGATGGACATTCTGGCGCAGACCTTCCTGTGGACCTCGTCTATGTGGGGTTTCCACGTAAGACGAGAGTCTAAGGTTACGCCAAGGTACCTGGCGCTTCTGCGCCAGGGCAGTTGGGTTCCGTTTAGGTGAAGGTGGAGGAAGGGACGTTGAGGAGTTTCGCGCCTTCCGAGCCTGCGGGTAATCAGCATAGCCTGCGACTTTTCAGAGTTGATGGTGATGCGCCAGCGACGCGCCCAAGTTTCTGTGTCGTCTAAAACCCTTTGTAGCCTACGAATGACCAGGTCCTTGTACGCATTTCTCGTGTAGAAGGCTGTGTCGTCCGCGTACTGTGCAGTGTGAACTATGGGGGGCGTTGGTGTGTCCGCAGTGTACAGACTGTACAAGACGGGCCCCAGGACCGATCCCTGTGGCACGACAGCACGAATACGCCTTTTGGTGAAGGTGGCAGTTTTTACTTTGACGGAGAAAGTTCTATTCTTGAGATAGCTTTTGATCAGCTGAACTGTACTCCCAGGAAACCCTTGTGTGTAGAACTTGTAGAGTAGCCCTTTATGTCATACTGAATGAAAGGCTTTGGCTACTTCTAGTAGCACTATCCCGCAGTAGCCTCTGTGGTTGAAGCCCTCTGTGGCTGCTTCGACCACTCTCATGATCTGTTGTGGGGCAGAGTGGTTCTGCCGGAATCCGAATAGGAAATCCGGCAGTTGTGGCTCTCTGGTAATATGTTATTGTATGGGTCTTAGCAGGAGGCGCTCATAGATCTTGCTGAGAGTTGGCAAGAGGCTAATCGGCCTGTAGTGCTGCGGGAATATAGGGTCCTTCCCTGGTTTGTGTATCGTGACCACTTCCGCATTTTTCCAGCAAGCTAGGAACTAGCGGGATCGAGCAATCTCGTTGAGGATGTTCGCGAGGTATGTAATCGCTGTGGGTGGGAGATTTTTGACTAACTGAATGGTGACACTGTCGTGTCCTGGCGCCTTTCTTGTACGGAGGGACCTAATTACTCTTGCCACGTCCTGTGGGGCAAAAAGTATGGGTTCGTCCTCTGGGTCCTCCTCAGCATTGAGGAAGACAGGTACTTGACGACTGACTACCTCTTCATGCTCTTCATCCTGGGGTTCTGCGTTTGAAACTGCTTCTCGAAGGAGTCGGCGAGGGCGTAGACCAAACGCCGCTCGCCGTGCAGTGGCGGCATCCTAATGCGTCATTTTGTGAACTGTTTGGTTGCTTGCCATAGTGTATGATCGTCTACTTTGAGAGCTGAGGCGGCTTTGCCATTGCCGGTTTCTGTGCCCATTGAGCGCTTCCTTCAGTTCTCTCTGTAGACGATTGAGCAGCCTCCTGGTGGCCTGATTACTGGTGATCTTCCACTCTCTTGCCACTCTGTTCTTATGTCAAATTTGAGCAATCAAGTGTTCTGGGAGCTATATTTGCGGCGGTGGGCCATCCCTTTGTGGAGGGGTGGCCTCTTCCGCTGCCTGCAAGATGGTGCCTGTTAAGTCTTGTAGCGCTTGTTCTACTGTTTCAGCAGTAGGTGGCGGAGCGCGAGCTATATCAGAGGCGACAGTTTCTCGGTATTGCTCCCAGTCTGCACGTTTGTAAGACGTCGCTACCGTGGGAGTGCTACCCATTCTCCCACATCGACTTCTAGAATAACTGGGTTGTGGTCGGATGACATTCTGTTGATTGTCCTTGCGGCCATAAACCTTGCGATCCTCCTAGTGAGAGCTATGTCTAACACATCGGGCCTGCCTCCATTTTTTGGAAAATGTGTGGGCTCTACCGGACCCCATGTTTCGAAGTGGTGGATGCGCGCTAGTTGTTGCAGTTTGGCGTCTGCTCTGAAGGTTAATCTAGAATTCCAATCAGGGTGTTTGGCATTGAAGTCGCCCCCTATTATGAGTTTGCCTTCAATTTGCCCTAGAGCAGCTATGTCTCTCTCATCTATCTGGTCTTGTAGGGGTCGGTAAATTGCAACAATTTTTAGGGGTCCAGTGGCAGTCGTTACTTCCATCGCCACTGCTTCGATTTTGTTGGTAGCTGGTAAGAATACCTGATGGTGGGGGATCCCTATTTTATGTACATGGCCACTTCTCTGCCTTGGGTTGTTCTGTCTTTAAGGTAGCTAATGTAGTTGGGAACTGTCGCTTTTATTCCTGGTTTTAGGTGGGTTTCCCCAATCATGCATATGTCGATGGATAACTCTTTCATGAGTTCTCTGAGCTCGACCTCTTGATTAACAATGTCGTCTGCATTATAGACGCACATTGTCAGACCTTGGTTGTTTGGTCGTCTATCCATGATGGAGTTTTGAAACTACTAAGGAAGTCGCAGAGGGGAGCGACAGCTGAACTGTTGCCTGAAGGGCAATGAGGATCTGTGTGTTCTGCCTCTGGGCCTCCCTGAATTCCTTCATCATATCCATGACGAGGTTCATGATCTGCATCATAATGCCTAACACCTGATCCGAGGGTATGGGCTGTGTGTGGGGTTCCCTAGAGGTTTCCGTGTCATGGTGGACCTGGTTGTTGTACTGTGTTTCTCAGTGTTGTTCTTGTGATGGTGTCTGGTGTTGTGCTGATGGGGCTACGTTTCCATGTCTTCTCGAAGGAGAAACCATTTCCACATATGTTGCCCTTGGTGTGTCCGGTCTTGGTTTTACCCAGGCCTTGTCCGTGTGTGTTGTAGTGTTTTGTTTCCTTGTGTGACTGGATGGGTTGGTGGTGTTTTGTTCCCATGTATGAGAGAGGGGTGGCATTGGCGCCCTTTGCCTGCTGTGAGTGTCTTTTGTGGATCTCACAACCTTGGAGTGCTTCTTTCCCTTGGAGTGCTTCTCCTCCCTGCCCTTTCCCTGCACTCCGCTGTTTGGATAAGTTGGACTTGAGTGGGTGAGTGTGGGGGGGGGGGGGGGGATTTGAGGAATTGAGATCGGGTAGGGGGTTGGGTAGCAGTTGCGTGTTTGGGGAGGATTTTGGTCGGTTGACGGGACTTCTGCTTGTCACTTAGGTCGAAGATGTATTCGGTGAGGCAATATCGGGTGTTGGCAACCAGGAGCGGGCTAAGGAGAGGGGAGAGAGGTAGGGGACCGCAAATACTGACAATGTATTTCTTTGTTTGTGATTTGCGTGTGTTTGCCATGTCTGGAGCGGAAACGGGGGTTGCTGTCAGGTGACTGTCAGTTGCAACTTTTGTTGTGACCGTTGGGTTTTCCGGTTGCATTGCTGACCCTAGGAGAACGATGGTAGACGCGGAATTCTGGACGGAGGCGGTGGAAAACCTTTCTGTGGTTCCGCGGCCTGCTTCCAGGTCCTGGCCTACTTTTTCCATATTCTTTTTTTTTGGGGGGCGGGGGGGGGGGGGCAGAGACTAACTCTGCGGCAGCCGAAGTGCTCGAAACGGCCGCACATGGCAAGAACGCACAGCCCATTGCTTCGTCTTCATCCGGTCTCTCTTCTCTCTTCTTATGGTCGGCCTTCGGAGCTCTCCTTATTTGTGTCTCACTATATCCGTTTTTCTTGATGGTGTCCTTGAGGTGTTGCAATTCTCCTGGCAAACTTGCCCTCTCGCAGATGGACCTGGCCATGTGCACTAAAGTGTTGAGTACAGAATTGCGTTGCTCAGGGTGGTGGCAGCTGTTGGCATTAAGACAGAGGTCCGTGTGTGTTTTCCTTCTGTACACTACGTGTCCCACCGTGCCGTCCATGTTTCTTGTGATCAGGATCTCCAGAAAGAGTAAGCTTCTGTTCTCTTCTATCTCCATGGCAACACCTTTGAGGTGTTGATGAAACTCTAGCAGTTTATCCGTGCCATGTAGCCAGACTACAAAAGTATCGTCAACGTACCTGTAGAAGGCTTTTGGATTGTGCTTAGCAGTGTCCAGTGCTAGCTTTTCGAAGTGCTCTGTGCATAGGTCGGCTATGCCTGGTGCTAGGGGGGAGCCCATAGATACACCATCTATCTGTTCTTAGAACTTCGCACCACATTTGAAATATGTGGTGGTTAGCACATGTCGAAAAATCTTGGTGATACACTCCTCCAAGTGATCTTCGAGTGAAGCCAGGGAGTCTTCTATTGGTAATCGTGTGAATAGGAATGATACATCGATAATGATTAGTAGGTCTTCATTTTCCAGCCGCATGCCCTGTAGTACCTTCACAAACGCAGCCGAGTTTTTCACATGGTGTGGACTGTAACCCACCAAGGGTTTTAGCATCTGTGATAAATGCTTAGCAATACCATATGTCGGCGAGTTAATAGTGTTCAAAATAGGTCGTAATGGAACGCCTTCTTTGTGGACCTTTGGGAGGCCATAGAGACGTGGTGGTGCCGGTGCCCTCAAGTACAGCTTCCTGATTAAATCCTTCTCTAGTCCTGATTTGTTGAGCAACTCAACGGTCTTGCGAGACGCAGTTGTGGTGGGGTCCTTCCCTAGTCGTTTGTAGGCAGGATCCTGCAGGAGGGCGTCGATTTTTTTGCCAATAGTCTTCTGATTTAAGGAGCACCGTGGCGTTACCTTTGTCCGCTGCCAAGACCACTGCGTCCTGGTCTTCCCCGAATGCCCGTAGTGCCTTGTGTTCTGCCACCGAAATGTTATTCTTCGGCATCTTTGCTTTGTCTAGTACTTTGCAGACGTCTCTTCTTACTTCTTCTGCAGCCTCTTTAGGTAGTCTCCTAATGGCTTGCTCTATCCCACTGATGGTGTCCCGTTCGGCAGGGTCCTCGGACACGGGGCGAAGTTTAGGCCCTTGGGCCGCACCGCTTGTGTTGGCCCATCCAGTTCCTTGTTAGCTTGATTAATGACCACCTTGTTGGGAGATGGTTTTTCTTTCTGTTGTCGCACTTCCGGAAGTCGAAGGAGTTTCTTGCACTGCCTTTCGGTGGCTTTCTTCTTGGACCAATCGCCACTGGCAAAAGGTATTGCCTTCTATCCAGTCTCAGGTGTGTTCCAGGAGACAGGAAGCCAATCGGAGGTGTAGAGAAAGCAGGTTTCTACGTTCTTGTCGAGTTCCATCTATTTGCATATCCGACGGAGCAAATTAAACCAGTATCATGTCATTCTACGTCAGAAAATTAATCAGTGATAGTATCCACTCTCTTTTGACCATAAGAAAAAAGGACCCACTCACAAAGTAAGATGAGGTGACAGCAAAATTTACGGAAGACACAAAAAGAACTAAGGAGCTTTTCTGCACTTGATAGTAGCGCAGATGGAAATACTTTTTCCGAGAATTAGTACGTATATAAATCACTTCTTCGTCTCATGTCATAGCACTTATTTTAAAATGAATCTAGATACCCGTCTTTTGCCAGTATTAACAACAGCAGCTCCCATACCTGCCATCCCACTGCATGCAAGCCCCAAGATTCCTTCTTCCCTCCTCTTCTTCATCTCAGCTATACTGCCGATATGTCCAAACCACTACCAACTGTGCACCTCCATCAGTATGCTGATTACCGCGCTTTTCTAGCTCCCTACCCTATCCCAACAATCCCCCCAAATCCACCAGAGTTAGCTTTCTTCATCGTGTAACTAAGGACTTCTCAGTATCACCCTTCCAGAAACAGGAAATGTTTATAGGAAGAACTACCTGCTGTTTTCCGCCTCCATGACTTCTACCTCACCATTTACGACCGCTCTTGTCGTTAACTAATACTCCAAAATATCTCAGACAAACCCTCGACTGGCAACTAACATGGAAACGTCATCTACTACCCATTTACCAGAAAGCCCACAATAGACTAAAACTACTAAAAGGCTGAATTTTGAGATTACATGCTTCCACTATTCTCCACACCTTAAAAACCTTAAACCTACCCTTCCTCTCCTATGCAAATCTTGCGCGGATAACCGCTCAGCCTGAGTCCTATCAGTCTCTCCCAACTCTTGAATGCCATGCAATCCGCCTGCCTCCCCATGTGCATTTACATCCCACTACATGGATCCTTTACCATTTATCATCAAATTCCTATCTCTCCTCACTCACACTGGACACCTTCGAACAATCTACACCACCCGTATACTTGACGACAATAGCTTACCTTCTAATCTTCGTCTCCAGTACCCTGGAATGCCTGTACCGACACATTCCACCAACCCTGCTTCTACACACCCATCACATTTTCTCCCAAAGAAATTCCAATCGTATCCTTCTCCTAGGAAATGAACCACAGCTGATTTATTCGTCGCGGGAGAATTCAGCAACTGTGTTGTTATTTATAAATTTATACATCGTGTATCTTTCATTCTGGTTGCACTTTTTTTTACAGTATGACTAGTTTCTATCACACTGATTATCTTTAAATATGTGTAGTTGCGTAAGCAACAAGCCATAAAATACAGAAACTACTCATCATCATACTGTATTCTGACGTCAAGTTTCTGCGTGACTCGAAGGGCTACTTATAAAATCACATATAGGTCTGAAGATGATCACAAATGACCGAAACTAGTCATACCGTAAGAATAAACTGCAACTGACAGGGAAAGTATATCATATACAGGATGGGGCAAATAAAAGTGGCCCGAACGAGTGGATACGATTGGACTTGAATGTATGCATACTACCACAAATTTTAAAATTATATCTAACTGAAATGTTTTTCGTATTTGTGTATATAACCTATTCCTTGGCTGATAAACGGGTTGATTGTACCGCTGACAGTCTACTCACTACCCGCCCATAAGAGGTGGGGGAGATGAAACAACAATAAACCAGAAAAAACTATCTCCGTCTCATCTTCTGTATCCATATTTTTTTCGTACACATTTTCTACCAGTTAATAAAATTACCTCTTCTCTTCAGATTGTTCTAACACTTCCGCAAATCCAGTACGTCCTCCAAACTCGAAGAGCAACTTTCTCCAATCCTAGGCTCCCTCCGCAACGACGCTAGGAGGCCCTAGCCACACGGCATTTCCATATCCTCTGCCAGAGCAACTTCAACTTGTTCCCACTTCCTGAGCCATAAATCCGCTCTGAGACCTATCCATACGCCCACAACTTCGTAACTTCCCTTAGTTCTTCTTGGCCCATTCTCGCTTCTTTCTGTTCCATCCTCCACTTGTACTTCCTTCGCAGACGAACATAACCCCCCCCCCCCCCTCCCCTCCCGCCCCAGACACATAGTAAGCGTCATTTGTAATATCCTCTCAACCTTCCACATGAACTCGTGGAACTTGCCGAACGGGTCTTTATCATCATCGTCATTATCATCATCTAGGCAACAGCCATACTATTGTCATCTATGTATTACAGTAAAGCAACAAAAGAAATCTTACCCATTGTATTTTAATACTACCGTTTTAATATATTATCGATAAAAAAGCTACATGTATATATTTTAACACTGTTTGACTGAAAAGTAGCTATTGCCCCACATAGAGGAATGAAATAATGAAAAAAGAAAAAAATCATTACCTACATTACAGCGCAAAGAAATCTGTGCAAAGGACATGAAACCGAATAGTTGCTCTAATAACTACAATGTTTATTGTGAACAGTTTTATTTATCATATGTGTCTTTGTGATTGGTTAAGTTGGAAACAAATTTATCATGTACTTTGTTTTACCTTAACAAATTTGAAAATCCAAATATAAAGAAGCAGCCAGTAGCAGAACTCGTAATTTATTGCAAATCTAGATGTATCGTAACGTACTGACGATGACTGTGTTACAGTCGCAATTTAGATCTGCTATATAATACAGATGTGAAAATTACCGAACAATCAGTTTAATAAGCCACAGCTGCAAAATACTAACACGAATTGTTTACAGACGAGTGGAAAAACTAGTAGAAGCCGACATCGGGGAAGATCAGTTTGGATTCCGTAGAAATGTTGGAACACGTGAGGCAATACTGACCTTACGACTTATCTTAGAAGAAAGATTAAGGAAAGGCAAACCTACGTTTCTAGCATTTGTAGACTTAGAGAAAGCTTTTGACAATGTTGACTGGAATACTCTCTTTCAAATTCTAAACGTGGCAAGGGTAAAATACAGGGAGCGAAAGGCTATTTACAATTTGTACAGAAACCAGATGGCAGTTAGAAGAGTCGAGGGGCATGAAAGGGAAGCAGTTGTTGGTAAGGGAGTAAGACAGGGTTGTAGCCTCTCCCCGATGTTATTCAATCTGTATATTGAGCAAGCAGTAAATGAAACAAAAGAAAAATTTGGAGTAGGTATTAAAATCCACGGAGAAGAAATAAAAACTTTGAGGTTCGCCGATGACATTGTAATTCTGTCAGAGACAGTAAAGGACTTGGAAGAGCAGTTGAATGGAATGGACAGTGTCTTGAATCGAGGATTTAAGATGAAAATCAACTAAAGCAAAACGAGGATAATGGAATGTAGTCGAATTCAGTCGGGTGATGCTGAGGGAATTAGATTAGGAAATGAGACACTTAAAGTAGTAAAGGAGATTTGGTATTTGGGGAGCAAAATAACTGATGATGGTCGAAGTACAGAGGATATAAAATGTAGACTGGTAATTTCAAGGAAAGCTTTTCTGAAGAAGAGAAATTTGTTAACATCGAGTATAGATTTAAGTGTCAGGAAGTCATTTCTGAAAGTATTCGTATGGAGTGTAGCCATGTATGGAAGTGAAACATGAACGGTAAATAGTTTGGACAAGAAGAGAATAGAAGCTTTCGAAATATGGTGCTACAGAACAATGCTAAATATCAGATGGGTAGATCACATAACTAATGAGGAGGTACTGAATAGAATTGGGGAGAAGAGAAGTTTGTGGCACAACTTGACTAGAAGAAGGGATCGGTTGGTAGGACATGTTCTGAGGCATCAAGGGATCACCAATTTAGTATTGGAGGGCAGCGTGGAGGGTAAAAATCGTAGAGGGAGACCAAGAGATGAATACACTAAGCAGATTCAAAAGGATGTAGGTTGGAGTAGGTACTGGGAGATGAAGAGGCTTGCACAGATAGAGTGGCATGGAAAGCTGCATCAAACTAGTCTCAGGACTGAAGACCGCAACAACAACAATATATTACGGTTTCTGAGATTGACTGCTCTCCTTCTTTACGTTTGAATATTCAACCGTCGCTGTGCACCACCGGTATCCAATGGATTCCAATTTAGTTAAAGTCTGAAGGTGTTCAATTACGAACTCAATCAGTGACATTAGTGCGACAATAGGCTGCACAAAAAAATACTTGTTTAAATATCTCCAAGCGTTGATGATAGTCATCTGATTACAAGAGAACGAGTCGAGCTTTCCATTAAATTTGATGTTTCTCGACACCAGAAGTCTTTCGCCTGCTGCTTAACCTCCGACTCAAACCATCCACTGTTTTCGATCCATTCAAACATCCATCCACAATCATTTTTCCAACTGAGTCGAGTTTCATTCTCTCTCTCTCTCTCTCTCTCTCTCTCTCTCTCTCTCTCTCTCTCTCTCTCTCTCTCTCTCACACACACACACACACACATACACACATCAGCGTCAGTCTTACTGCAGGAGGCCCCTTGTTCTCATGAGTCGGTATATTTGTTCACGTTTAACTTTGTTGCACAGTCAGTTAACGTAAGGGAGAGAACTCGTGCTTGCCGCCTGCCTGTGAATTTTGAAAACCCTGTTGCGTGCTTTACAGTATGTCAGCTTAATGTGTATCGCATTATCTGTGGTGGAGTTAGCGGCTAGCTCAAATTTCGCCAAAACGAGCATGGAGAACAACCCCAAAACAAAATTCATACTAGCCAGCGTAGTAGCCCAATGGTTTTTAAACTGCCGTTCGTATTCGATCGGGACTTTTATCGCCTCTCCGTCTGGGATGTTAGCACTCTGTGCGTTACGCTTTTTGCCACTACAGCCTTTTATTGTACTAAAACACCAACAACTCTAACGCTCCGGGGGCTGGAAAGAGTGCAGTCGTTCTCATAATGCGCAAAACAAAGCAATGAATCTGACATCCAAAGCGCGATGATCACTGGCTTCGGGCTAAGGATGGAGCATTTCCAAAAGAGTTAACTTTGTAAACTGTTCGAATACCGCTGTGGTTAAGAAATATCATGCACGGCAAAAATGGCGCTTCCAGAACCGGCGCCGAAGCAACTGTGATATCCTTTTTTTTTTCCTTTATTGAGTTTCGATTTACCGTAGGGGGGGGGGGGGGGGCTGGCAGCAGCTTACTATGCCGCTCTTCAGCGTACAGAAGAGTTAAAAACATAATAAGATGATAACAAACAATAAAAAGAGGTGATAAAAACGGATACTTTTCGAAACCGTAAAATGGCTGAAAGTTGTGGAAGTTAAAATATAAAAACAAAGGGTTGTGAAGCTAATCATGACACACAGTAAGTAGACCACAATAGTAGACAGACAATTAAAAAATATGGCGACCGTCTGGTTTCTGTTCACAAGAGATAAAAAGCCACACCTAGTGACAGTATGGTTTCTGTTCACAAGACTTAAAAAAGGGGATGCGCAACACTGAACACTCACTTAAACACTGCAATGTAGAGTAGACATGAAGATGACAGACCACAGCCTAAGGCAGATTGGGGGGGGGGGGGTGTCTGGAGATGGGAGGAAAACAAGGTTAAAGGAGAGGAAAAAGCAAAAAGAGGGGGACAATGAGGGAGAGAGAACACATAAAATGGGGAGCAGGGGCAGGAGAGACGCGAGAAGGGGTGGGGAAGGCAGAGGAGGGGAAAGCAAAAGCATTTGGGGGGAGAGAATGGAGTCAAAGAGTGGGTAGGCAGAGAAAAACAAGATGGAAGCGGGAGAAGAGGTAACATGGGAAAAGGACAGTGGTAGGGAGGGTGAAGTAAGGATCAGAGTTGATACGAGGGATAAATGGAGGGCGAGAGGGCATCATCTGGGAGGAGAAGCCATCTTGGGAAAGGAGAAGAAGGGTGTAGACGTGAAGGGTAGGGGGGACACAACAGTGAAGGTGCAGCAGTGGGCAAAGTTTGGAGAGGAGAGAAGCAACCAGGGGATAGGGGGATGGGGGGAATCAATACAGTGGGAGGTTTAGAGCAATTGTATATATTCGAGGAAAAGGATCAGATGGGGGAAAGGAATCAGGTTAAAGAGGATCCACATGGGAGAAAGGAGGCATTTATGGAAAGTGATATGGAGGGACTTATAGAATTTGAGGGGGAGAGGATATCAAGGCAGGACTAGTATAACAGAGGATGGGACAGATCAAGGATTTGTAGGTGTGGAAGATGGTAGACGGGTTCAACCACCATGTCCAGCCAGAGAGTAGTTTAAAGTGATGGATGTGCTCACGGGCTTTAGATTGGATAGATCAGAGATGAGGGATCCTTATGAGGGGACAATCAGTGGTGAGCCCAAGGTAGGGAAAAATGGACAGGACAGGAGCAGATCGTAAGGGAAAAATCAAAGAGTCAGAAGGAGCTAGTGGTACGACCTACAATGACTGTGTGGGTCTTGGAAGGATTGATTTTTAGGAGCCACTAACCAGTGGCAAAAAGGTCAAGGCGATTCTGGAGAAGGTGGTGGGACTGTTGAAGGGTAGGAGCGAGGAAAAGGAATTGGGTGTCACCGGCATACTGTACAGCACGCTGCCCCCCAGTACTAAATTGGTGATCCCTTGATGCCTCAGAATATGCCCTACCAACCGATCCCTTCTTCTAGTCATGTTGTGCCACAAATGTTTTTCTCTCCAATTCTATTCAATACCTCCTCATTAGTTATGTGATCTCCCCATCTAATCTTCAATATCCTTCTGTAGCACGACATTTCGAAAGCTTCTATTCTCTTCTTGTCTAAACTATTTATCGTCCACGTTCCACTTCCATACATGGCAACACTCCATACAAATACTTTCAGAAACGACTTCCTGGCACTTAACTCTATACTCGATGTTAACAAATTTCTCTTCTTCCCAAACGCTTTCCTTGCCATTGCCAGTCTACATTTTATATCCTCTGTACTTCGACCATCAACAGTTACTTTGCTCCACAAATAGCAAAACTCCTTTACTACTTTAAGCCTCTCATTTCCTAAGCTAATTCCTTCAGCATCCACCTATTTAATTCGACTACATTCCATTACCCTCGTTTTGCTTTAGTTGATTTTCATCTTAAATCCTCGATTCAAGACACTGTCCATTCCATTCAACTGCTCTTCCAAGTCCTTTGCTGTCTCTGACAGAATTACAATGTTATCAGCGAACCTCAAAGTTTTTATTTCTTCTCCATGGATTTTAATACCTACTCCGAATTTTTAATTTTGTTTCATTTACTGCTTGCTCAATATACAGATTGAATAACATTGGGGAGAGGCTACAACCCTGCCTCACTCCCTTCCCAACCACTGCTTCCCTTTCATATCCTTCGACTCTTGTAACTGCCATCTGGTTTCTGTACAAATTGTAAATAGTCTTTCGCTCCCTGTATTTTACCCCTGAAACATTCAGAATTTGAAAGAGAGTATTCCAGTCAACATTGTCAAAAGCCTTCTTTAAGTCTACAAATGCTAGAAACGTAGGTTTGCCTTTCCTTTATCTATTTTCTAAGATACGTCGTAGGGTCAGTATCGCCTCAGTGTTACAAAATTTTTACGGAATCCAAACAGATCTTCCCCGAGGTCGGCTTCTACTAGATCTCCATTCGTCTGTAAAGAATTCGTGTTAGCGTTTTGCAGCCGTGGCTTATTAAACTGATAGTTCGGTAATTTTCACATCTGACGACACCTGCATTCTTTGGGATTGGAATTATTATATTCTTCTTGAAGTCTGAAGGAATTTCGCGTGTCTCATACATCTTGCTCACTAGATAGTAGAGTTTTGTTAGGCCTGACTCTCCCAAGGCTGTCAGTAGTTCTAACGGAATGTTGTCTACTCCCGGGGCCTTGTTTCGGCTTAGGTCTTTCAGTGCTCTGTCAAACTCTTCACGCAGTATCATATCTCTTATTTCATCTTCATCTACATTCTCTTCCAGTTCTATAATATTGTCCTCAACAACTTCGCCCTTGTATAGACCCTCTATATGCTCCTTCCACCTTTTTGCTGTCCCTTCTTTACTTAGAACTGAGTTTCCATCTGAGCTCTTGATATTCATGGAAGTGGTTCTCTTTTCTCCAAAGGTCTCTTTAATTTTCCTGTAGGCAGTATCTATCTTACATCCTTACATTTGTCCTCTAGGCATCCCTGATTAGCCATTTTGCACTTCCTGTCGATCTCGTTTTAGAGACGTTTGTATTTCTTTTCGGCTACAGAATTTACTGCATTTTTATATTTTCTTATTTCATGTATTAAATTTATTATCTCTTCCGATACCCAGGAATTTCTATTAGCCCTCTTTTTTTTTACCTACTTGATCCTCTGCTACCTTCACTATTTCATCTCTGAAAACTACCCATTCTTCTTCTATTATATTTTTTTCCCTGATTCTTGTCAATCGTTCCCTAATGCTCTCCCTAAAGCTCTCTACAACCTCTGGTTCTTTCAGTTTATCCAAGTCCCATCTCCTAAAATTCCCAACTTTTTGCAGTTTCTTCTGTTTTAATCTACAGTTCATAACCAATAGATTGTAGTCAGAGTCCACATCTACCCCTGGAAATGTCTTACAATTTAAGACCTGATTCCTAAACCTCTGTCTTACCATTATATAATCTATCTGAGACCTTCCAGTATCTCCAGGCTTCTTCCATGTGTACAACCTTCTTTTATGATTCTTGAGCCAAGTGTTACCTATGATTAAGTTACGCTCTGTGCAAAATTCTACCAGGCGGCTTCCTCTTTCATCTTTAATCCCATTCAGTATTCACCTACTACGTTTCCTTCTCTTCATTTTCCTACTATCATATTCCAGTCACACATAAAAATTAATTTTTCGTCTCCCTTCATTATCTGAATAATTTATCTCATCATACATTTCATCAATCTCTCCGTCATCTGCGGAGCTAGTTGGCATATACTCTTGTACTACTGTGTAGGCGTGGGCTTCGTATCTATGTTTGCCACAATAATGCGCTCACTATGCTGTTTGTAGTAGCTTACCCACATTCCTATTTTCCTATTCATTATTAAACCTATTCCTGCATTACCCCTATTTGATTTTGTGTTTATAACCCTGTAGTCACCTGACCACTAGTCTTGTTCCTCTTGCCACCGAACTTCACTAATTCCCACTACATCTATCTTTAACCTATCGATTTCCCTTTTTAAATTTTCTAGCCTACCTGCCTGATTAAGGGATCTGACATTCCACGCTCCGATCCGTAGAACGCCAGTTTTCTTTCTCCTGATAACAACGTCCTCCTGAGTAGTTCCCGCCCAGAGATCGGAATGGGGGACTATTTTACCTCTGGAATATTTTACCCAAGAGGACGCCATCATCATTTTACCATACAGTAAAGCTGCGTGCCCTCGGGAAAAATTACGGCTGTAGTTTCTCCTTGCTTTCAGCCGTTCGCAGTAACAGAACAGCAAGGCCATTTTGGTTAGTGTTACAAGGCCAGATCAGGTAGTCATCCAGACTGTTGCCCCTGCAGCTACTGAAAAGGCTGCTGCCCCTCTTCAGGAACCACACGTTTGTCTGGCCTCTCGACAGATACCCCTCCGTTGTGGTTGCATCTATTGTACGGCTATCTGTATCGCTGAGGCACGCAAGCCTCCCAGGCAACGGCAACGTCCATGGGGGGTGGACAGTTGAACTATGTTTGATATTTATAGCATTGTACAGCTGACCTATGTTTGATATTTATAACATTGTACAAGTTTCGGTTATGGAACATGGACCGTAGGAAAGCCGGAACAGAAAATAAGACATCACAGAGTATCTGCCATGGTACTAGTTGGAGCTGTAGAGGCTAAAAACTGCAGAAGAAAACGGAGAGTGGAATGTATCCAGCAAATAGCTGAGGACGTAGACCGCAAGTGCTACTCCTAGATAAAGAGGTTGGTGCACAGGAGAGCAATACGTAGCGGGCCGCATCAAACCAGTCAGGAAACTATGAAAAATAAAGATAAAACAGTACTTCCTTTTCCTTTCCAATTTTGTGAGCTATAACATCCTCTTCAGAAGAGCTGGTGACTGTAGCTGAAACTGAAACGTCATTCATACTGTCTTTTTGCGTATCATATGGCTCGTCGTACTGCATACTGTATCGTATATGTTATCTGCCCCATACGTTAAGATAACAAAGGGCTGAAAAGATAGACCTGAATGTTGAAGCCCAACTATCACCAGAACGTTGTCAGTCAGCAAAGTATCAAACCCGGTTTCCGCATCATCTGATATGCGACTTATGCCCGCACACCCACCGTCGTCGCGAGTCGCGACTACACAGATATCACTTCGCCATTCTCCCCCCCCCCCCCCCCTCGCCTTCCGAAAGCGGAGCTGATCTCAAAAGTTTGTTTATATATTGTCCCGGCTAGTTAAGTACTTAAGAACCATTCTCTGCCGTGTGGGTCGGGCATCTAGTCGTGTTTCCGGAGATATTTCATACACTTTCAACCACGACGGATCCAGAGACAGTTTTTTATTACTCTGGAGTAAGATATCAATTGACTTCCAGTCAGTTTTTACTAATTTGTTTCCCTGAGTAATTTGATTAAGCTACTTAAGTAGTATGTATGGATTCGTTGAATCCTATTAAACCTGAAACTTCCTTGGAGATTAAAACTGTGTGCCGGACCGAGACTCGAACTCGCGACGTTCGGGTTTCGCGGGCAAGTGCTCTACCAACTGAGCTACCCAAGCACGACTCACGCCCCGTCCTCACAGCTCTACTGGCAGGTAAAGCTGTGAGGACGGGGCGTGAGTCGTGCTTGGGTAACTCAGTTGGTAGAGCACTTGCCCGCGAAAGGCAAAGGTCCCGAGTTCGAGTCTCGGCCCGGCACACAGTCTTAATCTGCCAGGTAGTTTCATATCAGCGCACACTCCACTGCAGAGTGAAAATCTCATCTTATTAAATCTGATTGTAAAAAGGTTTATCAGCTTCCTTCAATAAGCCATGAATGTTCGCAGATATTATTGTCTATGTACTAGCTGAGTATGGAATGTAGTAAACACTGGGAATGTCTCGTATATTTCTGTTTTATTGACACAATTTAGTTGTTAAATTAGTGAGAGATGGCACCAGGGGATCAATGAAAGGAGAGTTGATCCTAGTGTTTATTATTTCGGTATGATACCAGTCAGTCAGTACTACATTCCTTCGTGCACCTATCACCAAAGATATGCCTCCCCAAGAAACTATCCATTTGCCATTAATGTCCGATAAATTATAAATATGTCTCTGGGCCTTACAATGTCTAAGCTTCTCAATTCTCACGACACGATATTAATTATGAGTTCGAATCCTTTCAGTGTCTGATCAGCACAAGTTTAATCTTTTAACGGGCACTATTTTTCATTTCTCGTTTATTAGCGGAATCACCTTGACAACGAGCGGCAAAGATACTAGTGTGATAAGGTCCAAACCATTTTCGGTCCCAATACTCTTTAATAATTCGCATACAGTGAATAAAGTCCTAATTCAACATAAAAGTTTCCGTATTGTCAATAAAGCTCTTCACAATCGTAAGTATACGATCGCAGCGTTTCGTTTAATACGTACAATCACCATTCACTTGAATATCAATGACTCCGTCTCTCAGTTTATCCCAAAATAATATATTCTTCACCACTCCAATGTCTAATTCAGTGCTAAGAATGCAATTTAATTAGGCTTCTAATGCCAAAATCCGACTACCACGGAATAAATACAAACACACTCGCCACCGTTGAAAACAAAAACTCAAGCATATAACAATACTGCGCATTGGTTTATATATTACATTCAAAACAAAACAGGAAACGTTAGCGACAGCCCCGCCCACTTACTCCCCTCCACACCTACCCCCCGCCACACCAACAAGAGCGCATCAATATGATCTTTGGTAGTCCTCGTCGCTGTCGTATTTTTGTTCGTCGTTTTTTGTTTTACCGCGGTTGTTCATACTAGCAGTGTTGTGCTGTTAGTACTTCTTAGCAGCTTGTGTAATACTGTCAGAATGAAACATAGATATGCACTCTCAATAAAGTTATCATACACAAGGTACCTAATCTTGACTGTTGTGGCCAACTGCTATCAAAACTGATATCTAACAGACATTAAAGTACGATAAGATGTGTTGGAATGACATTGACGAAATTATGTACATATGTTTAACAATAGGCACCTCTAAAACTCGCAAACACTGAAGAAGAACTCTAAGTAATGTCGTGTCTGCTTTATAGCAGTCAGAAGAGTTCACAAGTAAAAATTCACCCATTGCACAGGCAAATATTAATGAAGAATGTCACTGTATATATATCTGACTTCTTGCATTACGCATTTCTACAATATCCCACTCTTATATTCTTTAGTCTTCATGAGGTAATCAGAAACAAACCAAGACATCGACTTTGCCTTGCATCCTTGGCGATACTACCAATTAATCTTTCCCAACAGAATTTCTGATACTACGCGAGGTGACGGAAATTTGCGCTCACTGCAGTTATCAAATATCAGACTTTTTGATATAGTGCAGATGAAAGCTCATGAAATAAAAACGACAGTGTGGATATCATTTTTCTTTTTCATTCTTATTGATGATTTTTCAACTCTCTTATTCAATGAACAGTTTTCTAATTCTTCTCACAGTGGAATTGGAAAAACTGTATTTCGTGCTAACTACTGATTTTCTCCTTTGTTATGACTGGCATATCTGTGATAGGAACAACTTTGATGTTGGAACATGGGGCGGACCATGGGCGGAGCTTAGGATATGGGTTGGTGTGGAGGGGGGTGATTGGGCAGGACTTGCGCACCGTCCGGGGCTGTCGCTAACGTTACGTAAACAAAACGCAGCTCTGTTATGTCTTCCTTGGATTCTCTTTGTATTACTTTGCGCTAGTCTATTTCGAATATCTACTCTTTGTAAAATTTTAACTAACTACTACTTCAAAATACTACCGGTTTTTGGCTCATGTCATTTCGTATTACAGAATTTAATCTAATACTGTATGACCACTCCCTACAGAGCGGTTACAGACTCCATAAAAAGCCTTCTCAAGGCCAAGATGAGCATACGGAGACATAAAAGTTATGTGAGCAGCGATGTAAAATTACATGAACATTATACCTCTAATGTCGCAAGTAACACGGCCTGCAAAACTAGCCCAATTGCTGTGATCAGTAGCAAGTCGAGACTCTGTGGCCACAACTGATACGCAACACCTTACGAGGGCAGGGGCGGGCTTCCAACCGCCCGGCAGTGGCACATAACTCAAGGCGGCCGTAAAGCCAGTGGTTGAAATACGGGGCAAGGCCAGCGGCTGGGTCTACGGCTGTGAGTGCAGGGTAGTGGTAGAGGAGGGGGGGGGGGGGGGGGGGGGAAGCAGCGCTCAGCGGCCGCGCACCCTGTTGCGCATTCTGCGCGGGCCCACAGCTGAGACCCTCCCAAGACGGAGGACAGCCTACAGTGGTCGAGGTAGGAATTGAGACTCGGAAATTCCGCCCAAGCTGAGGCTCCAGCAACAGTGTCCTTGGTTACTCCTACGACGAGAGGAACAACAGCTCTGTGGCGTGTCACCAAACTTCCTACTGTGATACCATCCTGTCAGGGACTGGCAAACTACATCACCATATCAGGACTGCATTAATTAGAAATTAACAAGCCGTTTTATGAGCAAAGATCAGTATTACATCCATCCACATCAACATGTCTACTCTCCAATTCACACTCAACCCTGCAATGGTCGCACTGTTAAAATCAACGTTAAGTGGTCGCACACTCACATGGGTGCCTGCTACCGCAACTAGAAAAAGAAGCTATTGAGTTGTCATAAAAAACAGATATTTCTTTGTGCTGCCCATTTTAATGTTTATTAATAATTATTAACAAAAAGTAAACCCATCTCCTCACAATTGAAAAAAAAACAACAGTTAGTTTAACTAAAACGACATCAACGCCTGTGACTAAATTTAGAAAACCACATTCTGATAAGTTCTCATCTCTCATGGTTTTCGGATCAAGACATGCAGATGATCTTGTAATGACGGAGGCAAATGGATTTACTACACGCATTATACACTTTTCGAGATTTCTCCTTCACGTTCTTCTGCTGCAATAGCAGCGACCCGCAGAACTCATCTGTGTCATTCACGAAGTTTAATTCTGACTTTCCCTTTTCCATAACCCATAAATTTCTGAAAATGTACACTTGGAGCACTGCATTGCATGGTAGCGAATCTTGGACTGTAGGATAATCGGAACAAGAGAATCAAAGAGTTTGAGAGGTGGCTCTACAGAGGAATGTTGACAATTAGGTGGACTGATAAGGTAATAAATGAGGAGGTTCTCCAGAGAAACGGCGAAGAAAGGAACATATGGCAAACACTGATAAGAAGGGGTAACTGAATGGCAAAATGCATGTTAAGAGATCAGGGAATAAATTTCATGGTACTAGAGGGTGCTGTAAAGGGTAAAAACACTACACGAAGATAGAGATTGGAATATATATATATAACAAATAATTGGAAGTGCTACTCTTAGGAAAAGATTGGCACGGGAGAGGAATTCGTGACAAGCCGGATCAAACTTGTCAGAAGACCGATGAAAAACAATAATCTTCTTAGCTTGAACTCAAAGCAGGAATGCTCCTCGTTCTCAGTGTTTTCTAGCCACTATACAATTGCCGCTTCTTACATCGTTCCTTGGTGTTGTTGAAGATTAATGAAATTGCGCAATTATTTCACTTGTTTACACATACTGCAACAGCAATTATTTAATATAATAAAAGTATTCTAACAGTTAAAGTGAAAATAAACACTAGGAAAAGAACCTCTGTTTCAAAAACACTTACGTAATTGGTGGTGCGGATTGCAACTGTAGATCGGTGACTGCCCGCAACTTCTGTGATACAACCATACGTGATCGGAGCTAGCACAAAACTGAAAGGCTCCGACAACAATTTATCTTATATTGCACAGAGGTTCAAAGGATTGTAACTACCCGACTTTCAGACTCTCTTCGATGTCTACAAGTGGATTACACACACTGAGGAAGTCACAACTAGGGATAGGATAGCTTTAACTCATGGAAGGTGGACCCACATATTTCTTCGTTCATTGTTTCATGTAATACACTTTATTACTTTACAACAACATTGTCATTACAATTCAAAAAAAACCTTATTAAGAGAATCTCTCAACCAATCAAAACCTGAACATGCTCAATTCGTTAAAAACAAAATTTAACAATTTATACCATTAAGAGCAAGCCTTGAAACCGGAAGTATACAGTTCCCAACAGAGAAGAAAAGATCATGACAACAAGGCTTGGCAGGAAGCAGGTTCAACAAACAATTTTATCAGCAAATGTATTACACTGGCAGCCACTAAATGTACTAACAATTTCCAAGCTTAGTTAAACATTTCATAGATAGATACCACCCATCCAAAATACAGAATGGATCACAAGTCACGCCACTGTTTGAAGCTGCTGGAAAGCCGCTTAACAATTGTAATGTTGTTGCTTTAATTTGCTATGAAAAAGCGGTGCTGATAGACAATAAAAGCGGGTTAAAAGCTGTGAGCTATCTGAGGAAGTTAACGTTGCATTACTGAGCAACTGTTTCACCAGGTATCCAGTCTAGCTTATCAAATTTCCAACCAGACTAACATTAATTATAATCTTTCAATAGTCATACGAAAACCGGTGATACATATATAAAAAAGAGAATTTAAATCAAAATAAATAAATCAGTTTATATTTGGAAATTTATTTTAACATTGATCATTGAAATTTCAGCATATTAAACTTGAGTCATAACTAAGCTGGTGCCTTATTTAGGAGTGTGAAAATGTGAGTTTGTCATCTTACGGAACACATCAAATAGGGAGCCAAGATTGGGAGACTGCATACAACACTGCATTCATAAAATAACACACGAATAAAGTTGAAACATATGCAAGAGGAAATTAACCACAACCAACCGGTTCAATTTTCACCCAAAGAAATTACGTTCGTAGCGCAATCCTGTCCGTCATGTAATTACCACACACTGGTATACTAAATTCATACTAACTATCTGTGAAATCTTCCCGAAAAGAATAGCTGAGGGCTACTTTGATGATTACACCACATGCTTCACGTGGTCAACTTGGCTTACACAACGAGTGTAACTCCACAATAATTCTGATAATTAAAATAAATTAGATCGAAAAGCAATTTACAAAGGAAAAACCTTGAAGTGGTTACTATCGTCTTACTATTAACCTGATGGGTCAAACAATTGTATAAGCACGTGGTACTGGTCTCACAAAGTACACCCCACGTGGGTTGAACATAAAGAAAAGTTGCTATATTGAAAAATATTGTCAAGAAGAGACGTTATAATCTCACGCACATTCGCATTTAAGACTGATGATCTTAGAGTTACTGATCAACAATCACAAAGTAGTGACAAAGCAACTACTGGAAGATATTCTAAAGTTCACACTCGAAATACACTGCATTGCAATTTAAGATAACATTAGATATTTTAGAGCTAAACCTGAAATAAAGGTGATTAAATTTTCAGTTAGGCTTAACTTAAGAAATCCATTGTCCTGCGGACACGCGCTTAGCCGGAGATCTTACCACTTTAGACGCTCGCCATGGACAGACTGACCTGCGCTCCTACCAAGGGTGCTTCCGTATACAAAACGGAAGTGACCAGAGGGGCAGCTTCCTATACCAACATGACAAGGGACGGACAGGACAGTACTAAGGATAGAAACCTCTTTGCTTCTAGAAAGCATAGCTACCTGTTCCGACGTTCGTCCTACTGCTCTCTAGCAGACAGGCTTGTCTGCTACCATCAAGCATGCAACTAGAAATACATTTGCTCATTCATTCTTTCACACAGAAGGGAAGTGGGATGACAGTATCTTATCATATACAGAATATAAAAGAAAGCGGATGTAGGTTCCGTATGAGACTGTGTGACATGAATTACATATATGAATTAGATATAAACTGTGTTTTAAAGTGTAGTAGTGTGACAGATCGTTCTTGTTTATGTGTAAAAGTAACACGTTCCACTACTCAGTCTCCTCGCAGATAGTCAGAAACGCCACAATAAATTTAGAAGAGGAATTTATGCCGTAAATGACAACAGATTTAAGAAATTAACATGAAAGGAATCCAACAGAGACCTTTCACGATGTACAGGCCTTAATAAAGAAAATGCCTTAAGCAATTAAATACACAATCCCTCAGACAGACGTATACAATTTAAATGTAAATCCTAACCGGTACACACCAAACAAACGTTGAAAATTACCATTAAATAAGTATAGTTGCCTCAAATTACAATGTAGGTTCAGAATAGATGTTATTGAAATTACACTTCCAACTGGTATAGACCAGCAGAAACGTTGACAACAATCTTTATCAAATATACAATTGTCCAAAATTCGAGATACGTTGGGTGTACATAAAATTGAAATGTACTTCCAAATGGCACAATCCAGCAGAAATGTTGACAATAACCTTTAATAAATATGCAATTGCCCAAAATTCAAGACAAGCTGAGAACTAAGCTGACAGCTATCACAGCCAACAAGGAACGAGCAGCCACGATTAACTATAGGTTGAGTTAGCTGAAGACTGTGGATCAAGGTAAGGTTCGACAGATTATATTGATAAGTTGTGTGTTGTGGTCTTCAGTCCTGAGACTGGTTTGATGCAGCTGTACATCCTACTCTTTCCTGTGCAAGCTTCTTCATCTCCCAGTACCTACTGCAACTTACACCCTTCTGAATCTGCTTGGTGTATAAATCTCTTGGTCACCCTCTACGATTTTTACCCTCCACGCTGCCCTCCGATACTAAATTGGTGATCCCTCGATGTCTCAGAACATGTCCTGCCAACCGATCCCTTCTTCTAGTCAAGTTGTGCCATAAACTTCTCTTCTCCCCAATCCTATTCAGGACCTCCTCATTAGTTATGTGATCTACCCATCTAATCTTCAGCTTTCTTCTGTAGCACAACATTTCGAATGCTTCTATTCTCTTCTTGTCCAAACTATTTATCGTCCATGTTTCAGTTCCATACATGACTACACTCCATACAAACACATTAACAAACGACTTCCTGACACTTAAATCCATACACGATGTTAACAAATTTCTCTTCTTCAAAAACGCTTTCCTTGCCATTGCCAGTTTATATTTTATATCCTCTCTACCTCGATCATCAACAGTTATTTTGCTCCAGAAATAGCAAAACTCCTTTACTACTTTAAGTGTCCCATTTTGTAATCTAATTCCCTCAGCATCACCCGACTTAATTCGACTATATTCCATTATCCTCGTTTTGCTTTTGTTGGTTTTCATCTTATATCCTCCTTTCGAGACACTGTCCATTCCGTTCCACTGCTCTTCCAAGTCTTTTGCTGACAGAATTACAATGTCATTGGCGAACCTCAGAGTTTTTATTTCTTCTCCATGGATTTTAATATCTACTCCGAATTTTTAATTTTGTTTCCTTTACTGCTTGCTCAATATACAGATTGAATAACGTCGGGGAAAGGCAACAACCCTGTCTCACTCCCTTCCCAACCACAGCTTCCTTCCATGCCCCTCGACTCTTGTAACTGCCATCTGGTTTCTGTACAAATTGTAAATAGCCTTTCGCTCCCTGTATTTTATCCCTTCCTTCTTCAGAATTTGAAAGAGAGTATTCCAGTCAACATTGTCAAAAGCCTTCTATAAGTCTACAAATGCTAGAAACGTAGGTTTGCCTTTCCATAATCTATTTTCTAAGATAAGTCGTAGGGTCAGTATCGTCTCAGTGTTACAAAATTTTTACGGAATCCAAACTGATCATCCCCGAGGTCGGCTTCTACTAGATTTCCATTCGTCTGTAAAGAATTCGCGTTAGTAGTTGCGGCCGTGACTTATTAAACTGATAGTTCGGTAATTTTCACATCTTTCAACACCTCATTTCCTTGAAATTGGAATTGTCATATTCTTCTTGACATTTGAGGGTATTTCACCTGTGTCATACATCTTGCTCACCAGATGATGGAGTTTTGTCAGGACTGGCTCCCCCAAGTGTGGTATTAGTTCTGATGGAATGTTGTCTATTCCCGGGGCATTGTTTCGACTCAGGTCTTTCAGTGCTCTGTCAAACTCTTCACGCAGTATCATATCTCCCATTTCACCTTCATCTACATCCTATTCCATTTCCAGAATATTGTCCTTAAGTACATCACCGTTGTATTACCCACTATATTATTCCTTCCATCTCTCTGCTTTCCATTCTTTGCTTAGAACTGGGTTTACATCTGAGCTCTTGATATTCATACAAGTGGTTCTCTTTTCTCCCAAGGTCTCTTTAATTTTCCTGTAGGCAGTATCTATCTTACCCCTAGTGAGATAAGCTTCTACATCCTTATATTTGTCCTCTAGCCATCCCTGCTTAGCCATTTTGAAATTCCTGACGATCTCATTTTTGAGATGTTTCATTTACTGCATTTTTATATTTTCTCCTTTCATCAATTTAATTCAATATTTCTTCTGTTACCCAAGGATTTCTACTAACCCTCGTCTTTTTACCTACTTGATCCTCAGCTGCCTTCACTATTTCATCCCTCAAAGCTACCCATTCTTCTTCTACTGTATTCCTATCAATTGTTCCCTTATGCTCTCCCTGAAACTCTGTAGAACCTCTGGTTTAGTCAGTTTATTCAGGTCCCATCTCCTTAAATTCCCACCTTTTTGCAATTTCTTCAGATTTAAGCTACAGTTCATAACCAATAGATTGTGGTCAGAGTCCACATCTGCCCCTGGATCTGTCTTACAGTTTAAAACTGGTTCCTAAATCTCTGTCTTACCATTATATAATCTGTCTGAAACCTGTCAGTATCTCCAGGCTCCTTCCATGTATACAACCTTCTTTTATGATTCTTGAACCAAGTGTTAGCTATGATTAAGTTGTGCTCTGTGCAAAATTCTACCAGGCAACTTCCTCTTTCATTTCTTCCCCCCTATCCATTTCACCTACTACGTTTCCTTCTCTCCCTTTTCCTACTTCCGAATTCCAGTCACCCATGATTATTAAATTTTCGTCTCCCTTCACTATCTGAATAATTTCTTTTATTTCATCATACATTTCTTCAAATTCTTCGTCATCTGCAGAGCTAGTTGGCATATAAACTTGAACTACTGTACTAGACATGAGCTTCGTGTCTATCTTGGCGACAACAATGCGTTCACTATGCTGTTTGTAGTAGCTTTATTAATTATTAAACCTACTCCTGCATTATCCCTATTTGATTTTGTATTTACAACCCTGCATTCGCTTGACCAAAGTAACAGGTCTTAAATTTAAGGTGCTTACTAGTAGTAAGAAGAGTGCAAGGTTTAAATGGGTAGTTAGAGAGGTATAATCGGGGGGAACCCCGTGCTTGGCAAACACACCTTAAACCTCCTGAGCTTATTAAATTTACCAAATAGAGAAAACTACCGGATCCCGACTAATCTGCGACACTCCGCTGTGGTGCGCATCAAACGATAAACTTTACTTAAGTTGAGCAACCACGACACGACTGATAGGGGTACCAGACTGCCGGCCAATCCAGATGCTGTGCGTGTGCGGAATTGCCGCCGCGCAAAAAGCAGACACGCCTCTGCTCTAGGCCCTGGGAACAGGAACGCGTCGTGTGGTGCCGAAGTTACCCTGCCAATACACATGAAAAGGGAACAGTAATCTGCGCAAATTAGGCTACACACAATGATGCCTAAGGAGTAGAAAATCTGAACTAATGGCACAGGGGGCCACTGATAAAGGTTACATGTTTAAAACTCCTTAAAATTACAATTACTCAGAAGCGAAAATATCAGCTTCTGCTGATGCAGTAGCTCAGGTATACACATGTATCAAGACTGCTTTGCCTCCCACACAGATTATGTTACAATTTAATTTCTTTCATGGAAACGAAATTGCGATTAGCAACACTGGCCGATGATGATACACTCAGTCACTTGTAGGCGCGTTAATACGAGGTGCGACAATAAAGTAATGAGACTGATTTTCTTTGCGAGATACGGCAACCCTGCAGGCTTGCGTAGACACAATGTCTTTGACCTTGGTCTATAAGCTGCTTCTAGTCCAAGCAGCACATCGATGCAACTGCTCAGTCGTGAGTTGTGCTGTAATAAGTTAACACGTGTTTGTGTCTCTCGTCACGGAAATGGAACCGCATAATATTACGCAACGGTAAGCCATTTCTTTTTGCGTTAAATTGCGTGAATACGCGACGATACAGCAAGCTTCAAAAGGCTTTTGGAGGGGAGGTTATGTCAAGGGCTCAAGTTTTTCGTTGGCATAAAATGTTTAGTGAGAGCAGAACGAATGTTGAAGAGGAAGACCGCAGTGGACGACCATCAACCTCACGGACGGATGTCAGTTTGGCCAGGGTGAGTGAACTCGTACGATCTGATCTGGGTGCCTCCTGGACAAACAGTTCACCAGTATTACTACAAAGAAATTTTAGAAAGACTTCGTAAAAGAGTTCTTCGTGTCCGTGCCAACATTGCTGATAATTGGATTCTGCATCACGACATTGCGTCACCCCATACTGCTCCGCCAGTACAGCAATTTTTAACCTCAAAACAAATTTCATTGCTACCACAGCCACCTCATTCATTAGATATCGCTCCGTGTGATTTTTTTCTATTTCCAAGAATCAAAACGATGGTCAAGGGACACCATTTTCTAACAACACAAGATGTCCAAAAAGCTGTGACGAGAGTCTTGGAGAATATTACAGAAGATGAGTTCCAGAAAAGTTACCATCAATGGCAGAACCACTGGAAAAAGTGTGTGCAATCAGAAGGGAACTACTCTGAAGGAGACAACACTAAACGTGACTAAAACGGTAAGCATCATTTTTTTTCATATCAGTCTCATTACTTTATTGTCGCACCTCGTATAACAGGTGCAGGTCCATATAACACAGACGTGGCCAGTACTCAATAATAAGAAAACAACATTTAACTCCACTCTGGTGTGAGCGAGTCGTAACTTGCAGGGTTCCAACCAGGGTGTTATTGCCGGGAATCCTTACAGGCAATCGTCGTGGTGCCGTAAAATTTAAGCTTGCAGAGGAGGCTGTGAACTTTCTGTCCGGGTTGCACACAGCATCCGTAGGTCGTCTCACAGTCCGCTGCTCCCAACCCTAAAGCTAGCCGGCAACGCTTGCCCACGACCGACTTAAACTTTCCCGGTTCCTCGAGGCACGCGTTGACAGTCGTAGTCACCCAAAAGCAACAACTTGCCGGTCCTGGAAAACCAACAACACACTCACCTCAACCAAAGACCTTAGCTCTGGACCCAAAGTCGAATCGATATCGGCAACCTAAGTATTAGTGGCTCTAGTGGAATGCCATGCTCCAAGATTAGAGCCACCATGGCTCACACCGAATAGCGATATGCACGTATACTGAGGAGGTAGTCTACATAAGATATAGAAAGACGGTGCATCGACGGAGCTGTCATTTGTACTCAAGCAGTCCGTGTGGGAAGGTTTCCGATGTGATTATGGTCGCACGACCGGAATTAACAAAACGGCTCTGAGCACTATGGGACTTAACATCTGTGGTCATCAGTCCCCTAGAACTTAGAACTGCTTAAAGCTAACCAACCAAAGGACAGCACACACATCCATGCCCGAGGCAGGATTCGAGACTGCGACCGTAGCAGTCGCGCGGTTCCGGACTGAGCGCCTGAACCGCTAGACCACCGCGGCCGGCCGGCATTAACAGACTTTGAACACGGAGTGGTACCTGTAGCTACACGCAAGGGACATTCCATTTCGGAAATTGTTACGTAATTCAGTATTCCGCGATCCACAGTGACAAGAGTGTGCTGAGAATATCAAATTTCAGGCATTACCTCTCACCACAGACAACGCAGTAACCCACAGCTTTTACTTAACAACCGAGAGCAGCGGCGTTTGCATAATTGTCAGCGCTAGCACACAACCAACACTGTGTGAAATAACAGCAGAAATGAGTGTGGGACAGTGCGGGGACATTTGGCATTACAGGGCTGTGGCAGCAGACGACCGACGCGAGTGCCTTTGTCAACACTTCGATATCATTTGGTGCGCCTCTCTTGGGCTCGTGACCTCATCGGCTGGACCCCAGACGACTGGAAAACCGTGGCCTGGTCAGATGAGTCCCGATTTCAGTTGGTAAGAGTTGATATCAAGGTTCGAGTCAAGTTGTCAGCAAGGCACTATGCAAGCAGGTGGTGGCTGCAGAATGGTGTGGGCTGTGCCTACATGGAATGAACTGCATCCTCAGGTCAAACTGAACCTATCATTGAATGTAAATGATTATGTTTGGTTGCTTGGTTACCATCTGCATCCATTCATGAACTTCATGTTCCCAAACAACGATGGAATGTTTATCGACGGAAATGCACCATCTCACTGGGGCACAAATGTTCGCGATTGGTTTGTTGAATATTCTGAATAATCCGAACGAGTGATTTCACCACCCATATCGCTCCACATAAATCCTATGGAACATTTATGGGACATAATCGTGAGGGCAGTTGGTGCACAAAATCCTGCACCGTCATCACTTTTGCAATTACGGGCAGCTATAGAGGCAGTATGGCTCGATATTTCTACACGGTACTTTTTGAGATCCATGCCACGTCAAGTTGCTGCGCTACGTTAGCCAAAAAGAGATACGAGGTACGATAACTTTTGTCACTTTAGTGTATGTGATCCACGCGACCTCTGCAGGGTTAAATGTCTGGCAGGGTGTTGAACGAACAACCTTCATACTATTTCTCCACCGTTCCACTATCGAACAGCGGGCGGGAAAACGAACATTTAAGTCTTTCCGTACCGGCTCTGATTTCTCTCATTTTATTACGGTGATCATTTCTCTTTAAGTAGACAGGCATCAACAAAATATTTTCGCATTCAGTGGAGAAATCTGGTGGTTCAAATTTCTTGAAGAAAATCTCGCCGCAACAAAAAACTCCTTTGCTTTCGTGATTGCAGCCTCGAGCATTGTTTCGGAGACGCTTTCTCCCCTACACAACTTTCATCCATTATGAATGTGGAACATCGTGCCTACCATGAATAAATGCTTCCGCAAATAGCTGCAACCAGTCGCCTTTTGATAGGTTTCAATTTTTATTTCGACTCATCATTATGTGGTACACACTTTTAACGAATGTTTGGAGCATTGTGGGAGACCTGTAGCTTTGGCAAGATAGAAAAGGGAACAAGTGAATACTGAATGTGGCGAGAATTATTTACATTATAAGATTAACTTAAAGCATTCTTCAAATCTATCTAACGTTGTAAATAATTCTCGCCATAATAAGTGCTTATTTGTTCCATTTTTCCATCGTCGCAGCTACACTAACAGTGCCCAAACATTCGTTATAAGTTTGTGCCATCTGATGATGAATCTCTAGGCAGTTCGAAACCGGTAACGACGCATAACAGTTGAATTATTACAAAAGGCGACTGGTTGCGCTTACTTCTGGAAAAGTTCGCGATAATACAAAAGGAGCCACCACTTTTTTAACTTTATCGATGTCCTCCGTCAGTCCCATACGGCGCAACAATAGTCCAGAAGAAGACAGGCTATAGTAGTGTAGGTCTACTGTATTTGCTAAGTACACTTCCAGCCAAACGCAGTTCTTGATTCGTCTTCCCCACAGCATTTTCCATGTCATCGTTCCAATTTAAGATGATCCCAATTGTAATACTTAGGTACTTGGTTGAATTTACAGTCTTTAGAGTTGTGTAGGTTATCATGTAACCGAAATTTAACTAATTCCTTTTAATACTTATGTGGATAACCAAGCAGTTATCGTTATTTAGAGTCAGTTGCCACTTTTCGCACCATACAGATTACAGAGGAACTTAATAATTTTTTTTCTTATTGATAAATGTATAGACAATTATTCGACTCTAATACAAAAGATCCGTCTGAAAAGTATTTAACACTCATGGACAAAAGAACGTTTACGCTGTTCGTTTATTAGTTTTAGTAACAGTTACGTTTCGTTGTTCTCATGTCCTGGTGATAAGACGTGCTGTGTAATTACTAGTGAAATTGTGTTAATTAATGGAAGTAACTTAAGAAACAATATGATTTTCTCATTTACGATACTATGGGTCCTAGTTCCAGTGACTCCGGAAGATTATTATTAATTTTGTAGGGAGAATTTAGATGGAGGCGACGATGTTCACGATGGCGCTGCTCGACAATAGACGTACGTGAATGTGTTCATCTCTTTTCCTTCGTGGCCGCCAATGTCAATTTCAATATTCATGTCATATTTGCCGCGACATTCAGAACTTGCAATCTTTTTTTTATTTAATCACGAAGTCCAATTATTTTATTTCTTAGATGTATAAATGCATTTTAACCACAATTCCTTTTACCCAGGTCGCTGGGAGTTATAGTACTTAGAACGTGCGTGCCTCTATCCCGATGTTCGCATACAACTGAATGTGTACTGACGAGTCGTCACGAAATAGGGGAGATAATGTCATAGACATGATACGTGAATTAGAGAGGCATTCATTAAAACAAAGGTATTTTTCGTTGCAACGAGATCTTCTCATGAAATTTCAATCACCAGTTTTCTCCGATTGCGAAAACATTCTGTTGGCACCCACCTACATAGGGAGAAATGATAATCACGATAAAATAAGAGAAATCAGGTCTCGCACAGAGAAATTTAAGTGCTCGTTTCTCCCGCGTGCCGTTCGAGAGTGGAACGGTGGAGAGACAGCTTGAAGGTGGTTCATTGAACCCTCTGCTAGGCACTTTATTGTGAATAGCAGAGTAATCATGTACATATAGATGTAGAACATTACTCTTGACCTATTTCCCTTACAGTACTAATTCTTATTTTGAACCACTCACTCGCGAATGTACGTGTCCTCTTATTTTATGTAGTCAGTCGGGTGTATTCTTTAATATAGCTACTTTTAATATTCAGTGGATTAGTTTCCGCAATTGACCTTTGCCTTTGTCGCAACGGCTCTTCACGCGAAATATTTACTACGCGAGTTTCACACTAACTCTCATTTCAAAATTACGTCACCGGCTGACTAAGTTTCTAATAGTTGAACAGGGAGGTTACAACGTACCATGTATACATTATTTTCCAATTACTTTTGATTTTCTGTTGACTTTACTAGACGATAATGACAGCATCATTTGCAAAAAATCTAAAGGATCTCTCAGATTACCTCCTAAATCGTTTATATAGATTAGGAACAGCACAGGGCCCGCATCACTTCCTTGGGAAAGCCAGATATCACTTCCGTTTTACTCGCTGATTTTCGTCAGTTACTACGAACTATGATCTTTCTGACAGGAAATCGCGAATCCAGTCGCGCAACTAAGACAATACTCTATAGGTGCGCAATATGATTGCAAGACGTTTGTGAGTAACTGTGTCAAAATTCCTAATGAAATCTGGAATTATGGAATTACAGATACCCTTCGACAGCACTCATTACTATAAACAATTTTTCCAACTGGGTAATGAATGCGTACTTAAAGGACCCATTAAAAGAGTCAGTCGTTTCATCGATAATTATACTTAAATTTCCCGAGTCAGTACAGTAGCGGCTTATTAGTGCAAATAAACATGACGTAATGAAAGTCCCTGAACAGTTACTTCACTGTCTGCCAATGGATAAGGACAGGAGGAGTGGACAAAGAACAAGTAGTGGACAGACTGCCGTAATAACAACAAGCCAAGCCGAAGCAGTGAAGTGGAAGGGAAAGATGCCCGTCATGGTTGGGAGGAAAACAGACCATCGTCACATAGCCGCAGTGCCTTCCGTGGAAGGAGAGGCGCTTTTCAGGGAGATATAAACAGAGGAGGTTATTATGGGAGGATCAGAAATCATGAATAAGTTCTAACCCAAGGGGGCAATAGCGTTCTTAGCATTACCAGGTAATTGACAATTACCACGTGCTTGAGCTAAGTGACGGCATTACTACAGTTTCCTTTCATGCTCTTAGTTCTTCCCCGTTTAATATTGTGGACTGAATCTGCTATTTTTAATCTTCTCTGTTACCGGAGCTGGGTCGAGAGTATTATACAAGGGCATGACAATAAACACACAAATGGTCATCAAAAACCACAAGTAGCCTAGCAGGACAAACATCTGCAAAGCACAGGTGAAAACCTAATTTAACAATACACATAGACAGGCCATAATTCGCGGAAAACATGTAATCACTAATACAAAGGCAAGAGAACGCACTTTAACGTTGCATTAAGAAACAATGATATTATATTCAGGGAAATACCAAGCATTTACCTTGAATTGTACAATGAAACTATTTTTAATTTTAAAGCTACTATAAGTCTATAATCATTTTAAACACATTTTAAGCAACATAGCAGACACAGAAAATAAGATGAGGGTTATTACAATGAAATATAAGAAATAAAATAAGTTGTAGAGTAATACAGGCGAGCAGCAGCAGAAGATCGTGACGAATTATGATGGAATGGAAGATTAGGTGGCGAAACAAAGTTACGGCTTGTACGTCGCCTCAAGATAAGAAGTAAGTGAAAGGTCTGTCGAACTAGACAGATATATATTTTACGCTTTTATGAAACACATTGAGAAGGCGATGCGGTTTTCGGTGAAATAAATTATTATACGCTGATAGGGAAGTGATGGTCCTGCCAACGAGGTGTGTAGTGAATGAATGGTAATTACAAACAAAAGGTACTTCGTCCAATACGAAGGATGATGAAGAAGATGTGTAAGGAAACTTGTATGTCGACCAATTATAAACGAGAAATTTGGTTTAAAGTAGCACTGGTTTACGTCAATTATTTATGCAATGCGATGCAGTGACCTATGCGCGGCGCGACAATAAGATATGAAGATCTGACAAGACACGTAAAAAAAGTACATACAAGATTTACGTACGAGGCCACGTTAAGTGAAGTGCACGTAGTAACGTTATGTATTTGGCTAAGATAATAGGAACACAAAATAAAGGTCTGACTATAAGCAATGCAATATTACAACGTTTGTATGATACTAAGACATCGCAATTGGATTTACAACGTTCTAAAAATGTTGGTAGAAATGTACACAAAATATACATGAATATAGTTCCACTAGTAGTCGTTGTAAGAACATCAATTTCACTCGAGTAGGGAAGGAATTGTGTATAGCCGAGTATTAGCCTATTTACTGAACCAAGTATCGGTCGGGAGAATCGAGTCATGCAATGCAAGGTCACACCTCAGGCAATGGCATCACGCCTATGTGTTGCCGTCGCGATCCGCCTGCAACTGTTTCGTGTAGCTGCTTGAGCGACGACGTCTGTGTTAAGTAACGTAATAGCGTTTTTTTTTCTTTATTTAGTGAACGTCTGTATGACGCAGAAATGGGTTAAGAAGTGCAAAGAAAATCACTGTGCCGAGAGAAGTTGTGATAAGTGTGTAAAGACGTCCGACTGATGCAATTTTGTCTTTTTTTTATTATAGCTCAGAGGACGGCAGTCCGCCGGTATTCAAAAAATTTCTTTTCTAATGTTTTTAAAAGGTATACAGTCAACTGATAATGCACATTTCTTCCAGATATTACAAATAATTTAATCAAATGGTAGCTAGCAAAAGACTGCCAACAACTTATGAGAGCAGAATTATTCTAATTGTTCGACTTTTATTAATTAGTTTATGGGATTCAAATAATATGGTGTTATTAATGTTAGAAGAGGTGTCTAAGATGTAACTAATATAATGCTATGGGTATATATTGGCAGTAACAAATAGTTTTCTTATTGTAAGATAATTAACGTAGTAATTTCTCATTCGTGGTGAACAAAGCACTACTGAGAATTCCTAATAATATTAAAATGAACATACGTAAAACAAATTTATCATATAAAACTAGTATGGAAATATCAGAGTAGTGGGGCAGCATGGCTGCTGATAAATGGTTGCTTTTAAATTCATTCAGAATTGATTGAGTTTACTTATTTCCAAATTGAGCGTGTCTTAGAGAACATCCCAGGTTTAGGCAGTCTCAGAAGGAAGGAGATGTGTAATATTTCTGGCTTTAGCAGCCATAATATTTAGCTCCAAGATCCTCTCCTCAGAGCAGCTGAGATTGCAGAATTAAGCAGATTACGTAATAAGTAGTGTGAGGTACCAGCAACAGATGATATGACCATTGCCTCCTTTGTGGGAAAGACCGTTCAAATTGCAGCCGATCAGTGTGATTCGCTGATGAGTTCCGAGGCTGCATTCCAAAAAGCCAATTTTCTGTCATTAGTATCACCGTATGAAAACTATGAATTAAATTTCCTTGACATTCAAGTATAGGCATATTTAAGTGCAGGCTTTCTCCCACTTATTTCAAAAGTAATTATAATAAGAAATACTAAGAAGAAAAGTTAAACTAAAAGTCAAACGAAACAATTAGGCTGCTTTTGATGCTGTTGGTGTATTTTACTTCTATAAAGAAATGTTCAGAACAGTCAAAAGAATAAGTAGATATGTGAACAATTACCAGTGTTTAGAAACAGAATTTGTGAAATTATTAACGACATGTGAATTGTTAAACAGACCGTGGATAAAGATTCTAATTCGTAGTTTCTCGTGTGCTGCTGCTCAGAAAAAAAACTGAACGAATCGATTGTTTAAGTAGTATCAGTTCGTCGGTAACAGTTCAATACTGCATCAAGAGAATGGATCTATGTTGTTTTTTGTGCAAGGAATATCTGTAGAAGACTGTTTTAGGTTGGTGAACTTTATCAGACACCCAAGCATTTCACACAGAGTAGTGAAAGCAACTAGGCATCTCGCTTGTACTGCACTCTCCGTTCAAATGGGAATAGTGACACGTAATTTGTGGTAACACAGAGGAGGTAGATATTTGGAAAGAAACGCAAAGTCCTTCTCAAAGTAAATACTTGTACCCGTATGCTCCTCATTGCATCTCCAGACACAGACTTAATGGTCGTCGCCTCAAAGGTAGAAATGAGACTCTTCACTAAAGATGACCCGCTGCCAGTCTGCAGAGCCCATGTCCTTTGTTCCCAACACCTGGCGAATGTGAGTCACAGGCATTATAATGATTGTCGTGTGGCGAACCCTACGTCATGAAACCACCTGACAATGGTCTTAGCACTTATGAGATGTTGCATAGGTGGCAGTATAGTCCGCTGGATGTACCCTACCATTGTCGTTAGATCTGTTCGCATGTGATACACAATCTGTCGGTCGTCTCTCCTTGTGTGCATCACAGACTTCCAGATGTTACACGTGGTGCATGCATGCCACCCTCTATACATTGCTACCAACAACAGAAAATTTTGGTGTTTGTATGCCGATGCGGTGCGCAGTAAGATGTTAGGACCAATTTGTCTCCCAGAGCCTCACGATGCGGTCCATTTCAAACTCACCTATCTGGATCATCAGCTGTCAAACGTGTCGCTTTGGTATAGTGTACACTACCTGCTGTCCTACTGGTGGCGTGGCTGTTTGGGTCCCTCTTTTATCAACCAATTGGCGTAACATGACAGTCTCACCCACGTACTCCGAATGTGTGGCCGACAGTGCAAAAGTACCAGCTGCGTTGCTGATGACGAGCAACACACCCACCCAGATTGCGATGGATAGGTTGCGTCATTCTGAGTGCAGCTCTTTTAATGATGGCCAGTGTATTTATATCTTGTTCCGCACTAATGAAAATTAAAGCCACCCTTTGTGATGTTTGTTTGTACGTTCGGGCTAATCTGAGGTTGTACTATAAGGATTCTGATACGGTTTTCACCCATGGATAGTCATGCACGAGTAAGATTTGTGTGTATAATTTATTACCACTACGCCACTCCAGGTCGTTCAGTAATAGATACTTAATATCACCCTTGGCCAGCCAGGACAGATGGCTAGTTAATTACTAACAAACCCGCCGGTTGGCCGTGCACTCTAACGCACGGCCTGTCTCTGGCAAGAATCCACCCGGCAGACTTGTGTCGAGGTCCAGTGAGCCGGCCAGTCTGTGGATGGTTTCTAGGCGGTTTTCCATCTGCCTCGGCGAATGCGGGCTGGTTCCCCTTATTCCGCCTCAGCTACACTATGTCAGCGGATGCTGCACAAACAAGTTCTCCACGTACGCGTACACCAACATTACTCTACCACGCCAACATAGGGGCTACACTCGTCTGGTGTGAGACGTTACCTGGGGGGTCCACCGAGGGCCGAACCGCACAATAACCCTGGGTTCGGTGTGGGGCGGCAGAGTGGTGAAGTGGACTGCGGTAGTCGTCGTGGGGTTGTGGACCACTGTGGCTACGGCGGGGACAGAGTCTCTCCGTCGTTTATAGGCCACCGGTTAATATACATACATAATTACTAACAACTTTTGTGAGTCATACGACACATGCATGTTCAATTCATCCAACACTCAATTTGATAGCATAACATACAAAAATAATAATCTTGAACAACTGAAAATTGTAGGTACTCTTTGAAAACTCAAACATGACATAACTTTTACTGCTACAAATGAAAGACTATTTACGTTAATTGACTTTTCTGTCAGTTTCTTGATACAATATTCGATATATTACGGATGATATTGAGCATACATAGGAAAAGAAATCCACTTCTGTACAGCTACACTACTGATTACAAGCAGCTGGAGACAAATGGTTCAAATGGCTCTAAGCGCTATTGGACTTAACATCTGAGGTCATCAGTCCCCTAGACTTAGAACTACTTGAACCTAACTAACCTCAGGACATCACACATTTCCATGTCCGAGGCAGGATTCGAATCTGCGATTGTAGCAGCAACGCGGTTGCGGACTGAAGCACCTAGAACCGATCGGCCACAGCAGCCGGCTTGGCGGGGAGTGCTTCGACTTCGTCTTTTATTCGGCAGCTGGAGACAGCGTCTGCCGTAAAGTATCTAGCCTTAACCATCCAGAGGGACCTTAAGTGGAATGAGCACATAAAACTGACAGTGGAAAAATCAGATACCAGATTCTCATTCTTCGGAAGAACTATAAGGAACCGTAACTCATCCACGAAAAAAGCGGTTTATAAGGAGCTTGTTCACCCGATTCTTGATTATTGCTCATCTGTCTGGAATCCTTATTACTGCCCTCCCTCCCTCCATACGTCTCGCGATTTGACCACGAGGAAACAATTAGAGAAATTAGAGCCAATACAGAGGCTTATCGTCAATCATTCTTTCTTTCTTCCCACGCATTCTTCGCGAGTGGAACAGGGTTGGAGGGATCAGACAATGGTACCGAAAGTACCCTCCACCGCACACCATTAGGTGGATTGCGGAATATGATGTAGATGTAGAGAAATGAAAATATACATGACACTGGAGCAATATTCTACAATTGTCCTTTTTTCGCTCAGAATGAAACTCTTTTGAATTAACTATTTATCGACAAAACGTTTATTTTAAGCCATCTTTTGGTGTATACGCAAAAGCATATTAACGTCTCAGGCGATTGCTTATAAAGGGAAGCTATAATGTGTGGTTCTTAGGTAATTTTGAATATCTCTGGAAAAAATTTGAAGTATAAAACTGAAACTCGTACAGCAACGAAATATTCTTATGCTCATACACTATAGATGGTGAGTCAGCTGCTCCTACATATGGGCTTTTATGCAATCTGCAGTGCCTTCAAAAATCACAAGCGCGAATTTTCATTTTCTCTCGCTCACAACATGCAAACTGTTAGTTGTACAGAAAAAGTGCTCAGTAGACTGTTCATTCCATTCAGCATGTCCTACAGTTCTCCCTTACTTTCATGAAGATAGCAAAGTGATCAGCGAATGTTATCATTTATTTTCCTTCACCCTGCATTTTAATCTCTTTCCTGGACGTATCTTGTATTCCTGTGACAACGTCTTCGATGTGCAGAGCTAACAGTAGAGGAGAAACACTGCGTCCATGTGTCACATCATTTTTAATCCCAGCACTTCAGTCATCCATTAGATTGTTCCTTCTTGATTCTTATAAATATTCTGTATTACCCGTCTTTCTCTATGCCTTATACCTATGTTTCTAAAAATTTCGAACATGTTGTATTATCTTACATTGTCAAACGCCTTTCCTAAATTGACAAATCCTAAGAACGTGTATTGACTTTTCTTCAGTTTTGCTTTCATTATCGAGGGCAGCGTCAGAATTACCTCTACAATACTTTAGCCTCTTCTAAAGCCAAACCAACAGTCATATAATAGATCCCATATTTTCTTTTTCTTTATTCCGTGTATTATAATTGTTATCAACTTGCATGTATGAGGTGTTAGGCTGACTGTGCCATGATCGTCGAATTTATCTGCTCTTGATATCTTCGGAATTGTGTGAATGATATTTTTCGGAAAGTGTCATGGAATGTCTCATTTTTTAAATTGATTCGACACATCAGTTTATGGTTCCCAGTTCCTTAACGATTCTAGAAATTCCGAAGGAATTTATCTATGGCTTCCACCTTATTTGATCGCAACCTTCCAAAGTTCCGTCAAAATCTGACCATTACACTTGATTCCACTTTTTCTTCTTCTATCACCTCAGTAGACAGTTTCCCCTCCTCATAAAGGCCCTGTACGGAACGTGAAATAACAACTTCTTGTCCCCATGTTCCAAACTTCGTGATGGGACTATACTCTCACATTTGCAGCCAGCCGCACTTGATTAGCAGAGCGGTCTCAGACGCTGCAGTCATGGACTGTGTGGCTGATCCTGGCGGAGGTTCGAGTCCTCCCTCGGGCATGGGCGTGTGTGTTTGTCCTTAGGATAATTTAGGTTAAGTAGTGTGTAAGCTTAGGGACTAATGACCTTAGCAGTTAAGTCCCATAAGATTTCACACACATTTGAACATTTTGAACATTTGCAGCCATTCTTCTCCAGCTGCTGCTTCAACGCTTCTGTTACTCGTGTTCGAACAACTTGCGGGAACTAGGCGAGGTAGATTGCCCAATCTCACCTCCACTTTAACCAGTTCATTTCTACGCCCATTCCAATTTACCCGTCCGCACTCCGTCGTGTTACGTGAATATTGGAAACGCCGGGAATCATATTTATCATAATTATTACTTGTTTTTAGTTAGAATTCCGGGGTCTTAGTTTCAAGACAAGAATTTTAGTTCTTACTCCCACACACGTAACAGGTTGTCTGTAGTGACATGGACCTATACAAATGAACTGAGTTCGTTGTCTTTTCTTTTTAAGATCTTACGCCCGTCGTCCTAATCAGCTACAGATCGCTGAATGGATGGACCAAAGTCTATGCCAGTCCACAAAGTGTACAAAGACGCAGCATAACACAGCACTTTCTTAATAAGCAATTAGAAGGCGTTGCCTCCACCAACGTCTTTCTGATGGGAGACACATGGCTTCCCTCTCTTACATACTGCTTCTGCTCCAGGGCAGACAGCTTTCAGCTGTCTGTCTGTCTGTCTGTCTCTCTCTCTCTCTCTCTCTCTCTCTCTCTCTCTCTCTCTCCCTCTGGTTCTCTTGCGTTTTAGTTCTTGTGCTTTAGCTGTTTTTTCGCTCTCTCACCTGCCACTGCCTCTCTTGCAGCTTGTATCTGCTCCTCTCTGTGTTATTCAGTAGGAACCCTTGAAACATTAATAAAACATTTTAACCGTCTCGCCATCGTCTCTCTGGCCCCCTCTTGACTGGCTTATGGTATAAGTACATCCACTTGGAAGGTCGCATTGATGAGCACATTCATCCTGGAAAGTCGCAGCGTGAATCTAATTTTTTTTCTTTGAATTTATGACTTTCAGTCCCCCCCTGACAACCATGTTCCCTATTCTGCCCACACCCCACTCGACACGTTGTATAAAACAATCTCGTTATTATAGCAATCAGACTCTGGACTGTAGCATGTCACATGTGTTAAACTGTATCATACAAACTGATGAAACGTGTGCCTTTTCATTTCACTGTAAAGATTTGTTGTTCTCAATATAAAAACAAACAGGCGAATCTGAAAATTGGATTAAACAGAAATTGTGTGATATCTGTGGGGAGGAAAGGGGATGGGGGAATGCCAAGAAACTAGCAAATGTCTGAATGATGGATTTAATGAAAGCAGATGTAAGTATTAAACCTGTAAATATTAAAAGTTTAAATTTAATTCATGTAAATAATTTTACTGTTTATTCACTGAGGATCATTAAAATTAATGAAACTCAAGTTTTTCTAATTGCATTTTTGTAATGTGTTCATCTGACATGTTCCACACCCAGGAGGATTCCCTCTGTTATGGGTCTATGGAATGAATAATTAATCTAATCTAATGTAATCTCTAATCTGGTTGGCTTAGGTACCAGTTACCCTAGTTAATTCATTGCGTCGATGTAGAATGGAATAATAATGTGTAAATTTAATAAAGCAGCCTAGTGAAGCTCACAGAAGGAATATTGGGTCCAGAGGGCTAGACATGGAAATTCATTGCAGCCTGCCTCAAGGTGGTGAACAGTGGTACGACCTGAGAACCTTCCGATTCACAATTTATTTAGGAGGCTGCCGCCGCCCGGCACATCTTCGCAACTTTACTTGTAGCCACTTATTTGTTTACCGACCAGAACCTCCTGCCCTCCGTACAATTCTCCTGCACAAACTTCCCCCTCACGAATATTTATCGGCCACTATTCTCCTCTGGGGGCGCAAAGGGAGGGAGAGAGAATAGCTTAGGAGGCCGCAGCCACTTGTTCTCCCCCTCTTCCAACCCTGCCTCCTCCACCATTCCCACCCCTCTGCCCGGGGAACCCCCTGCCCACCGGGGCAGCCAAGCAGGCAGGCAGTGCCGCGGGCCGCACTCGCGATTTGTTTCGACCTCGGCGGGCAGATCGATAGCGACAAAGTAGAGGAGGAAGAAGCGCCGAGGTACGCCAGCGGCCGACCTGGGGGAAGCGCAGCTGCTGATTTCCCTGGTCGCGGCGTGAGCGGAAGACCAACCGCGCGGCCCACGACACAGGACCCAGGACCCAGCTGCGATGCATCCGCACACAGCAGCACCAGCCGGCCTCCCTAGGGCGGCAGCGGAACCGGAAGAGGTGGAAACAGCTGTTGCTACACTGGCTTTCACCCCACACCCCTTGACAATATTTTGCGTATTGACACTGTGATATGATCCGTCATAAGATGGAAATAAAATTTTATCATTTTTGTAAATACAATACAGCACATCATTCCTAATGGAGTGAAATATTCAGACGTAAAAGGAGCTTTGGGTGTATTCCAAGGGTGTATTATAGGATAGAGTGAATAGCAGTAACACTGTGCTGACGTCGGTGCACTTTGCACTTGTTCCCTCTCCAACAACCAAGAAAAGTGCCTCACCAGTAGCGTCATCATCCTTATGGTGACATCATGTATGATGTCATAAATGACTTTGAGCTCATGACATCGTCAATCAATAACATTGATCAAAATATCAATACATAATTGGAAAATAAGAAGTATTTCTCCGTCATTATTTCCAGGCAATCATAGTTCAGTATTAAAAATCGAAGATGGGGGAACTTACCCAACAGCATCAAAGGAAAATTAAAAGCACCCTTCCCCCACTCTGCCTCCACCTTATCTCCAGCCAATCATAGCGCAATGTTAAAAATCCAAGTTGATGGAAATAGGCCAACTGGAAATAGACCTCCTCTTTAGAATCAATCAGAGCTTAGTAGTAGAAAATATCCGGATTGTGTTAAGGGAAAGTTGAAAAACCTTTCCCTCTTTCGTCCTCCTTATTTCCAGACAATTAGACTACAAACCTAATATAAAAGGCCCAATAGTGTTAGTGATGAATTTAAAATCCAATCAATCATAGCACAGTATTAAAATGATGTGTAAAAGTGGTTTCTAATTACATTATTTACGATGCACACATCAAGTCACACTGACTCCCTCCTCTCCCTTCCTTACTTCCAGCCAGTCATAGTGCAGTATTAAAAATCAGATGAACTCTACGCTTCATATATCCTCCCTCTCCTGTTTCCCATTAATGAGAATATACTGTTGCGCAATAGGCCATCTGGGTTAGTGGAAAATTAAAAACCCTCTCCATTTCTAGCCAATCCCAACTTTCAACATGATGGAAAAAGATGTGCTTTAAATCCCGCACCCCACATTTCGATCTTCAACCAGTCAGAGTGTATTGCCCAATTTCGTTAATGGGCATTGTAAGACCCACTCTCCCCCTCCTCCTATATTTCCAATCAATCATAGAACAGTAATAAAAATCCAAGTTGTTGGAAGTAGACCAATTGTGCTTCATACCTCACATCCCTCATCTAGATCTCTAACCAATAAGAGTATAGTGTTTAAATAATGTGTAAAAAAATGATGTCAAATTACATTTCTCCAACTTTCAGCTTCCCCTATCCCTCCTCCCTATAGCCAACCAGTCGGAACGTAGTAATATTAAAATGGTACACCAGATATGCAGTAAAAAACCATATAACTTTTAATTTAAAGTTAAATATGTTCACTGTTTCTATGAAAGTCACATTCCTCTAACTCAATAGTAAAGTGAAGCCAATATCAAACTTATGTATTATTTACCTACACATACATACATCTAGCTTAATATTAAAATGACTCCAAGATCAAAGATATGCCCTTCACACACACACACACACACACACACACATACATCCACCTCTGTATTTAATACATCAAATACTGTGAGCTCTAGTAATCATTTCGCTTTCTGTCTGTCAGTCACACACATACTATTACATACATCTATAACGCCTACCACCTAATGCCTAATACCTAATGGCTAATATTTAACAGCTAATTGTTAATGGCTGATACCTAATGCCTAATGGCTAATGAAAAACAGTTGACTGAGCGAGGTGGCGCAGTGGTTAGACACTGGACTCGCATTCGGGTGGACGACGGTTCAATCCCGCATCCGGCCATCCTGATTTAGGTTTTCCGTGAGTTCCCTAAATCGCTCCAGGCAGATGCTGGGATGGTTCCTTTCAAAGGGCACGGCCGACTTCCTTCCCTGTCCTTCCCTAACCTGATGAGACCGATGACCTCGTTATCTGGTCTGCTTCCCCAAAACAACCAACCAACCTAACAGTTGACAGCTAATGGATAACGCCTAACACCTAAATATGCAAACTTGTATCAACATATATACCTCTGGTGTAATATTGAAATGACTCCAAGTTCAAAGACATACTTTATTTCATTCCATCACGAAGGTTTTATTCACCTCAAGTTACAAAAGCATTGTTGATATAGAACCCACCATCCTCTATGACATTCAGCTCTAACAAGAGAGAGCAATGACTCATTTGTTAGTCTCTGCTAAGGATGTACGAATGTCAGCCCCTTGGCACCACAGCATATGCAAGGTGTTACAAAACGATACCAAAAACTTCGAGGGGCGTAGAGGGTGCCTTGTGGAACAAATTGAGGATAGGAACCTCATTCCAAAAACGTCATTCAGCGACGCTACAGATGTCGAAGTTAAGGCGCCAACGCGTGCCACTAGGCTACTCCTTCGGCAGGAAATATGACTTAGTAAAGACTTTAAAGCGGAGCGTCTCTCAATGCTGTTTGCTATTCAGTAATCTCCTCGAATGATTGTCGCGAACGCCAAGCCTTCTTTCCCATGGATTTATGAATATCATGCTCTGTTGTGTTAGTAGATGATGGTTGGAAGACACATTTTCATCTGCAATTTATTTTTCTTCTGTATACCGAAAAACATTGAAGATTTCAGAGGGTTCCAGGAGAAACAAAAACCGCAGATGAAAACCGGTGTCCAAAACTGTCGTTCACCGACGCAACAGACCATTGCATTCACAGGTGACAACGCCTGTCCATGCAGCAGATAGCTCCACTTTCCCCACTGGCGATTGCGGCAATCAGTCGCGATCACTGAATAACAAACAACATTGCGAGACGTTCCACCTAAGGTCCATCAGCGTGCAAAGTCATGTTTGCTGCCGAAGGAGTAGCCTAGTGGCAGGAGCCAGCACCTTCACCTACGACGTTCTGTAGCAAGGATGGATGACGTTTCGAGATGAGGGTTCTTATTCTCAATTTGTTCCTCAAGACACCCTCTACAACACCTTGCAGTTGGTCGCTATCGTTTTCTAACCTCCTGTGCATGTGATACGATCTCTTACTGAGAAATATGATTTTTTTTCTAAAAGAGCGAAAACTTGCTTCATTTAATAAATCTTGCGGAAATCCTAGCCTCACGTCTCTGAATTCAGAATCTTATAAGGAAATTAGTGTGATTTTTTAGGAAATCTAGGAAATCAGAACCTATCTACTTCTTTTTCCAAGATATCTCACATGGAAAATGCAATCTGTAGTGGAACTATTACATGCTCCTCCATTAGAGATAGGCATCATTATTATTATTATTATTCATTGATTCATTCTGATCAACTAGTGAAGGATCTGGAATCTGATCGCGCAGTTGAGGGGAAAATAATCTGCCGGAAGCAGCAGTAGCAGTAGCAGTAGCAGCAGCAGCAGCAGCTAGAACATATAGGAGAAGAAGATCACCGTCTTGGAAGGCTTAACTTTCAGGTTAACCTATTATTATTATTATTATTTCTTTCCTGTCTAAGACGTTATGTCTGGTTGAAAATGGAAAGAGACGCGGACCCTGATCAAGCGTGACTTCCTTTTAATTGTACGGTATATGTTACATTGCATTTAGGAACTTTCGGATAATTGAACATGTATCAATAATTAGAGATTTCTGTAGTTGTATATATACGTTTGGATGTAGCTGTATTTTGTTGATGTATCGGTGGATATTGTCTGGTACAACTCCTGTAGTTGATAGTATAATAGGTATAATGTCAACTTTATCCTGATGCCACATGTCCTTGACTTCGTCAGCCAGTTGGATAGATTTTTCAATTTTTTCTCCTGTTATCTTCTGTATATTTGTTGTATTGAGTATGGATATTTCGATTAGTTGTGTTAATTTCTTCTTTTTATTGATGAGTATGATGTCAGGTTTGTTATGTGGTGTTGTTTTATCTGTTAGAATGGTTCTGTTCCAGTATAATTTGTATTCATCATTCTTCAGTGCATTTTGTGGTGCATACTTGTATGTGGGAACGTGTTGTTTTATTAGTTTATGTTGTATGGCAAGTTTATGACGTATTATTTTTGCTACATTGTCATGTCTTCTGGTGTATTCTGTATTTGCTAGTATTGTACATCCGCTTGTGATGTGATTTACTGTTTCTGTTTGTTGTTTGCAAAGTCTGCATTTATCTGTTGTGGTATTGGGATCTTTAATAATATGCTTGCTGTAATATCTGGTGTTTATTGTTTGATCCTGTATTGCAATCATGAATCCTTTCATCTCACTGTACATATTGCCTTTTCTTAGCCATGTGTTGGATGCGTCTTGATCTATGTGTGGCTGTGTTATATGATACAGGTGCTTGTCATGTAGTGTTTTCTTTTTCCAATTTACTTTCTTCGTATCTGTTGATGTTATGTGATCTGAAGGGTTGTAGAAGTGGTTATTTATGAAATTGCAGTGGTGTAGCCGATGTATTTATATGAGTAATTGCTTTGTGTATTTTGCTAGTTTCTGCTCTTTCTATAAATAATTTTCTTAAATTGTCTACATGTCCATGATGTAGGTTTTTATATCGATAAATCGCTTTCCTCCTTCCTTTCTGCTTAATGTGAATCTTTCTTCCGCTGAATGTATGTGATGTATTCTATATTTGTGGCATTGAGATCGTTAAGTGTATTGAGTGCTTCTAGGTCTGTGTTACTCCATTTCACTGCTCCAAATGAGTAGATCAATATTGGTATAGCATAAGTATTTATAGCTTTTGCTTGTTTCTTGCTGTCAATTCTGTTTTCAGCGTTTTTGTTAGTCTTTGTCTATACTTTTCTTTTAGTTCGTCTTTAATATTTGTATTATCTATTCCTATTTTTTATCTGTATCCTAGATATTTACAGGCATTTGTTTTTTCCATCGCTTCTATGCAGTCGCTGTGGCTATCCAATATTTAATATTCTTATTTAGTGTGTTTTCCCTTGACTATGCTATTTTTCTTGCATTTGTCTATTCCAAAAACCATATTTATATCATTGCTGAATACATCTGTTATCTTTAGTAACTGGTTGAGTTGTTGATTTGTTGCTGCCAGTAGTTTTAGATCATCCATGCATAGCAAATGCGTGTTTTTGTGTTGGTACGTTCCAGTAATATTATATCTATAATTTGTATTATTTAGCATGATGGACAGTGGGTTCACAGCAAGACAGAACTAGAAAGGACTTAAATGAGTCTCCTTGGTATATTCCACACTTAATCTGTATTGGCTGTGATGTGATATTATTTGAATTTGTTTGGATATTAAGTGTGGTTTTCCAATTTTTCATTATTATGTTTATGAACTGTATCAATTTAGGATCTACTTTGTATGTTTCCAATATTTGTAGTAACTATGAGTGGGGTACACTATCAAAAGCTTTTTGGTAATCAATGTACACATAGTGTAGCGACCTTTGTTTAGTTTTAGCTTGATATGTCACCTCTGCATCTATTATCAGTTGGTCTTTCCATCCTCATGCTCCTTTGTAAAAGCCTTTTTGTTCTTCATTTATAATTTTGTTCTGTGTTGTATGTGTCATTAATTTCTGTGTAATGACTGAAGTTAATATTTTGTATATTGTTGGTGGGCATGTTATGGGCCGATGTTTTACTGGGTTTGCTGTGTCTGCTTGATCTTTAGGTTTCAGATAAGTTATTCCTTGTGTAAGTGTATCAGGGACTGTGTATGGTTCTGCAATGTGACTGTTAAATAGTTTAGTTAGATGTGAATGTGTTGAGGTGAACTTCTTTAACCAGAAATTAGCTATTTTATTTTTTACAGGGGCTTTCCAGTTGTGTGTAGAATTAATTGCTCAGGTGACTTCATGTTGCAAAATTATCACTTCAGGCATTTGTGGTATCATCTTGTATGTGTGTGTTTCTGCTTGTATCAACCTTGAATGTCTGTTATGTTGTACTGGGTTTGACCATATGTTGCTCCAGAAGTGTTCCACGTCTGTTATGTTTGGTGGATTGTCTATTTTAATGTGTGCGTTATCTATTGTCTGGTAACATTTCTTTTGGTTTGTGTTGAATGTTTTGTTTTGTTTCCTTCTATTTCTACTTCTTTTGCACCTTCTAGGTCGTTTGGCCAATGCTTGTAATTTCTGCTACTTTTCATATAATTGCTCTATCGCTTCTTGTTATGAAATTTTACCTAACTTTTTTCGTTTTTTGTCTGATATTTCATTTCTTATAAATTGTGTTAGGTGTCTGATGTCTTTCCTCAGTTTTTCTATTCTTATCTTTAGCCTGTGTTGCCATGCTGGTTTTGTGGGTTTCTTCTGTGTGTTGGATGGTCCTGATCTCTTCCTAGTGTGTATACTTAGTGTAGTGAGTGCTCCTATATAAACCAGTAGTTGTAACTTTTCCATTGTTTTATTTTCATTTATTTTGTTGTGTATGATTCTGCTGATAGAATGAAGCGCCTAGAACCGCTCGGCTACAGAGCCTGCAATAAGGACAGTGGTCGTCCATATGTACGGTACTGTTACCATTAATCGTATGGTAGTTACACACTACTTTAGAAATACAAATGAATTACATACATAATTTACAAATTTACAGGCATAGTACTTATATAGCTTATCACATCTACTTCAGTGCCCAAGCCACCAAACGAGTTTCCAGGTATGTGTCTGACAGTCTATCTTGGGGAGGCACAGGCGCACTCCCCAATGGATTTCTTTGTCCACCTTTCTCCCATGCTTAATCCGGATGCTGTTGAGAGTACTCGATGTCTACTGGGGTAGATCAAGTTCCTATGGCTTAAGGTCGGTTTTGAGAAAGCTATGGACCTCTGCTCTAAACCATTGTTCCGTCTAAGCTTCCTGATGATTGAAGTCATGTTCCACCAGGCTGCTAGCTGTTCTGATTGAATTCTGTAGCTGAGTCGGTTGACTCGGGTAGCAGGTATGTCCTCATGAATTGGCAGCTGCTGGTTGTTGCAGATTTTGTTATCTTCCCTCCAAAATTATTCTTTCTTCTCTGATTAGGGGGTGGAATTCGCCTCAGTGCAGATAGCCAGAATATTGATTGAACTTGATTGTCGCAGTAACAATCCTCTTTGTTTGATTTAGTTTCTTATTTGCCGGCTTCAGCAGTTTGCTGTTTATCCAGATAGGGCTGCGGTACATTGCAGCTGAGTGAATAAGGCCCAAGGCAGCTGATTCTATGGTCGAACTGCAGAACTCCATGTTCCACCAGACTACTTTTCCAGAATAATTCTTGACCGGAATTTAGCTGCACTCTTTGTTAGGTGCTGTTTAAATGACAGTTATCAGTGGAATGAAAATACCTAGTTCTAGAGAGCTGTTCAAGTCTCAAACCCAGGCATAGATGGTTTAATCAAATGAAACTTTTTCAAGTCTCAAACATCTATATTGAGACTTGCAAAGGTCTCTGGAACCATGTAGTTTCATTTGATTAAGACACATATGCCTCAGTTTTATGCATAATCCCTCGGTTTGTTCGATGCTGAGGCGCTATTCCAATGCAGTTGGTGAGACTCTGCAAGGCTGTTCAGTTTAGTGGGACTGTCAAGTGGTCTGAGGTGTGAATGGGAATTTGTATTGAGAAGGGAGGCGTAGTGATTAGCATACTTGTTAGTGGACATGTCACCTGGCTTAGCATCCCAGCCTTTGAACAAATTTTACTTTATTGCTTCAGTCTGCATATATACATCATTAAGTTCTGTTGAGTATAGTTCAAGATGCCGTGAATATTTGTTAAGGGCCCGGTGTTAATGTTTTGTACTTCAGTCACATTTGGAAGTTCAGATCAAGCATGACTGCTCGGTATCGCACTAGTATGATGCAGTTTAGTTAAAACACGAGTACACGCTCTTTAATCTGGTACTGTATAGTTAGAAAAATTCTCTGTTCCCATTGCAAAACCAGTGCAAAATACCATATTGACATACAGTGGAATTGGCCAAAAAACCAAAATCACAATCGAATGATTCAAATATGTTAGCTCAAACGCAACTTTTTCAAGTAGTACATCAAAATGAAAATTACAGTCGATAAATAAACCCATATCAACTAGAGTAAGAACACGAGAAACGGAAACTTGTCAATGTTATCAAACAAATCTCTGTAACCAATAACAATTGTGCACATGTTGTACAGAATATTTTATTTGTATCTGTATGTACAAAAAAATAGTTGAAATGGCTCTGAGCTCTATGGGACTTAACATCTGTGGTCATCAGTCCCCTAGAACTTAGAACTACTTAAACATAACTAACCTAAGGACATCACACACATCCATGCCCGAGGCAGGATTCGAACCTGCGACCGTAGCAGTCGCGCGGCTCCGGACTCTGCGCCTAGAACCGCGAGACCACCGCGGACGGCTATCTCTTTGAACTACTAAAATATTTAGTATTCCTTCTGATCCTGCTGCATATATGTCATAGAGGATACTATCAGATCATCACTATCTCCACGAGGCTGTTGGCAGATAGTGATGTGTGTAGGAAAGTTGCAACACTAGAAAATTGTAGCGAAATAGAGGGAAATCTGTAGAGGATCGACGTACGGCTCTGGGATTGGCAGTTGACAGTGTAAGAAAGAGTGTTACTGTATGATGACGCACTTGCCAAACAAGCAGTCACGTCCATTAAATATCTGACACCATGCGTATGGAGCGATTTAAAGTAGCACCATGAAATAAAGCTAATCGCCAAAAAGGCGGTGAGAGTATACCACCCACCAAGAAGGTCGTAGAACAGAGAGGTGTGCAGCAGGAACGACTGCTACCCCGCCCAGCTTTTCTGACATAGAGACCGCACCATAACAAAATCAATTTTACTTTTCTCACGGCAGATTCAAAATATATATACATTTACGAATCATTTTTCAATAAGGCGAACAGCCACAAATGCTGTTGGAGTTGTCATTTTGAATTCATAACTACGGGTTCTTCGTGGCTGAGGGACACCAGTCTGCCCTCACTTTCCTACGAGCCGCCACCTCTCCAGGGAATCCAACTTTGAAACGTGATACCAGGCTTTGCCGGCCGGAACAAAACTTAACCGTCACTCTGATCAGGTAGGATACGGGCTCCTCATTGTGCAGTAGACGCTTACTGGGTTGCAACACTCTCGGTAACAACACTGACGAAGGCCCTCTCGCCTTCATTTGCTTGTTGTTGTTACTTGGAATATGTCCGTGGAGTTCAGTAGCGTTGCCGCTATTTGTGTGTCTTTGTGCTTGCTTACTGCTCTCAGTAGCATCCACGGGCCTTACAGCTCCTGTTAGTACTGTTTCCCATTAACGGTAATGCAACCGCGGTCATGAGCCATCAGAAATGTAATCGTTTGCATATCGATCGTAGGCGCGATATAGCTAACCATGCTGCGCGATAGTGATTTGTACTGCCCCTGCCCATGCTGTAGTCTATTCTTCCTCGTGGATAATAATCATTTCAGTTTATCTCTCAGTGTGCAGACCCTCTCTCTCTATGATCAAACGCTGGACCTGTTAACAGACGTTCCTTTATGTTGCATAATTGTTCCTTTTCCCTTTCCCTGCAGCAAGACGTGTATACTGTCAGGTTTGTGCTATTCGTATGTGCGTAGTACCCAATATTGTAATTGTAAAAGTCTACGTTGCATATCCATACTTGATTATGAAAATGTACGCACGGTTTTAGCAGATCTGTCCGACCTCTGGTCTGTATGATTCCCTTGTTCCCTCTTAAGACTCTTTAATTAATAATCATAAACCTCTGCTAGAAGAGATCAGGTCCGCTGCTAGACACTGTCAAGACAGCAGAAGATTATCATATAAGGTTAATGTACCTGTTAAGTGAGACTCGGAAGTCAGGCAGTCATTTTCACTTCTACCACTGCTATCGCCAAGTTCGTCCTTTTAGTAGAGAATCACCAAGTCCCAACATCTACTGGGTAGTTTAAAAAACAGAACACCCTTCGATCGATACTTGAGTACTGTTCATCATTCTGGGACCCATGCCATAATGAAAAAAGAAAAGATAAAATGAACAACAACGAGCTCCGCCCCAGGTTCATTTAGCTACCTCGAAAGCGTCACAGAGGTGCTCAATGAACACTACTGGAAGACGTGACGAGAGAGCCGTTACGAATAATTTACTTTGTAAGTTCCGTGAGGGCTCTTTCATACGAAAGTCAACCATTCGATTGTTTTCTAATGTTCAAATGTCGTCGAAAGACCATGGAGTTAAAATTAGACAACTTTAAGTTGATATTGAGGCTTACCAAGCACCATTCGCGACTAGAATAGGAAAGGAGGAAGAGACAGTGGTACACAAAGTTCCTTCAGCCACGCAGCATATAGTGACCTGCAGAGCATAGATGCAGACGTAGCAGACGTAGATGAACAGGCCTAAATGTGATGTACTTGAGGTTAAAAATTAATTTAGAAACTTTCGTAATTAGTGAAGGTACAGATTCTCACACAACTTTTACAATGAGGTGACAAAAATCATGCGAAACTTCTTAATATCGAATCGGACCTCGTATTGCCCGGTGTAAAGCAGCAGCTCGACGTGGCATGGACTCAGCAAATCGCTGGAAGTCCCCTCCAGAAATACTGAGCCATGCTGATTCTGTAGCCGTCCATAATTGCGGCAGTGTTGCCGATGCTGGATTTTATGCACGTACTGACCTCTCAATTACGTGCCATAAATGTTCGGTGGGATTCATCTCGGGCATCTGGATGATCAAATCATTCAAATCATCCAGAATGTTCTTCAAACAATTGTGGTGCGGTGACATGGCGCATCGTCATCCATAAAAATTCCGTCTTTGATTGGGAACATGAAAGCTGTCAATGGCTGTAAACGGTCTCCAAGTAGCAGAGCATAACCGTTCCCTGTCAATGATCGCTTCAATTCGACCACACCCTCAAAGATCTACCACCAGCCTGCACAATGTCTTGACAACATGGTTCCATGTCTACGTGGTGTCTGCGCTACACTAGAACCCTACGATCAGATCTTACCAACTGGAATCGGGGCTTATCTGACCTGGTCACGGTTTTCATGTCGTCTGGAGTCCAACAGATACGGTCAGAAGCTCAGGAAATGCGCTGCAGTTGATGTGCTTTTAGCAAAGGTACTCGCATCGGTCGTCTGTTGCCATATTCCATTACCGGCGTATTTCGCCTCACTGTCCTAAAGGACTCGTTCGTCGTATGTACCAAATTCATTTTCGTGGTTATTTTACGAAGTGCTGCTTATCTATTACCGCTGACAACTCCATGCAAACGTCGCTGCTCCCAGTCGTTAAGTGAAGGCCGTCGGCACTACATCTAACTACCAATCGGCGTTCAAAGACTTAATTCTCGTCGTGCGACCATAATCACGTCGGACGTCTTTTCTCATGAATCACCCGAGTAGAAATGACAGTTCCACTATTGCACTGCCTTTTTATGCTTTGTGTATGCGAGACTACCGCCATCTGTATATGAATATATCGGTATCCCACGACTTTTTGCCACCGCAGTGTAAGTGTGATGCTAGAGTGGCCAACAGATGGTATAGTGAAAAGTTCCTTGATTTTTGTAAAGTTACTGATAGTCGTCAAATGGTGAATTCCATTAAGGTGGGTATTCCTCTCTGAAAATTTCAAAAATAGATTTTTTATTTCTTTGGCTTAAAATGATCTTTCTGTGGGATGCCTAATTTCCTGTAGTGCTCATCCCAAATACGCAAGAAACTCCATTATCGAGTTATAAGGCCATTTTTGAAAGAGCGTCTCCGGAAACCATTCACGGCGGGGAAGAAGTAGTCGACACATAATTTGAACGACAGTCTGACAAGCACTATGGAAATTATGAACGTGCATGTACTTGGGAACGGACGAGCCTGTAACAACTTCGCCACAAAAGCGGACGAGTTTCGCATCACTCGAGTAGAGCAACGGATGACAGAAGCTGCCAAAGAGGCCCACAGGGCCACGAATAAAATGGAGGGGGACCTGATTTTCAGTCGGAAGAATTGGTGTAAGGTCCAGGTATCACTGACTAGAGGTATGTTTATCTTAATTAAAAAAACGTAACACAAACATTTAAACGTGTTTCTTTCGAAATTGTAATTTTCAAATTGACAGGAAACATAACTTCGAAACAGAACCTACGATTTTGATCGGATATTAATGCCGGAATCGTAAACTGAATTCTCTGTCAGCGTAAGTAGCCTTTTAATGATACCTTATAAAGTCAAATTTCTGTGTACGCTTTTGTCTCGGTTTCGTGGGCGAAGGAAGTGCAATTCATCATTTTGCTACAGTTAATATTTTTCATTTTACCTATGTGCACTGATAGAAAACATATTGAAAATGACTTACAAACAATTATTTTCTAACAAATACAATAGGTGGGCCTCGGCAACTGCCGCCCCTAGTTAAGCTCAATACACGGGGGCTGACAAGTGTATGAATCCATGCCGACCAATGAGCGAGCCAGCCTCAGCGGATCTCGTTCGCAGCCTACTGACATCAGCACTGGCTGTCGGTGTGCACAAATAGCAGACACAGCTACTCGGTCTGGACTAAACATAAAGTCAACCGATGACTGGAGAAGATATTGTGCCAGCGGAATTCACTCAGCAAATAATTTTGTCTGCTGAGCCAAGAGGATTTCACGCGTCTTCTGGCTGGGTAACTTGTCATAGGCTCTTGACAAATACTCGGCTGTGGGAACGATGCGCTGTGCTGTGCCATGTAGCAATAGGCCACCCCACCGACGGTTCGAATGGTTCAAATGGCTCTAAGAACTATGGGACTTAACATCTGAGGTCATCAGTCCCCTAGACTTAGAAATACTTACACCTAACTAGCCTAAGGACATCACACACATCCATGCCCGAGGCAGGATTCGAACCTGCGACAGTAGCAGCAGTGCGGTTCCGGACTGAAGCGCCTAGAACCGCTCGGCCACAGCGGCCGGCATTGAGGATAAAACAAACGTAGTGTTACTGGTTTTCTGTCAGTCTAGCGACAGCTTGTAGTGGATCTTCAATTGTGGTTGCGGTTGGCCTGAATATACTTTCGTGAAATGTATTCGCATTTGCGAATGTGGACAATCATCAGGTGTATAATGGAATGGCGACAGTGCAAATTTGTGCTGGACCGAGGTTCGGACCCGGATTTTCCGCTTATCGCGAGTGGTCACCATACCATAGACTACCCGAGCATGCTTCACGGCCAGACCCAAATATCCATATGTCACCAATCATGTGTCTACAATCATCACTCGTACATCCATTACGTATAGTCCCATAGAGGGGAGAAATTTCAATTGAAAAGTCGTTTGCCCAGCGTCGGTGGATAATACGATATTGCATGGTCTGTGATATTCAGAGGTACGGAGCAATGTTCCTTCGGGGTACTTCTCAACAACACAGGCACTGCAATAATGTATGCATATAGCTCGGTTGATTGGGAAGGCCCGCTTGGAACCTGGCACGCAACACTGGTCTTCCTAAGTCGTTTATGACATCCGTACCTTTGACCACCGCAGGTATAATTCCATGTTGTTTTCCACTCGCCACAGAACTGAAGGTTGCGTGGCATGGATTTAAAAAAAGAGAGCAGAGTTAACAGCATGCAGAGGAAGGCCCTCGTCAAGAGGTGAAACGCCGGTAACTGGACTAAAAAAGTGGCCGCTGCGACTGCAGTGGCTCTGGCTCCCATCTCCCACCCCACACCGCCCCACCCCTTTTCGTGTTTCCCTGCCGCCCACGCCGCCGGCGCTCTGCCTGGGCCGGCGCCGGCCACGGTAATTGCACGAGTCCTCGGCGCCGGGCTGATCAAAGCGCCGCCCATCGCCCGCTGCCCACCACCCACGTACACCGCAGTCATGACGTCAAACATGAAACCGGCAACTGCGTAAAATATATAAAAACATCGCCGTCCGTGCTACTGTGACCTCGTTTGTGTATGCGAGCGTGCCTCACTGTTTGTGTGCACACACTTGAATGTGTGTGTGTGTGTGTGTGTGTGTGTGTGTGTGTGTGTGTCTTGCTGTGTGTGGTAATTCTGGCGAAGGCTTACGTACTGTGCGTCGTTCACAAGAACAGAAGAGTAGTGTATTCTGGAACATGTTTTGTAAATCGGGCTCCAGAGCTTTAACGTACTTGCATGGAATTCATGTGTCCCCCATAAGCTGCTGCTTACTGAGGGCTAGTCTCGGTACGAAAGTCCGTTTAGGGATCCGTGCCTCAATCGGCGAAACGGAAGCTTTATGGGATCACATCATGTCTGTCTGTATGTCTACCTGCCTGTGTGTCCGATCGTTTAGAGCGCTTTTCTCAGGCACTGATAGACGTATCAAGTTGAGATTTATATCACATACAAAGGTCTCTGATCCCTTGGCATTACCTTCAAAGTCAACGCAATCAAAACGCACTGCCGTTTATGTCACATATTTTCGTGCTCGCAAAATCAGTCGTCGAAACCTACTGGGTACCTCACGTTCGCATGTAATAACGAAATTTTGAAAAATGCGTGGTTGTACAAAATAACCAAAGCAAAAAATCCAAAAATTGGTAAACTGTATTTGTATCACACGAAAGAAGAACACTTTTGTCATTTATTGTCTGACTGCGTCTGTCCATAACGTTAACATCAATGTTTCTCTGGATCGGGTGGACGTGTAAACCTGAAATTTATGTCACATATTAAGGTGTATAGCTAACGGTCTTGCGGCAGTGGTGACAAAGATTCCCGTCAGATCAATGAAATTATGCGCCGTCGGCCAGCACATGGGTAACCATCCGATCTGCCCGACGCTGTTGGAAAGCGGGATGCACTCGTCCCTTGTAAGTCCAATTGAGGATCTACTTGACTTACAAGCAGTGGCTACAGTCACGGAAACTTCCAACGGACGGGAGAGTAGCGTGCTCACCACAAGCCCCTTCATATCCGTATCCACTGACACCTACACTATGTGATGAAGAGTATCTTAACACCGCCGTCCAGAGTGGCCGTGCGGTTCTATGCGCTGCAGTCTGGAACCGAGCGACCGCTACGGTCGCAGGTTCGAATCTTGCCTCGGACATGGATGTGTGTGACGTCCTTAGGTTAGTTATGTTTAATTAGATCTAAGTTCTAGGCGATTGGTGACCTCAGAAGTTAAGTCGCATAGTGCTCAGAGCCATTTGAACCATTATCCGAACACCCCCAAAACATAAGTTTTTCATATTAGGTGCATTGTGCTGACTCCTACTGCCAGGTACTCCATATCAGTGACCTCAGCGGTCATTAAACATTGTGAGAGAGCAGAATGGGGCGCTCCGCGGAACTCACGTACTTCGAACGTGGTTAGATGATTGGGTGTCACTTGTGATATACGTCTATACGTGAGATTTCCACATTCCTAAACATCTCTAGATCCACGGTTTCCGATGTGATAGTGAAGCGTAAACGTGAAGGGACATGTACAGCACAGAAGCGTACAGGCCGACCTCGTCTGTTGAATAACAGAGACCGCCGACAGTTGAAGAGGGTCGTAATTTGTAATAGGCAGACATCGATCCAGATCATCACACAGGAATTCCAAACTGCATCAGGATCCAATGCAAATACTATGACAGTAAGGCAGAAGGTGAGGAAAGCTGGATTTCATGGTCGAGTGTCTGCTCTTAAACAACACATCACGTCGGTAAATGCCAAACGACGCCGCACTTGGTGTAAGGAGAGTAAACATTGGACGGTTGAACAGTGTAAAAAAGTCGTGTGGAGTGACGAATCACGTTACACAATGTGGCTATCCGATAGCAGGACGTGGGTATGGCGAATGCCCGGTGAACGTCGTCTAACAGTGTGTGTGGTGCCAGCAGTAAAATTCGGATGCGGTGGTATTATGGTGTGGTCGTGTTTCTCACAGAGGGGATTTTCACCCCCTCAGATCATAAGACAATACATTGATTAGTGTACGACTGCCAGACGGCGGGACACATCGTCATAGAGAGACAAGAATCGTTTTTTATACAATCCACGTGGTAGCTGAGTGGTCAGCGCAACGGAATATCATGCCTAACGACCCGGGTTCGATTCTCGGATGAGTCGGAGATTTTCTCCGCTCAGGGACTGGGTGTTGTGTTGTGTTACGTGGCACTATCACAGCACAGGCCTACATTAATGTTTTAACCGACTTCTTGCTTCCCACTGTTGAAGAGTAGTTCGTGGATGGCTACTGCATCTTTCATCACGATCGAGCACCTGCTGTTCATAATGCATGGCCTGTGGCAGAGTGATTACACGACAATAACTTCCCTGTAATGAACTGGCCTGCACAGAGTTTTGACCTGAATATCACAGAACACCTTCGGGGTGTTTTGGAATGCCGACTTCGTGCCAGGCCTCACCGACCGGCGTCGATACCTGTCCTCAGTGCAGCGCTCCGTGAAGAATGATCTACCATTCCCCAAGAAACCTTCCACCACCTGACTGAGCCTATGCCTGCGAGAGTAGAAGCTGTCATCAAGGCTAAGAGTGGGTCAGCGCCATATTGAGTTCCAGCATTACCGATGGAGAGCCCCACGAACTTGTAAGTCATTTTCCGCCAGGTGTCCGGATACTTTTGATCACATAGTGTTTCTCGTGAGGATGACACGGCAGTCGGCCGGTACTGTTGGCTTTTCCGAGTCCTGTTCGGTCGGAGTTTAGTTTTAAGGTCTATAATCGCTTTGTTGCATAAAGAACTTAGGCTTCTAAATCATTGCCGGCCGCGGTGGTCTCGCGGTTCTAGGCGCGCAGTCCGGAACCGTGCGACTGCTACGGTCGCAGGTTCGAATCCTGCCTCGGGCATGGATGTGTGTGATGTCCTTAGGTTAGTTAGGTTTAAGTAGTTCTAAGTTCTAGGGGACTGATGACCACAGCAGTTTAGTCCCATAGTGCTCAGAGCCATTTTTCTAAATCATTGCAATCATAAGATACGGACTTTTATGTTACATATTTTGTTAAATGATACTTTAAGCACGGCGGCACGCGAACACTTTAAAACAAAATTTGAAGGCAAGATATGCATAAATGGCAAATAATAAAACAAGCTTAATGAATTCTACTGTAATCCAGTCTCAATTACATGTGTCAGTGATTCAAGAGATTATTTCAAACAAACCTGATATAAATGATGAGCTCTAAACAAACAAAAACAAGTGTCTTAGAAACACCATGCTCTCAGTGTAGGTTATATTTCTGAAAATACATATAGTATTCAGTAGTAATTAACAGCAGAGAGAGACACTACTGAAAGTAGAAGATAATACACGATCCAGTCACATTAGTGTGACAACCTCAAATTTCGACGTCAACGTGCCGTTACCAGTCACAGACGAAACTTAGGCGTTTCGGAAATGCTACCACCCTTGGCCGGAAATGCTACCACCCTTGGCCGGAAATGCTACCACCCTTGGACGGAAATGCTACCACCCTTGGACCGAAATCTAATGATCAAGCTCTTTTGAACGTCAGATAAACCGCGTTACGAGAACGACTGCACAGACTTTCCCGTTCCCCGATACCCTCTACTTGCGGTGCTGCTCCCTATCGTCTGTGACTGGTCATCGCACGTTGACGTCGAAATATGCCGTGGTCACACTAATGTCACTGGACCGTGTATTATCGTCTACTTTCAGTAGTGTCATTCTCTGCTGTTAATAACTACTGTATACTCTATGTATTTTCAGAAACATAACATGCACTGAGTTCATGGTGTTTCTAGGACAATTGTTTTCGTTTGTTTGGAGCACATCAGTTATATGAGGTTTGTTTGAAATAATCGCGTGAGTCACTGACACATGTAATTGAGACTGGATTACAGTAGAATTCATTGTGCTTGTTTTATTATGTGCCATTTATGCATATCTCGCCTTTATATTTTGTTAGGGGAAAATATGGTAGCTTCAAAGTGAGACTTCAACACTCAGGACACTGTTCAAACTAAGGACAGTGGTTTTGTTCGTTCTCTCACAAAATTAAGTAGGTTGCTGTCAACAGCACTCCGTTTTAATTTGTTTGTAGATTATCTTAACAGATTTTTACAACTTATTTTATTATTTGACAAGTGTCAAATCTTTGGATTCAGATAAACCCTTAATAGTCAAGATCGCGAATATAATTTTATTTGATTACAAGTATCGGCTAATCTACAGTCTAACCTCAGATCCTAAGACAATACATTGATTAGTGTACGACTGCCAGACGGCGGGACACATCGTCATAGAGAGACAAGAATCGTTTCTTATACAATCCACGTGGTAGCTGATTGGTCAGCGCAACGGAATATCATGCCTAACGATCCGGGTTCGATTCTCGGGTGAGTCGGAGATTTTCTCCGCTCAGGGACTGGGTGTTGTGTTGCCCTTATTATCATCATTTTATCCCCATCGACAAGCAAGTCGCCGAAGTGGCGTCAACTCGAAGACTTGCACCAGGCGAACGGTCTACCCGACGGGAGGCCCTAGCCACACGGCATTTCCATTTATTTATACAATCCACTGAGTTATGATGATGTGTTTTATGGCCTGAAGATGGCTTGTCGATGATGATGGTGATGTTTGGATCGAAGGGCGCTCAACTGCGCGGTTATCAAGTGGTTCAAATGTCTCTAAGCACTATCGGACTTAACATCTGAGGGCATCACTCCCCTAGAACTTAGAACTACTTAAACCTAACTAACCTAAGGACATCACACACATCCATGCCCGAGGCAGGATTCGAACCTGCGACCGCAGCAGTCGCGCGGCTCCGGACAGAGCGCCTAGAACCGCGAGACCACCGTAGTCGGCCTGCGCGGTTATCAGCGCCCGTACAAATTCCCAACCTTTTCTCAGTCCAATCTTGACACTTGCATGAATGATTATGAAATGATCAGGACAACACAAACGCCCAGTCATCTTGAGGCAGGTGAAAATCCCTGACCCCGCTGGAATCGAACCCGGGACCCCGTGCTCGGGAAGCGAGTTTTAAAATAATAAAAAAATCTTTCTTATATGAAACCCTGTACTTCAGTCTACTTTTCTACATATCTTCCACCAGTATTAAGGCACTTATCTCATCGTTCAATCAGCTTTGAAATACTATCTTCGTGGAAATCTGCGGTCTGATTATGCAACAACTGTATAAAACACACTTCTCGACACTTCAGGAAACTCATCATATAACCTGCAACTCTAAAGCGTCTGTTCTCTCTCACTTTGTCATATTTATATACCAAATCGTCAGTATTGACTGAAGGTCTCCCACTTCGTCCTCATCAAGCACTTTCGTATGCCCATCTTTAAGAGTTTCACCCATTTCCGTAACTTCCTATTCCTATCGCTCGTAATGTTTTCTCGATATATTTCTCATGTCCGGCGAGTAGTCGGCGGAATTCACACTAGGAGGCGACATTTCGAGTACTCACAACCAAACGAAAAGACGTCATATATTGGTGGGAATTACGTACAAAACTAGATTAAAGTACAAGGACTTATGAAAAAAATAAAACTGTTACAAAATGTCCACTTGTTACACTCTTATTTCAAAACGCTACCTATTATTAAAAAAAGCACACACGTCGTACTTATCAAGTAAAACTATATTTGCGTTCTTGACTATTAAGTGTTTTTCTGAAACCCCAGCTTTTAAATTTGCTTATGGATCACAGTAGTCACAGAAACCACATTGATGGAAAACAGTACCAACACAAGGAAGAAGTTGCGCGATATAAACTAAAATTGGTAAGCATGTTTCTACATCTGAAAGATTACGTCTATTCAACTTTTGCTCTAGTCGCATAAGAGTGGCTCTAATAGTGCCACTATGAGGATGCAAATCGGGTTTGCTTTAAATACACACTGTAAAGGCCATGAGCGTTGGTTACCTTCGTATGGACGTAGTCAGTTGATGTTAGTCAAGAATGTCTTTAAGACGACGAAGATGCTATTATGATCACCTCACGGAATTTGAAAGAGGCCAGTAAAAGAGGTATGAGGAGCTGGATGTTCCGTCACGATACTGCAGAAAGATTTGGCAGGAATATAACCACTGTACATGACTGCTGGCAACGGTGGTCAAGGAAAGGTATGGTCGTAAGAAGACCGGGCTCCGGACGGCCATGTCACACTACCAAGAGGAATGACTATCGTTTTCGGCGTATGGCTGTGACGCATTATACTGCGTCTGCAGCAGCAGTTCGAGCAGCTGTTGACACCACTGTGACACAACGAAGTGTTATAAGTCGGATACATCAGGGACAGCTCCGAGCCAGACGCCCCGTAGGCTACACCTCCGTTTGTACCTACCGAGAATTCGTTGGAGTGCGGAATAGAAGTCTGTTATGTTTTCTGACGAAAGCCGGTTCTGCGTCAGTACCAATGATGGCCACGTATTGGTTAGGAAGCCATGTGAGCGCCTGCAACCACATTGCCTGCGACTTAGACACACTGGACCCACAACTGGATTTATGGTCTGGGGTGCGATTTCGTATGATAGCAGGAGCACTCTCGTGGCTGTCCCATGCGCCCTGAATGCAAATTTGTACGTCGTTGTACTGATTCGGCCTGCTGTGTTTCATTCACTAACAGCATTACAGATGGCGGGAGGGGGTGGGTGTTTTCCAAGAGGATAACGCTTGCCCACTAACCCAACATAGTCTACAGACTGTTGACATATTGCCTTTGCCCACTTGACTACCAGATCTACCTCCAGTCGAACATCTATGGAGCACCATGGGATGAAACTCCACCGTCGTCCACAACTAGCTTAACTGCCCCTTCATTGACCAACCAAGTGCGACAGACTCGGAAACTGACATGTCGCTCCTGTACGACAATTCATGAACGTTTGCATTCAAAATTCTGATGTTTACATCGATTATTAATGTACCAGAATTTCACATTTGCAATGGCTTTTCTGGCACCTAAGGCACATTAACCTGTGATCGTGCTATTTTACCTAAAATGTTACCTAGACAAATGTAATCCAGCAGTTTCATTAATCTACATTAATTACTCCTTGGAGTGAGATTTTTTTTTTATCAGTGTAGATAGGACGTTCGACATTCATTTGTGAAACAACTTAACATAATGCCGCTAACGCAGGGAACTGAAGCAACACACGCAACGTTATTGAATAAACAAGCTAGTGAAGTAGACTAAAACAACAGCGTTATCGTTTTCTTGCAACTAAATTACATCCGACTGCCGTCGTTAGCTTGTGCCGAAGTAGGTCCGAGTTCTGAAATACCGCTACGCAGCATAAGATGGCAATGGATCACTGTGGCGTAATCGAGACCGTTATGATCTTAGATTAGAACGTATTATGGTGGGAGGACCGCAGGCGATGCATCATGTCGCACATTTGGCTGGCGAGATTAACGTCGAAGCAGGCAAGAAGAGCCGTAACAGCCGTGATCAGACAGCCCCCCACCCCCGGTCTACGGGGAACTAACTCGGCAACTAACCATGAATATGCATCGCGTTATGCACCGCCGCGGGGACGCCAATGCAGTGCTCTATAAACCACAAGCCCGCTGCTTTGTACTAACGTTGAAAAACCGCCGCCATTTGGCTCTGAGCCCAGGCTCAGAGAGAAGACACTTACATACTATTATGATTCACACGTATTTTCTAAAATAATAACTGAAATTTCTATTAGTCCGACTGTTCTTAATGTAACTGATGGACCAACGGGGTGAGGGTTTGCCGAATCGAAGGACTATGAGAGTTTAAGCTGTATTACATTTAGTGAATAAGTTAGTAAACACAGAGTCCAGAAATGGGGTTCTGATAAGCACTGAGATGTTATTAAGGTCGAACCACAATCTGAGCATAGTGTTTAAGACTGGAAAGAGGCTTGTCCAGAAAGTAAGTTCAGATCGGACGCGAAATGGAAACCGCAGTGAAAACCAGAAACGTTTTATTTGCAACAGTTAGGTAAACCTTCCACCTAATTCTCTACATAGTCGCCTCTCCAAATTCGAGTTTTGTCGTAGTGTTGTATCAACTTCCCAATATCCTCGTCATAGAAAACAGCCGCCTCTGCTTTCGGCCAGAGGCACTGATCTGCAGCTCTTCGTCTGTTGAAAAATATTGTCTTCATAACCACCAGTTTTTGTGAGCTGAGATGAGACTCAGGGCAGCCAAAAATGGTTCAAATGACTTGAAGCACTACGGGACTTAACATTTGCGGTCATCCGTCTCCTAGACTTGGAACTACTTAAAACTAAACAATCTAAGGGCATTGCACAAATCAATGCCCGAGGCAGGATTCGAATCTGCAACCGTAGCAGCAGCGCGTGTCCGGACGGAAGCGCCTAGAACCATTCGGTCACATCGGCCGGCAAGGGAGAGCCAATTACGGACTGTACTGTGGGTGATCAAACACTTCTCATCGGAAACGCTGCAAGAGCGTCTTCACTGGCGCTGCAGTGTGCGGCCGAGAATTGGCATGAAGAAGGAACGGCACGACAGTTGTGTTATATGGGCTGCAAGGCGCAGGTGAAATCTGTGGTGTCACCGCCAGACACCACACTTGCTAGGTGGTAGCCTTTATATCGGCCGCGGTTCGGTAGTATACGTCGGACCCGCGTGTCGCCACTATCAGTGATTGCAGACCGAGCGCCGCCACACGGCAGGTCTAGAGAGACTTCCTAGCACTCGCCCCAGTTGTACAGTCGACTTTTCTAGCGATGGTTCACTGACAAATTACGCTCTCATTTGCCGAGACGATAGCATAGCCTTCAGCTACGTTATTTGCTACGACTTAGCAAGGCGCCATGATCAGTTTCTATTGATATTGTAAATCATGTACCGTCAAGAGCGACGTTCGTCATTAATAGATTAGAGTTAAGTATTCCACCTGCTACGTCCGTTTTTTCTCAATTCTAATTCCCTTGTCATGTTCCAGACCTCACGCCAACCTGCGTGAGCTAAAACGCGTGCATTTCGGCCTCCTTTAGCAAAACGGTGTTGGCTCTCCTGCCAATCACAACATTGGCGACGAGAGTAAAAGTGTTCTTATCTAAATTGCTCTGATTTACTTGTGTAATGGCTTCGCCACAATCTCCACAGATACTGTCCGAATTTTATCGCTTACGGAATCAGCAGACGCAGGCCTTACTGGATGCCCTTGCACTACTCGTCAAGGGTCAACGTGCGATGCAAAACAATGCGGCAGCAGCCGCTCCACCGCTGACGCAGCCACAACACGCTGTTGCCCCAGCTTTTCGTTCTCTTGATGCTGCACTGAAAAGCTGGACGGAGTGGTCACGCCAATTTGGATTCCATCTCGCCGCCTACACAATTCAAGGTAACGAGCGGAAGCCTTTTCTCCTTTCTTCAGTAGGTGTGACCACGTACCGTGTGATAGTAAAATTCTTTCCCCGACGCTACGTAGCAACTCTGTCCTACGAAGAAATTTTGTCTGCATTAGATGCATATTTCAAAGAATCAGTCAATGTAGTTGCGAAAAGGTATACCTTCTTTCGTACAAAACGTACGGCAGGTCAGACTAATCGGGAGTGGGTTGCAACCTTGCCAGGCTTTACTGGGGATTGTTCTTTTGAGTGTCAATGTGGACTCTCTTATTCAGATACTATGGTACGTGATGCAATTAGACAGAACGTTTCTGATGTTCGCATAAGGGAACAGATTTTGAAACTAGTCAATCCCTCCCTTCAACAAGTGATGGACATATTGGATCGGCAGGACACACTTGTCTTTGCTCAGGAATCATTTGAAACTTCGCCAGCAGTGTGTCAGGTTAACCGGCCCGCCGGGCGAGCTGCACGGAGCAGTAAACAGCCCTCGCACCCGGCCGCGCCACTGCCGCCAGGCTCTCAGCCACGAGTGCCGCGCCGGCAAGAAAATGCAGTGATCAAATCGTGCCCTCGGTGTGCTACTAAACATTCGCGTGAGAATTGCCCGTCACGCTTTTATTGTAATAAACAAGGACATGTTCAGAGTGTTTGTCAGAAAAAGCTCAGATCGGAAGCTCAAAACCGTTCCAGGCCCTTTGCTTCGCACCGGAATCGGAATCGAACCAAGGATACTCAGGCTCGCGAAACTTCACCCAAGGAAATTCATGTAGTTCATTCCACTCCGCCCAGTGCCACTCTCTCTAACAGTGACTGTGTTCGTCCTAAAAGTAGTCTGCGTCGACATGGCCGGAAATCCCGTCAGGTCGCAAGTGATTATGTACCAGTGTCAGTTCACGTTGCACGAGACAGTCGCTCTTGTCGTCAGCAGGACAATAAACTTTTTGTAGACTTGGACATTAACGGCAAAGTGATACCATTCCAGGTCGATACCGGAGCTGCAGTTTCACTGATCAATCAAGACACTTACAAACTGCTGGGCACACCTCAGTTGCGTGCCGCATATGTTAAATTAAGTTGTTATTCAGGACAAAACATCCCAGTGTTAGGACAGTGCAGCCTTCTTACAACATACAAAGGCCAAACAAAACTTGTCATTTTACATCCTTCGTTCTTCTTCTACAGTGAACTTGTTTGGTTTCGATTTATTTCAGTTGTTTAACTTGTCTATCGTAAATCAGGTCCTATCAGTGAACCAGACTCTGCCTTCAGACAGTGTTTCTCGTCTATGTGAAGAATTTGCAGACATTTTTTGCACCGGGCCTCGGTTGCGCTAAGAACTATAAAGCACATTTGGAACTGAAAATAAACGCGCAACCGAAATTTTTCAGAGCTCGCAATGTTCCCCACGCATTGCGTCATGAGGTCGCAAACACATTACACGATTTGGAATCACAAGGTGTAATTGAACGTGTGCAGGCTTCTCTCTGGGCATCAACCTTAGTAATTTTGCCAAAACCTTCCGGAAAGTTGAGATTTTCTGTGGACTTCAAGGCAACAGTGAATCCACAACTAGTGATTGCAACTTTTCCTTTGCCCCGCCCGGAAGATCTTTTTGGCAAACTGTGCCCGGGTAAATATTTTTCGAAGTTGGACCTAGCAGATGCGTTCTTGCAAATACCGGTGGACGAAGAATCCCAGCGCGTTTTGGTGGTTAACACGCATCTTGGTTTGTATCGATTCAAACGACTGCCATTCGGGTGTGCATCCGCTCCTGCATTGTTTCAGCAATATCTACAAATGTTTGTGCGTAGGTCCCTACTGCAGCAAATTATCTGGACGTTATTGTGATCTCCGGAAAGACGGAAGAAGAACATTTGTCCAATCTCAGAACATTATTTCAGGTCTTGCGACAAATTGGTCTTCGCTTGCGGAAGGACAAATGTGTGTTTTTTGCTCGGGACTTGCCATACTTGGGACATGAACTCAATCCCAAGGTATACATCCCAGTCCCACGCACCTTCGTGTCACACAAGACTTGCCTTCGCCGCAGAATTTGAAGCAGCTACAGAGTGTGCTGGGAAAAATTACGTATTATAACAGATGTGTGAAACATGGCTCTTCCATTTCAGCTTCGCTTCATCGCTTACGCCGTAAAGGTGTTTCGTTCGTCTGGACGACGGAATGCAAACGCGCCTTTCACCAGTTGAAATCGAGGTTGCTTTCCAATACTTGCCTTACTCCATTCGATCCCCAGAATCATCATTTGTTGATGGTGGATGCATCGGATTTCAGGATCAGTGCTGTGCTTGCGCACAAAGATGGATCGCACGATCGCCCTATTGCCTTTGCGTCCAAATTGCTCTCGTCTGCGCAAAGAAATTATTCACAGATCGAGAGAGAAGCATTGGCTCTCGTATTTGGTGTTACAAAGTTTCATGATTTCTCGTAAGGTCGTCACTTTACCATAATCACAGACCACAAACCTTTGACATCGCTTTTCCATCCGACCAAGCCTGTACCACCACTTATAGAGCAGAAATTCATTCGCTGGTCTACTTTTCTCTCGCAGTACGGCTGCGATATCTTGTATCGGTCCACTGCTAAGCACGGAAACGCCGATGCGTTGTCCCGCTTGCCTGTTGCTGACGATATTGCGTTGAAGGTATTCCACAGACAATTGTTTCCGACAACGGCCCACAATTCATGTCCGCAGAATTTCAGTCATTCTGCAATTCCAATGGTATTCAATATCTGACGTCCGTGCCGTTTTCGCCACAGTCAAACGGTAGCGCTAAACGATTGGTCAGGACTTTCAAGTCACAGATTTTGAAGTTGAAAGAGTCGCATTCTCGGGAGGACGCGTTATTGCTCTTTTTGTCCTCGTATCGCTCTCAGCCCCGAGACGATCGCTCGCCGGCTGAGTTGCTCCACAGTCGTCATCATCGAACCTTGATGTCTTTGCTACATCCGCCGCATCAGGTTCCTGTACAGCGGTAGACACCTGCTTTTGCTCCAGACGACGTTGTCTACTATCGCCACTATCGAGGTTCACGGCGTTGGCTCGAAGGGAGCATTCTTCGCTGCCTCGGGCGCGTCATGTATCTGGTTTGGGGGCCTCTGGTGAGGTGCGTCGGCATCTCAATCAGCTGCGCCTCTGTCGTCGCACGGGATCTGCCGCTCGCCGTCTGCTTTCAGCGACGGTGCCGTCTGGTCAGCGCCCCGGGAACCAATCTACTGGCTCGCCTCAGCCCCAGGTGTTACCGACGCTACCTTCCATTTTGCCCCATGGCGAAGCGCCGCCACCGCCACCGCCGCCGACGCAGCCGCAGCCGCCTGTTCTCCCGCCGGCGACGCCCGAAGTGGACGCGTCGCTGCAACCGCCGGGCGCCTCCCTGAGTCACGCGCCGCCGATCGCTTCCCGTGACCAGTTGTCCTCCGACATGGAACTCTTGCCCGCTCCGGACCACATGTCGTCTTCGCCCGTCGGGTGCCCCGGCCCCATGGAGGTCGACCCTTCGGCCCCTCCTGTCTCTCTACGGGCGCATACACCGCATGTTGGCGTGCACCCTGGAGCAGGTTTTCAGGCGTTTCCTAGCTCCCCGCGGTCCGAATGGCAGGGTGCGGTCCTCCCCACGGCGGGCGCCTTATGCCACAACCGTACGCCGATTTGCGGGGGAGGAATGTGGTGTCACCGCCAGACACCACACTTGATAGGTGGTAGCCTTTAAATCGGCCGCGGTCCCGTAGCATACGTCGGACCCGCGTTTCGCCACTATCAGTGATTGCAGACCGAGCGCCGCCACATGGCAGGTCTAGAGAGACTTCCTAGCACTCGCCCCAGTTGTACAGCCGACTTTGCTAGCGATGGTTCACTGACAAATTACGCTCTCATCTGCCGAGACGATAATCAGCCTTCAGCTACGTTATTTGCTACGACCTTGCAAGGCACCATGATCAGTTTCTGTTGATATTGTAGATCATGTACCGTCAAGAGCGACGTTCGTCATTAATGGATTAGAGTTAAGTATTCCACCAGCTACGTCCGTTTTTTTCTCAATTCTAATCCCCTTGTCATGTTCCAGACCTCACGCCAGCCTGAGTGAGCTAAAACGCGTGCATTTCGGCCTCCTTTAGCCAAACGGTGTTGGCTCTCCTGCCAATCACTACAAAATCTCTAACCAGGCCCTCATACTTGGCGGGAGACGCTATTCCCTACGCATTTTTACGTGCTCACTGTTCACTCAACACTCCCAAGTGAGACGCGATACTATCGGCGGCCATACTAGAGAGGCTGCCCAACACATCTGTTCAAAGCTTTACTGGATTTTCTTAGTGATTTCCATTTCGTGACCGATTGGAACTTACTTTCTAGTCAATCCTCGTAACATAGCTCGCTTCAGATTGAAGCTTTGTGTGAATACAAAAGCATCGAAATTCATGGCAGCAGGTGTATATAAAGTGAAAGTGAGAACTGTCCAAATCGTTACGTAGGTCAAACAGACAGGATTTCTGAGACACGTTTAAGACGACGCTTCAATACACAATACCAAAACGGCTTCCAGTGAATGTGTAACATGTAGGATCTCTGTTGCACCCATTGATACGCATTTTAAAGCGATACGTAATGAAGGGACACCTGCTGAAAATACCGGAAGAAAAGATACAAATGAATTTCATACGCTGGCTGCCAATGGGCACTGATGTAACTCAATGAGGAAAGTTGAAAATTTGTGCCGGAGTGGGATTTAAATTCGGATCTTTTGCTTATAAGGCAGCTGCTCTGACCACTTTGCCATCCGGACACAGAGGCCATCGCACCTGCACAGTGCGGACTACCTAGCCGCCTCCCGTCAGACCAAGATTTGAAAACTTACTCCCATACTACCTGGCGTGTCGAAAAAGCCGTCAGGCGCTGACACCACACCGCCGTCGGGCAGGTTGCCAGCTCAACCCCAGACTACACGACGTTCCGGCTCCGCCATTTGCAGCGCGACCTCCAGAGGACCTTCGCGTATACCGGACTAAAGCATAGAGGGCGTGCATACCAGCAGGAGAGGTCGCGCCTGCCACGAGCCTTTTGCTGCATCGCCAATATCACTTGCAGCCAAGCAGGAGGTAGTACACCTCCGCTGTGCGTAAATTTAGGACAGTGCCCGCGCCAAACACGGCTTCCCCCACCTTCTCCTTTTCCTTGAACACATCCGCACCCTATATATTGTCCGCCGCCTCGATCCCCCTCGCCCCCTGGTGTCTTCCTTCCTCTCCACCTCCAGCCCGTTGCCGCACCTTTACCATTGTGTCCCGCCCTCTCTCTCCATCTCTACACCCTCCGCCTCCTTTCCCGACGCAACTTCCAGCACCTACCCCTCCAGGATGATGAGCTTCACCCTGACATCTACACTTCCTAACAACTCTAACCCCACCAGCCTCCTCCTCAGGGCTCCCTCTCCTCCCCCTCCCTTCTCCTGAGCGGCTTCCCCCTCCTACTCCCCCTCCCTCTCCTGTGCTCCCCTTCAGTGTCTCTGCACTCCCTCCTGCCTTGTCTTCATCTCCCACCCCACCTGTCTCCAGCCTCTTGGTGCATCCGCTGACGCCCCTACTCTCTTCATCCCGCTCCCTCCCCCGCTGCACCTTGCTTTCTCCTCCTTTTCCATCATATCTGGCCTCTCCCTCGGCAGGTCCCACCTGCCAGTTTTATTCTTCACCGTGTGTGCTCCAAGCAGGTTTAAAGTGTGTTTATCTGGAGTGTTTTCAACACTGTGAAGCAACTTTTAACATGTGCATGTCACTTCAGTGTCTTTTTTGTGTTCTACGAATCGCCAACTGTGTTTTTTAACTTTGTCAACTTTTTCATTGTCCCCCCCATGAGCGTCTCCATGTCCGTGTAATTTTACCTCCGTTATCTCCCCTTGCCCTGTATTATGTCCCCTCATCTGTCGCCTCATATGGAACATTTTCTTCTATTAGCTGTCATGTCACTCGGCTGAAGAGCGGCGGATTGTGCCACTGACAGACCTCCCCTGTCCTTATGGGACAGAGGAATGAAATCACATCAAAGAAAAAAACACTCACGGCAGTAGGATGCAATCAGCCAAGAGCAGAAATCTGGTCTGGATCCAGTGTCACCTCGATCGCACGCCGCCTTCACCGCCAAGGGATCTCAGCAACGTTCTCACGGGTCTGTTGCTATTCTGTCAGACTTATTTGGAAAGACTGTAGAAACTGTCTACTCGTGCAGCTCGTAACTGACGTGTTAGTCTGTTCCACTGTGCTCCGCTCAAGGAGAGCGAGGTTTGAACACGTGATAGTGAAACTAGTGGAGAATGAACTCTGACTGTAGAAGCTTTTATTGTGTTGTTTTCTCATCCAAGACGAGAATTCCAAGTACTTTCGTTTACCTGTGAACTTATTTTTCTGTTAGGTACTAGTTACCATGTTTGTTTCATGTATGTGGCGGTCAACGAGGACCAGTTGTATTGAATTCATTATGTTCTAAAATATGGAGATGAACTACAAGCTCGTGTGTTTTTTGCGGAAGTGTTCCAAGTCACCACCAAAGCAGTGCTTCTTCCCCATTACCCTCACAACTCCTGTAAGAGTTCGTAGCAGGTGCGTATCCTCACTGAAGAGATCATTGGCCGTCTTCGCCTAGATTATATATATATGTGGTGCCCGTTCTTTCAGACATGTCCGAGAGAACAGGCGTCACATATATCTAATATTAGACGACACTGATATTTCTACACACCGTTTCAGCGATTTTTACTAACAAAGCATTCTTTATAAACTTTGTAGGCCACTTCCATCTCGATGCAACGGCCTTATGAACAACAGCCACATTCACTGATAAAATATAGCGGCCGCGTCGGGTGGAGTGGTGCGGAAAAAAGAATCAACGATGGCTAGGCGCGAACCTCGATCTCTCAGTGGCTCTTTACCCCCCTCAGACGGTTGTGGCTCCCGGTCTGTGCTGTGATTTTAAGTAGCTGAGCGATATGTCCCAAGATAGCTTAGCGTGTAGCCACTATCTTTGTTGATCATATTGTCGGCCACTCGTATTTCAATAGCCTCGTGTAGAACAGCCCCAAAACGACGAGGTCTGTCTTAATACTTTCGTTTCATCAGACGTCATTAAGTCGCCTGCTGCAACCGCAACCGCGCCATGAACAGTATAGAAGACCAGAAACTATTGCCTTTTTAACATGAGCATTTTTTCGTGGTCTCCCATGTAAGGTTGGTGTAAAATATTCAAACCTTTTTCCTAATTTCATTATACTTTGAGGTGAATATGTTCAGAGTTGATGGAACATATTAGTTTTTGGCCAGAATTCAACATATACAGCCTCCACTTGAACACGGTTACAAAATCGGTTAGTTTTCGATAATTAGTTGATTACAAATGTAGTAGTTGTATGATCAAAGTCAATTATTACTATATCCAGATAACTTTACACAATGTACACTACTGGCCATTAAAATTGCTACACCGGATATTCATTGGACAAATATATTATAATAAAACTGACATGCATTTAATTTTCACTCAATTTGGGTGCATAGATACTGAGAAACCAGTACCCAGAACAACCATCTCTGGCCGTAATAAAGGCCTTGATACGCCTGGGCATTGAATCAAACAGAGCTCGGATGGCGTATACAGGTACAGCTGCATACGCAGCTTCAACACGATACCACAGTTCATCAACAGTAGTGACCGGTGTATTGTGACGAGCCAGTTGCTCGGCCACCATTGACCAGACGTTTTCAGTTGGTAAGAGATCTGGTGAATGTGCTGGTCAGGGCAGCAGTCGAACATTTTCTGTACCCAGAAAGGCCCGTACAGGACCTGCAACATGCGGTCGTGCATTATCCTGCTGAAATGTAGGGTTTCGCAGGGATCTAATGAAGGGTAGAGCCACGGGTCGTAACACATCGGAAATGTAACTCCACTGTTCAAAGTGCCGTCAATGAGAACAAGAGGTGACCGAGACGTGTAACCAATCGCACTCCATACCATCAAGCCTGGTGATATGGCAGTATGGCGATGACGAATACACGCTTCCAATGTGCGTTCACCGCGATGTCGCCAAACACGGATGCGACCACCATGATGCTGTAAACAGAACCTGGATTCATCCGAAAAAATGACGTTTTGCCATTCGTGAACCCAGGTTCCTGGTTGGGTACACCATCGCATGCCCTCCTGTCTGTGATGCAGCGTCAAGAGTAACCGCAGCCATGGTCCCCGAGCTGATAGTCCATGCTGCTGCAAACGTAGTCGAACTGTTCGTGCTTGCGTATGTCCCCATCTGTAGACTCAGGGATCGAGACGTGGCTGCACGATCCGTTACAGCCATGCGCATAACATGCCTGTCATCTCGACTGCTACTGATACGAGACCGTTGAGATCGAGCACGGCGTTCAGTATTACCCTCCTGAACCCACCGATTCCATATTCTACTAACAGTCATTGGATCTCGACCAACGCGAGCAGCAATGTCGCGATACGATAAACCGCAATCGCGATAGGCTACAATCCGACCTTTATCAAAGTCGGAAACGTGATGGTACACATTTCTCCTCCTTACGTGATGCATCACAACAACGTTTCACCAGGCAACGCCGGTCAACTACTGTTTGTGAATGAGAAATCCGTTGGAAACTTTCCTCTTATCAGCACGTTTTAGGTGTCGCCACTGACGCCAACCTTGTGTGAATGCTCTGAAAAGCTAATCATTTGCATATCACAGCATCTTCTTATTGTCAGTTAAATTTCGCGTCTGTAGCACGTCATCTTCGTGGTGTAGCAATTTTAATGGCCAGTAGTGCTATACTTTGTATTGGTTATGGGGTCAGGGTTTCCTGTCAGTACCCTTAACTATTCAGAGCCCATTTTACTTTGTGGCAGTCTATAAGAGGGTGCCAGACACACCATGTATACTGTGTTGAAATGTCGTGAGGCTAGGTCCTCCCGTCGGGTAGGCCGGTTGCCTGGTGCAAGTCATTTGAGTTGGCGCCACTTCGGCGACTTGCGTGTCGATGATGATGAGATGATGATGATGATGATTAGGACAACACAATACCTAGTCGCTGAGTGGAGGAAGTCTCCGACCCAGCCGGGAATCGAACCCGAGCCCCTTGCCATGAAATTCCTTCGCGCTGACCACTCAGCTACTGGGGCGGACTGTATTGTGTTGAAAAGCGTAACCAACAAATGGAACTTCTACTGCAAAATGTACACTAATACATACTAATTTTGTTGAAATGCTGTTTCGGATAAGCCAATATCGGACAAATTAGCGTAAGAAATCCACCATAATGACGAAGAACGTGATTCACAAGTACCGAAAGAAATACAAGATCGTGGTTGACCGAAAGTAACGTGTTCAGTGGTGGATTCAGGGTGACACGCGTATAATAACATTTCGCACAAGTACTATAAATGCTTGGCATGTTTGAATATACGCGCAAGCAGATGAGTAGCACTTGCAAGCGCGTTAAAATATAGTCTACACTTAAATATACTGAAAGACAACAATAACAAGAAGCTGAATATTATGCGAATATTGCAAGAAATTTTCAGAACGTAAATCGTGTATGAGTAAAGGTTTATCGCTAAAGTGCGTAAGTTCTTGCTCTTAATTACAATTGTTAAAAATAATTCAACTACAGGCCCAGAACGCGCGATTGAGAACATACATGAAGTTATTGCAAGTGCTTTAAAGCACCGTGGGACCAACAATACGTGAATTAAGACGTAACAGTGACAAGTCATGCAGCTGCTGTAGAATAATCATACATTTATTAATTAAATACGTTGTTGTTATTGTAGTGTTCAGACCGGTGGCTGGTTTGATGCAGTTATCCACTCTGCTCTATCCTGTGCAAGCCTCTTCACCTCCGAATAATTACTGCAACTTTCATCCATATATTTGTCTCTTGGCCTCTCTCTATAATTTTTATCCGCCGCACTTCCATCCTATACTAAGCTGATGCTTCCTTGACATGTCAGGAAGAGACTTAACAGTTTCCTTGGTTTTGGTTTTTTTCAAGCTGTGCCACAAATTTCTGTTCTCAATTACATTCAGTACTTCCTCAGTTACGTGATCTACCCAGCTGATCTTCAGTATTCTTCTGTACCATCACATAACAAAATATATTATCTTCAGGCTTGAACTACTTATCATCCACGTTTTACTTCCGTACAATGTTACACTCCAGACAAACGTCCTCAGAAAAGGCTTTATAACATTTACATTTATGTTAGATATCAAAAAATTTCCCATTTTCAGAAACAGGTTCCTTCCTACAGCCATTTGAATTTTATATGCTCTCTTCTTAATCCATCATCAGTTATTTTCCTGCCCAAAAGAGCAAGACCCCTCTAGTATTTCTGGTGCCTCATTCCCTAGTCAGCGTCGCCTGATTTCAATCGACTACATTCCATGACCACTCTTTTGTTGCAGTTCATCTTGTATCCTTCTCTAAAGACGCCGTCCATTCTGTTCAGATGCTCTTCCACGGCCTTTGTTGCCTCTGACAGAATTACGATGTCACAATGAAGGGAGAGAGAAAAAGTTCCAACAAGTAATTACTGTTTGCGACGCAGAATTCTTTTAGTATCCAGAATGTTAAATGCAAATCACTGAAGTGACACGCTCTGGAATGGCGTTGTCCAACGTCGGCAATCTGCATATCGTAATATAATGGCGACGTCCGTGCTCGATACTGTGAACGTAGATATACTTTTCAAAGTTGAGATGTCATGACGCGGTAAAAACAGTTTATAGATTTCTGATGAGTTACAATCGTCATCACTCTATAGGGTGAGGAATAAATTTACTCGGGGTTAATAATGAAAGCTTCACCAATGTCGCCAAAGATAATTTGTATCCTTAAACACTTTTTTCCATTACGTAGTTCGTGGTCTATGAATCACACCACATCTTTTCGCACTCTGCATTTGGTATACTGTAAACCAGTTTAACCGCGAATGGCAAATAGTAATCAGCCCACAGAACGAATGTTTGTGATACGCAGATCGTTACACTACTAGAAATGGTTCACTTAGAACGTCTTTTAGTTCATAGTCTGTCCGAAAATTGTGCATATTTGCTCGTCTGCAATTTTTAACAGCAACCAACACACAAAACAAATGTAAGCGCCCAGCTAACGGTTCGTTGCACTACATAATAAAGTTCATACGAGAAACGTCTTTTAACTCATTGCCAATGTGTGATAATCTTCAAATTCATTCAAATTCAAGTAGTAACAATAAGCAGTGTACGAAATGCTGTTAATAGCAACTAATACACAAAACACATGTGAGTGCTTAATCACATTTGACACTACCGTAGATAAGTTTATTTAAAACGTCTTTCATACTATACGTCGCACTCCGTAAGAAAATTTAGCGGAAACTTCGAAAACTTTAACCACAGTACAATTTAGTGCAAACTTACAATCCACAGTTCGTTGCTTCGCGATGAACTACTCACTTAAAAAGTCTATTCATAGTACTACAGCACTTAAAGTAGTAATTATGCTGTTGTGAGCTTACACATTTTATAACATTTTGTCACTTTTGAGCAACGATTAGCCTATGATGATGAACGTCTCAACACAATTATCCACTTGTAATTTGAACTTTACATTCAGATAAATGTACTTTCTCTTACGCTGTTACATTTCATTCAAGATGGCTTTCTTACTCTCGGCAGCAAGTCCCCACACCTCTATTTAGACCGCTTTGTTACCGCTTCCATTAGCAAAGTATAGATATATTCCATAACTTGTCTCTGTCACAAAATGGTTAAATTAAATGCAATTCTTTGAACTTCTAACACGAATGTGGATATTTATGGGCAAGGAAACTATTGCTCGAAATTAACATCATGTTATAAAATGTTTAAGCACACAACAGCATTAAAAAAATGGCCGTGCGGTAGAGGCTCCAAGTCACTCCCGCCTGAGGTTCGAGTTCTTCCTCGGGCGTGGGTGTGTGTTGTTCTTAGCATAAATTAGTTTAAGAGGTCTGTAAGCCTAGGGACCGATGACCTCAGCGGTTTAGTTCCTTAGGGATTCACACATTTGGACATTTGAACAGCATAAAATGGAAAATAGTAATTGCAAATATGGCAGTTACAGAAGACACACAATATGATCGAATGTATGCAGATACCTACAAGCGGACATTAATGTGTTGTGTGTCCATCCCTCGTCTTTATGACAGGTTGATATCTTCTGGGACACTTTCAGTGACATATCTCAATTCTTCCTCAAGAGCCGGAGTCACAGAACGTAGTGCTGTTGGGCGCTGGCGTATGAAGCGAACTCGACGATCTAACTCACCCCAAATGTGGTCCATTTGGTTCACATTGAGACACTGGACAGTCCTGTACATTCCAGGAATGTTATTGTCCACAAACCATTGTCTCACAGGCGCTCCTTTATGACAGGGTGCACTCTCATTCTGAACTTAACATTCAAATAAATGTACATTCTCTTACGCTGCTACATTTCATGCAACATGAGTTTCTCACTCTTGACAGCAAGTCTCCACACCTTTATTTAGACCGCTTTGTTACCACTTCAGTTAGCAAAGTATCAATATATTCCCTAACTTACTACTATTACAAAAGAGTTAAATTAATTACTATCAGTCATCGTTTCCGAACTGTTCTCTACTGTACGCAGTGCACAATGCACTAAAATGTATTGACATTTTTCCGTAGTTTGCTTTTACTTAAGCACAATAAGGCGACGACAGCCAAACCACGAAAATCCCTTCCGTACCGTACAATTACTTCCTCCATACTTCAATGTTGACTCTGAACATGATGCCAGCTAACGTCCTTCAGCCATCCTCTAAACAATAATCATCATACTGCGCAACGTAGAGTGCGATTCACAATTCTAAATTTCTCGTTTCCAGTTATCCATTATCCGATGAGGTTGCTCTTCACAACATGTCAATCGTCGCGTAGCACTGACTGTATAAATGTGTGGCTTATGAGGTGCGGCTCGACCACTGCACCCGTTTCTTTAACCCGCTACGTGCAGTCATTGATGCTGTGACGCCCAAACAAGACACAACCAGGAAGAAAGTACCACAGGCGCTAAGATGCGAGCTGGTCCCAGTGCCATACAGACTCGCCACTTGGTGCGAGTTCCGCCAGCGCCTAGGGCGGCGCTGATGATGAAGATATCGACTTCGCCTCGGCCAATTGCTGGCAGAGCACAGTCCGCCAATGAGAGGACAAAAACGGACAAAGCCTACTCGGAAGATAGAAGAGCAGCTCTCGCCCGCATGGTAATAGATCATCGTCTATGGCTGACTTGGACATGGAACGTCGCTTAGTGAACTCTTAGAAGTGAACAGACAGTTGTTGTAAATTGCATTTGCTATGCAATGTGAAGTATACCTACTATTATGTGCATTTATCAATCGAGGGTCATTTTTGTGTTATATTACAAACAGCGTTGAACACTTCATTTTTCGACAAGTCACAAAGATAAGTAAACAATTTTTACTGATTTTTGTGACTTTGTTACTAATTTGTTGGATTGATGTAGAACCTTGGTTCTCCTGTTCTGTTACCTGATCCTGGGGATAGCTGTGTACTAGTGGCAGGGAGAAATTGTCTTAGCGGTGTACAGAACCAAAGCCGTTTCACGAACTCTCAAATTCGGCCTATCGTAGTAACAGTGGCGACTCGGCCTCCACAGCAGTAGCGACGGAGCCTTTACAAGACTGGCGAAGAGGGTTTACAAAAATTGAGCCAGCTAGACTGCCGATAGCACTTTAGTAACTCATGAATGATTCCCTCCGGTGACTTAATGCGATTTCTTACAACCACCCTCCGGAGCGGTGTACCGTCTCTTCCGTTAGTGTATGGGGTCTGCCTAGCGTTGGTTTAAGTGTGGTTGTTGCTTCAAGTTACCGCTTCATAATAACATCACCAACATTTCACTTGGCTACCTTTAGAAGGGTTGAAATGTCGCTGGGAATTCGTTGCTCAGGTGACACAGAATGACTAGTCTACTTTCGAAGTCACTGAGCTCTCCAGACTAACAAATGGTTCAATTGGCTCGCAACACTATGGGACTTAACATCTGAGGTCATCAGTTCCCTAGACGTTGAACTACTTAAACCTAACTAACCTAAGGGCATCCCACACATCCATGCCCGAGGCAGGATTCGAACTTGCGAGCGCAGCAGCAGCGCGGTTCCGGAATGAAGTGCCTAGAAGGGCTCGGTCACAGCGGCCGGCTCCAGACCGACACATTCTGCTGTTACCGCTTGTCTACTGATAACGTAGTTCTCTCCGCCTCCTTTAATACTGGTGGCTCCGTTTCTCGTGGCATCTAGTGGTCAGTCCCGCAGTACACATGTGTGTGTGGATACTGTTGATGAGATAATGTATCCAGACTGTCCCAGGAGAAATGATCAGTATTCAAGGCTATGACAGAAAGGATAATTTGAAACAAAAACCTTCTTATGGAAGTATGCCATATAGTGAATGTCTTCCGAGATGGAATTCATTTATTTATCTTCCATATTATTCAATACATTGTCAGGTTTACACACGTCAGTTATACAACAGTTAGTAAACATCACAACATGCGTTTTACAAAGTATCAACTAAAAATAATGATCTTCATACACGTCACTGTGTGCTGGTACGCTGCACCTTGCCGACAATGCGTTTTTGTTCCCGCACAGGTTGTTGAACAAATTCAGAAGAGAAATGGTAGCTTTGAAGGATACGTGTTTCATGCAATGTGCTGAAAGGTATGGTAAAAGCCTACGTTAACGAATTCGACGTGCTGGAAAGCGCCTACCATATTCTTCCACAGAAGTGGGAGCACTTCCACCGCAGAAGCTGTAAACATACACCAAATCTTCATAATCTTCAGTAGTGTCGATGTGTCGCATTTTAACCAGCACGTGCTGCTCTCTGATACGCTTTTAATACCTCGCAGTATTTCACTCACAATACACCAAGGGCAACTGCTCGTTCAACGGAATAGTTTAATGGCACAAACATATCTCGAGAAAAGGGCTGAAAGTAATGAGATAGGTCTGGCTGGAATACGACGTTAAAGAGCCCAAAATGTGTTCTGTCTCGGAAACCATTCGGAATGGAGCATATGTCCATATGAAGTTATTTGCTTTAAATGAGGATTCCTATAATATTCCTGAATATTGACCATTACTCACTGGAATCATCTATAGATGGAAACGAAAAACATTGCATACACTATTTCTACTCCTTTTTAAAAGTCTGAGAAAAAGAAAAAAGAAAATGGGGTTTACACCGAATTATGCTAGGGTCTTTACAGATTCTACATCTACATCTATATACACACTCTTCAAGCCACCGTACGGTGTGTGGTGAAGGATATCCTGTACCACTAAATTTAGCCGGCTGCTGTGGCCGAGCGGTTCTAGGCGCTTCAGTCTGGAACCGCGCGATCGCTACGGTCGCAGGTTCGGATCCTGCTTCGGGCATGGATGTGTGTGCTGTCCTTAGGTTAGTTAGGTTTAATTAGTTCTAAGTTCTAGGCGACTGATGACCTCAGAAGTTAAGTCCTATAGTGCTCAGAGCCATTTGAACCATTTTTGAACCTTTACATTTCCTGTCCTCTTCCGCTCGCAAATAGTGTGAGGGAAAAACGAATATACCCAAACTTTTCTTACGCTATCGTCGTAATCCGTATGCAGTACATTGTCAGTAGAGTCACACTGAAGCCGGCCTCAAATGCTGGTTCTCTAAATTTTCTCAATAGTGTTGCTCGGAAAGAACACCGCCTTCCCTCTAGGGATTCCCATTTGAGTTTCCAAAAAAATGGCTCTGAGCACTATGGGACTTAACATCGTAGGTCATCAGTCCCCTAGAACTTAGAACTACTTAAACCTAACTTACCTAAGGACCGGTAAGAAAACTAGCAGCCCATCTCTTATGTCTTACTAGACTCAACATGGTGCGGATCCCAAATGCTAGAGCAGTCTAAAAAATAATTCTCACTAATACCCTATACGCGGATTTCTTCACAGACGAACCACACTTTCCTAAAATTTTCCCAATAAATCTAAGTCGACCATTCGTCTTCCCCACTACAATTCTTACATGCGCGTTACATTTCATGTCGCTTTGCAACGTTACGCCCAGATATTTAAACGACGTGACTGTGTCAAGCAGGATACTACTAATGATGTATCGAAGCATTACAGGGTTTGGTTTTCCTATGCATCTGCATTAACTTACATTTTTATACATTTGTCCGCAACTCGTGGTCTTGCGGTAGCGTTCTCGCCTCCCTCGCACGGGTCCCGACTTCTATTCCTGGCGGGATCAGAGAGTTTTCCTGCCTCGAGATGGCTGGGTGTTGTGTCGTATTCATCATCATCATCATCATCATTCATGGACACAACGGTCGGAGGCAGACAATGACAAACGACCTCCAACTAGGACCTTGCCTAATACAGCGGTGCGGGTCTCCCGCATCGTCCCCTACGCTCCTCTGGGCCCTATAACTTTTGTGTAAGACATCTTGTATCCACCTACAATCACTTAAGGACGACCCCCTCCCATGCGCCACGGCATCACCAGCAAACTGAAGCCCATCCTGTCCCCTATATTATTTAAGTGTACATAAAATAATAGCGGTCCTACCACCCTTCCCTTGGGGCACCCCTGATGATACCCTTGTCTGTGATGAGCACTCACCATCGAGGACACCGTGCTGGGTTCTCTTACTTGAGAAGTTCAAATGGCTCTGAGGACTATGGGACTTAACATCTGTGTTCATCAGTCCCCTAGAACTTAGAACTACTTAAACCTAACCTAACCTAAGGACATCACACACATCCATGCCCGAGGCAGGATTCGAACCTGCGACCGTAGCAGTCGCGCGGCTCCGGACTGAGCGCCTAGAACCGCGAGACCACCGCGGCCGGCTCTTACTTGAGAAGTCTTCGAGCTCTCACGTATCTGGGAACCTATTCTGTGTGCTCCTATCTCCCTTAATTGTCCACATTTTGGCACCGTATCAACGGCTTTGCGAAAACATAGGAACATGCAATTTCCCTGTTGCCCTTCATATATATAGTTCGGAGAGAGAAGAAAGCTAACCGATTTTCGCACGAGTGATGTTTTCTAAAACCGTACTGATTCGTGGGCAGTAGATTTTCCGTCTAGAGACAATTTAGTATGTTCGGACAGTGAATATGTTCAAGAATTCAATAGAAAATCGATGTTAAGGGTACTGTTCTGTAATTTTACGGGTCCATTCATTGCCCTCATATACAGGAGTCACCTCCGGTTTTTCCAGTCTCGTGAGGCTTTGCGACGGGCGCGAGATTCGTGATAAATGTATGCTACGTAACGGGCCAGTGCGATAGAGTACTCTTAGTGAAACCGAAATGGAATCCCATACGGACTTGGTAACTGATTTGTCATCAACTGTATCAGTTGTTTCTCTGCGTCGTGGATGCCTATTACTACGTCGTCTGCACGTCAATTTATGCGATGTTCAAACGACGGTATCTTTGTAGGATTCTCCCAACTTCGCCTTTCGTTTTGCTACCTTCTGCTACCACACCATACTGGGTGTTGTGTGATGTCCTTAGGTTAGTTAGGTTTAAGTAGTTCTAAGTTCTAGGGGACTAATGACCATAGATGTTAAGTCCCATAGTGCTCAGAGCCTACCACATCATACTGGATAGAAGCTTTAGACCCGGTTAGCGATTTTACATAGAACCAGAATTTCCTCGGTTTTTCAGCCAGACTTTTGGTAAGGTATGGAGGTGGTAGTTGTATGTTTTCCCATCGATCCTTTTACACACGCACGAATGTCTGCTAACCTTGTGTCTGTTGTCAGATATCGATCAGAAACGCCAGCATCCGGCGCGATAATTTTTGTGGGGTGTTTGAGATTGCAATACATAGTTTTCTTTCTCCAGTTCATAGTGGAAAATAACTTTGGGAACATCAGCTCACTTCATAAATTTTTACTAGGTAGAGAGCGCTCTAAAGGTAGTGCCACCTGGGATATTAAACTACTTTCCAGCCTAATATCAGTCTAAAATGGGGTGTCAGTGCTTGCATTTGCCTTATAAACAAGGGAAATCTCACTACAATTTGGTTAGAACCAATGGCAACCTCAGGACAGAAACATCGCACTCGTCGTTGGATTATCACAAATTTATGTTAGGGGTTTTACGTAGGTATACTCAACGTTAAGAGAACTTTACTTTCAGCCACAACAGTAAATTCATTTGCCATCCTCAAGCAAGGCGGCCCACAACCTGAAACATTCCCCTCATACAAACTATTAATACGCTTAGTATTCGATGATTACCGAAACGCGATCCATGTCTCCCCCTGTCGTACTGTTAACAGTATTCTGTGGCAGGGCATCAGCAGCATCCACCTGCATGGCATTATGCATACTAGCGAGCCGCCAATGCATTGTTCAGCGTAGAGCTGAATGCTTGTCACGCGACGTTTACAACGTTGTTATGCAGATCGCTCACAAATGCCAGACCTGTGGTACCAGCCAGGCTATTGAGTCGTATTCACGAGAATTGCTCGCCTCTCTGGAACCCATTTCATGCAGGAGAGACTAAAGGGAATGAGAAATAAAAACTATCCGATTTTTACTGGTTTATAGACACAATGAACTTCAACCGTGCACCGTACAGTACATGAAGGACCAGTCTGACTTTTTTTTTTTTTGCAGAAGTTTATAACAACATGCAGAGTATTGATAGACTCTCTGCTAGTGTACAAAGCATGCACGCACTCAGTCCAATGGGCTACGCGAAGCCTACAAGGCCGCTGTATCGTCTTTTGTCATATGACGTCATTTTCATGCTGTAGAGACGAGCAGCAGATCAGCATACCGCTCTCCCGGCTGTTGCGGACTTTCCAGAACACAGGAGAGGGGTTACGAGATAGCCTCTGCGAAGAGCGCGGGCATACTATGGGCTCAAAAACTGACCAGTACAAGAGAACAAAGAAAGAGACACAGCTTCAGAAACAATTGGGAGAGGTACCGGGCGCTTATACGAGGAGCGTTTGAAAAGTCCGTGCAAAAATAAAAACTACTTACGTGTGTGGGTTAAACATTTCTACACTACTGGAAATTGAAATAAGAACACCGTGAATTCATTGTCCCAGGAAGGGGAAACTTTATTGACACATTCCTGGGGTCAGATACATCACATGATCATACTGACAAAACCACAGGCACATAGACACAGGCAACAGAGCATGCACAATGTCGGCACTAGTACAGTGTATATCCACCTTCCGCAGCAATGCAGGCTGCTATTCTCCCATGGAGACGATCATAGAGATGCTGGATGTAGTCCTGTGGAACGGCTTGCCATGCCATTTCCACCTGGCACCTCAGTTGGACCAGCGTTCGTGCTGGACGTGCAGACGGCGTGAGACGACACTTCATCCACTCCCAAACATGCTCAATGGGGGACAGATCTGGAGATCTTGCTGGCCAGGGTAGTTGACTTACACCTTCTAGAGCACGTTGGGTGCACGGGATACATGCGGACGTGCATTGTCCTGTTGGAACAGCAAGTTCCCTTGCCGGTCTAGGAATGGTAGAACGATTGCTTCGATGACGGTTTGGATGTACCGTGCACTATTCAGTGTCCTCTCGACGATCACCAGAGGTGTACGGCCAGTGTAGGAGATCGCTTCCTACACCATGATGCCGGGTGTTGGCCCTGTGTGCCTCGGTCGTATGCAGTCCTGATTGTGGCGCTCACCTGCACGGCGCCAAACATGCATACGACCATTATTGGCACCAAGGCAGAAGGGACTCTCATCGCTGAAGACGACATGTCTCCATTCATCCCTCCATTCACGCCTGTCGTGACACCACTGGAGGCGGCCTGCATGATGTTGGGGCGTGAGCGGAAGATGGCCTAACGGTGTGCGGGACCGTAGCCCAGCTTCATGGAGACGGTTGCGAATGGTCCTCGCCGATACCCCAGGACCAACAGTGTCCCAAAATTGCTGGGAAGTGGTGGTGCGGTCCCCTACGGCACTGAGTAGGATCCTACGGTCTTGGCGTGCATCCGTGCGTTGCTGCGGTCCGGTCCCAGGTCGACGGGCACGTGCACCTTCCGCCGACCACTGGCGACAACATCGATGTACTGTAGAGACCTCACGCCCCACTTGTTGAGCAATTCGGCGGTAAGTCCACCCGGCCTCCCGCATGCCCACTATACGCCCTCGCTCAAAGTCCGTCAACTGCACATACGGTTCACGTCCACGCTGTCGCGGCATGCTACCAGTGTTAAAGACTGCGATGGAGCTCCGTATGCCACGGCAAACTGGCTGACACTGACGGCGGCGGTGCACAAATGCTGCGCAGCTAGCGCCATTCGACGGCCAACACCGCGGTTCCTGGTGTGTCCGCTGTGCCGTGCGTGTGATCATTGCTTGTACAGCCCTCTCGCAGTGTCCAGAGCAAGTATGGTGGGTCTGACACACCGGTATCAATGTGTTCTTTTTTCCATTTCCAGGAGTGTATTTTTCAACATAGTCTCCTTTTAGACTTAAACTCTTCGTCCAACGCTGTTATAATTTGTTGATACCTTCCGAATAATAGGAATTGTCCAAGTATCAGCATAGCTATTTGTTGATGCAATCACCTCCTCGTTTGAATAAAATCTTTGTCCCACCAGCCATTTCTTCAAATTGGGAAACAAACAGTAGTCCAAAGGGGCCTAGTCTGGAGAATGTTGGGGATGAGTTGGAATCCTATTTCCATTAATTTTGCGACCACAACTGCTGAAGTGTGTGCTGTTGCATTGTCGTGATGGAAAAGGACTTTTTTGCAGTCCAATCGCTGGCGTTTTTCTTGCAGCTCGGTTTTCAAACGGCCCAATAACGATGAATAATATGCACTTGTAATAGTTTTATCCTTTTCCAGATAGTCGATGAGGATTATCCCTTGCGAATCCCAAAAAGAGATTCGCCATAACCTTTCCGGCCGAAGGAATGGTCTTCGCCTTTTTTTGGTGAAGACTCTCCCTTGGGAACCCATTGTTTAGATTGTTGTTTGGTCTCAGGAGTATAGTAATGTATCCATGTTTCATTCACAGTGACGAGACGACGCTTAAATTCCTGCGCGGATTCTTCCTCAACAGATGCAAACCATCCTTGCACACTTCACACGAATCCGCTTTTGGTCAAGCGTGAGCAAACGCGGAACCCATCTTGCAGATAGCTTTCTCATGTCCTAATGTTTATGCAAAATGTTACGTACCCGTTCATTCGAAATGCCCACAGCACTAGAAATCTTACGCGCCTTAACTCTTCTGTCATCCATCACCATATCACGGATTTTATCAATGATTTCTTGAGTCGTAACCTCCACTGGGAGTCCAGAACGTCCAGCATCACTTGCGCCCTTATGGCCACTCCGAAGATTTTGAAACCACTTATAAACTGTTCTAATCGAAGGTGCAGGTAATGTGTATGAAGCTTTTCTTTAGTCTCCCGAGGCGGTTTGCCTTTCATAAAGTAATGTTTAATCACCACACGAAACTCTTTTTCGTCCATTTTTTGACAAGCACTCAACTTCCTTGATTCAAACGAACGCCAAACGCAAAGAAATAGATCAATATGGATGAAACGTGGCGTGCGTTCTTTTCCAAAGATGCTACTAACTAAACATGGCCTCGATACGCGCCGGTGGTGTCATCTCTCGACTTTGCACGACCTTTTCAAACGCCCCTCGTAAATACAGTGAGCTACTCACAGACCTACAGTGTGGTCTGTAACCATAGTATAGCAGCTAAGCGACAGTGGTAGACGTTCTAATGCGTTAATGTGGAACCGATTTACGCTGGAAAAAAATTGGTTCCAATTTTGATCATAAGGTGCGAATTTGACACTGTGAATACAAAAAGACATGTAGAAATGTTTCCAACTGTAATGGGTTAGGAATGGGGCGTGGGCAGAAAAGTTCAAACGAAACACTCACTCCGTCTTCAGGCCACGAGTGGCCTACCGGGACCATCCGTCCGCCGTGTCATCCTTAGTGGAGGATGCGGATAGGAGGGGCGTGGGGTCAGCACACCGCTCTCCCGGTCGTTATGATGGTATTCTTGACCGAAGCCGCTACTATTCCGTCGAGTAGCTCCTCAGTTGGCAGCACGAGGCTGAGTGCACCCCGAAAAATGGCAACAGTGCGTGGCGGCCTCGACGGTCACCCATCCAAGTGCCGACCACGCCCGACAGCGCGTAATTTCGGTGATCTCACCTGAACCGGTGTATCCACTGCGGCAAGGCCGTTGCCACTCAAACAAAGCGTAATACTGATTTTATTATTAACCACCATTTACACAATTTGTTCAATAAGTGCATTGGAGATGTCGAAGCGATACTGTACAGTAACAGTAACATCTAGTGACCAAAATTTTAACTAATGTGTTTCAAGCGTAAATCGTTTCCACATTAACGCATTGGCATATCTAGCAAGTTTCGCTGCCATATGATAACTACAGGCCACACTGGATCCCCGCTGAGTAGCTTCAATTTTGAGCATCGGTAAACGACTTCTCCTGTCCCTCGGGTTCCTATTCTCTATGAAGATGCATTTCCTTCAGTCTACACGCACTGTTATCGCAGTCTCATTTTTAGAATGATTTCGTGCAGGCATCATCGAAAAGGAACGAGTGTTATTGTACAGACGTCTATCGGTAACGTGGTTTATGCGGCAACAGTGCGTTTAATTCGCACAGCTGCAGCCCACACAGTTCGCTCACGTTCAACAGTGGAGTTCTTGCTATTACTCGTTACCGTACTGTAGGATCTCAGAGGTCGGCGAGCGGGTTCTGAACCTCATACGCTAGGGAATTTGAAATAAAATTATAGTCTAAGACAATGACAAGGTGTCAATTAACACACCATTCGTTTCGAGCAAACTGATGTCAAAGATTCGTTAACTCTTTGTTCAGTTGTCTCTCAACCCACAGCAGTGATTTTTTGATAGGCTACTAGCCAATGCTTGTAACAATGAATTGTAATGAACATTTGCAAAAACATTGTAATAATTGTAATAACTTTTTTCCCTACCTCATCCTCTGTAAAACTGCATTGCTTTGCCAGATCGGCCAAGGGCCTAGAATCAGTTCGATACGGTTCTGCCTTGGAACCACTACTTCTCAAGCAAAAACTTTCTCAACTGCAGCCCTCCCACCAAGGAACAGTCCCTGCCAGTGCCAGTAACTGAACCCCTGTCCTTTGCATAGCAGCCAAACAAACTCAGTTACAGAGGCGTACTTTCAGTACTATGGCTACTAATTTACATCTTCCTTGTCCTTTTCTTGTGCCTGTTGAGATTTCGAATAGACTCCTACACTATGGCGACTGATGATTTCCAGCACGTATTATTATGTCAATGGCTTTGTCGATAGAAGGGTCTAAGTGGATTGAGTTCAGGGCGCACCATACCACTTTTCGGAAAACGTTAATTGAACTCACGTCTCCTTTTTGTTCGCTTCACCCATAGAGACAGTTCCAGCACGATACTAAGCAGAGCTTGCTTCCGCTTTTATTTTAATGTGGAATTAATTGTCTGATGTATCATCTCCGCTGAGGATGTGCCTCGAGATGCGTACCACAGTGATTGGGATCGTCTTAGAATGCAGTGTAGCAGCAAGTCCTGGAATACTGTAGTCAACAGTCATAGAGAATTAGCATTGAGGTGACAAGCGATATCTCGAGAAGCAGGCCTCTTCACCTAGACAGCCAGCAAAATCAGCAGTAAAATTCAATTACTGTAGAACTACAAAGCGTCAGTTGTATACTTTTTGTGCTGAATCCGTCCACAATGAAAGGACAAGTTTGATTGAAGATATGTTTCAGATTAGTGTAATACATCCGTCGTTGTTGAAGGATCCAGGTAATCTATGACGAGACCTTGTAAAGCTCGACTTTTGTTACAGGAAAACAGAAACACGTGGCTCACGTCTGATGAGTTAAAGCTTATTGCTCTTGGTATCTGCAGTTGTGGTAGCGTATAAGGACACATACTACAGACTTCTTTATGCACAGATTAACGCCGAAATGGTTATTTTGGGAACTGTAAGTCTTTTAATACGAAAGACAATTGGAAACAATAATACATCTTCGATACTTATCATTCTGAATGATGCGTATCGAGGATTTACACCCTCAAGCGGATAAGTGAGTTACATGTTTATTTCTTTTCCTGGACGTTGCCACTTGGCTGCTTTACGTTTAATGTGACTGCCAGTTATTCTGTGTCAAATGTTATCGTAACATGCACCGAAGTAAACTGTCACTATCGGAAAAATGAACCTATCGGAGCACAAAAAAGGCGAATATACTCCCGCTTAAAAGACTCTGAATTAAAAGTGGGGGTACCATCTGATCCATTCTACCTTCCTCAGCACCTTTAAAAATGTTCCCAAAAATTTTGGCACGAGTTCATACTGGCGCTTTTCTTAAGAAGCAACTCTCATCGAACTCCCACAACTGTAACTCACACACATTAGTCCATCGCTGTAAGCTGCGCACACCCAATCACTCCCAGTTGTTCCATCTCACCCTCTCATCCAGCCCAGCTTATTGTCATTACCTCTTTGTGTCTCTCTGTCATTGCCTCCTGCGTCGCAGTCACAGTCCCGTTCGTTCTGTCGTACTACGATAGTCTCCTTCCACTGTCAGTGTCTCCCTCTTCTCCTCTCTTACTGCTACTGTCTCATTCTTCCCTGCCTACTGCTGCTGTCTCTTCTAAGCGTCACTGTCGCTCTCTTCGTAGTTTTCCCTTTATCACTGGCTACCTACCACTTCCACTTTTTCTTTATTCCTCCTCTTCCTGCTCCTCCCCTCTCCAGTACTGTCTCATTCACTCATTTCCTAGCTTTGTTCTTGCACTGTCAACTGTGTTCCACTGCCACTGTGCCCATCTCCTTCTCTCACACTGCCATTGTCTCCTATCTTTCTACAACACAACCACTGTCTACCGTCTTTCAGTATTTGCTTTTCGGTCTCTTTGTCACTGCAACTAGCATAAAAAAGCGCAGATATATTCGCATGACAAAAATTTTAGGTAAGTTTTTAAAGGTGCTGAGGAAGGTGGAATGAGGCAGTTGCTAAGCCACTTTTCAGTCAGAGTCTTTTAAATAAACAGAGACATATTCGCCTTTTTTGAGCTTTAATGGGGGCATTTTTCCACGGGTTCATATGACAAGAAATGTATTGGACGATAAAATTTAGATAGTTTACTTATTTGAAATTCAAATAATACATGATTAATTTTCAGCCTGAGATCAGATTTTAGGTGGAAAAAAAAATTGCCTGTGCTCCTGTACTAGAACATGGGGTACACAGATGATAACGGAGACATTGTAGAGTATATTTTTCCGTGCTACGTGAGTTTAAAAGTTACATTTTGGCCTCACAATGGGCTTTACGTGTGTATTTTACGTGTGCAAGTAGGATAATTTTGAACCACTGAAACGGATAAATATTTGAAGAAAATTTTCGTCGTAGTCCGAGATGAGAATCTGAGGAATACATCGTAAAAATTACAGCCATTTGCTGCGAACAGACGTCTTGGAATCCACTGTTGCATTTTGTTACTAGAAAAACAAGTTTTTTGTAATGTTTCTCGATAACGGGTAAACATTTTTCAAAACGAAAAGATGGCACATCTATATAAATTCCTAGACAGTATAATGTTAAAATATAGCAATTGCTGCGGTTGTTTATTATCTAGATTCCCCCTCATAACTTATCTTAGAAAATTTTCAAGGTCGTTCGAGATCGGGATCTTATACACCGAAAAATTCCAATCATTTACTGGGCATAGCCGATCTGGAGTTTTCGGATTGGTTTTGGCCCACTGGAGATGGCGAAAATATAGTTAAAAAATCCTTTTATTGGGTTTTCAGCCGACGAACTAATAGTGTTCCCATAAATCCCTTCTAGCCCACCGTCGACCAGCTCAAATGTTAAAAATACCAACAAATTTCGGTTGGTTCTTTTGGGGGAAGAGACCAAACAGCGAGGTCATCGGTCTAATCGGATGAGGGAAGGACGGGGAAGGAAGTCGGCAGTGCCCTTTAAAAGGAACCATGCCGGCATTTGCCTGAAGCGATTTAGGGAAATCACGGAAAACCTAAATCACGATGGCCGGTCGCGGGATTGAACCGTGGTCCTCCCGAATGCGAGTCCAGTCAACAAATTTTCTTCATTTGTCTAATCAGGAGGAAATATGTAATATTCATACTTTGATCATGTAGTGGAGGATAGTGACACTGTTGGCTATTCAAATAGTCCCTAAGCCAAGAGATATCCAAAAACTGACCGCACCTTTTCATTGCCAATAGAACCCGAGGTATGAGCACCGAAGAATCCCAATGTATGCATGGCGTTTTGGAAGATATTATACAAGCATGCTGTCGCAGGCATACCGATAAACGATCACAAAGTTACTACAAAAAATCACCCTGCAGATAGTGTTAGAGGTAACACAAACACCTGTTTCATTGAATATCGCGCATGATCGTAGACGGATGATCAATGCATTATGACGTCTGACCACCGCGTCTCTTGTCAATAATCTAGGCACCCAACGTGCACAGATTTTTCTGTACCCTAGTGACTGTACCAGTGATACCACACTACCCAATGACAAACCAGTTATTTCAGCAAGCTGTCGTGTCGTCGCAGGATGATTTGATCCATGGTCTCCTTATTCACATCACTCACTACGTCGATGGTCTACCGCATCGTGGATTGTCCAGTAGAGAGAAATCACCTTCTTTGAACCTCTGCAACCACCGCTGGATACTGCTGCGACCCACTGTGTACTCTCCATAAACAGGGAGCAACTTCCTGTGAGTCGATGTGACAGAGTCATCGCCGATCTTGAAGAGGAACTCCAACACTGACTTTTGTCGAAACCTGACTACTGTCCATGTGGCTCCGTACGAGGGCTAGTTTCTGCCGTAATGTGCGTTGGCGGAAATAGAATCTTTCTGCAGTCAGCTTTAAATGCCACCGTTATATAATGATTCTCGAAAAGAAAGTCGCACTTCCTCCATAGACTCCCATTTGAGTCACTAAAGGATTTTTGTGGTACTTCCATCTTGTTCGAACCAACCGGTACCAAATCCAGCAGTCCGCTCCTGAAATACTTCGGTGCCTTTCTTTAATCTGGCACTGTGCGGATACCAAACACTCAAGACTTGTCACACTAGCGTCCTATATGAGATATCCTTTACAGATAAAACACACTTCTCTAAAATCCTTTGAATAAATCGAATGCGTTCCATACTATAGTCCTTACATGCTCGTTCCATTTCAAATTGCTTTCCAACGTTACGCCTAGATATGAAATTTACACGACTGCATCAAGCTTCACACTACTAACGCTATATTTAATCATTATGGTTTTGTCTTTCTTACTTATTATGTCCAGCCTTGTCGTCAAATATGGGGTGTCTAGGAACAACCAAATGATATTAATGAGTTTTATTACAAATTGAAAAGAGGCAATACTTATCGCAACCAAAGGGCGACATAGGAAATATGAATCTTCTTTAGTATAAAGAATTACAGGTCGCTGCTACATAGAATGTACAAGGAAAGTAACTAGTGCTGACGCTTCTGTACAAGTGTCTAGTCTATGAAGATACTATTGAAAGGGACCGCACCAGTCGGCCGCGGCGCCTGTGTCCTGTACACATAGGGGCCGGTGCTGTCACGTTGTCATCCTGGAGAGGGGTTGGCTGACCTCTTCTCACAACCATCTCTTCACTATCGTTCTCGACTAGCGCGCCAGCGCTTGACTTTACGCCGTAACGCTACTCATCTGCATTGACTTACATTTCTCCACATTTAGAGCAGCTGCCATCCATCACACCAACTAGAAATCCTGTTCAAGGCACTGTCCATCACCGGCAACAGTGACCGAGCGGTTCTAGGAGCTTCAGTCCGGAACCGAGCTGCTGCTACAGTCGCAGGTGCGGATCCTTCCTCGGGCATGGATCTGTGTCATGTCCTTAGGTTAGTTAGGTTTAAGTAGTTCTAATTCTAGGGGACTGATGACCTCAGATGTTAAGTCCCATAGTGCTTAGAGCCATTTGAGCCATTGTCCATCCTCATATATTCACTCAATGACGACACCTTCCCGCAGAACTTCGCATAATCACCAAACAATCGCAGATTGATGCTCATCCTGTCCGCCAGATCATTTTTGTATATGTAAAGGGCTATTACAAACTTTCCGTTTGAGGGCGTGCAACGTAGCGTGACTCCGATGTTTGTACATAAGCACTGACATGTAAGCAACGGATTAGCGGATGTTCGTATCTTTGCGACATAAGTCCATTAAATATTCTCTTCTTGGCTGATGAAGGACAAACACCGGTAGACATCCGTCGGAGGATGAAGAACGAGTATAGTAAAGTATGTCTGTCGAAAACTGCGACAAGGGGTGCTGGTGCTTCGTGATAACATATGTCCACATATCGCAAATGTAACTTAAGAATTGTGCCAACTCATGTGGGATATACTCGAGCACCAGTCCTTAGTCCAGATCTCTCATATACGGTTATCACGCCTTCGGCGCCATAAAAATAAAAAATAAAAAATAAAAACTCTTGAAGGGTCGACAGTTCCTGTCGGACGAGAATGTACAACAGACAGTTACGGACGTGTCCACGTTTTACGAAACTGGTATCTGCAATCTGGTGCGTCGCTGGGATGATTGGCTCACTGCTCATAGCGTTCTGCCTGATTGGCATACCGATTCTGAACTTCACGGCCTACGAAAGGAAAATATTTTGATCGCCGCTTATAGAAAATAACAATGGTCCCGTCACACTCGCTGCGACACTACTGACGATATCCTCGTCTCTGATGAACACCTGCCGTCGAGTACAACACTCTGGATTGTGTTACTTAAGAAGTCTTCGAGCTATTTCTGGAATAATGATGCGGCTCCCCAGGAATTTCGCTCCAGTGTCGACCTTTTCATCGTAGAGTAGTATTTGCAACCTACTTCCTCAGTTATTTGCAGGATATGCCTGTGTTCCATCCTCTGCCTTTCTCTACAGTTTTTACGCTCTACAGCGTCCTCTAGTCCCACGGAGGTTATTCCCTGATGTGTTAAAAGATGCCCTGCCATCCTGTCCCTTCTTCTTGTCAGTGTTTTCCATATATTCCTTTCATCGCCGCTTTTGCAGAGAAACTCCTCATTCCTTACCTTACCGGTCCACAGAGGTTTTAACATACGTCTGTAGGACCACTCTCAAACGCTTCGATTCTCTTCTGTTCCTTTATCCCCACAGTCCTTGTTTCATTACCATACAATGCTGTGCTCCAAACGTACATTCTCAGAAATTTCTTTCTCAAATTAAGGCCTGTATTTGATACTAGAAGACTTCTCTTGGCCAGGAATGCCCTTTTTGCCAGCGCTAATCTGTTTTTTATGTCCTCCATGCTCAGTCCATCATGGCTTACTTTGCTTCCATTCTAGCATAAATCCTTAACTTCGTCTACTTCGTGATACATTTCTGATGTTAAGTTTCTCCCTGTTCTCATTTCTTCTACTTCTCACTACTTGCTGGAGCTAGTTACTTTAATTGGACACACTTCTGCGCGATCGCCGCTTGCTAGTTATTTTACGGCCGCAGTTTCTGACAGAAAGGTATAATCGGTAGAACATAATATTTTCCTAGCGGACTAATGTTTGAACTCCAGTAAGTATATGTCATTTCGCAAATATGACGTAGCGCAGCACCAACAGGTAAGAATTTTTACATTTTTCTGTTTAATTCCTACGGTCGCAAGTTCGAATCCTGCCTCGGGCATGGATGTGTGTGATGTCCTTAGGTTAGTTAGGTTTAAGTAGTTCTAAGTTCTAGGGGACTAATGACCTCAGATGTTATGTCCCATAGTGCTTAGAGCCAATCTGTTTAATCCGTCTATAGATTCGTGATATATTTAACAGGTTCTCCTGGAGTGTAAAAACTCAGCAACCGCCAATTGCTAGATTAGAGAATAAACAGACCTCCGCCTGTTGCCAACGCATAGAAAAGCTATGAATAAGTTACAGGACGAGTTGAATGGCATGAACTGCGCAACGAATACAGAATATGGATTTTGAGTAAACCGAAGAGAGACTAAAGTAATGATAATATCACAACTGGGACCACTAAAGAGACGAACTGAAGGAATTCTCCCTCGAAAATCAAAGGACAGTCAAATGAAAACGAGACAGATAGAGAAAGATAAGTAAGCCGCTTATTATTTCAAATGTATTCATCATAACAATACATTTATCCCGCTGTGTAACAAGGTGGTCAGTGGCTTCAGGGAAAAAGTTTGCGTCTGATGACGTTACAACGACTGTACACAGGCGTGCACTTCTTCTACGGCCACAAATGTCTTCTTTCGGGTCTCGACATATATTGAAATCGCATGGGGAGATATCGGGACTCTGTAGAGGATGAGTAAGGGCTTCCCAGCGAAACTTTTGAAGCGTAGTCGAAACAGCCTTGACAACACCCGAGCAGGCATTATTATACATGTTCTCTTGGTTATTTTCGTGAATATCATCTTTTACTTTTTCATTGACTACCTTTAAATATTCTTTGTTTAAAGGGTGAGTATTTCATTGTGCAAATTGCTTAAGTATTTTAATTTAAAATATTGTTTTGTGGAATCAATCATATGAAGCTTTTCATCTTAGGCCGTGAATTTATTTCTATTTGTGCTTTGAGTTTTTTATTTGTTCTTTTCTAGAACTATAATTTTTATTTTAGGTATTTTTAATTTAATAATTGATTATAGAGTTTTTGTTGATTGAGAACTTTTTAATTTGAATGGTTCTATGGTTGTTATAACTTTAATTTTGGATTGAATATCTCTTATTTTTATATCTTTTGTTATGTATATTTCTTCTTTAGTGATTTACTATAGAGAGGATTATATATCAGGAGAAAAGAATATAACTCGTTTTATTATTATTGTTTTAATATTTATTCTTTCTGTAGGTTTTTTAATTATTAGTCCTAAATTGATTAGAATTTTGTTGGGATGAGATGGTTTGGGTATGGTTTCTTATTGTTTCGTAATTTATTATCAAAATGTAAAATCTTATAGTGCTGGTATATTAACTGCACTTTCTAATCGTATTGGTGATATTACTTTAAATCCTATTGCTTTAATGTTAAATTTTGCTGGTTGAAATTATATTTATTATTATGATTTCATTTCTAATTCTTTTGAAATAAAGCTTATTAATATATTAATTGTTTTGGCGGGTATAGCTAAGAGAGCTCAAATTCCCTTTTCTTCTTGACTTCGTGTTGCTATGGCTGCTCCTACTCCTGTTTTTGCTCTAGTTCATTCTTCTACTCTTGTTACTGCTCGGGTTTATTTATTAATTCGGTTTAGATCAATATTACATACTTATAATTCTGGTTGATTTTTACTTTTAATTGGTTGTATAACTATATTTATGGTTGGATTGGGTGCCAATTTTGAATTTGATTTAAAGAAGATTATTGCTCTTTCTACTTTAGGACAACTTGGTTTAATAATAAGAGTTTTGGCTATAGGTTATCCAAAGTTTACATTTTTTCACTTATTGGCTCACGCTTTATTTATGGCATTGTTATTTATGTGTGCAGGTTCAATAATTCATAATTTAAAGGATTCTCAGTATATTTGTTTTATAGGCTCAATTGTTAATTTTATACCTTTAACTTCTGTTTGTTTTAATGTTTCTAGTTTATCCTTGTGTTGTATGCCTTTTTTGGCACGGTTTTATTCAAAGGACATAATTCTTGAAATGGGTTGTTTAAGATGAATTAATTGTTTAATTTTTTCCTATATTTTTTCTACTGGTTTAACTGCTTGTTATTCTTTTCATTTATTTTATTATTCAATATCTGGGGATAATAATTTTTATTCTAGATTTTCTTTTGATAATAAGGGCTATTATATTTCATTTGGTATGATTGGTTTATTATTTGTAGCCTTTTTTGGTGGTAGTCTTGTATCTTGATTAACTTTTCCTATTCTTCATATGATTGCTTTACCTTATTATTTAAAGTTTTTGACAATTACAGTTGTTTTTTTAGGTGCTTATTTGGGCTATCTTATTTCTAAGATTGATTTTTCTGATAACTTGTTTCCTTTAAGTATGCTTTCTTTTGTTAGATTTGCGGATTCTGTGTGATTTGTACCTTTTCTTTCAACTAAGTTTGTTAGGTATGTTCCTTTAAAGTTGGGTTATTATTCACTAAAATCATTTGATTATGGTTGAAGTGAGTTATTTGGTGGCCATGGTTTTTTATAGATTATTTATTTATTTAATTGGTTATATGCAAGTGGATATGCTTGATATGCGCTTCATTTTTTGCAAACTGTCCACTTATCTTTGTGCGTTAACTGTGGTACTGTGTGCCAGAAAGTCAATGAGCAGGAGATCTTTGTAGTCAAAGAAAAAAGTCATCATGATTTTCACGGAGCTGGTGTGCCTGCTGTTTGGATTATGCCGGAGGAGTTTCGCTCTAAGGCCTTGTACACCCTCCATACAGTCCTGATCTCTGCCCATGTCATTTGCATATTTTTGGAGCCCTGGAGAAAGACATTCGCGGCCGTCGATTTGCTTCGGAAAAAGAGGAGCACGCCTGGTTATAAGCATGATTCTGTACAAAACCGCCAATATTTTTCTGAAAGGCCTTGACCGTATTGTTCCACAATGGGATAAAGATGTTAAGTGTTATGGCAATATTTCTGGAATAGTAAACGGGCTACTTACTATTTTCTATTTGTGTCGTTTTTCTTTGATTGCCCCTGTAGCACATGACAACTGAAGTTCAAAACAGAACATAAAATGTATTTCGTTCCATCTTGGTGTAGTGATATTCCGTATTTGAATGCGGATGGCCCTCTGGGACCGTTGTAACTGGAAGTTCGTAATTAATGACTTTTGACTTGGGCTGAAATAACTAAGAAGGTGAAACTACTTAATTTATTTAATTCTGAAACTGCTGACTGAAACTGAACGTAACAGAGCCTACTTTCTTATCACTTATTGTTGTCATTTCAACACTGACCCACAATATCCTAGCGCAACGCAATCTAACTGCTGAAAAAATGGTAACCTGACTTCAAATTATTGATACAACAGTATGACCCTCTGTTAGAAGAAATCCTAACAATAACCCGTACATATCATAAGTCACTTACCTCACAAAATCTTCATTACACGAATTACTGCAATGCAGCAACCGCCAATACAGCCACCTAAATAAGAGCTTCTAACTACTATAGGCTCTAATTACTGATGGGCATGTGGTTAGCAAAGGAAAGATTTTGTTACAAAGCAAACAATGTATTTTTTACCTTAATAATGTGACATCCAGTACAAAAAATATATAATCGTCCGTAACATCCAGTTCCAAAAATTATATAATCATTAATAACATTCAATCTCCAAGTCTGACGCGTCCAGATCGTCCGCTTTCCCTAACACTTCAAACCTCTAACCTTCATCAATATTAACTACTCACTTCCAACCTCCATCATTATTGGCTGTTCACCTCCAACTGCTATCACCACTGACTGTTACCTTCCAACTGCTAGTCCGAACACCCACAGAGTCTCTTACAGAGTGAACACAGCGCTGTCAGAGTTATTAATGCAAAGCGCTGCTTAGCGCTGCCAACATACAAACACATAAACAGCCTACTTACGTAGTGTACGGCTGTTTACGGTTTGCGTCCGAGGTCCTGTTCTGCGCTGCTGTGTCCATCGTCTCCTACAAGAGGTTGCCTTTTAGTATGCTTTATGCGGTATCATGCCTTCTAGACGAATGCATTCTGGCAGACAATTTCTGATCTTTTACCACAACGTGATGATGCCCTATCAGGGCGAAACGATTCGGTCTTAAGTTAATAAAGATCATCCTGCAGATTACGACTGGTTTTTAAATATTACATAAAAGCAGATTAGTAACTGCAAAGAGGGCATATCTGGCCAAGAGTAGTCTGCTGGTATCAAATATCTGCCTTAATCTGAGGAATAAATTTCTAATATTGTATGTTTGCAGCACAGCATTGTGTGGTAGTGAATCATGAACACTGGGAATAGAATCGATGCATTTGAGATGTGATATTATATGAGGATGTTGAAAGTGGGTGGATTGATAAGACAGTGAAGGAGAAGGCGGAATCGATGAAGAAAGAAACATACGGAAAACACTGACAAGAAGAAGGAAAATGACGCAACATGTGTTAACACGTCGGGGAGTAATGTCCATGGTACTAGAGGGAGGTGAGGCGAGTAAAAACTGTAGAGGAAGACAGAGATTGGAATACATACAACACAACAATTGAGGATGTAGGACGCAAATGCTACTTTCAGATGAAGATGTTAGCACGCGAGAGGCAATCCTAAAAATTTTACTTGATTCGACCAAACGTATCCTGCTGTGACATGATCGGAAAACATTCTGCACCGTATACAATTAGCATAAACGATCTTAAACGCCAAGAAATTAAAAGTGTCAGATGCTAATAGGAAATATTTCCACATTGTGCACAAAGCAGTCACAATAAAGACAGTGCAGCCTGCGTACCTCATTTGAGTACTACGGCAAGTATTAGTGGCCGGATATTTTCGCCATCCGTATCGATCGTCGAGCTGAGTCTGTAGGAGCCGTTAATTAGTGAGAATGGACCGCACGCCGTTAATAAAAGGAGAGATTTGGCTGCAGTGAGAACAAAGTGGCGAGGTGTTGCGTCTCTTAGCACTGCTGTGGTGAAGTTTGGTGGCTCCTCATACGTTGGCAGCGCTAGGCGTGAGGCAGAGGGAGAAAGGGAGAGAGAAAGGAGGAGACGGAGAGTGACAGTTAGAGGGAGAGGAAGAGATAGAGGGAGGGAGAGGAGAGGGAAATGCTTTGCAACAAATGAAACGCTAGTGGGTGGTGCTAAGCACGTGATTATCACCTGTATCTCATTTTTTTTTTACTTTTTCACTCTAATTTCCATTATTCATCGCGTTATACTCGCAGCGGCTTGCATGAAACGTCGCATGTTTTCCGACTGGCAATTATTTTTGTATTCCGTAAGATAACAGGTACAAAGCAGGGCTTTTACGTGTAGCACGTCGTCAGTTTTACAAAGGCTACATGCTTCGTATCAAATGTGCCAAAGCAGCGATTACTCACAGTGACGCAAATTGCAATTTCAGCTGTAAATAATACTAAGCAGCGAGTAAACAGTTACCAGAACTTTACGTATCTAAGATGAAATAAGGAAAACGGATTACTCTAATTGCTTCCTTCGTGACGTCTAATCTGTTATTTTGTAAACCCCTTACATACACTCTAAAAAGCCACGCACGACGAAATAGTTATACGAATGGGACGAAAATCGGCAGACGTGATTCATGTAGACATACGAGCAAATGATTACAATTCAAGAAAATTTGGATGAATTATTCAAGATAAACGGCTTCACAAATTTAGCAAGTCAATAAAGCTCTGATCCACCTTTGGCCCTTATGCAAGAGGGTATTCGAGTTTCCATTGCCGTGCGGGTTTAGCCGAGCGGTCAAGGGCGCTGCAGTCATGGCCTGTGCGGCTGATCCCGGAGGAGGTTCGAGTCCTCCCTCGGGCATGGGTGTGTGTGTTTGTCCTTAGGATAATTTAGGTTCAGTAGTGTGTAAGCTTAGGGACTGACGACCTTAAGCAGTTAAGTCCCTTAATATTTCACACACATTTGAACATTTTTGAACTTGCCATTGATTGATAGAGTTACTGGTTGCCAAATTATGTCCAATTGGCGCGTCATATCGTCAGATGCTTGGCGGACCCCGCCCTGCTCCAAAAGTTCTGAAAGGAGGAGAGATCCGACAACTACGCTGGCCAAGGTAGGTTTAAGCAAGCGCACGCGGAGGGTCTTGTATACCCACATTAACGATGTTCTGTCCTAATCCAGTTGTGATCTGAGTAGAAGGAAAACAATGCCTGTATGCCTCTGCGCACTCCCCATGCTTTCTTATGCTTAAGCCTACGTGAGATATAAAATGGCGGTAATAATTTTTCTCAAAATGGCTCTGAGCACTATGGGACTCAACTGCTGTGGTCATCAGTCCCCTAGAACTTAGAACTACTTAAACCTAACTAACCTAAGGACATCATACACATCCATGCGCGAGGCAGGATTCGAACCTGCGACCGTAGCAGCCGCACAGTTCCGGACTGCGCGCCTAGAACCACGAGACCACCGCGGCCGGCAATAATTTTTCTCACCACTCTTTCCATTACCTGTTCTCTACCCAGAATTACCGTCACGTGGCCTACCCTCAAAAATCAAATCAGTTGCCAAATTTCGTGTTCGCATATATCCGACGTGCCGCCACATAATTATTTATACCCTCACTCCCATGGCACTGTCACACAATCTGATAATCAGTACCTATGCAGGGTGGCCCACGAGGAATGGTCAATATTCAGGGATATGACAGGAACGAAGGAAAATACACCTTGTAAGAGGTATGAGCACGTGTTCATCTTCGATACTGTGAAACAAATGCCCTCTACGGCACAAGATTCTGATATTATGTAAAGTACACCAGTGGCAAAAACAGTCAATACCGTCACTGAGCGATAACGATGGAAATGTTACCAGTGATGGTGCCACTAAAGCGGGGTTACTAAAGATAGTTTTCCGTAATTCCTTTACGAAAGAAGACGAAGTAAACATTCCAAAATTCCAAACCAGAACAGCTGTTAGCATAAGTCACATAAAAGTAGATATCTTAAGTGTTGCGAAACATCTCAAATCACTTTAGAAAGGCAAGTCTTCCGGTCCAGATGGTATACCAATCACGTTCCTCTCAGAGTATGCAGACTCAATAGCGCCTTTCTTATCAAAAACCGCTCACTTGACGAAAAGTCTGTTCCTAATGACTGGAATGTAACACAGGTCACACCAGTATTCAAGATGGGAATTAGGAGTAACCCACTGACCTCAATTTGCAGTAGGACTTTGGAGCATATGCTATACTGGAACGTTATGAATCACCTTGAAGAAAATGACTTATTGATACATAACCAACACGGATTCAGACTCAAATGGCTCTGATCACTATGAGACTAAACATCTGAGGACATCAGTCCCCTAGAACTTATAACTTCTTAAACCTAACTAACCTAAGGCCATCACACTCATACCTGCCCGAGGCAAGATTCGAACCTGCGACCGTAGCGGTCACGTGGTTCCAGACTTATGCACGTAGAACCGCTCGGCCACACCGGCAGGCCAACACGGATTTTGAAAACATTGTTCTTGTGCAACACAGCTAGCTCTTTATTCCCATGAAGTAATGAGTGATGTAGACAACGCATCTCAGAACTATTCCATATTCCTAGATTTCCAAAAGGCCTTTGATACCGTTCCTCCAAGCCACTATTAATCAGATTACGTGCATATGGTGTATCGTCGCAGCTGTGTAACTGGATTCGTGAATTCCGCTCAGAGAGGTCACAGTTCGTAGTGATAGCCCGAAAATCATCGAGTAGAACAAAAGTGATATCTGGCGTTTCGCAAGGTAGTGTCCCAGGCTTTCTGTTGTTACTGATTTATATAAATGATCTAGGTGATAATCTGAGAAGCCCCCTCAGATTGTTTGCAGATGACACTGTAATTTACCGTCTAGTAAAATCATCAGACGATCAGTTCCAATTACAAAATGATCTAGAGAGAATTTCTGTATGGTGCGAAAAGTGGCAATAAGCACCAAACAAAGAATAGTGCGAGTTTATCCACACGGGGACTGTGGTGTCACCGCCAGACACCACACTTGCTAGGTGGTAGCCTTCAAATCGGCCGCGGTCCGGTAGTATACGCCGGACCCGCGTGGCACCACTATCAGTGATTGCAGACCGAGCGCCGCCACACGGCAGGTCTACAGACCCTTTCTAGCACTCGCCCCAGTTGTACAGCCTACTTTGCTAGCGATGGTTCACTGACAAATTACGCTCTCATTTGCCGAGACGATAGTTAGCATAGCCTTTAGCTACGTTATTTGCTACGACCTAGCAAGGCGCCATTATCAGTTACTATTGATATTGTAATTCATGTACCGTCAAGACCGACGTTCATCCTTAATGGATTAAAGTTAAGTATTCCACCAGCTACGTCCGTGTTTCTAAATTCTAATTTCCTTGTCCTGTTCCAGACATCGTGCCAGCCTTTGTGAGCTAAATCGTGTGCCTTTCGGCCTCCTCTAGTAACACGGTGTTGGCTCTCCTGCCAACCACAACATTGGCGACGAGGCAAAACCGCGTTCTTCTCTAAACTGCCCTGATTTACTTGTGTAATGGCTTCGCCACAATCTCCAGATGTACTGTCCGAATTTTATCGCCTACAGAATCAGCAGACGCAGGCCTTACTGGATGCCCTTGGTTAGCTCGTCCAGGGTAAACGTGTGATGGAAAACGATGCGGCAGCAGCCGCTTAACTGCTAACGCAGCCACAACACGCTGTTGCACCAACTTTTCGACCTTTTGATGATGCACTGGAAAGCTGGATGGAGTGGTCACGCCAATTTTGATTCCATCTCGCCGCCTACAGAATTCAAGGTAACGAGCGGCAGCCTTTTTTGTTGTCTTCGGTCGGCGTGAGTACGTACCGTGTGATAGTCAAATTATTTCCCCGACGCGACGTAGCAACTGTGTCCAACGAAGAAATTTTTTCTGTATTAGATGCATATTTCACAGAATCAGTCAATGTACTTGCGAAAAGGTATATATTCTTTCGTACAAAACGTACGGCAGGTCAGACTAATCGGGAGTGGGTTGCAACCTTGCCAGGCCTTACTAGGTATTGTTCTTTTGAGTGTCAATGTGGACTCCCTTATTCAGATACTATGGTACGTGATGCAATTAGACAGAACGTTTCTTATGTTCGCATAAGGGAACAGATTTTGAAACTAGTCAATCCCTCCCTTCAACAAGTGATGGACATATTAGATCGGCAGGACACACTTGACTTTGATCAGGACGAATTTGAAACTTCACCAGCAGTGTGTCAGGTTAACCGGCCCGCCGGGCGAGCTGCACGGAGCAGTAAACAGCCCTCGCGCCCGGCCGCGCCGCTGCCCCCAGGCTCTCAGCCACGTGTGCTGCGCTGGCAAGCTAATGCAGTGATCAGATCATGCCCGCGGTGTGCTACTAATCATTCGCGTGAGAATTGCCCGTCACGCTTTTATTGTAATAAAAAAGGACATGTTCAGAGTGTTTTCCAGAAAAAGCTCAGATCGGAAGCTCAAAACCGTTCCAGGCCCTTTGCTTCGCGCCGGAATCGGAATCGAACCAAGGATACTCAGGCTCGCGAAACTTTGCCCGTGGAAATTCATGTAGTTCATTCCACTCCGCCCAGTGCCACTCTCTCTAACAGTGACTGTGTTCGTCTCAAAAATAGTGTGCGTCGAAATCGTCGGAACTCCCGTCAAGTCGGAAGTAATTCTGTACCAGTGTTGCACGAGACAGTCGCTCTTGTCGGCAGCAGAACAATAAACTTTTTGTAGACTTGTACATTAACGGTAAAGTGATACCATTCCAGCTCGATAGCGGAGCTGCAGTTTCACTGATCAATCAGTACACGTACAAACAGCTGGGCACACCTCCGTTGCGAGCCGCAAATATTAAATTAACTAGTTATTCAGGTCAAGATATCCCTATGTTAGGACAGTGTAGCCTTCTTGCAACATACAAAGGCCAAACAAAACTTGTCATTTTACGTCCTTCGTTCTTCTTCTGCAGTAACTTGTTTGCATTCGATTTATTTCAGTTGTTTAACCTGTCTATAGTAAATCAGGTCCTCTCAGTGAACCAGACTGTGCCTTCAGGCAGTGTTTCTCGTCTATGTGAAGAATTTGCAGACATTTTTGCACCGGGCCTCGGTTGCGCTAAGAACTATAAAGCACATTTGGAACTGAAAGTAAACGCGCAACCGAAATTTTTCAGAGCGCGCAATGTTCCCCACGCATTGCGTGATGAGGTCGCAAAAACATTACACGATTTGGAATCACAAGGAGTAATTGAACGTTTGCAGGCTTCTCTCTGGGCATCACCCTTAGTAATTTTGCCAAAACCTTCCGACAATTTGAGACTTTGTGTGGACTTCAAGGCAACAGTGAATCCACAACTAGTGATTGCAACTTTTCCTTTACTCCTTCCGGAAGATCTTTTTGACAAACTGTGCCCTGGTAATTATTTTTCGAAGTTGGACCTAGCAGATGCGTACTTGCAAATACCGGTGGACGAAGAATCCCAGCGCGTTTTGGTGGTTAACACGCATCTTGGTTTGTATCGATTCAAACGACTGCCATTCGGGTGTGCATCCGCCCCTGCATTGTTTCAGCAATATCTACAAACTGTTTGTGCGGCGGTCCCTACTGCAGCAAATTGTCTGGACGATATTGTGATCTCCGGAAAGACGGAAGAAAAACATTTGGCCAATCTCAGAACATTACTTCAGGTCTTGCGACAAAATGGTCTTCGCTTGCGGAAGGACAAATGTGTGTTTTTTGCTCGTGACTTGGGACATGAAAATGCCCAAGGCATATATCCCAGTCCAACGCACCTTTGTGCCATACAATACTTGCCTTCGCCGCAGAATTTGAAGCAGCTACAGAATGTGCTGGGAAAAATTACGTATTATAACAGATGTGTGCCACATGCCTCTTCCATTTCAGCTCCGCTTCATCGCTTACGCCGTAAAGGTGTTCCGTTCGTCTGGACGACGGAATGCGAACGCGCCTTTCGCCACTTGAAATCGGCGTTGCTTTCCAATACTTGCCTTACGCCATTCGATCCCCAGAAGCCCATTTTGTTGATGGTGGATGCATCGGATTTCGGTATCGGTGCTGTGCTTGCGCACAAAGATGGATCTCACGATCGCCCTATTGCCTTTGCGTCCAAATTGCTCTAGTCTGCTCAATGAAATTATTCACATATCGAGAAAGAAGCATTGGCTCTCGTATTTGGTGTTACAAAGTCTCATGATTTCTTGTATGGTCGTCACTTTACCATAATCACAGACCACAAACCTTTGACATTGCTTTTTCATCCGACCAAGCCTGTACCTCCACGTACAGCGCAGAGAAATTCATTCGCTGGTCGCAGTACTGCTACGATATCTTGTATCAGTCCACTGCTAAGCACGGAAACGCCGATGCGTTGTCCCGCTTGCCTGTTGCTGAGGATAGGGCATTCGATTCCTCCGAACTTGCTTGCATGTTCATTGATGGCGCGGCCGAATCGTTTCCGATTGATTTTCGTCTTGTGGCTACAGCCACAGCTGCCGACCCTGTCCTTGCTCCCGTTCTGCGTTTTGTTGCTACGCAATGGCCCCTGTCAAAGTCACGGATCGGGGACCCGTTGGTTAACCGATTTTTTGCTCACAAGGAGAGACTTTTTGTACGACGTGGTGTTTTGCCGTTGCGTTCTGATAATGATCAGTCCAGGGTCGTGGTACCACGTTGGTTACAGTACTCTGTCTTACAGCTTCTCCACCAAGGACATTGGGGTATAGTGAGAACGAAACAGCTTGCTCGTCAGCACTGTACTTGGTTCGGAATCGATACCGCGATTACGAATATGTGCTCTTCTTGCATGGTGTGTGCCGAACAACAGTCAGCACCACCGCGGAAATTCTTTGCATGGCCAAAAGCCACTTCCCCTTGGCAACGCTTACACATCGATTTTGCTGGTCCGTTCTGGAATGCTCGATGGTTGGTTGTGGTAGATTCATTCAGTAATTTTCCTTTTGTTGTCCGGATGTCTTCCACGACGTCATCTGCCACCATCCAAGCGTTATCTGCTATCTTTTGCACTGAAGGTCTACCACAGACAATTGTTTCCGACAATGGCCCACCATTCATGTCCGCAGAATTTCAGTCATTCTGCAAGGCCAATGGTATTCAACATCTGACGTCCGCGCCGTTTTCGCCACAGTCAAACGGTGCCGCTGAACGATTGGTCAGCACTTTCAAGTCACAGATGTTGAAGTTAAAAGAGTCACATTGTCGGGAGGACGCGTTATTGCTCTTTTTGTCCTCGTATCGCTCTCAGCCCCGAGATGGTCGCTCGATTGCTCCACGGTCGCCATCATCGAACCTTGATGTCTTTGCTACATCCGCCGCATCAGGTTCCTGTGCAGCGGTAGACACCTGCTTTTGCTCCCGGCGACGCTGTCTACTATCGCCACTATCGAGGTTCACGGCGTTGGCTCGAAGGGCGCATCCTTCGCTGCCTCGGCGCGTCATGTATCTGGTGTTGGGGGCCTCTGGTGAGGTGCGCCAGCATCTCAACCAGCTGCGCCTCTGTCGGCGCACGGGATCTACCGCTCGCCGTCTGCTTTCAGCGCTGGTGCCGTCCGGTCAGCGCCCCGGGAACCCATCTACTGGCTCGCCTCAGCCCCAGGTGTTACCGACGCTGCCTTCCATTTTGCCCCATGGCGACGCGACGCCGCCGCCGCCGCCGCCTGTTCTCCTGCCGGCGACGCCCGCAGTGGACGCGTCGCTGCAACCGCCGGGCGCCTCCCTGGGTCACGCTTCGCCGATCGCTTCCCGTGACCAGTTGTCCTCCAACATGGAACTCTTGCGCGCTCCGGACCATATGTCGTGTTCGCCCGTCGGGTGCCCCGGCCCGATGGAGATCGACCCTTCGGCCCCTCCTGTCTCTCTACGGACGCATACACCGCATGTTGGCGTGCACCCTGGAGCAGGTTTTCAGGCGTTTCCTAACTCCCCGCGGTCCGAATGGCAGAGTGCCGGGGGCACAGCCTCGCCTGTTGTTACACTTCCCACCTCGTCGCATACGTCAACATGGGGTCCTCCCCGCGGCGGGTGGAAGCCTCATGCCACAACCGTACGCCGATTTGCGGGGGAGGAATGTGGTGTCACCGCCAGACACCACACTTGCTAGGTGGTAGCCTTCAAATCGGCCGCGGTCCGGTAGTATACGTCGGATCTGCGTGTCGCCACAATCAGTGATTGCAGACCGAGCGCCGCCACACGGCAGGTCTAGAGAGACTTCCTAGCACTCGCCCCAGTTGTACAGCCGACTTTGCTAGCGATGGTTCACTGACAAATTACGCTCTCATTTGCCGAGACGATAATCAGCATAGCCTTCAGCTACGTTATTTGATACGACCTAGCAAGGCGCCATTGTCAGTTACTATTGATATTGTAAATCATGTACCGTCAAGACTGACGTTCATCCTTAATGGATTAAAGTTAAGTATTCCACCAACGACGTCCGTGTTTCTAAATTCTATTTTCCTTGTCCTGTTCCAGAACTCACGCCAGCCTTCGTGAGCTAAATCGCGTGCCTTTCGGCCTCCTCTAGGAACACGGTGTTGGCTCTCCTGGCAGCCACAACAGGTACTAAAAGAAATCCGATAAATTTTGGGTATAGGATAAACTGCACAAATCTAAGGGTTGTCAATTAGGCTAAATACCTAGGAATTACAATTACGAGCAACTTAAATTGGAAAGACCACATAGATAATATAGCGGGGATGGGGAAACAAAGACAGCGCTTTGTTGGCAGAACACTTACAAGATGCGACAAACCCTTAAAGAGACAGTCTACATTACACTTGTCCGTCCTCTGCTGGAATATTGCTGCTCGGTATGGGACCCTTACCAGGTAGTATTGACAGAGGACATCGGAGAAGTGCAAAGAAAGGCACCTCGTTTCGTGTTATTACGCAATAGGGGTGACAGTGTAATTGACATGATACGCGAGTTGGAGTGGCAGTCACTGAAAGAAAGTCGGCTTCTTTGCGGCGATATCTATTTACAAAATTACATTCACTAACTTTCTCTTCCGAATGCGGTAATATTTTTGACACCCACATACGTAAGGAGAAATAATAAAATAAGAGAAATCAGAGCTCGAACGGAAAGATTTAGGTGTTCCTTTTTCCCCTCGCGCCATTCGAGAGTGGTATGGTAGAGAGGTAGTATGAAATGGTTCAATGAACCCTCTGCCAGGCACTTAAGTGTGAAGTGCAGATTAACCATGTAGATGTAGATGTAGAATTGGTCACAGCTGTTAACTGTTTTGCTTCGAGTGGTCGTTCCTGCCATATCCCTGCATATCGAACATTCCTCCTGAGTCACCCTGGGGGAACAGTTTCATGTCAGTGGTGCTCTGTCATTTCAACAAACAAAATATTTCGTCGCGTGTAGATCCATATCTGCCGTATTTCACTGATAAAAGTGTTGTGAATATAGGTCGGAAACTGTGTTATTAACATGTATATTCAAACACTAACATACGAGAAGCGATCAATAAGTAATGCAACACATATCTTTTCTGAGAGCAGGTTGGTTTTATTCAGGATTCTAATATGCCATGTTATTTCCCCCTCTTTTGGGTACAAAACTCTATTTTTCGACATAATCTCCGTTCAACACGACGACGTTCCGCCACCTTACTGGGAAGGCCAGTATGCCCACAAGGTACCACTCTAGTGGTCTACGCCGGTGCCAAAGTTCTGCTGTTTCAATAACCTCTCTTCCATCCACGCACTACTTCCTTCATTGGAGCAAACAGTTGTAAGCCGAATGGCGCGATACCTGGAGTGGACTTACAACGGTACAGCCTCCCCCAGAATTCATGATAAGTGTCCGATACCACCTTTTTTTATATATGCATCCGGATAGTTATCGGACAATTCAGTGTTTGCTAAGGCCTTGTATGTGTGTCTTATATATATATATATATATATATATATATATATATATATCATTCTGTTCTATTTAATAAAAAACTTCATATTCGTTGCGAAAACATATGGAGTGTTCTGGAAGGACGTGCGTTGTCATAATTATCGGTGGATTATTATCATTGATAAAATTATGTACATATACTAAATTAAGTAACTAATCAAGAAATTGAAGTAATAAGTCCTTAGAAATAAATAACTAGAGACTGCAGAGATATTACTATGAAAAATCAATGCTTCTAATTAACAAAGTGGTAATCTAAAAATCCAGTAACAGAAGACCCCACTGTCTTGAGAAACAGCTTAAAAGTTATTAACAAGCAAAGAATTTTCATTTGTTATTTACTTTTATGTCTTCCTCTGTAATTAATATTCTTTCTAATTTTATTTCGATTAAACTGTGTAATTGTTTATATCTCACAGTTTTCTTTTTCCAGAATTTGAGGCCTTATTTGTGGATTTTATGTATGTAATCAGATAAAGCACGAGCTCTGTACTACCACTGAATACTAGTAACCAAATACAACCTGTAATTAATTACGTAACTAAAATAATACGAGACATTATTGTAATTAAAGTTCAGAATGATTTACTTATGGAAAACTAAAGAATTACGATAAAAGATTGTCATTGAATATTGAATTTTGTACCTTATTCGGCTGTGACATCAGTTTCTTTACGTTTTGTAAATTTTAATTGCAACATCAAAATTGTACAAAAATTAATAATGCTTTATCTTGGAAGTTATTGTTAAAATTCTATATAAAGCAATGCAGAGATGCTGCGAGTAGTCAGTGTTTGAAGGTACTTTTGGAAGTGAAAGAGGTCAGTGAAGTCTGTGTTTTGTTTACATGACGAGTGTGCAGTTCGGATGTCAATTAATGTGAATAAATGTTGTGAATCATGCAAAATTTCGCATTCATTCATCAGTGGACCAGGCAGAAGAAACTTAAGTAACATTCAAGATGAGTCGTTACAGACTGTTGAGCAGAACAGAAAGGACACTCTAATGCAGTTGTAAGCTGTTCCCAGATGCAGAGTTTTGTGTGAAACCATACGTTGTCACAGGGAACGAGAAGTTCATTTGTATTTTTGTGGTGACGAGCACGTTGAAATTGTTTCTCCAATTTCCTAAGGGTAGCACAATACACTTCACAGTTAACCGTAGTATCGTGATGGAGAACAGCAAACAGAATTACTCCTTCAGGCTTCCGGAAGACCATCATCATGGCTTTGTCAGCGTCTTTGAACCTTTCCTTCGGGAGAGAGGTGGTACGGCGCTACTCCGTACATTGCTATTGTGTTTCCGGTTCGAAGTGATGAACCTATGTTTCATCCCCTGTGACGATATTCGACAAAAATTGCCACGATCAGCCTTGAAACGCGCAATAAATTCCCTGCAGATGGTCCTTCCATGCTCTTTATGCTCTTCTGTTTGGCGGCGAGGACCCTAGCGGTCACGCACCTTTGAGTACCACAGCTGATGGATGAGTGTTTCAGCACTACCAACAGAAACGTTCAGTTGTGCAGCGAGGTGCTTGATTGTGATCCGTCAATCACCTCGAATGAGACTGTCCGCACGCTCCAACATCGCAGGAGGCATAGCGGAGTGCGGTCAGCCGGCACGCGGGAGACTGACAGGTTTGTGCTACCTTTCTTAGATGATAACAGGTGCCTCGCCCAACGACTCGCCGTGCTTTCGTTCACTGACAGGTCTGCCTAGATCACATTGTGCAAGTACTTATGAATATTTGTGATGATCTGCTTCATCGCGAAAAAAAAAAATCTTTGGCAGCTCTATGCTTGGAACGCACATGCGTCATAGAAGCAGTGTTGAAAGCTGCATATATCGACTGTAGTGGATGAAGCTGAGATATTCCACGACGTCTCGCAACAAATATCGCATTTTTCCATCCGAAATTGGCAGAGGAAAAAAAATGTTGTGTTGCTTAGTGAACGCCTATCGTACATTTTTCTTTTACACTACTGCCCATTAAAATTGCTACACCACGAAGATGACGTGCTACAGACGCGAAATTTAACTGACAATAAGAAGATGCTGTGATATGGAAATGATTAGCTTTTCTGAGCATTCGCACAAGGTTGGCGCCAGTGACGACACCTACAGCGTGCTGACATGAGGAAAGTTTCCAACCGATTTCTCATACACAAACAGCAGTTGACCGGCGTTGCCTGGTAAAACGTTGTTGTGATGCCTCGTTGAAGGAAGAGAAATACGTACCATCACGCTTCCGACTTTGATAAAGGTCGGATTGTAGCCTATCGCGATTACGGTTTATCGTATCCCGACATTGCGGCTCGCGTTGGTCGAGATCCAATGACTGTCAGTAGAACATGGAATCGGTGGGTTTAGGAGGGTACCACAGAACGCCGTGCTCGATCCCAACGGCCTCGTGTCACTATCAGTCGAGATGACAGGCATGTTATCCGCATGGCTGTAACGGATCGTGGAGCCACGTCTCGATCCCTGAGTCAACAGATGGGGACATATGCATGGCAACAACCATCTGCACGAACAGTTCGACGACGTTTGCAGCAGCATGGACTATCAGCTCGGAGACCATGGCTGCGGTTACCCTTGAAGCTGCATCACGGGAGTAGCACCAGCGATGGTGTATTCAGCGACAAACCTGGGTGCACGAATGGCAAAATGTCATTTTTCGGATGATTCAAGGTTCTGGTCACAGCATCATAATGGTCGCATCCGTGTTTGGCGGCATCTCGCTGAACGCACAATGGAAGCGTCTATTCGTCATCGCCATACTGGTGTATCAACCGGCGTGATGGTATGGGGTGCTATTGGTTATAGGTTTCGGTCACCTCTTGTTCGCATTGACGGCGCTTTGAACAGTAGACACATTTCAGATGTGCTACGACCCGTGGCTCTACCCTTCATTCGATCCCTGCGAAACCCTACATTCCAGCAGGATAATGCACGACCGCATGTTGCAGGTCCTGTACTGGCCTTTCTGGATACAGAAAATGTTCGACTGCTGTCCTGGTCAGCACATTCTCCAGATCTCTCACCAATTGTAAACGTCTGTTCAATGGTGGCCGAGCAACTGGCTCGTCACAATACGCCAGTCACTACTTTTGATGAACTGTGGTATCGTGTTGAAGCTGCATGGGCAGCTGTATCTGTACACGCCATCTAAGCTCTGTTTGACCCAATGCCCAGGCGTATCAACGCCGTTATTACTGCCAGAGGTGGTTGTTCTGGGTACTGATTTCTCAGAATTTATGCACTCAAACTGCGTGAAAATGTAATCACATGTCAATCCTTGTATAATATATTTGTCCAATGAATACCCGTTTATCATCTGCATTTCTTCTTGGTGTAGTAGTTTTAATGGCCAGTAGAGTAATTTGTTATATTCAGTCTTGTCGTTCTACAGAGTTTGGGCATTTCTTAGCTTTGGCACAAAGTACTGTTACCAGTCGATTCGTGTCCTGAAAGCCTCTGCTATTCTTACTATAACTGCCTGGGATGTTGCAGCTCTGATGACATCGTCTTTTTAATTCGACGCTTGTGACAGCCACCGCCTTTCTCTATGGGTCACCCGGACTTAAATCTCTTCAAATAGTCACGAAAGACCGGAGCACAACGCGGTACTTAAACATTTTGTTCCACAACAACGCCTTCCACCTCATCCAACCTTTCAAAAATCTTAGAACTCACAGTACCAGTAAGTCACTTGAACACAACATAGTCACTCGAATACAACACTGAGGAATACTAAAGTAAATCTGATACCGCAAGATGTTTCCGATCTTCCTTTGCCAAGCCTCTCACAGCGGTCAGCGTGCAGTACGGGAACGCAGTCTGCATTCTCTTGCAGTCTCTTATGATGCCCACCACTGTTCTTGGCCAGTTCCCTAACGGTTGCCGCGCCGGGTAGCCGGGCGGTCTTGGACACCTTGTCATGGTTCTCGCGACAGCCCCCGTCGGAGGTTCGAGTTCTCCTTCGGGAATGGTGTGTGTGTTGTTCTTAGCGTAACTTAGTTTGAGTTAGGTTAAGTAGTGCGTAAGCCTAGGGACCGATGACCTCATCAGTTTGGTCCCATAGGAACTTAACCACAAATTTCCAAAATTTCCATTCCCTAAAGACCTACATGACGCACTTTCTTGATAAAACCGCCGAGCATGCCCCCATGTGATTATCTATATTTCTGCGTCGCCAAGAAGGCTACAGCTTGAGAACATCCCTGCTCATGTGTCTCGTGTCCTCAGGAACTCGGCGGCGTCTGTCAGCTGTCTGTCAGCCTTCAAATGGGACACCCCTTTCATAGCGAAGTACAACATGTGTAAAACCTACCTGTTCGCCGACTGTTGCTTTTGGGAAAGTCTTCAGTAACAAGGTGTAGCTTAATTGGAACCCTTTTGTCCAGAGGGTTGGGCTGCAAAGTATTATATTTCTTTAAGATAACAGTCCTTATTCTGGTGCCATTTCTTACTACTTTTATCAGTTAAACACTTCTCAAAATTTAAACCCCTTCTTCTGTATAAGGACCAGTTTCCCCTAAATTCCTTCAGTGATATGTTAATTACCGTGAAGAGTTTTGTAATTTCACTTCGTTGAAACGAAAACCTAAACTGACAGTCCACAAATTCGATATGTACTGTACCATGCTGTGCTGTTGAGAAAATTGCATAAGTAGTGAATATTGATATAGCCTACTTTGGGTAAATCAGTGAATATCTGTATCGTTGGGGTTCCCGTGTTAACAGGCAAAAATCGTTTCGCTTTCACTCAAGTAGAAAATAAGAAAATTGTGTCCAATTTTCCTACGCACGAGACATATCAGAAGATTAGTTCAGTCGCCTGTAGCAGTTACACAACACCATACATGTTTATAAATGGGTATATGGAAAATAGGCTGAAGCTAGAAGACGAAATACTTTTAACACGAACAAGGAAATACTTTTGTTACCTTGACTTGCAACGGTTTCTGATATTTCTTTTAGAAAATTTGACTCATTAATAATTAAGGCAAATGAGCTTCCAAATCATATACACTCGACTCAGAAGTACTATCGAAACAAAGACTAGACAACGCTGTCAACCTTTATCAATAAGTGTAATATGTCTGACGACAGCCTAGTTATGTGCTCAATCTCAGCATATACAAACTGATGTCACCTCTTAGAGTCCGTTCGTATGTGCAGGCTAATCTCAGGACCTGCTGTAGGGATTTTGATCTGGTTTTGACTAATAGATCCACTGATTCACGACGAAGGTTTCTGGTTTTTTTTTTTTTTTTTTCATCAGTCTACTGACTGGTTGGATGCGGCCCGCCACGAATTCCTTTCCTGTGCTAAACTCTTCATCTCAGAGTAGCACTTGCAACCTACGTCCTCAATTATTTGCTTGACGTATTCCAATCTCTGTCTTCCTCTACAGTTTTTGCCCTCTACAGCTCCCTCTAGTACCATGGAAGTCATTCCCTCATGTCTTATCAGATGTCCTATCATCCTGTCCCTTCTCCTTATCAGTGTTTTCCACATATTCCTTTCCTCTCCGATTCTGCGTAGAACCTCCTCATTCCTTACCTTATCAGTCCACCTAATTTTCAACATTCGTCTATAGTACCACATCTCAAATGCTTCGATTCTCTTCTGTTCCGGTTTTCCCACAGTCCATGTTTCACTACCACACGATGCTGTACTCCAGACGTACATCCGCAGAAATTTCTTCCTCAAATTAAGGCCGTTATTTGATATTAGTAGACTTCTCTTTGCCAGAAATGCCTTTTTTGCCATAGCGAGTCTGCTTTTGATGTCCTCCTTGCTCCGTCCGTCATTGGTTATTTTACTGCCTAGGTAGCAGAATTCCTTAACTTCATTGACTTCGTGACCATCAATCCTGATGTTAAGTTTCTGCTGTTCTCATTTCTACTACTTCTCATTACCTTCGTCTTTCTCCGATTTACTCTCAAACCATACTGTGTACTCATTAGACTGTTCATTCCGTTCAACAGATCATTTAATTCTTCTTCACTTTCACTCAGGGTAGCAGTGTCATCAGCGAATCGTATCATTGATATCCTTTCACCTTGTATTTTAATTCCACTCCTGAACATTTCTTTTATTTCCATCATTACTTCCTCGATGTACAGATTGAAGAGTAGGGACGAAAGGCTACAGCCTTGTCTTACTCCCTTCTTAATACGAGCACTTCGTTCTTGATCGTCCACTCTTATTATTCCCTCTTGGTTGTTGTACATATTGTATATGACCCGTCTCTCCCTATAGCTTACCCCTACTTTTTTTCAGAATCTTGAACAGCTTGCACCATTTTATATTGTCGAACGCTTTTTCCAGGTCGACAAATCCTATGAACGTGTCTTGATTTTTCTTTAGCCTTGCTTCCATTATTAGCCGTAACGTCAGAATTGCCTCTCTCGTGCCTTTACTTTTCCTAAAGCCAAACTGATCGTCACCTAGCGCATTCTCAATTTTCTTTTCGATTCTTCTGTATATTATTCTTGTAAGCAGCTTCGATGCATGAGCTGTTAAGCTGATTGTGCGATAGTTCTCGCACTTGTCAGCTCTTGCCGTCTTCGGAATTGTGTGGATGATGCTTTTCCGAAAGTCAGATGGTATGTCGCCAGCCTCATATATTCTACACACCAACGTGAATAGTCGTTTTGTTGCCACTTCCCCTAATGATTTTAGAAATTCTGATGGAATGTTATCTATCCCTTCTGCCTTATTTGACCGCAAGTCCTCCAAAGCTGTTTTAAATTCCGATTCTAATACTGGATCCCCAATCTCTTCTAAATCGACTCCTTTTTCTTCTTCTATTACATCAGACAAATCTTCACCCTCATAGAGGCTTTCAATGCATTCTTTCCACCTATCTGCACTCTCCTCTGCATTTAACAGTGGAATTCCCGTTGCACTCTTAATGTTACCACCGTTGCTTTTAATGTCACCAAAGGTTGTTTTGACTTTCCTGTATGCTGAGTCTGTCCTTCCGACAATCATATCTTTTTCGATGTCTTCACATTTTTCCTGCAGCTATTTCGTCTTAGCTTCCCTGCACTTCCTATTTATTTCATTCCTCAGCGACTTGTATTTCTGTATTCCTGATTTTCCCGGAGCATGTCTGTACTTCCTCCTTTCATCAATCAACTGAAGTATTTCTTCTGTTACCCATGGTTTCTTCGCAGCTACCTTCTTTGTACCTATGTTTTCCTTCCCAACTTCTGTGATGGCCCTTTTTAGAGACGTCCATTCCTCTTCAACTGTGTTGCCTACTGCGCTATTCCTTATTGCTGTATCTATAGCGTTAGAGAACTTCAAACGTATCTCGTCATTCCTTAGAAATTTCAGAAAGGTTTCTGTATACAATTCATAAATATGTCGTACAAATTGTCCGAATTACGATGATAAAGTAGCCACTGCGGCGTACTGAATATTCGCCATAACTCAGAAATGCAGGTAATGGGTAGCTGGTGTGATAGTCTTGTGGTAGAAAAGTTGTAGGATCGCATCCCGGTCAGGTCAATTTTTGCACTCTTCCTGTTAACCTAACATTCACCTGTCAATGATGTGGAAATTCTCCGAAAACGAAACGTGGCTCGCATTCCACATTACACTGTAGCGTCCATTTCCCGGTTTCATAGCTGGTTGAGTACATGCAAATTGCCAAAGTGGCAACCAGTTGATTGCAATTGCTTCACAACAACTCCATAGCGAAAAAACATGTGAATACGAAACCTATAATTTTCATTTGAAGCACTAATAACTACACTCATGCTCATAAATTAAGAATAATGCTGATACATGGTGAAACAACGCTCTGGTGGGCGTTTTGAGGGTGTAAATCACCTCGAGGTATGACCATGCGGTCCATTTGACCTGCAGTCGTTGCACGGTGGCGCTGGCAGCAGTCCACAGACGCAGTGTGTTGGTGCACGTCAATGTACGGTGCAGCGAGTAAGTGCGCAGACGTTTTTAGACGTACTAATGATGACTGTGTGTTGAAAATGGCTCAAAGAACATTTATGGATGACGTTATGAGGAGTAGAATGCTAGGGCGACTGGAGGCTGGTCAAACACAGCAGGTCGCAGCACGGGCCCTCTATGTGACACTAAGTGTGATATCAAGATTATGGCCACGATTCCAGCAGACAGTAAATGTGTCCAGGCGCTACAGTACGGGACGTCCACAGAGTACAACACCTCAAGAAGACCGATATCTCACCAATAGTGCCCACAGACGACCACGGAGTACTGCAGGTAGCCTTTCTCTGGACCTTACCGCAGCCACTGGAACAGTTGTCTCCAGACACAGTCTACGGACGACTGAACAGACGTGGTTCATTCGCCCAGAGACCTGCAAGGTGCATTCCACTGACCCCTGGTCACAGGAGCGCCCATATATCCTGGTGTCAATACCAGATACATGGTCATTGGAACAGTGGTCCCAGGCTACGTTCACGGACGAGTCCAGGTATAGTCTGAACAGTGATTCTGGCCGGGTTTTCATCTGGAGTGAACCAGGAACCACATACCAACCCCTTTATGTCCTTGAAAGAGACCTGTATTGAGGTCGTGGCTTGATGAAATTGGATGGGATTATGATTGGTGCACATACACCCCTACATGTCTTTGACAAAGGAACTGTAACAGGTCAGGTGTAACGGGACCTCATTTTGCACCAGTATGTCCTCCTTTTCAGGGGCGCAGTGAGTCTCACCTTCCTCCTGATGGATGATAGCGCACGGACCCACCGAGCTACCATCGTTGAGGAGTACCTTGAAACAGAAGATATCGGGCGAATGGAATGGCCTGCCTGTTCTCCAGACTTAAACCCCATCTAGCACGTCTGGGATGCTCTCGGTCGACGTATCGCTGCACGACTTCAAGCCCCTAGGACACTTCAGGAGCTCCGACAGGCACTGACGCAAGAATGGGAGGCTATACCACAGCAGCTGCTCGACCACCTGATCCAGAGTATGCCAGCCTGTTGTGCCGCCTGTGTACGTGTGCATGGTGATCATATCACATATTGACGCCGGGGTACATGCGAAGGAAACAGTGGCGTTTTGTAGCACATGTGTTTCGGGACGGTTTTCTCAACTTATCACAAATACCGTTGACTTACAGATATGTTTCGTGTGTGTTCTTTATGTGCCTAAACTATTAGCGCCAGTTTTGTGTAGTGCCACGTTGTGTAGCACCACATTCTGCAATTATCCTTAAGTTATGAGCATGAGTGTATAAGGGCCAAAAACACGAAAAGTTTGGAAAAAATATGTTTGTGAAAATCAGATTTGTATACAAAATAACAGTCTCATACATCTGACTCGTTTTTTAGCTCAACATTCTGTAATTCCTATGAAAAAAATACCCTATCATGTTATGAAATATTAATTGATATTTTGGATAATATTTGTTATTAATGTTAATTCACAAAATTTCAATATATTGCCTAGTAAATAAGTTATACACAACTGCAACCAGTCGCTTTTATGAATAATAATGCTTTTTTCCATAAACCGGTTTTCAAAACTTTTCAGGCTCATCTTCAGATGGTTTCGGGAGGATCCGGGAAGTTACATCATTACTGGTAGTAGCCTAATGCTGGGTGTTGGTTGTATGGCAGAAAGGTTTTAAGCTATAGTTATGGCGATACATTAAAGTGTGACCCACCTTTCTGCCATAGAACCAGCACCCAGCATTAGGCTACTACCAGTAATGATATAACTTCCCGGATCCTCCCGAAACCGTCTGAAGATGAACCTGAAAAGGTTTGAAAACCGGTTTATGGAATAAAGCATTATTATTCAAAAAAGTGACTGGTTGCAGTTGTGTATAACTTATTTACATCCAATATACAGTCACGGTTCTAAAATATCCGTAATGGATAAGCATAATCTATTGGCTAGTGATGTAGTGTCTTTTGACAGTGGTTAAGTTCGTAGTTAACGTGCAGCTAGTATCAGAACAAAGACCAGATGCTAAAGGCACCACACACGATTATATCTGCCGGCCGCGGTGGCCGTGAGGTTCTAGGCGCTCCAGTCCGGAGCCGCGCTGCTGCTACGGTCGCAGGTTCGAATCCTGCCTCGGGCATTGATGTGTGTGATGCGCTTAGGTTAGTTAGGTTTAATTAGTTCTACGTTCTAGGGGACTGATGACCTCAGAAGTTGAGTCCCATAGTGCTCAGAGCCATTTGAAACTTTTTTTTTTCGAACTATTATATCTCTTCCAACACCTCATGGTCCTCCTTATCATCTTTTAGTTAAGCAATTTCTGTGGCTTCAGATTCAGATAAAACTGCCAGTATACCTCCAATAACGAAGTACAACTACCATGTACATGATGCAGACACTAGTTATGCGGCCAATCCTAGATAACAATGGAGCAAAGCAGAGCAACAAAATTAATCTTTGTGCTTCGGGACCAGATAGAGTTGGATGTCGGAGAAATCGCTGAGAGAGCATTGCGTGAATGATCATACATACACGTGGAACTAAAGATGTTTAATGAACAAAGTAAGGGCATACGGACTATCAGACCAATTACGTGATTGGATTGAGGAGTTCCTAGATAACAGAACGCAGCATGTCATTCTCAATGGAGAGAAGTCTTCCGAAGTAAGAGTGATTTCAGGTGTGCCGCAGGGGAGTGTCATGGGACCGTTGCTATTCACAATATACATAAATGACCTGGTGGATGACATCGGAAGTTCACTGAGGCTTGTTGCAGATGATGCTGTGGTGCATCGAGAGGTTGCAACAATGGAAAACTGTACTGAAATGCAGGAGGATCTGCAGCGAATTGACGCATGGTGCACGGAATGGCAATTGAATCTCAATGTAGACAAGTGTAATGTGATGCGAATACATAGAAAGATAGGTCCCTTATCATTTAGCTACAAAATAGCAGGTCAGCAACTGGAAGCAGTTAATTCCATAAATTATCTGGGAGTACGCATTAGGAGTGATTTAATATGGAATGATCATATAAAGTTGATCGTCGGTAAAGCAGATGCCAGACTGAGATTCATTGGAAGAATCCTAAGAAAATGCAATCCGACAACAAAGGAAGTAGGTTACAGTACGCTTGTTCGCCCACTGCTTGAATACTGGTCAGCAGTGTGGGATCCGCACCAGATAGGGTTGATAGAAGAGATACAGAAGATCCAACGGAGAGCAGCGCGCTTCGTTACAGGATCATTTAGTAATCGCGAAAGCGTTACGGAGATGATAGATAAACTCCAGTGGAAGACTCTGCAGGAGAGACGCTCAGTAGCCCGGTACGAGCTTTTGTTAAAGTTTCGAGAACATACCTTCACCGAAGAGTCAAGCAGAATATTGCTCCCTCCTACGTGTATCTCGCGAAGAGACCATGAGGATAAAATCAGAGAGATTAGAGCCCACACAGAAGTATACCGACAATCCTTCTTTCCACGTACAATACGAGACTGGAATAGAAGGGAGAACCGATAGAGGTACTCAGGGTACCCTCCGCCACACACCGTCAGGTGGCTTGCGGAGTATGGATGTAGATGTAAGTGTAGATATGAATGGTTCACCATAAGATCGAATAGATGTCAGGAGTATGCACAACTGCTAGGACCTCAAAATCGATGACGGTGTTCTTTAAGCCCTTATGGGTCTCAGCGCTTCCATTATTTATGCATAGGGTAAACCGCAGTAAAGGGGTGCAGCTTCGTATCGTTATTACATAGAACGTTTTCCAGCAGACGACTCAACTTTAAGCTTTCCTGCTTTTCTTGCGTCAAACATAGATGCGAACACGATTCTCTGGGTGTTAGGCACAAGGATATTGCTTGCTCTTTTAAAGGGTATAAAGATATAGGAACGATCTTCTTGAATGGAAATCAGAAATTTCTTGCGGATGAATACATAAAGTTTCGAAATACTTCTATACATTCTGAATTAAGACGAAAATTTCAGACCCTCAGATTACCAGTCGCAATTCGCACTCTTGATTCACTGCCAATTCTTCGAATGATGGGCTGTGATTTATTCCACTTTGAAGTATTGTAATTTATATAACTTATAACGAAAGGATTACATCGTCATTATCAGGCTGTGATATGAGCCTTAAAATTGCAAGTTTCTCTACAATCGTTTGAGAACAATTACCTAGCGAATAAACATGGAAATCCAAAATATATGGTGTTTTCTTTTTTTATGCTTCAAGTAAAACGTTTCCCGATGAAGTGCTTCGGCAGTTTGCTTCGTTTACGTACAGTACGTTATTTCAGCAGTATAGCAGATGAATCAACTTTCAGCTTTCTACATTTCTTGAATCAAACCCACATGTGGTCACGATTCATTGCGTTGCATGGCGAAAACGTCTGCGATAACGAATCGACGGCAAAGAATTTCGGCAGTAAGTCTGAACAAAGCATCACATGGACGAGTGTTGTAACATGAGTTAAATATGTAGGTCATCCGTGTTTTTTCGGATTTTTTTTTTTTTGTTCACTTCAGCCAGCCTTCGACACGTACTGAATCACTCTCTCTCTCTCTCTCTCTCTCTCTCTCACACACACACACACACACAAACATGATTCGCATAAAATATTTACATTGGTTGCAAACATATTTCTTACATCATGGCGTGCTCCCATCATTGCCATGAGAAGTCACTCCAAATACCAATTCAATATGTACCACATAACATTCATGCCTCCATACAACTTTCCTGGTGTGTGCTAGTTACACAGCATAATTTATATGTAAGTGATGATGTTCACTAATTAAACGTAATTCTCTGGATTTTATTCGCGGTCCCCAAACAAAGTATGCTACGCCAGTTAGGTCGCTTGGCCGTAGGTACTTAATGCTACCCGAGCGAAGCCAAGCAGCATCACTAGTAACGGTATAAACCTCCATAGTTAGCCATGCTACAAAATGTCCAAATAAATTAGTTATATACTTGCGAGAATGATAGTTTTATTATTTTGTGACTTATTTATTCGCAGGAAAAGTCACGATATGAAGCGCTACCAACAGTATACTAACAACAGATTTCCAGAAAAGTTGTATCCTCACATTACCTAAGAAGTCACGTGAGGATAAATTTTAAAATCTGGGGACTAGTTTAGTAAGTCACTGTTGTTAATTACTACCCTGAATAGTACACATAAAAACAGAAAGAACACTGTAGGCGTACTGGGCGACGATCAGTAGGATTTCTGATAAAGGAAAGCTACTAACGAAGCAGTTTTGATATTGTGTTTAGTAATGGTAGACAGATTCAACAACCTTCCTAGCATGTTTGGACCTACTGAAAAGCTTCGAGAATGTAAGATAGAATAATACGTTCATAATAAGAAATTTGAAGTGCAAAAAGAGCTGAAGAATTTGCTGTATGTAACCTCCATGTAGATTAATCGTGTGTGTGCCGGGTTTGGACATGAACATGTGAAACTTCTGTGTTCGATAGTTTTATTCTGCCAGGAAGTTCCAAAGCAACACACACTCCGTTGCACAATGAATGATCCAGAGAAATTTACAACAACTGGAAAATGTAAGTAGGAGCAATAAAAGTGGAGAGTCAGAAGAGACGTATTAAGAAATACCTATGATACAGTTGCAGCGTATCAGCGTTGTATTTAAGCTTCTATGTGTGGAGTAAGGAAGAAACGGACAGCGTATCCAACATCGATTATGTATTAATGGTAAACAAATCAAAGACGAAAGTAACGTAACGGAAAAGAAAGCAGAACTACGACTTTCTTGACGTCAGCCGGCCTCTGTGGCCGAGCGGTTCTAGGCGCTTCAGTCCGGAACCGCGCTGCTACGGTAGCAGGTTCTAATCCTGCCTCGGACATGGATGTGTGTGATGCTCTTAGGTTAGTTAGCTTTAAGTAGTTCTAAGTTCTAGGGGACTGAAGACCTCAGTAGTTGAGTCCCATAGTGCTCAGAGCCATTTGAACCATTTGAAGAGCGCGCCACAGTGCGTAATGTGAAGCAGTCGCCCTCCGTTTCTGGCGGTGGCGCCGCTGTGGCAATCGTAGCTTTGGTGTCTACCTCTGGTGGGAAAGGGGAAAGGTTGCCTGTTCACGTGCATTTAAGGGGCGCTATGAGATCGCCAGTCGGTCAGTCTGGGTCAGTCTCTCGTCCCCAGCTTGCTAGTCTGTCTCTCGTCCGCATTTGTTAGGCAGTTAGTGTCTGTCTGTCGTTCGGATAATTTTTTAAGGCCGGAAAAATGAGAGTCTTTCCACTCCGCAGTAAGAGAACTCAACGAGTGGTCGCCCGGTCGGGGCTTAGTACCTGCATCTGAGTCTGCGCGTTGGTCCGGCAGTCTGCACGAGTTTGCTCAGGCAACGGCCATTGGCGGTTGGATCGATCGGTTGGTCGGTCGCGCACTGAGACACGAGATGGCTTGTCCGTCTTGAGCGTCGGCGCATGTGAGGTCGCCCCGTGGGTCCAGTGGGCCGCGCCGTATAGCGAGGGGTAGTGGCTTCGCGGTCGACACGAGAGCAACATGAGCCAACCCACGACATCAGTCTGGCCAGGGCGAGCTGCGACGCCTTAAGATGGGAGATCGGCGAGCCTTCCTGCGTCCGTTGAAGTGGCTGGCAGCAGACGGTTCGGGAGAGCGATTTGGGGGTGCTGCGCCAGGTCTTCTGGAGAAATCTCAGTTTATTAGAAGTTAAGTGATTGGTGATATGTTGTTTCATTTACTCTTGTTAAATTCTACATGTTTTCATGGTGAGGTCACCAGCCGTTTTGCTTTGGGATCGTCCCACCATTCTTCTCCGTTTTCCCACCCGCGGGAAGGTGGTTGTTTATAAATTGGGTGGTCCGTTTTTACCTGGTGGAGTAAGGGGGGGTTAGAGCAACCTGCGGTTTGGGTTGTTCGGTAATCTCCCTATCAATCTACCGTACTTTAGTAGCTGCCTCTGTCAAGTTTGTCGGATTTGGTGTGTTAACGAACTTATTGCTTGGAGTGTAACGGCCTAATACCTGAAATATGTTTTGACCTTTGGAAACTTTGATTTGCCTATGATCTTGAGAGGCGGTATCTGTGTACTTTAGTGCATCTTAACTATTGTTTGGCCAACCTTGTAGAATTTTATACAAGATTGAATTTCATGGTCTTTTATTTAAATAATCATTTTAGTATATAAAGTTGCCGCCCTTTCCGTAAAACGTTTCGTAGAATTTAAAATCAAGTTGCGCTTTCGGTGGCAAGGTTAATATTTTAATTGTTAGTGTTTTGTACCATTTCTATCCCTTCTACGTGGGGTGCATAGTTTGTGTGCTTCTGTAAATTGTTAAAACTCTTAGTTTAAAGTTATCTAATGTGTAGCAGATTTGCACTAGTATAGACTTTCAGAGTCTATTGTGAGCGGTCGTAACTATAGTCGTGTCAAAACGGAGCGGCAAGGTTCTCGGCCCGAAATCTCATACAGTCAAAACTTGTTTCTTTCTGCCTCTGAATAAATTGTAACTTTGATATTTAGAGGGTGCTTTCTGAATACAATTTTAAATCTGTTTCTTTTAAAAAAAAGTTTTTATGGACTATTAAAGTGAATAAAATTCCCATTTCTTAAAAGAAATTTGGTTATGATTTCATCAATTACTCCCTGGCAACTACTTTCATGCTTACATAGTGTGATTAAATGTGTTAATATTCTTGATGAATCGCTAGTAAATAAAATAAATTCTTAAGAATATTCTTTGAAAATAAATCACGGTTCAACGGGCATTGTTCGAAAACATGGGTAAATGTTAAGGCGTGACAGAGTGGCGAAAAGAAGGCAATAGTATTTGGCTGTGCCCATGGTCATACAATATGTGAAGTTCCAGGATTTGTTGGTGTTTCGCAACGGATTATTCAACATGTCTCCAAGAGATGGTGTAACACGCTTGGCCACGAGACTCGACGTCAGAATGGTAGTCGGAGAAAGATTCTGACAGAGAGACTTAGAGAGACCGGAGACGCGGTTCACGGCTTGTGGATCAAAATCGCTTTCAAACCCGATAGGAACTGCTACAGGCAATGAATGAACGTAAACGTCCATCTCAACCTGTTAACAAGAGAACATTTCGACGGGAACAGCATGCAATTAATATTTGGAATCGATGACCTCGTAATATACCATTGCTCACACAGGCACATAAATACGGCAGCAGCAAAGTTCATCGGCATGGAACAATATGCGACTGGTTTCCTTAACACTACCTCATCCTGTTACATTTCGACTGACCTGCAAAATCATCTGACTTGAACCCCACAGAAAATCTATTGGATATATTGGAACCAGAATGAGATTTTCACTCTGCAGCGGAGTGTGCGCTGATATGAAACTTCCTGGCAGATTAAAACTGTGTGCCCGACCGAGACTCGAAATCGGGACCTTTGCCTTTCGCGGGCAAGTACTCTACCATCTGAGCTACCGAAGCACGACTTACGCCGGTCTCACAGCTTTACTTCTACCAGTATCTCGTCTCCTACCCTCCAAACTTTACAGAAGCACTCCTGCGAAACTTGCAGAACTAGCACTCCTGAAAGAAAGGATACTGCAGAGACATGGCTTAGCCACAGCCTGGGGGATGTTGCCAGAATGACATTTTCAATCTGCAGCGGAGTGTGCGCTGATATTGCAGGAGTGCTAGTTCTGAAAGTTTCGTAGGTGAGTTTCTGTAAAGTTTGGAAGTTAGGAGACGAGATACTGGCATAAGTAAAGCTGTGAGACCGGGCGTGAGTCGTGCTTCGTTAGCTCAGATGGTAGAGCAATTGCCCGCGAAAGGCAAAGGTCCCGAGTTTGAGTCTCGGTCGGGCACACAGTTTTAATCTGCCAGAAGTTTCATATCAGCGCATACTCCGCTGCAGAGTGAAAATCTCATTCTGGAAAATCCCCAGGCTGTGTCTAAGCCATGTCTCCGCAGTATCCTTTCTTTCAGGAGCGCTAGTTCTGCAAGTTTCGCAGGAGAGCTTCTGTAAAGTTTGGAAGGTAGGAGACGAGATACTGGCACAAGTAAAGGTGTGAGACCGGGCTTGAGTCGTGCATCGGTAGCTCAGATGGTAGAGCACTTGCCCGCGAAAGGCTAAGGTCCCGAGTTCCAGTCTCGGTCGGTCACACAGTTTTAATCTGCCAGGAAGTTTCATATTGGAACCGTTGCTAAAACGCCGACACCAGCATCTCCAGCAATATGGTGAAACTGCGCGGCCTTATACTCAGAGAGTGGTTTAACCTGGATGATACGTAACTGCACAACCTTATGGACTTACTTCCTAACCGAATCCAGGCTGTTATCAAGACAAGAGGCGAAATTACAGGATATTAAATGATGCTTCTAATGATTTCTCGAGGGGTGACTAATGTTTTGTCCGGTCAGCTTATAATGGTAATAAATGTAGCGGTAGATAACAGTGAAGGTGCTGGGTTGGGAGGTACGCAAAACAACATTTAAAAAAAATCTTTTTATTGTTAGTGTAAGAGCAAGCATTTAAAGCAAAACTCAAACGAGAGTTATAGAACCATTTACCCTAAAAATTTTATCACCCCAATGCACAATAAATTAAAATAATTACAAGAAGCCGACGTCAATACCAGTCCGGCAAAGGGCGCAGGCCGTGCCGGGACATTGGGTAGGAATTCAGAGCGGCTCGCAGACGAGACGGAATTGAAATGTCACAACGATAATAAGAAGACGAACAAGAAGACGAATAAGCGTTATTGACATTATGTTGAGCAATTTCTCACTGCAGTGTTGTCGAATGTGAGCAATGAGATCTAACATCAACGTGTGGCAGCAGACAAAAGGAGCTAGAGTCGGGGCTGATCGGTCAGAAGATGAGAAATAATGGAGTATTTTAACAGCTGAGATAAAGCAAGAAACGGAAAGAGATGAGAAAAGCATAGATAGTTTGTGAAGTTACAGACATACTGTTTCACTGAGGATAGATGGAAAAAAAGTGGGATGTGCCAAGAGGGACGCTACTACAATGATAGGGCTAGTATATAATAATGCTTTAATCCCTCTTTAAAGAATATAATACGTGGGCTGCAGAGTAATTTTTTCCATAGCCCTATCGCTGGAATGGAGGAGTAAATGGAGAAAGATCTAGTGTTATGCAAGGATATACAGACAAGTTGCTGGGCGTGTCCGACCTGATGTTTCAGTTACGGCATGGTGATAGGGAACTGGCATATGAGCAGAGTAGGAAGTCATTCTGTGCATTCTAAAAACGCTGAAAGCGGTAATTCAGGCATTCTAAAACATTAAAAAAGGTTCACTCGGTGGCTAGGGGAAGCGTCTTTGACTAACAATCAAAACATAATGAGTCGCGGGTTCGAATCCAGCCTCTGCTTGAATTTGGAATAAAAATCATCAGCGAAGATGGCCGAAGACTTCCTGGCTAAGAAGTGACCCTCGTTTTGCCAACGACCTTGCCAAAGAAAGTGGTGGAGCCGGCAGAGGTTCAGAGCACTCTCTTGCCCTCGGGGTGCGAAACTACTCGTATCTTTAAAGGGTGGAAGAATCTGCAATGATCAACGCTATGAGGATGAAGAATGTAAACCATTGGATTAAAAAAACGTAATGTCTTTTGTAAGTGAAAAAGTGTCATGATTATCTATGAATTTGCAAAAGATTCCAGATTAGTCCCCATTAGGTTCTCTGGAAGGCGACTCTCAAGGGGATGGTGAATATGAGGATAAAGATGAATAATAAACAACACCAAAACATTGCAAGAGTAGAAGCTTGGAATGTCAGAAGTTTGAACGTAGTAGGGAAGCTAGAAAATCTTACAGGGCAAGACAAAACGCTCAATCCAGATATCGTGGAGGTCAGTGAAGTGAAATGGAAAAAAATAAGGATTTCAGATCAGATGAATATAGGGTTATCAGCAGCAGCAGAAAATGGAGTAATGAAGATAGAATTGGTTATGAATAGGAATGGAATGCAGAGAGTGAGTTACTGTGAAGAGTTCAATGACAGGGTTGTTCTCATCAGCTTCCACTGCAAACCAACACCGGCAAGTATACTTCAAGCATACATATCAAAGTCTCAAGCAGAAGATGAAGAGATAGAGAAAGTATATGTGAATACTGAAAGGGTAATTCAAGAAAGTGTTAAGGGAGAATATAGGCTTGGCAGTAAGAACGAGCGGGCAGAAAGACCAATTGAGTTCTGCAAGAAATTTCAGATGGTAACAGCGAATACTCTCTTCAGGAATCACAAGAGGCGGAGTCATACTAGGAAAAGACACACAGGAAGATTCCAGCTGGATTACATTATGGTCAAACAGTGATTCGAAGTCATGCTTAAACTGATCGACGAAAGAAGGGGGTACAAAAATGGTCAGGCAAAGACAGGAATACAGCAAAATAAATCCCCTAGGAATGAAATAAATAAGAAGTGAAGTGCAGGCCAAAGCGAAATGTCCGAGAAAATATGAGAAGAAATCGAAAAACAAATGAACTTCGGGAGGGCTGACTGAACATATAGAAAAGTCAGAGCAACCTCTGTTGAAATGAAAAGCAAGATCGGTAACATTAAGAGTGTAATGGAAATTCCACTGCTAAATGCAGAGGAGCGAGCAAATATGTGGAAAGAATACACTGAGAGCGTGTATGAGGTGGAGGTCTTATCTGACGATGCAGTAGAAGAAAGCAGTGTAGTTGAGAAGGGACACTTTGAAGGGTTAGCCGAGAGCGCTAATGCTCTGCTTCCTGGATTCGGGTAGGCACGCCGGCTCCGAATCGAATCCGCATGGCGGATTAACGACCAGGACCCGTGTGCTGGCCAGCCTGGGCGTGGTTTGTAGGCGGTTTTCCACACCCCACTATGTGAATACCGATCTGGTCCCCACATCCCGCCTCAATTACACGACTCGCAGAAATTTGAAACACGTTCGCCCTATTTCATGATTTACGCTAAACGCAGGCAGCTGGGTACACTGATTCCGTCCCACAGGGGTATGGGGTGGCGGCAGAAATGGAATCCGGCCACCCCTTCGAATTAACCTTGCCAAATGCGATTGTAACAGTTCCGACCCTGCGCAAAACTTCAGGACAAAGGGTCAAGCAATAGTAAAAATGAAGAGTCAGCATTTAAGTCAGAATTTAAAAGATAACTGAAAAACAGAACAAATTCTATCGGAACTTCTAAAACAATTGTCACACGTGGCAACCAACGACTATTCAATTTGGTGTAAAGAATCTATGAGACTGTCGACATACCATCAGGCTTTCGGAAAACCGTCATCAACACATTTCGGAAGATAGCAAGGACAGATAAGTGCCAGACTTAAAGCATAGTCAACAGCTTATGCATCCAGGGTGCTGAAAAGGATAATATATAGAAGAATGGAAAGGAAAATTCAGGATCTGTTAAATGACTATCAAGTTAGCCTTAGGAAAGATTAAGGCACCAGAGGCTGGGTGCTCTTGATAACAAAAGCGTAAGGAAAAACCATGGATCTGAGGGTCTAAAAAGCATCTGAAGATGTAAAATGTTGCAAGAAGTTCGAAGTTCTAAGAAAAATAGGAGTAAATTATAGAGAAAGGCTGGTAATACACAATATGTATAAAAATCAAAAGAGAACAATAATACTCGAAGATCTAGAACGAAGTACTCGGATTAAAAAGGGTGTAAAGTCAGGGCTGCAATCTTTCACGCCTACTGTTCAATCTATACATCGAAGCAGTAATGACGAGATGAAAGAGGGATCCGAGAGTGGGATTAAAATTCATGATGGAAAGATGTTGTTGACAAGATTCGCTGATGATATTGCTACCATCAGTGAAAGCGAAGAAGAATTACAAGATATTTTGAATGGAATGAGTAGTCAAATTATTACAGAACATGGACTGAGAACAAACCGGAAAAAGACGAAAGTAATGAGAAGCAGCAAAAATGAGATTTGCGAGAAATTTAACATCAAAATTGGTGATTACGACGTAAGAGAAGGTAAGGAATTCTGCTGCCTTTGAAGCGAAATCATTCAAGACGGACTAAGCAAGGATGACATTTAAAGCAGACTAGCACAGGCAAAAAGGACATTCCTGGCCAATAGAAGTGAACAGGTGTGAAACATAGGCCCTAATTTGAGAAAGACATTCCTGTGAATGTAGGTTTGGTGCACAGCATTGTATGTTAGTGAATCATGGAAAGCGGAAAAACCGGAACATAGGAGAATATAAGCATTTTAGCAGCGGTGCTACACAAGAATATTAAAAATTAGGTAGACTGAGAAGTTAAAGAACAAAGAGGTTCTCTCTAGAACTGGGGAAGAAAAGAAAATATCAAAAACACTAACAAAAAGAAGTGACAGGATGATAGGACATGTGTTAAAACATCAAGCACTAACATGTGTGGTACTAGAGTGAGATGCAGAGGGTAAAAACTGTAAAACTGTAGGAGAAGACAGAGATTCGAATATATCCAATATATCCAAAAAATAACTGCACAGTGCAAGTGCTTTCTAAAAACAAGAAAACATAGGGCAACACTACTTTTCTACGTACTGGGGCAATGAGGTCACAAGCTCTATCCCCCTTATCTATGACCATCAGGTGACAAGGCCCACCTTCCCCTTCCCCCTTGCCCCTGCTTCTCATTCTAGACAATCTTGGTGTAGTATTTTAGCGGCCATTAAAATCAAACAACCAATCACAAGCTAGTACCCTCGTTTGCATTAAAATTACACAGCCAATCACAACATAGTCGCGAAATTACGTAAGCTTCATTCGAAGTGGTTAAAACGGCGCCAAGTTGAAAGTTACTTGTTTCAGAATTGTGTAAATTGGCGCCGTCCTACACACACACACACACACACACACCTCGGCCCAGTTATCAGCTGCTGTCGCCTCTATTTCCCTGCAGACTGCAGAGAGACAAACCAGAACACACATGCATTCTCTCTCTTAAAAGGCAATCCAGGAACTGTGTGTTTTATCAAAATCCAGCTATTTAGTGGAAGTTTTTTCAATTTTTTAACTACATATGTAGATGAATATCTGCTTTTTGTTGTTCTGTGATATGGAAACCTCCTGCAACAGCTCATAACATGTCACCGTTGAGCACATACGTCCTTGCATTGATCTGCCAGTTCGCTCGAATTGGGGCTGCAGCATTTGTCGAAATTATCTTACGCTTGTTATGGGTCAGATTTTTTTTCCAAAAGTGCTTTGTAACTTAATTAACAGCCATGTATGCTGTATGAGACTTGCCAATTAAATTTCTAATTACTACTACTGACGCAAGAAAACGTGAAAGTTAATGAAGAAGACGTCAATGATTACAAAACAAATAATTTGTTCTAAATTTAATTCCTCTTCTGGGAAGGATATATACAATGTTTCTTTGGAATCTGGATCCGCCGGCAGACTGTGGGGAAGTGAGAGACACAGGCATCCGGTGGCTAGCGTGTTGTAAAAACGTTCCTAGCTGAAAGGCAATGTCTTAAGGCTCTCTCTTGATAGGATAGAAGTTCGGCTTTCCGACCCTTCTGGCACAGAATGATGCAGTATTAGTTAATCGTGGCAGTTTCCTGAAGAGAAAGGAAATTGTTGTTACCGTTAGTAACTTCTCATTGGTCAGAATTCCGAATTTATACAGAGACAGGTAAAATAGAATCTGGTGCTAACAGAACCAGTAAGAGTTTTGAGCAGCATGCAGACAACTTCATCTCACATTTTCATAGGGAACAATTCATCTTGTTGCAGAGACGTAACACTTCATCATCTTGTGCCATCAGAGGGAGAGTTACCTTGAGCTTAGAACTGCAAAGACGTACGGCTTCATCCTAGAGCTGCTCATAGATTATGAGGCCAAACTTATAACTTTCAGCTATCGCTGTAGCCGTCCTCCCCATCTGAGTCTTAAAGTGATAATAAGAACATGCCGCATTTGCACGAGCGACGAGGGCACCTCGAAGTTGTTTGTTTCAAATTACGTTTGATAATTTTAATTATTCCACACAGTCTGCTAGTTACACCCAGCATACCCTTAGGTAAGGGTATTAGACGTCCTTCTTTCCTTTCTTTTCGTTAGTCTGCTGACTAATTCTGCAATCATTGGGAGGTTTACATGTATATAGCTAGCTGTATCACTTCTTCCCAGTTCCAATCTCCTAAGCAAAAGTCTTGCGACGTTCCATTTATAATTCATTTGAATCTTTGTTCATTTTGTTATTAGCTGTATTGTGTATTTGAATCAGGTTATGGCATTTTAATAATAAACAAGATTTTATAGCGACCTTTAGTCACACATCATAGTTCAATGAAACCACCTGTCTCGTTACATCTATCTGAACTATTCTGGTACACCCGTCTAACATCGTTGAGGGCCCCCGTGATCACGCAGACGTCCCGCAAAACGACATGGCATGGACTCGACTAATGTCTGAAGTAGTTCTGGAGGGAATTGACTCCATGAGTTCTGCAGGACTGGCCATAAATCCGCAAGAGTACGAAAGGGTGGAGATCTCTTCTGAACAGCACGTGCAAGGAATCCCAGATATGCTCAATAATGTTCACGTCTGGGGAGTCTGGTAGCCAGCGGAAGTGTTTAAACTCATAAGAGTGTTTCTGGAGCCGCTCTGCGCCAAATCTGGACGTTTGCGGTGTCGCATTGTCCTGCTGGAATTGCCCAAGTCCGTTGGAATGCACAATAGGCATGAATGGATGCAGGCGATCGGACAGGATGCTTACGTACGTGTCACCTGTCATAGTCATATCTAGATATATCAGGGGTCGCATATCATTCCAACTGCTTACGCTCCACAAAATTACAGAGCCTCCACCAGCTTGAACAGTCCTCTGCAGATATGCAGGGTCCAAGGATTCATGAAATTGTCTCCAAATCCGTACACGTCCATACAATTCGAAACGAGACTCGTCCGACCAGGCAACATGTTTCCAATCAGCAACAGTCCAATGTCGGTGTTGACGGGCTCAGGCGAGGCTTAAGACTTTGTGTCGTGCGGTCATCAAGGGTACACGAGTGGGCCTTCGACTCCGAAAGCCCATATCGATGTTGTTTCGTTGAATGGTTCGCACGCTGGCACTTGCTCATGGCCCAGCATTGAAATCACCAGCAGTTTGAGGAAGGGTTGCACTTCTGTCACGTTGAACGAGTCTCTTCCGTCGTCGTTGGTCTCGTTCTTGCAGGATCTTTTTCCAGGGGCAGCGATGTTGGAGATTTGATGTTTTACCGGAGTCCTGATATTCGCGGTACACTCGTGAAATGGTCGTGAGGGAAAATCTCCACTTCATCGCTACCTTGGGGATGCTGTTCAAAACGGTTCAAATGGCTTTGAGCACTATGTGACTTAACTTCGGAAGTCATCAGTCCCCTAGAACTTAGAACTACTTAAACCTAACTAACCTAAGGACAATACACACATCCATGCCCGAGGCAGGATTCGAACCTGCGAACGTAGCGGTTACGCGGTTCCAGATTGTAGCGCCTAGAACCGCACGGCCATTCCGGCCGGCGGGGATGCTGTGTCCCATCGCTCCTGCGCCGACTATAACACCACGTTCAAAATTTCTTAAATCTTGATAACCTGTCATTGCACAAGTAGTAACCGATCTAACAACTGCTTCAGACTCTTGTTTTCTTATATAGGCTTTGCCGACTACAGCGCAGTATTCTGCCTGTTTACATATCTCTGTGTTTGAATACCCATGGCTATAGCAGTTTCTTTGACGCTTTAGCGTATAATACCCATATTTCATTTTTAATTGGACCACAACAGTTAAAGGTTTTATGATACAGGTCTGCGAGTTAATCAAGAGGATAGGAATCAAGACTTCTTAAAGTTTCAGTTCCTTCCAGCGAGTTAACTGTATGACCTTCTTCTTCAGTATGTAAGAGAATTAAATTAATGGTAACTTGCTACAAATGACGTTGGTTGTCAATCAAATGAATGGCCAGGGATATTTGTGTTCTTTGACCAACGCATCTGCTGTTAAACATATGACATGTACACTCAGTACGATATAAGCCAGAATGAGGAAAAGGATCCTTTCTGAACGCTTTACGATTCCTGAACCTACTATCAAGATTTTTCAGTATGAAATACGCCGGAACTATGTTGCCTGACCACAGTTTCCTTCCCATTCTCTTAGAAACATATCAATGATACAATGATACGGGATCTTGGAGAACATCTTTTTCTTTCGTTCTGCTATGGCGAGAGCGACACCCTTCCGTTCCTTGCCTGCCATCAGTTGTATTTTCATATTCTGTTTATGAATCACAGCCCCAGAATAAAAATTATGGATGACAATATATCTAATTGTACCCAACTCCCTGTCATATGCCTCCGAGATGCGGAGAACGCTATTTAATCTCTTATGGAGAAAGCTGAAGCCAATGTCAGTTTGACAATGATTTTTTTCTTCACCATTTTCTCGGTCATATACATGTTACACTACTTTATCTCATTCAATAAGCAGAAAATAATATCACGGTGTTCATACGTTCCACATTTTAAAGTACACTCATTATTTCAAGATGATCTATCCGATTATAAAAGCAGGAAGCATTGTTTCTTGATCAAATCGTAAGCAAACACGCTGAGCAAGGTGATTTCGTATGTATGATGAGACAATTTTAGTGTAGGGTTAAAGACAGCATCTGTAATCGAGTTTTTACCAGACAAACTATAAGTTACACCATACTTGATGACACACATCGTGACTGTGTCAGTAAGCGCTGTAGGCCTTGCTAATTTATCTAGAGTACAGAAACTTTAAACAAAGGTGGACACACCCGACTTTGATAAGATTGAAACGTATTGAAGCTAAACTTTATTGTGAAGTTTTTGTAATACTTCACGATTTCAGGAAGAGGCACTAAATTGTCGAAGCTATCACAGTAAATCTTCCTCTTGTAAGATACCCAATGAGAACTACGTTCCTTCCAGTTTGCAGTGTAACAACCCAACTGCCATATCTTTTAGATGTTTTGGGTAAAGTATCCCTCATAAACGAACCTATAAAATGTGATATTTCCAGTTTATTAACATAATATTCCAAGAAAATAGTACCAAGCGAGCTTTTGGAAGGTAACGTATTTTTTCATCAGACACAGTCTTCGACACCTGAAGAAAACTTCACAAGCCAAGATTGCTAAAAAAAAAAAAAAAAAAAAAAAAAAAAGCTTTTTATTGGATAACCGGTTTCGACAGAGCTATGCTCTTATAATCGCATCTTATGCTTCATGATGACAGCATAGCTCTGTCAGTACCGGTCATCCAATAAATTGCTTTTTTAGCGATGTTGGGATGTGAAGTTTCCTTCGCGAAATGTCATGTTCCATGCACGCTGCATCTAATGGATTGACAATAACATCACCTCTGTTTATCCATTTCATTACCTTTTTTCCAGACCCGCAGTACGAATAGTCATGTATAGGTAGGTCTACAGGTAAGCTGCTGACAACACGATTAAGGTAAATACCACGTTGCTGCTTCTTCTTCTTCTTCTTCCTCTTCTTCTTCCTCCAGTTCTTCATTGCTCAAATTCCATCACACTAATTATATAATCCATGACTGTTGGTGGGTTTGGGGTATAAAGGGACCAAACTACAGGGCCATCAGTCACTATAACCTATGCAGCACAGAGATGCAGAGAGGCAACTTGTGCATTTGAGTTCCTTGAATGTACGTATCTGCTTCCTGTTGTTTGTAATGCGGAAATATATGTGCTTTTGACATTGAGTTTTCTTTAGAAGTGTGTACCGTCACTAGCTTGAAAAGCAGCACGAATAGAGCTGCAGCCGCACTAGTGCTGCACTGCATGGACGCTGCTGGCAGGGACGATGTTAAGCACCAACTCTGACTGAAGGCCGCTATGTATTGCAGACAGAAGGTCGAGTGCCACAGAGAGAAGAAATCTGAACGACCAAGCAGGAGAGACTCATAGTGATACTTGGATAGCTATCGTCTAGAAGACGGCTTTAAAGAAGAGTGTGTAATTTGATTGAACCAAGTACGGAACGTCTGCAGTGTTTTCAGTATTGCAGACTGTGTTGTCCAGAAAGAGACTTTCAATCTGCAGCGGAATGTGCACTGATATGAAACTTCCTGACAGATTAAAACTGTGTGCCGGTCAGAGACTCGAACTCGGGACCTTTGCTTTTCGCGGGTAGAGCACTTGCTCGCGAAAGGCAAAGATCCCGAGTTCGAGTCTCGGTACGGCACACAGTCTTAATGTGTCAGGATATTTCAGACTGTGTTGTGCTCTTACTGGAGTTAGACGTGAGTTGTGTGTGTGTGTGTGTGTGTGTGTGTGTGTGTGTGTGTGTGTGTGTGCACCTGTTTTGGATCCGGCGGATTCTGTAACTCTGCCTGCGGCAAGTACAATGTCGTATTTATAGAAAGTAGAAGACGGAATGGTGCAGCGGACATACGCAGTCGTTTTGTATCTGTCTGACTATATACATTTATACTGGTGTTGAACGTTTACTGGATTAATTTCGTGTGTAATCCTTAAGTTGGACTGTGGGTTTACATGACGGTGATCAGTGAATTAAATTAACTTGTCAGAGCAATAGGAAATTCGACGTATGGCAGGCACAGTGGTAATTGTGGATCACTTTATAGTGCATAATACAGCAGGACCTCAGGCTCTATTAATTTACATCAAACGTCCTGTACATTATATGCTTAATTTTGTTTGGTTCTCTGTTTCAATTTATAACGGGCATTCAAATGAATCCTAGTCACGAGTGTAAAGCAACGGTAACGATTTTATTGACTCAAAAATGTAGTTATACACAGTCACATACAAAAAATAGTTGCCAAAACTGTTGGAACATTTATCCCATTGCGACACTAGCCGGTCTATTCCATCCTTGAAGAAACTAGTAGGCTGCTGTCGGCTCCAGGCCTCGATCCAGTCACACACTTCGTCATCCGTTGTGAATCGATGTCCGCGAATAACTTGTCTTAGAGGTCCAAACACATGAAAGTGACACGGTGAAAGATCGGGACTCTGCAGTGGATGTTAAAGCGTTTCCCACCGAAACTGCTGCAATGCCGTCTTCACCTCGTTGGCCGTGTGTGGGCGGGCCTTATCACGCAGGAGCATAACGCCATTGGACAACATGCCTCAGGGTTTCGACTTGATGGCTCGCCTAAGATAACTCAAAGACAGCGCCATTCGCCGGCAGTCAGTTGGTGGGGAACCCACTGAGCTCAGATTTTTCGAAAGTTCAAGTGTTGATGCGTTATGGTGTGGGCGGTGCCCACGCTAATAACCAGTAACAGATGGATCTAGTCCACGGTGATTCTGCGGATGTCCAAGACCAAAGCATTCACTTCCGCAACCATTTACTGCGTGATGACACGATGAGCCTGTCCAGAACGAGCATCATCTTCCATTAACTCGCTCCCCTCAAGAAATCGTTTGCGCCATTCCAAAACACTTGAACTACTCAGATTGTACTCACCGTACGCACCCTTCATACGTCGATACATTTCACAGCCACCAACTCCCTCCGCCGCTAAAAACAAAATCACTCCTCGTTGTTCCCGCTTACTCGCGTGCATGTTCGGTAGTGGACCACATTCTCTTCGGCTTGAAACCACACTGGGGCCATGCAACATTATATGGTGCGCACACGCCAGTCTCTCTACCATTAGATGCTGCCCCCATACGCGCAGTTAAGTGGTGCCACCTTACGTGTAAGGCAAAGGTAGACGCACTGACCAGGTTTCATTTGAATGAACCTCATACATTAACTGTAATAGTGTAAAATTACTTTCTGATTTTAATTTTTTAATTATTACTGAGCATTGTACATTTTGTACTGTCGAATTATGTTTCAAAAAAATTGTTCAAATGGCTCTAAGCACTATGGGACTTAACATCTGTGGTCATCAGTCCCCTAGAAGTACTTAAACCTAACTAACCTAAGGACATCACAAATATCCATGCCCAGGTATAATTCGAACCTGCGACTGCAAACTTAGCTGCATTGAAGGCACGTTTGCGCAACACATTCTGAACGTGACCCCGGAAAACTTCGATCAATTGTGGAACATGCTGTTTCTCGATTTCAACTTGTTGGAGAAAACAGTGGACAGCATATTGAACATGTTTTGCGCCAATCACACGGAAATTACGAGGGTGAGTCAAATGAAAACCTTAAATTTGCAATAACAAATCGAAACTTCGCGCCGTTATCTTGTAAGTTGGTAAGCGTGCTACAAACAGCCTTCAGAATGGCCTGTAGATGGCAGCATAGTGCAGATGCACACATACCATCGCAGTATCAGTATAAAGATGGCCGCCCCACTTGCGACTTGCACCAGAGAAGAACAGAGTTGTGTTATTCGGTGTTTGCGTATTGAAGGTGTGAAACCTATTGAAATTCAACGACGAATGAAGATTCAGTACGGTGATGCACGATTGTCACAGCAGCAAGTCTAGGAATGGAGTAGGAAGTTCGCAAATGGTGTGACTTCAGTGGAAGATGCTCGTCTTCCAGGTCACTAGTAGTGACTCCACGGAACACTGCAGCAGTTGAAGCCATAGTGAAGGAAAACCGCCGAGTGACACTGAATGACACTGCAGCTTGTTTACAGATTAGTCATGGGTCAGCACACCACATTGTGCATGATGTGCTCCAGTTTCACAAAGTGTCTGCTAGTTGGGGCCCACGGCAGTTGACTCCTGAAATGAGCGAACGATGTGTTGATGTTTGTGAAGAACTACTTCGACGCTTTGAACGAGAAGGTGATGGCTTCCTTGCTAGAATCGTTACTGACGACGAAACCTGGGGTCACTTCCACCAATACTTGCAACAATCACAGACCTGTATTTTGAGTGTCTTCCTCATCCAACATACTCACCAGACATTGCCCGAAGTGATTTCCATATGTTTGGAGCACTCAAAGACGCAGTGGGAGGAAAGAAGTACGCCACACGGTGCATGAGTGGTTGCATGGACAACCAAAAGAATTTTTCCTAAAGGACTTGCATTGAGCGTGGGGGTGATTATGCTGAAAAGTGATACAGCTTTGTACCACTTTTGCACAATAAATAATATTTTAAAAAATAATAAAGGTTTTCATTTGACTCACCCTCGTAATGATACACTTTGATTTTGATTCATGCTTTTTATGCGGTTTTTTTCCCCATCCGATGTGATATGACCTTGCTGCGGTGGATGGGCTCACGAAACTAACAGTATCATACCTGTACACCAATGCACACAAACTACTACAGTTTGTTTAACGTCACACATGCACATTAGGCTTTGTTTTATGATTCATTTGTCATTTGTAGTCAGCCATTATTAAATCATGATGCCTACAGCGCGACCTATTCTACATTTCGTCACCATTTATTTTTCTTCTGACATACAGTTTCCTCCGTGTCTGATAATATTCCGTTGCAATCTGGTGTCATTCTGAGCAATGGTGTTATTTCTACAGCAGTTTGAAAAAAAATGGCTCTCAGCATTATGCGACTTAACTTCTGAGGACATCAGTCGCCTAGAACTTAGAACTAATTAAACCTAACTAAGCTAAGGACATCACACACATCCATGCCTGAAGCAGGATTCGAACCTGAGACCGTAGCGGTCTCGCGGTTCCAGACTGCAGCGCCTAGAGCCGCACGGCCACTTCGGCCGGCATGGGTGTGTGTGTTGTCCGTAGCGTAAGTTAGTCTAAGTTAGATTAAGTAGTGTGTAAGCCTAGGGACCGATCACCTCAGCCGGCCGCGGTGGTCTCGCGGTTCTAGGCGCGCAGTCCGGAACCGTGCGACTGCAACGGTCGCAGGTTCGAATCCTGCCTCCGGCATGGATGTGTGTGATGTCCTTAGGTTAGTTAGGTTTAAGTAGTTCTAAGTTCTAGGGGACTAACGACCACAGCAGTTGAGTCCCATAGTGCTCAGAGACATTTTTTTTTCGATCACCTCAGCTGTTTGATCCCATAGGAATTCACACACATCTGAACATTTTGCTTATGTCAACAAGACAGAACTTGCTGAGTAAAGCTGACTAACCACTTTTTGTGCCTGTTGAAAGAAGACGGCATTTGTTCACTCTGTAGAAGACCTACTAAGACATGGCTACACCGTAAAAGACGTTGCCATCATATTAGTCATCGCGCTCGTTCAACGCTTTCCTTTGTCTCTCTCTTTTTTTAATTTTTTTGACACAAAAAGTAAGTCTGGCATGCACCACGTACTACACACCACAGGAAAAAAAAAAAAAAACAGAATACCTTGATCGACTGGAGATAGGGCATTAATATTCAGAGTGTAAGTAGGCTGTTTACATTTTCTTATTGGTAACGCCACGTAGCGCTCAGTATGAAAAATCACTGGCTGTGCTGTGCGCAGTCTGTGGCTGGTTTGCATTGTTGTCTGCCATTGTAGTGTTGGGCAGCGGCAGCTGGATGCTAACAGCGCGTAGAATTGCGCAGTTGGAGGTGAGCCGCCAGCAGTGGTGGACGTGGGGAGAGAGATGGCGGAGTTTTGAAATTTGTAAGAATTGGTGTCATGAACTGCTATATATATATTATGACTAGTGAGGTAAATACATTGTTTGTTCTCTATTAAAATCTTTCATTTGCTAACTATGCCTATCAGTAGTTAGTGCCTTCAGTAGTTTGAATCTTTTATTTAGCTGGCAGTAGTGGCACTCGCTGTATTGCAGTAGCTTGAGTAACGAAGATTTTTGTGAGGTAAGTGATTTGTGAAACGTATAGCTTAATGCTAATCAGGGCCATTCTTTCGTAGGGACTTTTGGAAGTCAGATTGCGTTGCGCTAAAAACTATTGTGTGTCAGTTTAAGCACAGTCGTGTATAAATTTTTCCAAGGGGACGTTTCATATGGCGACCCTTAGCCAAGGATACCTCACTGGAATCTTCTGATTTTTTCTTGTAGTTTGTGTAATAAGTGTAGACTTTGTTTATTGCTAGCGCGTAATTGTAGAGAGAATCTCCTTTGTAGTTGTAGTCTTTCATTGTTGTACAGTAAAACAGTTGTGGCATGCATGTAGATTTGCACCAAGTATTTCGCAGCTGCGCTTGCAATTAACTAGATATTATTTTCAGTGCTATGTTAATGTGTTCTCTTATTTTTGCTCTTCAAATTGTGTTTTTTTCTGTGTTGTCGTGTGAAATATTGTGACAATAATGGCGTGTGAAAAACGTAATACTAGGCTCCAAAGTAAACTGAGAAATGACAGTGAAGACGAAAGCAGTGTGTTAGCGCCACCATGTAATGAATTAACTAATGTTCAAAGTAGTAATTTAGTAATTGTGCATAGGGAAATGGAGCGGGTTGCAAATAATGGTGTAGGCAGTGAAACAATTAGTGAACAGGGAAGCATTATCGATCGATCGGTTGGCAACAGCTCGCCTCAGGATTCCGAAATGACAGGACACAATATTGCAAATACTGTAGATTCAGGTTTTGCGTCCTCACCGTTTTCTCAAATAAGTCAAGACACATTTTCTGTTTTTCAAACTGCGAATATTGCCGGTGCAAATGCATTGCCGAATAGGACTAAGGAACATGTTTCAGACACCAGTGCATTGTTATTACAATTAATGCAACAAATGGGACAAAAGCTTCAAAAGTTAGACACAATGGAACAAAATCTTCAAAAGTTAGACACAATGGAACAAAATCTTCAAAAGTTAGACACAACGCTTGAACAAAATAAGAAACAAATGGGACAGAATCTTCAAAAGTTAGACACAATGGAACAAAATCTTCGGAAGTTAGACACCACACTTGAACAAACACGTGAAGATTTAACTACTGAGTTACATAACATTGAATCGAAATGTCAAAAAATCTGTAATGACGTAAAAACACAAATTTGTGAGCATTTCCAACCCATTTTTTCGCGGCATGAAAATGCATTACAGAATCACGAATCAGCCATAAAAGAATTGCAAACTATTGTTCGTGAAAATCACGACACTTTGCAAGCTAAAATTGACTCAGTTGCATCTACCGATTCGGTTACGCAACTTGCAAAAACTCAAGAAAACTTAAGGGACACAGTAGATTCAATTTCAACACAAATGGCCACACTGAAACTTGGTTCAGAAAAACACACTGAGGAAATGTGTTCACTATCGGAGAAAGTAGCCGAACTTTCGGATCAGTTCACTAATTTATCTACGAAGGTAGATGATAATCTGAATGACACAAAACCGGTAGTCTTTAATGACACATAAGAGTTCGAACAAATTAGGAAATTCAAACAAAATCAGAATCAAATTAATACGCAACACCAAAGAGAAATCCGGGAAGTACAAGATCAGTTGACACAGGTAATACAAGAATTACGTATTACAGAGGACACTAGCACTCCAATACGGGAAGAGGGACATAGCAATACAGAACAACCACAAAATAATAACACAGGGCATTTCGGAAATCATAAAAGTAATTGGCAAAGTACACCGAATTTTGAGATGGAACCGCCGAAACGACGTAACAATGACCCATATGCGACCCGCTGACATGATGATTTCGACTATAAGCTGTTCATTACTACACGTAAATTCAAAACATTTAAGAATTCTGGCAACGACATTCATCCACAAGCGTGGCTCCATCAATTCTCTCATTGTTTTCCTCCCAACTGGTCACTAGAGCACAGATTAGAATTTATGTGTGGCTACTTAGAGAATGAACCAGCTGTAAGAATGCGATCGGTCATTCACGATTGCCACAGTGAAGTAGAATTTTACCATGCCTTCCTCTCAGCATATTGGTCCCAAGCCACACAAGACCGAGTAAAACATAGCATCATAATGATGAAACATTTCGAACAATCTGAATTTTCCAGTCTTGTCAAATATTTTGAACACATGTTACATAAGAATCAGTATCTTTCAAACCCATACAGCCCCTCAGAACTCATCCTCATTTGCTTAATCAAATTGCCTGAACATTTACAGCATATTATTTTGGCAGGACGTTGCAAAGACGACATTGAAGCTTTTCAGAGAATCTTACAAGAATTAGAAATTGACACAGACAGTCGCGGGATGCGAAAACAGGAAAACAATCACTACAGGTCACATCCGTCGCAATTCCGCGATGAAAGAAACAATAACTGGACACGACAAGGCCATTCTCACAACACAAATCGTGACCAAAACAGACACCACCCATATGACAACCACTGGCAGAGTAATAGTGACAGAGAAAGATCGCATTTCCGTAGTAATGAATATCACAGACACAATCAGAGAAACAGACAATACGGGAACCAAAATAATTATTATCAAGGGAGACGGAATAACTTCAGACGCAATGGTCCAGCGCGCAGTTACGAGTCAGGGAGAAATTCTCCACCACGTGACCGACAAGAAATTAATTACAGAAATTACCGACATGACGACAGACGATATGATCGTAACGACAGACCTGAATTGCATCAGAACTGGCGGGATTCAAACAGAGCAGGGCCCTCTCGGCAAGGTGAATTTGTAGAAGTTAGGTCTCCTAATCCCAATAACGACGCGCGCCAACAAATAAACAGACAATAACTCGCACCGCAGGCAGCCGTGTGCGCCGGCTGGCTCAGAGAAAAATAACATAAGTTAACCTTGAGCAGAATTCCAGTGTTCCTTACCGACGTAATCACATGATAATTGCTTTTCAGCTGACAGTCTGCGTACTAGGAAGTGTAAAGGTTTACACCACATTTTACATGTAAAACCGTTTATTGAAAGATAATCTGCTTTATAACTTAGTCTCTGACAAAATTTTTCACTTCACGTTACTAGTATGCTTGGTCAGACTTAACAAACTGTTACTATGCAACAATGTTTTGAAGTTAACTATCCAGTCTAGAACCTAGGGAACATTTTTAAACAGAAATTACGAATGCATTGTTATAGTGAACAGACGACACAGTGTTGTTATTTGTACATTCTTGCTTGTTAGTTGCATGATTACGTAACGACTATAAGGCTCACATAGTTAGAACATTTACCAGTATTGCTAATGAGATTTTAATGCAACATTTTGGTTTACTTGCAAATACATTCTGGATTTAAAGTACTTTCTGTGAGATACCAGATGACACAGTGGTTAGTATATGTGACAGCTACACGATTATATCACGACGCTACTAATGAGTGACAATTTACAATGTTGCTTTTGCGGTGTATCTGTTTTATATCTGCAGTTTTTCTGAATAATTCTGGAAAGTAAAACATGTTTTACTAGTAACTTTTGTGGTATAGCTACAATGAGACAGCCTTTTCTGTAGCACAAAAATACGTTACAGTACAGTACTTACTTCATCACGGCAATAAGCGTAGTAACTACGATATCTATACGCAAAGCATTTCACTTTTGTTTATCATGAGGTAAGTACATTGACTTCTGTAGAACTTAGCTTTCGGAGGACGATAACTACGACACTTCCACAGAGATTATCTTACAACACGACGCACAGTTTAGCGCTACAGTACGCGTATTTGAGTGACTAATTTTGTACTTAAAATATTTATTTTTAAAGATATTTGAAATACAATGATACAAAGGTTTTCCGTGATACATTTCATTCCATTGCTGTAATCTGTAACATCTGAGGATATAATTACATTAATCCTCAGGGGGGTACACGCTTACTTTGTGTACCATGTGTTTGGCAAGCACAAGGAGCCCTAGCTAATATGGTATTTGCTTATACAACAGTACACATCGGTACCATATTTCTCTAACACATAATTACACAGCTATCTGATTATTTAACAGAGAAACTTTTCTTTCTACTACATCAGTGACAGATTTTTACTTAATTATGCTGTTGGATAACTTCACACTTACGAAATTGTATTTTGTCTGTACTTTGTTTTTTGGAACCATTGTGATAGTATGAGAGCTTTGAATGACATATTTGGTATGGGATCATGATTTTTAAAGTACGTTTGAGACAGATGACACTTTTGACATGAGCAGAGAATTTTTTTTTAGGTTTTGAAATTATTGGAGGAAGCTACGGAGATTTTGAGAATTTGACTGTGGTGTTATGATGTTATTATTACGACGACGATGTGAATTATGCTGCTGAGGTATGTTTAAACTGATGCTATATAAGTTATTTGGTTATGCTACATATCTGTTATGATGAAATATTCAAGAAGTGTCGACGAATATATGTATGTGTAATAAGGTAAGAAATAATGAGTAGTGGTTAGGGACTCTGATTTGTGAAAAAGGATGTTGGAAACCGAGAATCGTACTTTAAGAGTTATGAAATGAGTGTATATGCTTGAATGTATCACTATGCTGGCGAAAATTTTTTGGACACAATTATGTTTAAACGATTTTATTTCTACAGATTTGTAACGCAAATTCTTGACCTGTGAATTTTTTTTTATATGAGACTGCCACTGTAGCGGAAACTGGTGTTGTAAATATTTCGATAAGACAGTTAAGTGACCACCTGCATGTAATGCGTCGTGGGCACCCAGCTGCGTGACAACCACCTGACAAAAGAAAGCCATTAGTGTGTGCCTCTCAGAGGCACAGGTGGAGAACAAAAAAGAGGCCATTATCCTCGCTATTGAGATTCCTTTGCAGAAAGCATCGCAAATACGACACGCCCAAACTTGAAATCATATGATTATACTGTGGAGCTCTTAATTTATGATATTTACTAAAATGCCTAATGAAACGATGAGAAACATTACACGGCTATTGTCTTGCTAGTTGAGAGAAATGCCATATGGATTGCTTTATATATTTATTTACTCATTTTGTTTAATATCTAGTTTCTATCTGCACTGCAGCATTGGTTAAAATACAGTTTAATAGATGTACTAATATAGTTATTTTATGCCTACAGATCCAGTAAATAATAACTTTATGATGTACTTAAAAAAAACGAAGTAGCACAAAAAGACATTTCCCTTCACAGAAATTGCATACAGAATTGTCTTTTCAAGTACATAGTAATATTTTTTTACAATAAATTTTTGTGGTGCACCATTTTAATTGCATAGACATTAAGATGTGAATAGACATTGTCCTTATCTGCATTGTTGTCTTTAGTGTAACATTTTTTCTGCTTGAGCTTTGTCATGTTTAGGTATAAGTTATAGCATTTGCTGCGACTGTTTGCCATTCATAGTGCTACTGAATGTCACTTTGTATTACTAGGTTAAGCCAATTTTATTACTGATTTATTTTTCTTGTTTGCTGCACATTGCCTTATATTAGTTGTGATATTGCTGCCTTTTTTATATCAATTTCCATTTTTTTATCATTGCTGTTGTGTTAATTGTTTTGTGCTGCTGCATTGTCTTGTCCCTTAGTTTAGCATCTGAGCTCAGTAGATTTAAGTTAGCTTAAGAGGGGGTAACCTATATAAGAGAATGAGTTGCGATGGATTTGAAGAAATGCACTGAGAAGTTATATGAGAAAAGTACAGAAAGCAGGTATAGATAGGACTTTTTGGAAATAATGAAGAACGAAGGGAGATCTCCGAGAAGTAAAGAAAGTTTTGTTTGCAAAATACTGCAGTAAAACAAACCCTGCCCTTTCCTTGTGTTATCCCACTATGTGTTTGTGTACCCTTGTGTATTTATGTTCTTCCTGTCTTTAAATGTTTATCTGATAAGACCTATGTTGCAGAATTTTTCTAATACTAAGCTACATTCACTATGATGAGGAATACTGTTATCCTCAAATATAATTTGCATTAATAATATGTCGTTTTCTTTGTAAATATGTTTAGAAATTATTTATTCTGTTCTGTTTTAATGCTCATGTGTGAAGTTGATGTTTCGAAATTTATTTTGATTTTTTTATGTATGTGCTCCTGTCACAATTCCTGTAACACTGATGTATATGTTATTTCGATTCTTTGGTAAAGTCTGTATTACTGCAAATGTTATCTGTACTATTATTTTCTTCAATGATATATTTTGTACCTTTGTTATTGTATTCTCATGTTATAAAATTGTAATTGACATCTGTTCATCAAATTAAGTAACTTGTAAGTTACATTTCACTGCACACATTTCTGTTGGTCATAGTATATGGACAATATGTGAGAAGTAGGGACTGATTGTGTTTGCACATGTGTTAATAATTCAGTAAGGGACTGGATAACAGCATTGCTGGTGCTAAGGACATTTCAAAAACAATTTTTGTGAGTGCACAAGTGATGGTTATGGACTTGCTATATTATCCGCAAGACTCTTCAATGGTGATTGTGCACCTGCACAGTCAAACAGATGGCTGCTGGCCATCTCTACAAGGACTACAGTGGGTCTACACCATTGATGACCCACCAATACCATTATTTCTACAAGGACTGCAGTGGGTCTGCACTTCTGGTGGCCCACCAATACCGTAATCTCTACCAGGACTACAATGGGTCTACTCTTTGACGACCTACCTACCAATATTCTTCAAAACTTCGACTGACTGTGCTGTGGGTTTGCTCTGTTGTGGCCCATTACCTGTCTGCATGTCAAGAGTCAGCACTGTCTTTCCGTTGGAAGGACAACACTACTTCTTCAAGACTGCATGGAAATCCACTACTTCCGTGTGCATTTTCTTTTACTACTCAGACTTTGAGAAAAACACTGCAATTTTACTTTGATGGATGATCAGGACTGTCTTTATGGACTGTGAGAAAATTTTAGCTTTTGACCAACAATGTATCGATAAGTGTGTGCTTTTCATTTCTTTGTTATTGTAATTATGGAAAAAATTTTCAAATCTGTATTGGCCACTGCCCAAAACAATTTGTAAATTTTTTTGTGGGGAGCATGGGGGCTATGTAAGTAGGCTGTTTACATTTTCTTATTGGTAACGCCACGTAGCGCTCTGTATGAAAAATCACTGGCTGTGCTGTGCGCAGTCTGTGGCTGGTTTGCATTGTTGTCTGCAATTGTAGTGTTGGGCAGCGGCAGCTGGATGCTAACAGCGCGTAGCGTTGCGCAGTTGGAGGTGAGCCGCCAGCAGTGGTGGACGTGGGGAGAGAGATGGCGGAGTTTTGAAATTTGTAAGAATTGGTGTCATGAACTGCTATATATATTATGACTAGTGAAGTAAATACATTGTTTGTTCTCTATTAAAATCTTTCATTTGCTAACTATGCCTATCAGTAGTTAGTGCCTTCAGTAGTTTGAATCTTTTATTTAGCTGGCAGTAGTGGCGCTCGCTGTATTGCAGTAGCTTGAGTAACGAAGATTTTTGTGAGGTAAGTGATTTGTGAAACGTATAGCTTAATGCTAATCAGGGCCATTCTTTCGTAGGGACTTTTGGAAGTCAGATTGCGTTGCGCTAAAAACTATTGTGTGTCAGTTTAAGCACAGTCGTGTATAAATTTTTCTAAGGGGACGTTTCAAGAGGACCACAGGGGCACGTACATCAGTATGTTTGAAGAAATGTATAGCATTTCAAAGACCTCGGTGCAGTGTGTTCCTGTTGAATAGTAGGCACAGTGTCCGCCATGGGCCCTGATAACTTGTTCGATGAGTATAAAGCGCTAATGCCATCCTATAGTACAGCTTTATATGCTGCATTCTCTTGGTTCCAAAGTTCATTTACAGTGGTTGGCAGTGTGTCCCAGCACTTCAACAGTCGTTTCACCACACCCTAAACATTTTCGATTGGCGGCAGGTCTGGTGATCTGGCAGGCGAGCTCAAAAAGCTGACATCCTGTGATGCCAAGAAGGCACGAGTTGGCGCAGCAACATGTAGTCGTGCATTATCTTGCTGAAAAATGCCGTAATAAACGGCAATGAGCTGTCACCCCCTGACAGTGTACGACGTTCTACACTATTCCACTGACAACCAGAGCCGAGAAGGACGCAGATAAGCCCTGCAATGCCGTTCGCATGAGGTGTCGGGTGGCCGGCCGCAGTGGTCGAGCGGTTCTAGGCGCTGCAGTCCGGAACCACGCGACTGCTACGGTCGCAGGTTCGAATCCTGCCTCGGGTATTGATGTGTGTGATGTCCTTAGGTTAGTTAGGTTTAAATAGTTCTAAGTTCTAGGGGCTGATGAGCTCAGAAGATAAGTCCCATAGTGCTCAAATCAACCCTCCCTTTTTTTTTGAGGTGTCTGGGTGGGGGCGGGGATTTCAAGGTGATGCGACCTGACCAATCTCGACCTGTTCTACGACCTTCCGTGGACGAATGTGCCCACACCCGTTGCACTGCCGAAACACTTCGCCCCACACGTGTAGCTTCAAGTTCTCTCATATCAATAATGCATCCTCTTTCAAACTCGCTGATTTGACGGTGTTCGCGCATACGTCTGAGAGGCATCCTGCATATCTGAGGTCAGACTGATCCATTACCTTCGGTTTATAGTGACAACTAGCGCCACAGGCACAGTTTACCGGTAGGTGGTGGTGTGCCACGGTATCGATGTTGATCTTGAACCGGAGGGCCAGCATGGTTCAAATAGTAATCAATTCTGCAGAAAATACCAATGTACATGGCCTGTGATTATGAACGTCCCATCTCTAGTCGTTCGATGTGTTCTGCTTTTTTTCTGAACATGAGTTTACTTATGCTAATAAATGTTTTATAATTTTCTTATCGGATACTTCTTGTAAAAGAAGAAAGTAGGAACTCTTGTGATTGCTTGTTACTGAACTTGAAGCACCCGTGCGAGGCAGGAGCACAATACCACACTGAAAGACTCTGGGCGTTGGAGATGGGAGACCACAACTCAACACTGAGCGCAAGATGCGCCATCATCCAATTTGGAGTGGCAGTGCTGGTTCATCTGAAGAAATGCAAAACATGTCAGCCGTCAAGATTATTAACTACCATTAATGGTAGACATGACTTCCTTAACAGTGGTACCGCGTACATCATATATCATGGAAGAGGCTATACATGGTTACAGCTGATTTCAAAAATAGTCATACAGACTAACTTTTTTTCGTGCTTAGTAGAAATCTGTATAAATAAAAACGTCAGCTACTATTTATAAAGTATCACACAATGACACTGTAAGAGATTGTTGTGGCTCTGTGTTTAAGTTGGAATAGTGTTCAGTTCTCATGTACAAAATTATTGGTTTCGGTTACGACCGAACTGCTTTTTAAAATGTGAAAATATCACAATCACTTAAAAAGCAGTGCTCTCCCGTCCAGATTCTGAAATTGAAATAAGAACACCGTGAATTCATTGTCCCAGGAAGGGGAAACTTTATTGACACATTCCTGGGGTCAGATACATCACATGATCACACTGACAGAACCACAGGCACATAGACACAGGCAACAGAGCATGCACAATGTCGGCACTAGTACAGTGTATATCCACCTTTCGCAGCAATGCAGGCTGCTATTCTCCCATGGAGACGACCGTAGAGATGCTGGATGTAGTCCTGTGGAACGGCTTGCCATGCCATTTCCACCTGACGCCTCAGTTGGACCAGCGTTCGTGCTGGACGTGCAGACCGCGTGAGACGACACTTCATCCAGTCCCAAACATGCTCAATGGAGGACAGATCCGGAGATCTTGTTGACCAGGGTAGTTGACTTACACCTTCTAGAGCACGTTGGGTGGCACGGGATACATGCGGACGTGCATTGTCCTGTTGGAACAGCAAGTTCCCTTGCCGGTCTAGGAATGGTAGAACGATGGGTTCGATGACGGTTTGGATGTACCGTGCACTATTCAGTGTCCCCTCGACGATCACCAGAGGTGTACGGCCAGTGTAGGAGATCGCTCCCCACACCATGATGCCGGGTGTTGGCCCTGTGTGCCTCGGTCGTATGCAGTCCTGATTGTGGCGCTCACCTGCACGGCGCCAAACACGCATACGACCATCATTGGTACCAAGGCAGAAGCGACTCTCATCGCTGAAGACGACACGTCTTCATTCGTCCCTCCATTCACGCCTGTCGCGACACCACTGGAGGCGGGCTGGACGATGTTGGGGCGTGAGCGGAAGACGGCCTAACGGTGTGCGGGACCGTAGCCCAGCTACATGGAGACGGTTGCGAATGGTCCTCGCCGATACCCCAGGAGCAACAGTGTCCCTAATTTGCTGGGAAGTGGCGGTGCGGTCCCCTACGGCACTGCGTAGGATCCTACGGTCTTGGCGTGCATCCGTGCGTCGCTGCGGTCCGGTCCCAGGTCGACGCTCACGTGCACCTTCCGCCGACCACTGGCGACAACATCCATGTACTGTGGAGACCTCACGCCCCACGTGTTGAGAAATTCAGCGGTACGTCCACCCGGCCTCCCGCATGCCCACTATACGCCCTCGCTCAAAGTCCGTCAACTGCATATACGGTTCACGTCCACACTGTCGCGGCATGCTACCAGTATTAAAGACTGCGATGGAGCTCCGTACGCCATGGCAAACTGGCTGACACTGACGGCGGCGGTGCACAAATGCTGCGCAGCTAGCGCCATTCGACGGCCAACACCGCGGTTCCTGGTGTGTCCGCTGTGCCGTGTGTGTGATCATTGCTTGTACAGCCTTCTCGCAGTGTCCGGAGCAAGTATGGTGGGTCTGACACGCCGGTGTCAATGTGTTCTTTTTTCCATTTCCAGGAGTGTATTTATTACACAGTACTGTTTCTGCTTCAGTAAAAAAATTGGTTGGTTGTTACATTAGCTATATTATTTTCATATTGTATACAGTTTACCCACAAAATGCAGTTCAATATAATTTTGTGTTTATTAAGGCAGATACAGACCTGAAAACTTGGTTGTCTAATCGAGATACCTCAACTATTTACTCAAATTGAAGAAACTACTGTTTGCATTCGAAGATATTCCAAAAAGCAATGAATATGAAGTAGAATGCGTACTAACTTCGTAACCTTCCCGTGTGTAACATAAGTAGTTGATAAACCATTTGTTCTGCACGTCAGTGTTAACTGTAATTAATTGTATGAGAGTAAAAAAAAATTACTTTGATTTACTATATGTAAGTCTAAAGGATTTTACTATAAAATTTATATCAGCAATAACGTTTGGCTGTTTTTGTTTCCTTTCGTTCCGTCTATAACATTTTACAATTTTTTGCCTCATTTAAGTAAGCATTGCACACACACAAGCACACATAGTGATGAAATTTACCGAGTATGCTAATGATGAGCCAGACGTACGAATATTGTGTGTATTTCTTTTATGTCTGTGTGTGTGTGTGTGTGAGAGAGAGAGAGAGAGAGAGAGAGAGGGAGAGAGAGAGAGAGAAACAGGTGCCACTTCACGCAGTTAAGAGGCAAATATGTTTGAACAGAGCTACATTTTTTCAAATTCCAGTGAAGCTGGCGTACTTTTTTGGAAATTTTCTTTATGTTTGAACCTGGCACACATCCGAATGAAGTTTGAGTAATTTCAGTGCTATATTGTGACTGATTGCCACATCTTAATACCATATAAAATATTAGGCGGTGATTGGATGTTTCATTTCAGTGTCCATTAAAATACTACACTCAGATTGACTGGAGACGGGAGAAGGATGGGGAAAGGGAGAGGGGTCACTGTGGTTTGTCGCATTATGATCATAGACTGAAGGATAACTTTTTCGAACCCCCATAATTGTCTTACATAACGCAGAAGCTTAAAATTTGTTTCTAAGGTGCCTCTAACCTTTCTTATGCAGTGGTGCAGAAGCGTGGCTCTACGAGACGTCACCCTCGGCTCGGCGGCGCTCCAAACAACTTGATGTCTACACATGCAAAGAAAAGCCCAGAGCTCAGAGCTCATGCGAAGTGTAAGGTGGACTAATGTCATATGGGCCCCAGATCCTACTAAAAATCTGCCTATCGCCATAGTGGACCTCTCATATGATGGGAAGGTCGTGACAGCTCATCTTACCCACATTTCTCACATTCCGAAATGGAGGTCAGAACCTCGGCGCGCAGCTTTGAAGTCGTTCCCAATCCGTGCCCCAGGAAAACGTTTCAGACTCTCCACCGCTCAGAATCGACACGAAAAGGCCTCATGGAGTGGCCTAAAAGACGTGTATGAAACCACGCCTTTCCATCAGGTGTTGATTTCTACAGATTTCGCAGTCGGAAACGACAGTTTTCGGTGCGATGAGCAAGAGGGCAACATTCTTGAGAACCTTTCACGCTTCTGACACCCACGGATGTTTCAACCCTAGCCTCAAGACATACTGGGGGTTCACCACCACTCAATGTGATCACACTCCTATGGAATGCTGAGCGACCACTATTGTAAATGCATACGTTTGAGTTTATGCTTCACAGTGACTGTTATTGATATTGAATGAAACGACAAGTTACTGTTATAAGTCACTGATATATTTGTATCCACAATGCATTTCGGACGTTTAAACATTCATCGTCAGATGGATTTACACGTGTTAGTAAGGAATTTTTGTGTGTATTGTGTTGTGATTTTGTGGTAACTTGTGGCACTGTTTCTACATCTACATCTACATCTACATTTATACTCCGCAAGCCACCCAACGGTGTGTGGCGGAGGGCACTTTACGTGCCACTGTCATTACCTCCCTTTCCTGTTCCATTCACGTATGGTTCGCGGGAAGAACGACTGCCGGAAAGCTTCTGGGCGCGCTCGAATCTCTCTAATTTTACATTCGTGATCTCCTCGGAAGGTATAAGTAGGGGGAAGCAATATATTCGATACCTCATCCGGAAACCTGGGCAGCAAGCTACACCGCGATGCAGTGCGCCTCTCTTGCAGAGTCTACCACTTGAGTTTGCTAAACATCTTCGTAACGCTATCACGCTTACCAAATAACCCTGTGAGAAAACGCGCCGCTCTTCTTTGGATCTTCTCTATCTCCTATGTCAACCTGACATGGTACGGATCCCACACTGATGAGCAATACTCAAGTATATGTCGAAAGAGTGTTTTGTATGCCACCTCCTTTGTTGATGGACTACATTTTCTAAGGACTTTCCCAATGAATCTCAATCTGGCACCTGCCTTAACAGCTATTAATTTTATATGATCATTCCACTTCATATCGCTCCGTACGCATACTCCCAGATATTTTACAGAAGTAACTGCTACCAGTGTTTGTTCCGCTATCATATAATCATACAATAAAGGATCCTTCTTTCTATGTATTCGCAATACATTACATTTGTAATATGGACACCGTTTCCTTTCTCTGTCGTAATACATCACTTGTAAACTGTCACATTTCGTGAACATTCAAAGTGCGTTGTGGATATACAATATGTGATTAAAAGTATCCGGACACGTACAAAAACATACGTTTTTCTTATTATGTGCATTGTCCTGCCACCTACTGCCTGGTACTCCATATCAGCGACCTCAGTAGTCATAGATATCGTGAGAGAGCAGAATGGGGCGCTCCGCGGAACTCACGGACTTCGAATGAGGTCAGGTGATTGGATGTAACTTGAGTCTTACGTCGGTACGCAAGATTTCCACACTCCTAAACATCCTTAAGTCCACTGTTTCCGATATGATAGTGAAGTGGAAACGTGTAGGAACACGTACAGAACAAAAGCGTAAAGGACGCCCTCGTCTGTTGACTGACAGAGACCGCCGACAGTTGCAGAGGGTCATAACGTGTAATAGGCAGACATCTATCCAATCTATCCAAACCATCACACAGGAACTCCAAACTGCATCAGGATCCACTGCAAGTACTATGACAGTTAGGCGTGAGGTGAGAAACCTTGGATTACATGGTCGACCGGCTGCTCTTAAGCCACACATCACGGCGGTACGTACCGAACGACACCTCGCTTGGAGAAAGGAGAATAAACATTGTACGACTGAACAGTGGAAAAACGTTGTGTGGAGTGATGAATCATGGTACACAACGCGGCGGTCCAATGGCAGGGTGTGGGGGTGTGGTGTTGTGCTTTTCATGGAGGTGGCTTGCATCCCTTATTGTTTTACGTAGCACTATCACAGCACAGGCCAACATTTATGGTTTAAGCACCTTATTGCTTCCCACTGTTGAAGAGCAATTGTAGGATGGCGATCGCATCTTTCAACACGATGGAGCACGTCTTCATAATGCACGGCCTTTGGCGGAGTGGTTACACGACAATAACTTTCCTGTAATGGACTGGCCTGTACAGAGTCCTGACCTGAGTCCTATAGAACACCTTCCGGATGTTTTGGAATACTGACTTCGTTTTCGGGCTTCCCGACCGACGTCTATACCTCTCCTCAGTGCAGCACTCCATGAAGAATGGACTGCCATTCCGCAAGAAACCTTCCAGCACCTGATTGAACGTATGCCTGTGAGAGTAGAAGCTGTCATCAAGGCTAAGGGTGGCCCAACACCATAGTGAATTCCAGCATTACCGATGGAGGGCGCCACGAACTAGTAAGTCATTTTCAGTCAGGTATTCAGACACTTTTGATCACATAGTGTAAATAAACCAGTGAATGGTCACAGTAAACGTTGTTTCATTCGCGACACTATTTTTGCCGTCTTGTACAGTTTGCAACCACTAGCAGCCGGTCAAAACCACTCGATGAAATCTGAACGTGATCCGAAACTGCGAAGGGTGCTTATGCATATTCAGCCGTCCGGTGGCGAGGTCACAGGATGGTCCAACAGTAAGACATATGTAAATGAAAGGGAAAATGGTCCCTCTAAGCCCTTCCAGTATGTCAGCACCCTCGGTGTCAACCTCCCATCTTTATTGATAATTTTAAAAGTGTACAGATAGAGAAATTGTACTAGGCCCCTATAGATAGGCACCCCTCTGACACCGCTCTGATTCCATATGCCTTTAAGTGATAATACCCCCCAACCTCGTGATCATGCCACAGGAGGACTGTACATGCATAAGCACCCTTTGCTGCTTTAGATCACATTCAAATCTTGTAGAATGTTTTTGAACAGTGTTTCCAGCCTATGTGCGAGAGCAAAAATAATAGTCGCACTGCCCTCCAAAATGTTGTGACCACGATTAATGGAGATACGGTCCCACAGTCTCCTTAAACAATGTTTGAAACGTCCTAGGCTGTCAGCAGTGTCAAAGCTTGTCAAGAACGTGGTCCTGTTGCTCATTGCAATGCAAGCTGTTGTTTTCGACTGCAAAATGTGTGGGTATCATCGACCCAAGGAAAGGGGTGGTGACGCGCTTCACGAGAGCTTTTGTCGTTGATTATAAGTGGAGGTTTGTCTGACACGTTTACCTCCGCCTCCTATAAGGAAACCGATTGATTTCAACCCTTGCGTCGAGGTTCTGACTTGTATTGCGTAGGCTCAAAAGAAGGCGTGAAATGTTGGTAAAGGGTGATGTGATGACCTCCCATCGTGTGACATGTCCATGGTCGCTGAGCAGAATTTTGGTGAAATCTGGTGCCAGTGTGACATCTGTAATTCACCTTACTCGACACATGAATTCTGAGCTTCTTTACGCGTACGAAACCAAGTTATTTGAAGCGCCGTCGAACCTTAGAGTGGTATGGCAGGGTTCCACACTTTTGCGCTGTCACAGAGGAAGTTTGTAGGCACCTTTGAGCCGCCGGCCGGAGTGGCCGCGCGGCTCTAGGCGCTACAGTCTGGAGCCGAGCGACCGCTACGGTCGCAGGTTCCAGTCCTGCCTCGGGCATGAATGTGTGTGACGTCCTAAGGTTAGTTAGGTTTAATTAGTTCTAAGTTCTAGGTGACTGATGACCTCAGAAGTTAAGTCACATACTGCTCAGAGCCATTTGAACCATTTTCAACCTTTGAGCCAGATGTCAAAATCCTGTGTCGTAGTGGCAGACAAGTTCGAGGTTTCTAAAAAGTGATCCTTTGTGTTGAGCGGTGCGAATTGGGAGCACAGCTTGCAATGTCATTATCCTTCCGTATAGGCAACCAGCTTTTCTCTCAGGTTTTTCACGTGTAGTAAGCAACTTTTTATGTGGATTGGTATTTGCGATACCAGTGACTAAGAAGACGATGAAATAAACAGAGCTTATGAAAATTACCTCACCTTTCCGGTCGCCTCCAGCCTAACTAAGCATGGGAAAAATGTTACACACACACACACACACACACACACACACACACACACACACACACCTTACGCAAGCATTCATAGCTAATTCTAGTCCTCTAGTGTTTTCATTATTTGCGCTATGTTTAACTACATTCCAGTAAAAATTTGATAGAACTAAAGACTGGAAATCTTTTAGTTTTATTTGAGGTGTTAAAATTTTTCAATTGCACGTTCACAAGAGAACAATTTTCTGCATGTAGTCACAGTTCTTCCCAAGACAGAAGCTCATCCAGGATTCTGCAGAGATCTTTTACAATTATTTTGATAGAAAATGAAACATCGACACTGGAAATTTGGAGAAGATAAAACAAACTTTTAGAAATTTGTGGCATCGAATAATGTTGACAAGTAATTGGACTGATAATGTACGTAGTGAAGAAGCGTTTCGAGGAGCAGCTAATTTATTGCGTCGTCAATTTCACCCCATGAGATAAGGATATTTTTTTAACAGGAATCACACGCCACGCGAAGATCCAACAGCCATTCATAGGATAGGTGAACTGTAGGGATATGAACACCGTAAAAATAAAATTACACGAACACCTCTTCCATTCACTTATATCTACAACACAGGAAGATTTCGGCACACACTGAAAAAGAAACTACAGCATAAGTGCACGGAAACACTTAAAGAAGAACATTCTAACTTTGAGGGCATGTTGAAAGGTAATTCGTCCGATATTTTATGTGAGAGCTCTCTATTAAAATTCTATATTTTTATTCTACATGCCTACATATTTATTTCTCAACATAGTCACCCTAGCGACGAACACATTTCTACTAACGAGAGACCAGTTCGTTGGTACCATCACTGTACAATGTTCAACGTTGTTGACGGAGCCACAACGTCTTCTCTATTTGCAGCGCTTCATCTCTATCAAAATAAAGTCTTCGGAGGTGTTTTATAAGTTTTGCAAACAGATGAAAGTCGGGCCTTCATGAAGGATGATCGATGACAGTGAATTATTGCAGATGTCGCAGGGCTGTTGTGTGGTCTGGGATTGTCATGCTCCTTGTGTGGACGATGTTTTATAAGATCAGAAACTCGATTATAGCCCGCGGTTTCTCACGCACCGACTCACTTTCGTGATACACATCTACGTTACACGTTACGATTCGGAGCGCTCTAACTGCACAGGGTTTCGGCTTGCGTCAGCGAAGCCGGAAGTCGACCGAGTACCATACATGACTTGTAATACCTCAACCGATATCGAAAACAGAATACAAAAATTCGGTGGCATTACTTTTCATCACGCCCTCATATTCAAACGGCACACTTTTATTATTTTGAGTTGATTAATTCCCAAAGTAAGCAGGTGTTGACAGATGTGAAAATTACCGAACTATTAGTTTAATAAGTCACGGCTGCAAAATACTAACACGATTCCTTACAGACGAATGGAAAAACTGATAGAAGTCGACTCGGGGAAGATCAGTTTGGATTCTGTAGAAATATTGAAACACGTGAGGCAATACTGACCCTACAACTTATCTTAGAAGCTAGATTAAGAAAAGGCAAACCTACGTTTCTAGCATTTGTAGACTTAGAGAAAGCTTTAGACAATGTTGACTGTAATACTCTTTCAAATTCGAAAGTTGCCAAGGGTAAAATACAGGGAGCGAAAGGCTATTTACAATTTGTACAGAAACCAGATGGCAGTTATAAGAGTCGAGGGATATGAAAGGGGAGCAGTGGTTAGGAAGGAGCGAGACAGGGTTGTAGCCTCTCCCCGATGTCATTCAATCTGTATATTGAGTAAGCAGTAAAGGAAACAAAAGAAATCGGAATAGATATTAAAATCTATGGAGAAGAAATAAAAACTTTAAGGTTCGCCGATGACATTGTAATTCTATCAGAGACAGCAAAGGACTTAGAAGAGCAGTTGAACGGAATGGGCAGTGTTTTGAAAGGAGGGTATAAGATGAACATCAACCAAAGCAAAACGAGGATAATGGAATGTAGTCGAATTAAGTCGAGTGACGCTGAGGGAATTAGATTATGAAATGAGACATTTAAAGTGGTCAAGGGGTTGTTTCGATATTTGGGGAGCAAAATAAGTGATGATGGTCAAAGTAGAGAGGATATAAAATGCAGACTGGCAATGGCAAGGAAACCGTTTCCGAAGAAGAGTAATTTATTAATATCGAGTTTAGATTTAAGTGTCAGGAAGTCGTTTCTGAAAGTTTTTGTATGGAGTGTAGCCATGTATGGACGATAAATAGTTTGGATAAGAAGGCAATAGAAGCTTTCGAAATGTGGTGCTACAGAAGAATGCTGAAGATTATATGGGTAGATCACATAACTAATGAGGAGGTATTGAATAAAATTGGGGAGATGTTCGTGGCAGAGCTTGACTAGAAGAAGGGTTCGGTTGGTAGGACATGTTCTGAGGCATCAAGGGATCACCAGTGTAGTATTGGAGGGCAGCGTGGAGGGTAAAAATCATAGAGGGAGACCAAGAGATGAATACACTAAGCAGATTCAGAAGGATGTAGGTTGCAGTAGGTACTGGGACATGAAGCAGCTTGCACAGGATAGAGTAGCATGGAGAGCTGCATCAAACTAGTCACAGGACTGAACACCACAACAACAACAACAATTAACGTCTCAATAATTTTACACATTTTGTAGCTCATGGCCTACCGTAGGGTCAGTAGCGTCCTTAGACACTCAGAGTCCCTGCTGAAAGCTATTTGACGTAACGGAGAACTACATGTCTACCGAACACGATTTCTTTCTCCCACGCGTAAATAAACTATAGCGAGTCCGCTTTAGCACTCCACTTTTCGCTGCGAACACTGCATTTCTCCGCTTTTCGCTGCTCTACGTAGAAATTCCCACCTCTTCCTTTTTTAGATTACCCTCTATCCCTCTCGCTCCAGTCTGCATTCACCACCTTACCGTTCGCGCTTGCGGCCGCCAGTACCAAATCTACACTGACAGCGTGCACTTTTCGTCTGCTCGCGCACTCAAACACACTTTCGCCTTCTCGCTCTTTTCATTCGTTGTCTCACAAAAATCCATAAACCCGATCTACCATTTGTCACTCAGCTATCGTGCCACGACCCACCCTCGTGCTAGGTCCTCTCAGGTGAATTTCCTATATAGCCGTCGTCTGGAAACCACCGATATCACTTTACAAAATGAAAGCACCACTTCTCCGTTATAAATCCACATACACTGCTTGATGTCTGCTAAGCAACAACTGACACTTGCTAAGGAGCGACGTCCACTTGCTACGGAACCATCAACTATTGCTGCGGAACAAACTGCCGCGAAGCCTGTGCACGAACGCTCTATATGCATTCTACAGGTCATGAAGTACGACGTTTGACGAAAGTTGTTGTGGAACCGATCGGTGCGACATTCAGTGTGATGAAGCAACATATCTGCAAGACATCATCTGAGTGCTTGCGATTGTGGATGAGCAGTTAGACGGCTCGAAGACGGTCAAAGCGTTACCATTGTGGCCGCCGTAATGGATATGTCCAAAAGCGTCATCTCGCGGGTAAAATAGGCTGCTAAAATTGAAACGCTCTGTGAAAGCATGCCTGTGGTCACAGATGGGCCACAATACCGCAAGAAGCTCGAGAAGTCGCCCTGGTGGCGAAAAGGAACAGACACCTCAGTCGAGGGCAGATCGATGCAGACTTTTCAACCACGTCTCTGCCAGAACCATTTCGCGATGATTAAATCAGGCTGATTTGTATGCTTGTAATACTGACAAACGCATCCCACTTTAACCATTTCGTCGTCGAGAAAGAGCTCATGAGTTTAGGAAGCATGTTGGGTTGGGATCAACAACAGTGGTCCAGTATGATTTTCTCCGACAAATGCCACTCAATTGTGGCAAGTGATTCTGGACACCAGTTACTGTAGAAAGAAATGGGAATACGTTACACGCAACATATTGTTCATGTACTTTTTCAGCATGGCCTAGCCATTACGGTGTTGGCGGGCGTTATGCATAACTGCCGAACACCACTGCATATCTTTGCACGAGGTAAAGTTACAGCACAGCAAGTATTGCTGGGAGATTATTCTGGATCATGTCCATCTGTTTAGGAATACGAGAAGTCCTACCTTCATGTTTAGGACAACAATGAACGCCCGCACAGGACAGCTGAGGTGTTCGACGCACTGAAAAGCGAAGGTATTGATTGTGTGGAATGGCCTGCTTGCTCCTCGGGCCTAAACCACATTGAGCATGCCTGTGATGTTCATGGCAGAAGCCGTGCAAGGACTGAATACCGCCTTCAGAAAGGAGTGGAACAATTCCCCCCTCCCCCCAAGGAGTCCTCGATAGTTTTGTAGCCAGTATGAGTAATAGGTGTAAAATGTGCATTAGTGCCCGAGGAGGGCACATTGCAAACAGAGAGCGATATCTACCTGTATGTTGGGAGACTGATCTATGTCAAACATGGACGTTATTTATGCCTTTTATGCAGCTCCCCCATGTGGTGAAGTATCTATAATTTTTCGTTATACGTGTATAGCTCCATCTCTAATACGATGTAGTGTATTTCATGTCGTCCACCATTGCCTGTAATTCTTCCTGTCCAACAATGTGTTCTTTAGCAGTTGTCAGGCAGCTAACATATGGTATTCACAAATAGCCTCTGAGATACCGTAACTACTACAGGGAACCCGGAGGCTTCGTAGCAAAGATTACTATCGACAGGTTTACTTTGCTGCGTCCGTTAACCACAAGTCTTTTGTGCCTGAGTGCGTTGAGTTAGTCTACCCTCCAACTTCACCATGTCGCTGCACACCAGAGACCATTACTCAGGGAAATGTTACACTTTCTAAGGACTTCACCATGTCGCTGCACACCAGAGACCATTACCCAGAGAAATGTTACATTTTCTGCGACCGAACTGCGGCCGCAGTCGGTAATAGGAATCCGTCATTAGCTATTAACCAAAGCATGACACACACTTCTGTTTTTCCTTGTGCCTTTGACCAGCAACTGCAAGGGATTGCCAGTGCTACTATGGGCTGCAATGTGGTTAGCTTAAGGGGTGGTCGGATGTCGATCCTGTCGCCACCCCGTTACCCCTGGCCATATCCCCCCCCCCCCCCCATCCCCACCACCCAGGATGGAATATGTATAGTCGAACTATCTGTGTGTGGCGTTATCCCTGTGAAGAGTACGAACGTTTTCGAACTGTTTGCAAATCATGTAAATGAGGCGAGACCGGGAAACCAGCCCTGTACTCACGTAGTCAGCTGTGGGAAACCGCCTAAAACCACATCCAGTCTGGCCAGCCCATCGGCCCTCGTAGTTACACAGCTGGGAATATTCGATACAGGGCCGGAGACCCAGCCAGAATCCAGAAAGTGGGTTAAGGCACACAGCTATCCGAGTGGGTCCAAAAATGATAGACAATGCATAAAATATTCTGATAAAGGTTAAAAATTACATTATAAAATACACAACTGTACCGATATCTTTTATTGAAGACAGTCGATTTTGTTCCAACATCAGACTATGTCTGGGTCTCAAAAGCAAGTCAGCTATGCATTCTCAAAGTTAAAAATCAAATTGTAATTTGTAACCTGTCGCTCTCCTGTTATTAATTATTTATACCACTGTTTCCCAAAAATGTGCTCTGCGGAACACTTGAGTTCGACGGGAAACGACTAAGTGTTCCGCCAAAAGTTATTAATATATTAAATCTTTCGACATTTTTGTGACACTAATTACTTTTTGATATTTTATTATGATTTCTTTGTTGTTGGTCGATTTAAATTAAGTAATCGTTGAATAAAAGAAGGTTTTTTCGTTTTCTTTTAAATTTAATTAACTATCAAACAATAAACAAGGCTGTCCATTAAAAACCAGGGTTGTCAAAGTGTTCCGTCAGAGGAAAAGTTAGGAACCCTGGTCCATGAGTACCCTTTACGTCCTGTCAGCATCACTTCTGGTAAAGGCCCCCTAAATGTTTGAAACACAATCGGAAAAGATAAAGGGGGCATTAAATCAGCCAGAAGACTGAAGCCAAAAGTTACTGTGGTGGGCACAAGCAGAAAAGTTATAAGGTTTCTTTGGCTGGACTAACTAACGACGGTTACCACCACCGATTGTCCACCTGAAGAACCTGCCCAAGGGCATACAGGGTGTTGTCCAAAGAGTGTGCAAAAATGTAGCAAGATATACAGAACGCTCCACTGAACAATTTGAGATAGGGCACTTGTGGTCGGAGAAGCCAGCTGAAGGAGACAGGGAAGTAAACTCGCCTACCGCTTTGTCTAGCATTACAGTTTTCCAGCTTATTTACAACTAATATGTGTACAAGTTTACACGAAGGGTGCAGTTTATTTACAGGTACATCCTTTATTTCCTTTAAAGAAAGGAGGAGGATGAGCCTGATTACTAGGAAGTCATGATTTAAGGTTTTTTTTATTTTTTTATCATATTTACTTTGATCCATGATAGAACGTGCTATGAATCAACGACAGGCCCATTCATTACTAAGCGCTATTCTGAGACGTACAGTGCAACTGTAAGTAGGCTGTTTAGGTTTTTTTTATATTGGTAACGCCACGTAGCGCTCTGTATGAAAATCACTGGCTGTGCTGTGTGCAGTCAGTGGCTGGTTTGCATTGTTGTTGGCCATTGTAGTGTTGGGAAGCTGGCTGTTAACAGTGCGTAACGTTGCGCAGTTGGAGGTGAGCCGCCAGCAGTGGTGGTTGTGGGGAGAGAAATGACGGAGTTTTGAAATTTGTAGGACTGGATGTCATGAACTGCTATATATATTATGACTTTTGATGTCTATTAAGGTAAATACATTTTTTGTTCCCTATCAAAACCTTTCATTTGCTAACTATGCCTATCAGTAGTTAGTGCCTTCAGTAGTTTGAATCTTTTATTTAGCTGGCAGTAGTGTATTCCAGTAGTTCCAGTAACGAAGATTTTTGTGAGGTAAGTGATTTGTGTAAGGTATAGGTTAATGTTAGTCAGGGCCATTCTTTTGTAGGGATTTTTGAAAGTCAGATTGCGTTGCGCTAAAAGTATTGTGTGTCAGTGTAAGCACAGTCATGTATAATTGTTCAAAGGGGACTTTTCATATGTCGACCCTTAGCCGAGGATATCTCACTGGAATCTTCTGATTTTTTCCTTGCAGTTTTAGTGTAGCTTTTGTTTATTGCTAGCGCGTAATTGTAGAGAGAATCTCCTTTGTAGTTGCAGTCTTTCATTATTGTACAGTAAAACAGTTCTGCTATGCATGTAGATTTGCACCAAGTATTTCGCAGCTGCGCTTCTGATTAACTAGATATTATTTTCAGTGCTATGTTAATGTGTTCTCTTATTTTTGCTCTTCAAATTGTGCTTCTCTGTGTTATCGTGTGAAATATTGTGACAATAATGGCGTGTGAAAAACGTAACACTAGGCTCCAAAGTAAACTGAGAAATAATAGTGACCACGAGCGTAGGTTATCAGCACCACTGTGTAGTGAATTAACAGACATTCGAAGTAGTAATTTGGTAATTGTGCATAGGGTAATGGAGCAGGCGGCAAATAATGGTGTACACAATGAAACAAGTAGTGAACAGGGAAGCATTATCGATCGATCCGTCGGCAACAGCTCGCCTCAGGAATCCGAAATGACAGAACACAATATTGCAAATACTGTAGACTTAGGTTTTGGGTCCTTACCGTTTTCTCAAATGAGTCAAGACACATTTTCTGCTTGTCAAAATGTGAATGTTGACAGTGAAAATGCACTGCCAAACAGCATAGAGAAACAGATTCCAGACACTAATACATTATTATTGCAATTAATGTAACAAATGGAACAAAATCAGACACAAACGCAGCAAAAGCTTCAAAAGTTAGACACAATGGAACAAAATCTTCAAAAGTTAGACACAATGGAACAAAAGCTTCAAAAGTTAGACTCAGTGGAACATACGCTTGAACAAACATGTGAAGATTTTACTACTGAGTTACATAAAATCGAATCGAAATGTCAAAAAGTCTGTAATGACGTAAAAATACAAATTTGTGAGCATTTCCAACCTATTTTTTCGCGGCATGAAAATACATTACAGAATCACGAATCAGCCATAAAAGAACTGCAAACTATTGTTTATGAAAATCATGAGACCTTGCAAGCTAAAATTGAATCAGTTGCATCTACCGATTCAGTTAAACAACTTGCAAAAACTCAGGAAAACTTGAAGGACACAGTAGATACAATTTCAACACAAATGGACACTCTGAAATTTGGTTCGGAAAAACACACTGAGGAAATAAGTACACTATCGGAGAAAGTAGCCGAACTTTCGGATCAGTTCATTAACTTATCTGCAAAGGTAGATGATGATCTGAATGACACAGAAGAGTGCGAACAAATTAGGAAATTCAAACAAAATCAGAATCAAATTAATACGCAACACCAAAGATAAATCCGGGAAGTACAAGATCAGCTGACACAGGTAATACAAGCATTACGTATTTCAGAGGCCACTCGCGCTCCAACAAGGGAAGAGGGACTTAGAAATACGGAACAAGCACAAAATAATAACACAGGACACTTCGGAAATTATGAAAGAAATTGGCAAGGGGCACTTAATTTTGAGATGACGTAACAATGAGCGATGTGCAACTCGACGACACGATAATTTTGACTATAAGCTGTTCATTACTACACGTAAATTCAAAACATTTAAGAATTCTGGCAACGACATTCATCCACAAGCGTGGCTTCATCAATTCTCTCATTGTTTTCCTCCCAACTGCTCATTAGATGGTTCAAATGGCTCTGAGCTATGGTTTATGGTTGCTATGGATAAAAAATGGCTCTGAGCACTATGGGACTTAACTTCTGAGGTCATCAGTCCCCTAGAACTTAGAACTACTTAAACCTAATAATCTTAGGACATCACACACATCCAAGCCCGAGGCAGGATTGGAACCTGCGACCGTAGCAGTCGCACGGTTCCGGACTGCGCGCCTAGAACCGCGAGACCACCGCGCCCGGTTGGTCATGACAGCACAGATTAGAATTTATGTGTGGCTATTTAGAGAATGAACCAGCTGTAAGAATGCGATCGGTCATTCACGATTGTCACAGTGAAGGAGAATTTTATCATGCCTTCCTCTCAGCATATTGGTCTCAAGCTACACAAGACCGAATAAAACATTGCATCATAATGATGAAACATTTCGAACAAACTGAATTCTCCAGTCTAGTGACATATTTCGAAGACATGTTGCACAAGAATCAGTACCAGTCAAACCCATACAGCCCCTCAGAACTCATCCGTATTTGCTTAATCAAATTGCCTGAACATTTACGACATATTATTTTGGCAGGACGTTGCAAAGGCGACATTGAAGCTTTTCAGGGACTCTTACAAGAATTGGAAATTGACACCGACAATCGCGGAACGCGAAAACAGGAACACAAGAATTACAGATCACATACGTCACAATTCCGCCACGACAGAAATAATAAATGGACACGGCAAGGCTATTCTTACAACATAAATCGTGACCAAAACAGACACCACCCATATGAGAACCGTTGGCGAAGTAGTAATGTTGTTGTTGTTGTCTTCAGTGCTCTGTCAAACTCTTCACGCAGTATCGTATCTCCCATTTCGTCTTCATCTACATCCTCTTCTATTTCCATAATATTGTCCTCAAGTACATCGCCCTTGTATAAACCTTCTATATACTCCTTCCACCTTTCTGCCTTCCCTTCTTTACTTAGAACTGGGCTGCCATCTGAGCTCTTGATATTCATACACGTGGTTCTCTTCTCTCCAAAGCTCTCTTTAATTTTCCTGTAGGCAGTATCTATCTTACCCCTAATGAGATAAGCTTCTACATCCTTACATTTGTCCTCTAGCCATCCCTGTTTAGCCATTTTGCACTTCCTGTCGATCTCATTTTTGAGACGTTTGTATTCCTTTTTGTCTGCTTCATTTACTGCATTTTTATATTTTCTCCTTTCATCAATTAAATTCAATATTTCTTCTGTTACCCAAGGATTTCTAGCAGCCCTCGTCTTTGTACCTACTTTATCCTCTGCTGCCTTCACTACTACATCCCTCAGAGCTACCCATTCTTCTTCTACTGTATTTCTTTCCCCTATTCCTGTCAATTGTTCCCTTATGCTCTCTCTGAAACTCTGTACAACCTCTGGTTCTTTCAGTTTATCCAGGTCCCATCTCCTTAATTTCCCACATTTTTGCAGTTTCTTCAGTTTTAATCTACAGGTCATAACCAATAGATTGTGGTCAGAGTCCACATCTGCCCCTGGAAATGTCTTACAACTTAAAACCTGGTTCCTAAATCTCTGTCTTACCATTATATAATCTATCTGATACCTTTTAGTATCTCCAGGGTTCTTCCACGTATACAACCTTCTTTCATGATTCTTAAACCAAGTGTTAGCTATGATTAAGTTGTGCTCTGTGCAAAATTCTATTAGGCGGCTTCCTCTTTCATTTCTTAGCCCCAATCCATATTCACCTACTATGTTTCCTTCTCTCCCTTTTCCTACACTCGAATTCCAGTCACCCATTACTATTAAATTTTCGTCTCCCTTCACTATCTGAATAATTTCTTTTATTTCATCGTACATTTCTTCAATTTCTTCATCATCTGCAGAGCTAGTTGGCATATAAACTTGTACTACTGTAGTAGGTGTGGGCTTCGTATCTATCTTGGCCACAATAATGCGTTCACTATGCTGTTTGTAGTAGCTTACCCGCATTCCTATTTTCCTATTCATTATTAAACCTACTCCTGCATTACCCCTATTTGATTTTGTGTTTATAACCCTGTAGTCACCTGACCAGAAGTCTTGTTCCTCGTGCCACCGAACTTCACTAATTCTCACTATATCTAACTTTAACCTATCCATTTCCCTTTTTAAATTTTCTAACCTACCTGCCCGATTAAGGGATCTGACATTCCACGCTCCGATCCGTAGAATGCCAGTTTTCTTTCTCCTGATAACGACATCCTCCTGAGTAGTCCCCGCCCGGAGATCCGAATGGGGGGACTATTTTACCTCCGGAATATTTTACCCAAGAGGATGCCATCATCATTTAATCATACAGTAAAGCTGCATGTCCTCGGGAAAAATTACGGCTGTAGTTTCCCCTTGCTTTCAGCCGTTCGCAGTACCAGCACAGCAAGGCCGTTTTGGTTAATGTTACAAGGCCAGATCAGTCAATCATCCAGACTGTTGCCCCTGCAACTACTGAAAAGGCTGCTGCCCCTCTTCAGGAACCACACGTTTGTCTGGCCTCTCAACAGATACCCCTCCGTTGTGGTTGTACCTACGGTACGGCCATCTGTATCGCTGAGGCACGCAAGCCTCCCCACCAACGGCAAGGTCCATGGTTCATGGGAAGTAGTAATAGGTACAGAGAAAGATCGCATTTCCCTAGTAATGAATATAACAGAGACAATCATAGAAACAGACAATATGGCAACCAGAACTATTATTATCACGGGAGACAGAACAACTTCAGACGCAACCATCCACCGTGCAGTGATAATTCAGGGAGAAATTCTCCACCACTTAACCGACAAGAAAGAAACTACAGGAACTACCTACATGGCAACAGACGATAGGATCGTAACGACAGACTTGAATTGCATCAGAACTGGCGAGATTCAAACAGAGGAGGGCACTCTCCTAATCCCAATAACGACGCGCGCCAACAAAGAAACAGACAATGACTCGCACCGCAGGCAGCCACGTGCACCGGCTGGCTCAGAGAAAAATAACAGACGCTAACCTTGAGAAAAATTCCAGTATTCTTTACCGACGTACACCGAATGATAATTGCGTTCAAGTTGAAACTCAGTACTATGAAGAGTAAAGGATTGCACCACATTTCACATATAAAACCGCTTATTGAGAGATTTATTTGCCATAAAGCTTTTCACTTTACATTACTAGTATGCTTTGTTAGGCTTAGAATCTCTTAACATGCAACAATGTTTGAAGTTAAATATCCAGTCAAGCACCAAGAAAACTTATTTAGACAGTATTTACGACTGCATTGTTATAGTGAACAGACGACACAGTATTATTGTGTGTGTACTTTCTTGCTTGTTAGTTGCACGATTACGTAACGACTATAAGGCTCACATACTTAGAACATGTACCAGTACTGCTAATGAGATTTCAATGCAATCTGGATTTAAAGTACTTTCTGAGAGATGCCAGACGACATAGTGGTTAGTTTATTTGACAGCTACACGATTATATCAAGACGCTACTAATAAGTGATATAATTTATATTATTGCTTTTGCACTGTATCTGTTTTATATCTGCACAATATCTGTTTTATATCTGCACAGTTTTTTTGAATTCTTCTGGAAAGGAAAACATGTTTTAGTAGTAACTTTTGTGGTATAGCTACAATGAGGCAGCCTTTTCGGTAGCACAACAATACGCTACAGCTCAGTACTTTCTTCATCACGGCAATAAGCGCAATAAGTGAGATATCTATACGCAAAGTATTTCACTTTCGTTTATCATGAGGTAAGTACATTGACTTCTGCAGAACTTAGCTTTCGGAGGACGATAACTACGATACTTCCACAGAGATTATCTTACAACAAGACGCACAATTTAGCGCTACCGTACACGTATTTGAGTGATTAATTTTGTACTTAAAACATTGATTTTAAAAGATATTTGAAGTACAATGATACAAAGGTTTTCCGTGATACATTTCATTCCATTGCTGTAATCTGTAACACCTGAGGGTATTATTATATTAATCCTCAGGGGGGTACACGCTTACTTTTTGTACCATGTGTGAGGCAAGCACAAGGAGCCCTAGCTAATATGGTATTTGCTTATACAACTTTACACATCGGTACCATATTCCTCTAACACAGAATTACACAGCTATCTGATTATTTAACAGATAAAGAAACATTTTTTTTTACTACATTAGTGACAGATGTTTACGCAATTACATAGTTGGATAAATTCACACTTATGAAATTGTATTTTGTATGTACTTTGTGAAATGTTCATATTTTTTCAGAACCATTGTGATACTATGAGAGCTTTGAATGATGTATTTGGTATGAGATCATGATTTTTAAAGTACGTTTGAGGTAGATGACACTATTGAAATGAGCAGAGAATTTTTTAGGTTTTGAAATTATTGGAGGAAGCTACGACGATTTTGAGAATTGACTGAGATGTTATGATATTATTACGACGACGATATTTAATCTGCTGTTGAGGTATGTTTATGATCAATAAGCTGATGCTACCGTATATGAGGAATTTGATTATGCTACGTATTTATTATGATGAAATATTGAAGAAGTGTCGACGAATATGTATATGTGCAAAAAGGTAAGGAATAATGAGTGGTGGTTAGGGACTGTGACTGGTGAAAAAGGGTGATGGAAACCAAGAATCGTACTTTAAGAGTTATGAAATGTGTGTAAATGCGTGAATGTATCACAATGTCGGCAAAAAGTTTTTGGACGCTGTTATATTTGTAAGATTTTGTTTTTACACATTTGCAAGCAAATTCTCGACCTGTGAAATTTTTGTATGAGACTGTCACTGTAGCGGAAACTGCTGTCGTAAATATTTCGGTAAGACAGGTAAGTGATCGTCACGGAATGCGTCGTGGGCACCCAGCTGCGCGACAGTTGCCTAGAAAAAAGCCATTAGTGTGTGCCTTTCAGAGGCACAGGTGGAGAAAAAAGGAGGCCATTATCCTCGCTATTGACATTTCTTTGTAGAAAGCATCGCAAATACGACACGCTCAAATTTGAAAATATATGATTGCACTGTGGAGCTCATAATTTATGATATTTACTAAAATGCCTAATGAAATGATGAGAAACATTTCACATCTATTGTCTTGCTGGTTGAAAGATTGTTTAGTGCATTATGAAATGCCATATGGCTAGTGAATGACGTTTCACGCCTTGCTTTGCCTATTTTGTTTAATATCTAGTTTCTAGCTGCATGGCAGCAATGGTTAAAATAAAATTTCATAGATTTACTAATACAGATATTTTCTGTCTACAGATCCAGTAAATAATAATTTTGTGATATACTTAAAAAAAATGAGGGACCACAAAAAGACATTTCCCTTCACAGGAACTGCATACATAATTTTCTTTTCAAGTACTTGGTAATTAATTTCATAGAATAAGTTTTTGTGGTGCACCACTTTAATTACATAGATATTAAGATGTGAATAGACATTTCCCTTATCTGCGTTGTTGCCTTTAGTGTTTTATTTTTTCTGCTTGAGCTTTGTCATGTTTAGGTATAAGTTATTGCATTTGCTGCTGCTGTGTGCCAGGCATAATGCTACTGAATTTCACTTTGTATTACTCTGTTAAGCCAGTTTTACTACTGATTTATTTTTCTTGTTGCTGCACATTGGCTCATATTAGTTGTAATGTTGCATTATCTCTGTTAATTTAGATTTACTGCTGCTTGCTTTGCCAATTTGCATTTTTTGTCATTGCTGTTTGTGTTAATTGTTTTGTGCTGCTGCATTGCCTCGTCCCTTAGTTTAGCATCTGAGCTCAGTAGATTTAAGTTAGCTTAAGATGGGGTAGGCCATATAAGAGAACAAGTTCTGATGAATTGGAAGAAATGCATTGAGAAGCTGTAAGAAAATGTTGTGGCCAAAAAAGTATTTTGAAAGAGGATATGAACAAAAAAAGGTAGGGTTTAGGGACAACAGGTTTAGGTAGGATTTTCTTGGAAATAAATGATGAGGTAAGATAATGGAAAATAAATAATGAGGTAAGAAATGTGTGAACATATAAATACAGAAAGCATGCTTGGATAGAATTTTTTTTGGTGGAAACAAATGTAGAAATAAGACGGAAGATCTATGGAATGAAGTTTTGGGTTGGACTGCAGTACCTAATGTTACGCTGAAAACGAACCCTGTCTTTCCTTTTGTATTATTCCGCTATGTGTTTATGTACCCTTGTGTATTTGTCTTTTTCCTGTCTTTATGTGTTTTGCTAATAAGAATTATGTTGTAGAATTTTTCAAATAATATGTTATTCACTCTGTAAAGATGTTTAGACATTATTAATTCTGTTCTGTTTCAATGCCGAAGTGTGAAATTAATGTTTCGAAAACTATTCTCATTATTTTATATTTTTACTTATGTCATAATTCCTGTAACATTAATGTACATGTTTATTACTATTCTTTTGTAAAGCCTGTTTTACTACAATGTTATCTGTATTGTTATGTTCTTTAATGATGTATTTTGTATCTTTGTTATTGTATTCTTATGTTATAAAATTGTAATTGACACCAGTTCATCAAATTAAGTAACTTGTAAGTTACATTTCACTACACACATTTCTGTTGGTCATAGTATATGGACAATATGTGAGAAGTAGGGACTGTTAGTGTTTGCACGTGTGTTGATAATTCAGCAAGGGACTGATTAACAGCATTGCTGGTTCTAATGACAATTCCAAAAACTTTGTGAGTGCACAAGTGGTGGTTTACGGACTTGCTATATTGTCTGCAAGACTTTTAAGGACAATTACAAAAACTTAGTGGGTGCACAAGTGGTGGTTTATGGACTTGCTACAGTCGCAACAGATGGCTGCTGGCTGTGGTCTGCACCTCTGATGGCCCACCAATACCATAATCTCTACCAGGACTACAGTGGGTCTGTTCTGTGATGACCTACCTACCAATATTCTTCAAAACTTCAACTGCCTCTGCTGAGTGTTTGCTCTGCTGTGGCCCATTACCTGTCAGCATGCCAAGAGTCAGCACTGTCTTTCCGTTGCAAGAACAACACTACTTCAAGACTGCATGGAAATCCACTACTTCCATGTGCATTTTTTTTTACTCCTCAGACTTTGAGAAAAACACTGCAATTTTACTGTGATGAATGAGCAGGACTCCTTTTATGGACTGTGAGAACATTTTAGCTTTTGACCAACATTGTATCGATAAGTGTGTGCATTTCATTTCTTTGTTATTGTGATTATGAAATTTTTTTTTCAAATCTGTATTGGCCACTACCCAAAACAATTTGTAAAATTTTTTGTGGGGAGCATGGGGGCTATGCAAGTAGGCTGTTTAGGTTTTTTTATATTGGTGACGCCACGTAGCACTCTGTATGAAAATCACTGGCTGTGCTGTGTGCAGTCAGTGGCTGGTTTGCATTGTTGTTGGCCATTGTAGTGTTGGGAAGCTGGCTGTTAACAGCACGTAGCGTTGCGCAGTTGGAGGTGAGCCGCCAGCAGTGGTGGTTGTGGGGAGAGAAATGGAGTTTTGAAATTTGTTAGACTAGATGTCATGAACTGCTATATATATTATGACTTTTGATGTCTATTAAGGTAAATACATTGTTTGTTCTCTATCAAAACCTTTCATTTGCTAACTATGCCCATCAGTAGGTAGTGCCTTCAGTAGTTTGAATCTTATTTAGCTGGCAGTAGTGGCGCTCGCTGTATTCCAGTAGTTCGAGTAACGAAGATTTTTGTGAGGTAAGTGATCTGTGTAAGGTATAGGCTAATGTTAGTCAGGGCCATTCTTTTGTAGGGATTTTTGAAAGTCAGATTGCGTTGCGCTAAAAATATTATGTGTCAGTTTAAGCACAGTCATGTATAATTGTTCAAAAGGGACGTTTCACAATGCCATGGAGCAGTACCGGTACAGTTTCACAGAACTAACTGCCATGCTCCTTGTGTATGGATAAGTACGTTGCAATGCTCTCCCTGCTGAAAGACTGTACAGGGAACGATTTCCTAACAGACATCATCCGTCACGACGAATGTTTATTTCTCTCGATCGACGCATGTGGGAGACTGGTTCATTGGAAAGACGAAGCGAGGGACATGGCAACATGAGGACCACTCACACACCCTATTTTGATGAGGAGGTGCTGGGACATGCTGCATCGGACCCCACTACAAGAACGCTTCGTATTGCATGTTAAATGGGCGCTAGCATGTGGTAAGTGCTGCACGAACAACAATTACAGTCATATCCCCTACGAGTCCATGCAATGCTTGTGACTGACTTTTTACCACGGGTCGTGTTGCGTCAGTGGTTGTCCCAACAATGGACTGATCGAACCTGCGATCGTAGCAGCAGCGCGGTTCCAGACTGAAGCGCCTAGAACAGCTCGGCCACGGCGGCCACCTGTACCTGAGTTGTTGGATAGCGTACCCTTGGCTGTTCGTGAGAGGATGTGAAACAACATGGCGGTGCACCACTTCACTTCAGTGTGGATGTCCGCAACCGTCTCAGTGCTGTATTTCCTGGTCGATAGATTAGAAGGAGAGGTCCTATTCAATAGTCTGCGAGGTCACCTGACTTGAATCCTCTCAATTATTTCCTATGGGAACATCTAAAGTCACTTGTGTATGGGACTCCAATGGATATGGAGATGGGATTAGTTGCCAGAATTGTAGCTACCTGTGATGTGATTCGAAACACAGCAGGGATATTTGTCAGGGTGCGATGACATGCTTGCATTGAGGTTGATGGGCGTCAGTTTCAGAACATTTTGTAAGACACAGTACAAATGGTACGTTCATTGCGTCAATGATGGTATTTTCAGTTACTGGTAATTAATGTAAATAATAAAGCACACAGTAATGTGATTTTATTCCTATCCTCTCGTTAACCTCGCTTCTCCGACCCCAGTTTCTGTACCCCAAATTGCCCAGCCCTCTTAAATTTTTGCGCGATCTTACGGAAACACCCTCTGTACAGAGTACTGCCCATGTCGACATCATACTTGTGGAGGAAGACTGGTTATGAGGATCGACACTACATCATTATAGTATACTAGGTGAGTGCCTGGTGCTGCTCGAATACGTATTTCCATCCTGTCAGTGCATTTCCTCATTCCATTCTGCCCACCTCCCCCACATTCTCTGTCCATCTCCTCCTGCCCTTCTGCGTGATATCTCTATGTCAATTTGCTCTTCCCCCTCTCCCTGCCCATCATTACTTTACACTCTCTCTCCTCTTCCCCCTATACATTCATCTCCAGACCGCTCCAAGCCAATCTCATCCTTCTTTCTCTCTCTGTCCATCTCGTCCTCCCTACTCTTTCTGCTCATCTTCTCCCCCCTCCCCCCCCCCCCCATCCGTCATACTCTTTCCATTCTCGATCCGTCTTCTCCTCAGCGTCTCTCTGTACACCTTTCCACATCTGTGTTCATCCTTTCCTTCTCCCGTGCTCTGTCTATTTCCTCCTCCCCACCTTCTCTCTGCATGTTTTCACTCCCACCCCAATAGCAGGATAGTGGTTCTTACTTCCCAGTACTTCTTTACAGATAGTAAGTAATATGTGTAACAAGATTTGTTGATATCGATCCGGTGGTTTAGAAACAGCTCCTAACACACAACGTTATCAGAGTACACACAACTTCACACAAATTTGTACACTATTTCACCTATATCTGCAGCGAATTACACCCTGCACTTTCACTTCCACGCAGCTCAATTTCTACTACGTCATAAGTTCTGAACAATGTGTCGTACAAAGCTATAATTTTGCAGGTAGAATCAGTGGTATAATTGCATACTCTCCGAGAAATATGTTGTGAGGAGAGTCAGTATCAAAGGCTAAATAAATTAAAACGTAACTAAATCTTCTAGGTGGTAAGCCACCTCATATTTCCTTCTAAAATAGTCCACGATTCGACCTCTCTGCATGATACAGATATTTTCCACGCATCTGATTGTTTATGAAAATGCATAGTAAAACGATATAATTTTGTAGGTACAGGGTAAGAATTACTGAACTATAAGGAATAAAAATCCATGGAGAATAAATAAAAACTTTGAGGTTCGCCGATGACACTGTAATTCTGTCAGAGAGCAAAGGACTTGGAAGAGCAGTTGAACGGAATGGATAGTGTCCTGAAAGGAGGATATAAGATGAACATCAATAAAGCAAAACGATGATAATGGAATGTAGTCGAATTAAGTCAGGTGATACTGAGGGAATTAGATTAGGACCAGAGACGCTTAAAGTCGTAAAGGAGTTGTGTTGCTATTTGAGGAGCAAAATAACTGATGAAGGTCGAAGCAGAGAGGATATAAAATGCAGACTGGCAATGGCAAGGAAACCGTTTCCGAAGAAGAGAAATTTGTTAACACCGAGGAAGTCGTTGCTGAAAGTTTTTGCATGGAGTGTAGCCATGTATGGACGACAAATAGTTTGGATAAGAAGAGAATAGAGGCTTTTGAAATGTGGTGCTACAGAAGAATGCTGAAGATTAGATGGGTAGATCACATAACTAATGAGGAGGTATTGAAGAGGATTGGGGAGAAGAGAAGTTTGTGGCACAACTTGACTAGAAGGAGGTATCGGTTGGTAGGAGATGTTCTGTGGCATCAAGGGATCACCAATTTAGTACTGGAGGGCAGCGTGGAGGTTAAAAATCGTAGAGGGAGACCAATAGATGAATACACTAAGCAGATTCAGAAGGATGTAGGCTGCAGTAGGTACTGGAAGATGAAGGAGCTTGCACAGGATAGAGTAGTATGGTGAGTGTCATCAAACCAGTCTCAGGACTGAAGACAGCAACAACAACAACAACAACAAATAAAGTCGTCATAAGGGAGTTGTGTTACTGCTCAAGTTACGTGCTAGAGAAACCAAAATTGCAAATTAACCACAGCTACTCAAAGGAGACAGGAAGCTGGGGATCTTTGCTGATGGACAAACTTGTGGCTGGTACATAATTTTAGTTACAATTAAAGAACAAATTTCATTATTACAGAATTACAGAATCAGAATAACAATATAAGACTTTAATTTCGACCTTTGTCTCTTTAGAAAATATACAACTAACCTTAACCGTCTCCTCCTTTTCTTTTTTTAAAAAAATACAAATGGAATTACCAAAGATCAAGTCTTTAAATTTCGGACGCTTGTCCTTCACCAAACTTAGAAAAACTATGTGATTAGATCATGAATTAATATAACAAGCAGTATTTTAAAGATAATAATTAGATCTGCCTCCCCCGTGAACCATGGACCTTGCCGTTGGTGGGGAGGCTTGCGTGCCTCAACGATACAGATAGCCGTACTGTAGGAGAAGCCACAACAGAGGGGTATCTGATGAGAGGCCAGACAAACGTGTGGTTCCCGAAGCGGGGCAGCAGCCTTTTCCGTAGTTGCAGGAGCAACAGTCTGGATGATTGACTGATCTGGCCTTGTAACATTAACCAAAACGGCCTTGCTGTTGTGGTACTGCGAACGGCTGAAAGCAAGGGGAAACTACAGCCGTAATCTTTCCTGAGGACATGCAGCTTTATTGTATGATTAAATGATGATGGCGTCCTCTTGGGTAAAATATTCCGGAGGTAAAATAGTCCCCCTTTCGGATCTCCGGGCGGGGACTAATCAGGAGGACGTCGTTATCAGGAGAAAGAAAACTGGCGTTCTACGGATCGGAGCGTGGAATGTCAGATCTCTTAATCGAACAGGTAGGTTAGAAAATTTAAAAAGGGAAATGGATAGGTTAAAGTTAGATATAGTGCGAATTAGTGAAGTTCGGTGGCAGGAGGAACAAGACTTTTGGTTAGGTGAATACAGGGTTATAAATACAAAATCAAATAGGGGTAATGCAGGAGTAGGTTTAATAATGAATAAAAAAATAGGAGTGCGGGTAAGCTACTACAAACAGCATAGTGAACGTATTATAGTGGCCAAGATAGACACAAAGCCCATGCCTACTACAGTAATACAAGTTCATATGCCAACTACCTCTGCAGATGAAGAAATTGAAGAAATGTATGATGAGATAAAAGAAATTATTCAGGTAGTGAAGGGAGATGAAAATTTAATAGTTATGAGTGACTGGAATTCGACAGTAGGAAAAGGGAGAGAAGGAAACATAGTAGGTGAATATGGATTGGGGCTAAGAAATGAAAGAGGAAGCCGTCTGTTGCACAGAGCATAACTTAATCATAGCCTTGGTTCAAGGATCATAAAAGAAGGTTGTATACATGGAAAAATCCTGGAGGTACTAAAAGGTATCAGATAGATTATATAATGGTAAGACAGAGATTTAGGAACCAGGTTTTAAATTGTAGGGCATTTCCAGGGGCAGATGTGGACTCTCACCACAATCTATTGGTTGTGAACTGTAGATTAAAACTGAAGAAATTGCAAAAAGGTTGGAATTTAAGGAGATGGGAAATGGACAAACTGACTAAACCACAGGTTGTACAGAATTTCAGGGAGAGCATAAGGGAACAATTGACAGGAATGGGGGAAACAAATACAGCAGAAGACGAATGGGTAACTATGGGGGATGAAGTAGTGAAGGCAGCAGAGGATCGAGTAGGTAAAAAGACGAAGGCTAGTAAAAATCCTTGGGTAACAGAAAAACTATTGAATTTAATTGATGAAAGGAGAAAATTTAAAAATGCAGTAAATGAAGCAGACAAAAAGGAATACTAACGTGTCAAAAATGGGATCGACAGGAAAGTGCAAAATGGCTAAGCAGGCATGGTTAGAGGACAAATGTAAGGATGTGGAGTCTTATCTCACTAGGGGTAGGATAGAAACTGCCTACAGGAAAATTAAAGAGACCTTTGGAGAAAAGAGCCACTTGTATGAATATCAAGAGCTCAGATGGAAACCCAGTTCTGAGCAAAGAAGGGAAAGCAGAAAGGTGGAAGGGGTATATAGAGGTTCTATACAAGGGCGATGTACTTGAGGACAATATTGTGGAAATGGACGAGGATGTAGATGAAGATGAAATGGGAGATATGATACTGCGTGAAGAGTTTGACAGAGCACTGAAAGACCTGAGTCGAAACAAGGCTCCGGGAGTAGACAACATTCCATTAGAACTACTGACGGCCTTGGGAGAGCCAGTCCTGACAAAACTCTACCATCTGGTGAGGAAGATGTACGAGACAGGTGAAATACCCTCAGACTACAAGAAGAATATAATAATTCCAATTCCAAAGATAGCAGGTGTTGACAGATGTGAAAATTACCGAACTATCAGTTTAATAAGTCACAGCTGCAAAATACTAACCCGAATTATTTACAGACAAATGGAAAACTGGTAGAAGCCGAACTCGGGCAAGGTCAGTTTGGATTCCGTAGAAATGTTGGAACACGTGAGGCAAAATTGACCTTACGACTTACCTTAGAAGAAAGATTAAGGAAAGGCAAACCTACGTTTCTAGCATTTGTAGCAATAGAGAAAGCTTTTGACAATGTTGACTGGAATACTCTCTTTCAAATTCTAAAGGTGGCAGGGGTAAAATACAGGGAGCGAAAGATTATTTACAATTTGTACAAAAACCAGATGGCTGTTATAACAGTCGAAGGACATGAAAGGGAAGCAGTGGTTGGAAGGGAGTAAGACAGGGTTGTAGCCTCTCCCCGGTGTTATTCAATCTGTATATTGAGCAAGCAGTAAAGGACACAAAAGAAAAATTTGGAGCAGGTATTAAAATCCATGGAGAAGAAATAAAAACTTTGATGTTCGCTGATGACACTGTGATTCCGTCAGAGACAGTAAAGGACTTCGAAGAGCAGTTGAACGGAATGAACAGTGTCTTGAAAGGAGGATATAAGATAAATATCAACAAAAGCAAAACGAGGATATTGGAATGTAGCCGAATTAAGTCGGGTGATGCTGAGGGAATTAGATTAGGAAATGAGACAAAGTAGTAAAGGAGTTTTGCTATTTGAGGAGCAAAATAACTGATGATGGTCGAAGTAGAGAGGATATAAAATGTAGACTGGCAATGGCAAGGACAGTGTTTGTCAAGAAGAGAAGTTTGTTAACATCGAGTATAGATTTAAGTGTCAGGAAGTCGTTTCTGAACGTATTTGTATGGAGTGTAGCCATGTATGGAAGTGAAACTTGGACAATAACTAGTTTGCACAAGACGAGAATAGAAGCTTTCGAAAAGTGTTGCTACAAAAGAATGTTGAAGAATAGGTGGATTGATCACGTAACTAATGAGGAGGTTTCCAGAATGAGATTTTGACTGTGCAGCGGAGTTTGCGCTGATATGAAACTTCCTGACAGATTAAAACTGTGTGCCCGATCGAGGAGGTATTGAATAGGATTGGGGAGAAGAGAAGTTTGTGGCAAAACTTGACTAGAAGAAGGCATCGGTTGGTAGGACATGTCCTGAGGCATCAAGGGATCACAAATTTAGCATTGGAGGGTAGCGTGGAGGGTAAAAATCGTAGAGGGAGACCAATAGATGAATACACTAAGCAGATTTCAAAGGATGTAGGTTGCAGTAGGTACTGGGAGATGAAGAAGCTTGCACAGGATAGAGTAGCATGGAGAGCTGCATCAAACCAGTCTCAGGACTGAAGACCACAACAACAACAACAACAATTAGATCAGATTGCAAAAAGAAGACATACAGCCACCAACATAAACATACTATCAAGTTCATTGCTTACGTAACTAAAATTTACACATCATTAATGATTCACGTTGAGTTACGTATGAAAAGATCTCGTCTGTCCCGGCGGACAGGCCGAGTATTTAACTAAAGGATGGGAGCACCGCTTATACACGATGGTACTCGGAACAAATGAGTAGAAAGCAACCGCGAAGCAATTTCGAAGATGATCAGGCTGCAAGCCAGGGCAGAAAACACGCCGAACACACACAATCTCAGCCTGACTGCCAAGCCGTCAAACCCCCATCTGCCCCAGATATCAGACCATTTCTGCAACAGCAAATAATTCACGTGGCAGACAAATTCCACTCGTGATTCTGCTTTTTCAAGACCATACGAGCCGGCAGCGGTGGTCTCGCGGTTCTAGGCGCGCAGTCCGGAACCGCGCGACTGCTACGGTCGCAGGTTCGAATCCTGCCTCGGGCATGGATGTGTGTGATGTCCTTAGGTTAGTTAGGTTTTAGTTGTTCTACGTTCTAGGGGACTGATGACCAAAGATGTTAAGTCCCATAGTGCTCAGAGCCATTTGAACCAAGACCATACGAGGCTTACTAACTACGTGACTATCTGTAACATAACTGAAAACCAAACTGAGACATAACCGAATAAAAGAACAATTAAAATTACACTGACTTAACAAAAGATCTGCCCTTCATATTAAAAGAAAGTCTAAAGCCGAAAGTGGGCGAAGAGCACATGAATTAACTAACTACATGAAAGTAGCACTGCAAGGAACCTTTAAAACAAGCAGTAAAACTCTATTCCATTTTGCATTTGCCGAAGTAATTAGACTACGCACCGCGGAAACAATACTTCGAAGCCTTAGACTTCGTAAGTTCCGTACAATATTATTCAAAACCATCCTTAACTAATCTCCGGTAGATACAACATGCCAACATAAGTTTCACAAATCTTCACAGGTGAACAGCAGAACATGAATCATTCGTAACTTCATGCTTCCATTTACGCGATGAGCAAATGACCGGCATGAGATGACGGGCCCGCCACCGTTACACACGCAAACGCGTCGACTAATCGGCACCATACATCCGGCGAGCGACAAAAAAGGCAAGGACCGTGAGGCCCAGGCACAGCGGATCGAGACGAGGGCCTGCCTTCAAAATACGTTGCCTCGTTGAACGCCGGCCACACGTCAAGCCGCAAAACCAAAGGCGGAACAGTCAGAGATACAAGACCAGACGAGTATCGATATAAGGGACGCAAGTGGAGCATAACTATCGACAGTCGCCACAGCTCAATAACTTCTGAAGGGTTATGACTTTCTAACTGCACGGTTGGTCGCGGGGCATGATGGGAATTAGTAAGCACCACATTCATATGGATGAGTTCGAGAATAAGCAAAACTGAGGGATTTGGGGAATGAAAATCCACATTTCGCGACCGAGAAGTCTATTCACCCTCAATGGGTGACTGTTTGGTGAGTAATTCCAGTCACAGAATAATTGGTGCGATATTTCTTGATGGCATGGTGACAACCGAATGATATGCGAAGGTTTTGGAAGATGATTTCATCCCCATTATTCAAGGTGACCCTGATTTAGACAAGATGTGGTTCATGCACGGCAGAGCTCGGCCCCTTCGAAGCAGAAGAGTGTTTGACGTCCTGGAGGACCACTTGGGGACCACATTCTGACTCTGGGGTGCCCAGAGGCTACAGACATGGGCCTCGATTGGCGGTCGTATTGTCCGGATCTGAACACATGCGACTCCTTTTTGTGACGCTATATCAAAGACAGGGTGTATAGCAATAACCCCAAAACCATTGCTGAACTGAAAACAGCCATCCAGAGGTCATCGACGGCTTCGACGTTCCGACTCTCTAGCGGTCATGAAGAAGTTCGCTGTTTCTCTGCGCCACATCATCGCTAATGATGACAGGCATATAGAACATTTCATAACCTAAACCCGGATATTTTATTGACGTTTACACGTTAAGTAAAGTGTCTGCCGTAATTTTTAACTAATTTATGTTCCTTTTCACATAGTTCAATAATTGCCACCCTGCACATTCAGCAGCGTATGTAAGTAGGCTGTTTAGGTTTCCTTATTGGTAACGCCACATAGCGCTCGGTATGAAAAAATCACTGGCTGTGCCGTGTGCAGTCTGTGTTTAGTCTGCATTGTTGTCTGCCATTGTAGTGTTGGGCAGCGGCAGCTGGATGCTAACAGCGCGTAGCGTTGCGCAGTTGGAGGTGAGCCGCCAGCAGTGGTGGACGTGGGGAGAGAGATGGCGGAGTTTTGTAATTTGTAAGACTGGATGTCATGAACTATCATATATTTTTTGACTATTAAGGTAAATACGCTGTTTGTTCCCTATTAAAATCTTTCATTTGCTAACTATACCTATCAGTAGTTAGTGCCTTCCGTAGTTAGAATCTTTTATTTAGCTGGCAGTAGTGGTGCTCGCTGTATTGCAGTAGTTCGAGTAACGAAGATTTTTTCTGAGGTAAGTGATTTGTGAAAGGTATAGATTAATGCTAGTCAGGGCCATTCTTTCGTAGGGATTTTTGGAAGTCAGATTGCGTTGCGCTAAAGATATTGTGTGTCAGTTTAAGCACAGTCTAGTAAACATTTTTCTAAGGGGACGTTTCACGTATGTAGATACTGTCTACGAATTTTGTTGCGAATAGAGACCGGGAAACAACTCTTGGATTTCTGTGCCAGTTTGGGCTTAGTAATCACAAACTCCTTTTTTAAACATAAGAACATTCACCGGTATACTTGGGAAAGCAAGGGAACCAGATCTGTCATTGACTACACAGTAACAGATCACGAATTCAGGAAGGCTGTGAGGGACACACGTGTATTCAGGGATTCTTTGATGACACTGATCATTATTTAATCTGCAGTGAAATTGGGATTGTGAGGCCGAAAGTGCAGGAGGTCAGGTCCATATGTAGCAGGATAAGAGTGGAGATACTTCAGGATAAGGAAATCAGGCGCAAGTACATAACAGCGATCTCAGAAAGGTACCAGTTAGTTGAATGTATTCAATTACAGTCATGGGAAAAGGAATGGACAAGGTACAGGGACGCAGCACTAGAAGTGGCTAAGGAATGTCTTGGAATAGTAGTGTGTAAAAGTAGGATGAAACAAACAGCTTGGTGGAATGACACAGTCAAGGCAGCCTGTAAAAGGAAAAAGAAGGCATATCAAAAATGGCTACATACTAGAACTCAGGTAGACAGAGAAAGTTATGTTGAAGGAAGAAACAAAGCCAAACAGATAGTTGCAGCATCCAAGAAGAAATCTTGGGAAGACTTTGGAAACAGGTTGGAGACATTGGGTCAAACTGCTGGAAAACCATTCTGGAGTGTAATTAGCAGTCTTCGAAAGGGAGGTAAGAAGGAAATGACAAGTATTTTGGGCAGGTCAGGAAAACTGATGGTGAATCCTGTGGATGCCTTGGGCAGATGGAGGGAATATTTTGATGGGTTGCTCAATGTAGCTGAAAATACGATCGGTAATGTTTCAGGTTTCGAGGTAGAATGGGATAGGAATGATGATGGAAATAGGATCACATTTGAGGAAGTGGAGAAAATGGTCAATAGATTGCAGTGCAGTAAAGCAGCTGGCGTGGATGATATTAAGTCGGAACTCGTCAAATACAGTGGAAAGTCAGGTCTTAAATGGCTACACAGGATAACTGAAATGGCCTGGGAGTCGGGACAGGTTCCATCAGACTGGACAAAAGCAGTAATCTTTAAACATTGAAACAGAAAAGATTGTAACAACTAAAGAGGTATCTCTTTAATCAGCGTTATGGGTAAAATCTTCTCAGGTATTGTTGAAAGGAAAGTGCAAGTATTAGTTGAGGACCAATTGGATGAAAGTCAGGGTGGGTTTGGGCCTCTTAGAGGTTGTCAGGACCAAGTGTTATGAGTGGAACAGGGAATTGTATCTATGCTTTATAGATCTAGAAAAGGCATATGACCGGATTCCTAGGAGGAAGTTATTGTCTGTTCTACGAGATTATGGAATAGGAGGCAAACTTTTGCAAGGATAGTCAGGCAGCAGTTAGAGTTGACAGTAAATTGAGTTCATGGTTCAGAGTAGTTTCAGGGGTAAGACAAGGCTGCAACCTGTCTCCACTGTTGTTCATATTATTTATGGATCATATGTTGAAAACAATAGACTGGCTGGGTGAGATTAAGATATGTGAACACAAAATAAGCAGTCTTGCATATGCAGATGACTTAGTTGTGATGGCAGATTCGATTGAAAGTTTGCAAAGTAATATTTCAGAGCTAGATCAGGAATGTAAGGGCTATGGTATGAAGATTAGCATCTCCAAAACGAAAGTAGTGTCATTGGGAAAAAAATATAAACGAATTTAGTGCCAAACAGGAGGAACAAAGTTAGAACAGGTGGACGGTTTCAAGTACTTAGGATGCATATTCTCACAAGATGGCAACATAGTGAAAGAACTGGAAGCGAGGTGTAGCAAAGCTAATGCAGTGAGCTCTCACCTACGATGTACTCTCTTGTGCAAGAAGGAAGTCAGTACCAAGACTAAGTTATCTGTGCACCGTTCAGTCTTTCGACCAACTTTGTTGTATGGGAGCGAAAGCTGGGTGGATTCAGGTTACCTTATCAACGAGGTTACGGATATGAAAGTAGCTAGGATGATTGCAGGTACTAGTAGATGGGAACAATGGCAGGAGGGTGTTCACAATGAGGAAATCAAAGAAAAACTGGGAATGAACTCTATAGATGTAGCAGTCAGGGCGAACAGGCTTAGATGGTGGGGTCATGTTACACGCATGGGAGAAGCAAGGTTACCCAAGAGACTCGTGGGTTCAGCAGTAGAGGGTAGGAGGAGTCGGAGCAGACCAAAAAGAAGGTACCTGAATTCGGTTTAAGAATGATTTTGAAGTAATAGGTTTAACATGAGAAGAGGCACCAATGTTAGCACTGAATAGGGGATCATGAAGGAATTTTATAAGGGGGGCTATGCTCCAGACTGAACGCTGAAAGGCATAATCAGTCTTAAATGATGATGATGATGATGATGATAGAGACCGTAGCAAAGAAGTAATCGAGTTAAACCTCATATTTTACGCAGCAGCTTAACTGCTTGCACCACAAAAATTTAGTAAGCTACAAACTTTTTCTTTTCGTCATTTTGTGGGGGTCATCACCGAGAAAACATTTGTAAAGGTTTCACATTATATATAAAGTTTGTTGCACGTCACTAAGTGCTATCATTCTCAGATACTCATGAATAAAGACTAGGTATTCACTCGTTGTTAGCTCCACATCTTTTTCACCACCACACCCACCCCTTCTCCTTTGATAGGCAGGTGGTTCCCAACCCCACAGAAATTCTTTCCAGACGGTAAATGATATTAGTACCAAGTTTGATACTAAAATGTAGACTTTCACGGCCGGAAATGTCATGTCCATTATAATTATCCGGGATGTTATTCCGTGGTCGATGGATGAATTCTGTGTCTACACCCAACGTTTCTTCCCCGTCTGCGGAGGACATCTTCAAGGGGGTCTGTAGCTCGATGGAAGGCACAACACGCCCACTGGCTCGCTACTGAAACGTCAGTCCATCGAGCTGCAGAGCCCCTTGAATATATCCTCCGCTGACGAGAACGAAACGTTGGGAATTGACACAGAATTCATCAACCGACCACGGCATAACAGCCCGGATAATTATAATGGATATGACATTTCTGGCCGTGAAAGTCTACATTTTAGTATCAGACGTCTCTACGGGGAGGAGAAGTCAAGAGAAGTGCGACGCCTGGAAGGACTCCAGAAGAAGAGAGTGCAGCTTTTGTGTTCCCTCACATTCCTATCTCGTTGCAGAGCCGTCGGCGTTATACCGAAGTATCCGAAGATAAAGCGACTGTTCTATTCGGGAAAGGCACAACGCATTTTCAAACGGGCTGAGGAGTCCTTACTACGAGAGCGCATTCGACAGACCCGACAGGGAGGCAATCGAAATCGCCAAACACCCTAATAATTTCATTCGAAACGAGGAGGGCGTGAAATTAAACGGTATATGGATGCCGTGTTGAAGAATGTGTGTACCACCCGTCCACCACTGGGTGATGGCAACGGCGATCGACGGCAGCGGACAGTGGCCAATTGCACTGACGTTTTCGAAACACGTGACCTCACGCCTCGGCTCGGGAGCGCGCGGACACGGAATTTAGCGGCAGTCAGTAGCGAGCCAGTGGGTGTGTTGGACCTTCCATCGAGCTACAGACCTCCTTGAAGATGTCCTCCGCAGACGGGGACGAAACATTGGGAATCGACACAGAATTCATCAACCGACTACGACATAATAGCCCGAATAATTATAATGGATACGTACCAAGTTTGGTAGAAATCAGTTGAGTAGTTTAGGAGTAGATGTGGAACTCTATACAGGGTGAATCACCTAAAACTTGCAGAGCAAATATTGCGGAAACAAAAGGTGATATAGACGTGCGGCTTTCGATGGATGGATTGGTAGGTATCAGGGGCTCGTATTGTTAGCTAATAAACCGATTTTAATAATATTTGGAAAGTGTATTTTGTGCAAACTTTCACTTTTTGAAATGGAACAATGTCTATTGACATTAACAGACTATACATAGGGTAAAATAGAATCTCAGTGGTGTTTGTTGTAGGATTCTAGTGCGAGTCGTTTACGAGACATTGTATTTTGAAACGTTCCCACACCGACAATTGTTTGCCCCATTCAGCCAGCGTGGTTGCTATAATCCGTTCATCATAAGAATAAACCTGACGTAAACAAACACAAACGTGATGATTGGTCAGAAGCTGAAGTACACGTATACTGGTGTTGTTATGCTCTTGGAAGTAGGTCCTACTTATATATTAGATATCTTATTACTAAGTTATGTTAAATGAGGCTTTAAGATATTCAAATGTTTTAACAGCCATCAAAGTTTTTCTTAAACACGCTTTAACTACATTGTTTTTATTTCAAAAATCGTGTACAGTCACAGCCTCTGCAGCGTTGTGTTCTTTTTGTCGCGCTGTTAATGCGCAGCATAAAAATGACTGAGGCTGCTTTCTGTTCCGTAGTGACACATGAGCGTGGACAAGGTTAAAAAGTGCCGAGAAATAGGCTGTTCTTAATGTTTTTCAACAGTTTACGGAGATAATCGGCTTTGAAGTTTTCAAAATAGTTCATATGGCTCTGAACACTATGGGACTTAACATCTGAGGTCATCAGTCCCCTAGAACTTAGAACTACTTAAACCTAACTAACCTAAGGACATCACACACATCAATGCCCGAGGCAGGATTCGAACCTGCGACCGTAGCAGTCGCGTGGTTCCGGACTGCAGCGCCTAGATCCGCGTGGCCACCGCGGTCGGCTTGCAGCTTTCCTAGTGTTCTATACAATGCAGTTGATAATGTAAGTAGGTTGTTTAGGTTTTTATTTTGGTAACGCCTTTTAGGGCTCTATATGAAAATCACTGGTTGGTTGGCATTGTTGGAGTAATATTCGCCATTGTTGTGTTGGGTAGTTGGCTGTTAACAACGCATAGCGTTGCGCAGTTGGAGGTGAGCCGCCAGCAGTGGTGGATGTGGGGAGAGGGAGAGAGCGGACGATCTGGACGTGTGTCCATCAGAAAGAGTAAATTTGTAATATTGGATATCATGTACTGATATATATATATATATATATATATATATATATATATATATATATATATATATATATATATATACGAGGGTCAGTCAAAAAGTAATGCCTCCTATTTTTTTTCTACGTTTAATTGTCAGGAAATTTAAATGCAGTTACATAGGTTGAAAACCACAACATTGAGGATCATTTTGTCATTTTTCAATGTAATCTCCGCCCATCTCTACAGTTTTGGTCCATCTTTGAACAAGGGCATGTATCCCAGCACGGTAAAAATCACAGCTCTGCTTCCTAAGCCATTGACGCATGGATGTTTTGACGGCCTCCTCACCTTCAAAATGAATCCCACAATGAGCTTCTTTTAGTGGCCCGAACAGATGGAAGTCTGATGGTGCCAGGTCAGGGCTGTATGGGGGATGAGGCAAAACTTCCCATCCAATTTTGACAATCTCGTCAGAGGTGTGACGACTGGTGTGTGGTCTTGCATTGTCATGCAAAAGAAGAACATCTGCCATTGATTTTGTTGGGCGAACTCGCTGAAGACATGCTTTAAGTTTTTTGAGGGTTGTGACGTATTGAACAGAATTTATTGTGCATCCCTGCTCCAAAAAATCAACCAGAATCACACCCTCTGTATCCCAGAAAACTGTTGCCATAACTTTCCCTGCCGATCGCACAGTTTTGAATTTTTTCTTCCTCGGCGAGCTTGTGTGACGCCACTCCATTGACTGCCTCTTTGATTCGGGTTCAAAAAAATGCACCCATGTTTCGTCCCCGGTCACAATTTTTTTCAGAAACTCATCTCCCTCCAAATGGAAGCGCTGCAAGTGTTGGGAGGCTATTGTTTTCCTTGCCTCTTTATTCTGATCGGTTAACATTCTTGGAACCCACCGTGCACAAACTTTTGAGTACCCCAATTGTTTAATAATCGTGATCACACTGCCTTTACTAAGAGAAATAATGCGACACACTTCATCTGCAGTCACCCGACGGTCACCACAAATGATGTCATCAACTTGCTGAATGTTGTGTGGAGTCACTGCACTCACCGGCCTGCCGCTCCGCTTTTCGTCAGTCAACGGTGTTTGCCCTTCAGCTTCCTTACAACGACGAACCCATCGTCTAACAGTGCTGACATCCACTGTCACAACACCATACACCTTCTTCAGTCTTTCATGAATGCGTATGGGCGTTTCACCTTCTGCATTCAAGAATTCAATCACACAACGCTGTCTCAAACGAACATCGATGTCGGCCATCTTACAAACTTCTGCTGTGCTACCACCTGTTGACACAGAAAGTTACTACTGCAGTGGATTGCAGAAGAAGGTTTGAGGAATGGCGCCAAATTCAAATTTTTCACTTAACTTAATTTTTTTAAGTAGAAAAAAAATGGGAGGCATTACTTTTTGACCGACCCTCGTATATATATATATATATATATATATATATATATATATATATATATATATATATATATATATATTATGACTTTTGAACACTATTAAGGTAAATACAACGCTTCTTCTCTATCAAAATCTTTCATTTGCTAACTATGCCTATCAGTAGTTTGAATCTTTTATTTAGCTGGCAGCAGTGGCGCTCGCTGTATTGCAGTAGTTCGAGTAACGAAGACTTTTGTGAGGTAAGTGATTTGTGAAAGGTTTAGGTGAATGTTAGTCAGGGCCATTGTTTGTAGGGATTATTGAAAGTCGAATTGCGTTGCGCTAAATATAATGTGTGTCAGTTTAAGCACAGTCATTTATAATTTTTCTAAGGGGACGTTACAATAACAAGGCCACATACACTGTGTAGTGCAGTCAGTAGCGTAACGGAGTGTGAATTCGATACTGCTATTCGTGCGTTGTTTCAAATTTCTCTAGTATCATTCTTTTTTCTCCTTGAATTCGAAATACCTACATCTCGCAATTATGAAACTCATCATCATTTTTTATGAATAATCCACGCCTTCCTGTTTCTCATTACATATTGGACGCGAAATTCCCGTTTGCATTTCAAACACAAATCCTTAATTATCGATGTTTTACGAAAGACTGCTCATAAAAGTTGTTTAAATTAAGAAAACATTATTTAATTTTAATGCAAAAATGAAAAACCAAATCCTCTTTATTTAGACTATGTCCATCGTTTTATACCACAGCGGTAGGTAAGTATCGTAGAAACATGAAAACCAATCTTTTTCACAGCATCGAGCACATCATACGTATGCCGCATTTTTACATTTGCTACTGTACCATTACAATATAAACCCAACAGAACTGATCTGGAGCCAAGCTGTGGAATTTACCCCGAGAAGTAACAAGACTATTAAGCTGCCAGACGTAGTGGAACTAACGCTCACAGATTTTTCACACGTCACTGCCGAACGCTGGCGGGTATAGAACGGCAAGTCATAAAAGGAGAAAATGCTCCGCCTGGTTGGATTCGTGGATTCTGTTGTTGATAGGGTCGTTATCAACGTGACAGGTCACACTTCCAGACCAGAAATGTATTTCTCAGATGCGGATAAGGAAGGAGCTAAGAGATTATCAGACGACTGACTGCAAATAATACCTTCAGTGTCTTCAATATTTAACTATACCGTGAAATCCTTCAATACTCTCTTACGTTACACACAGCTTATGCAGATAAATTTCGCTGTGGTTAAGTCATTCTTTTTTTAATTACAATAGTATTTTAGCTAAAAACAATAACGTGTTGCGGTTTTCGTCTAGTTGTCTCAGGAACATATTGTGGAAGATATGCAGTGTATTATTTCATTCTGCTTCAAAATTACATAACATTCGAAGGTGTATTGCTTCTTTGCTCGTCTCCTTTTACGTGTGACCTGCAACTGGCCACGTCACTGCAGGCTAGCTGCACCAGCTGACCGGCCAGTCATGTCCAAGTTAAATGCGCCAGTAAAGCTGTTGTCCCGTATTATCGCTAAGTTGATGTACGCGTATAGCACACCACAAAGCGTACCTCTACTATCATACTTGACAGTACTCGAGATAGCTAGGGTGCAGTCCCACGTGAAACGGAAATCCAATGAGGTTTCAGCAAATGCGACAGAATACATAGTGCTACGTTTACATCAGGTTTATTCTTATGATGAATGGATTATAGGTACTATGTTGTTATGTTTGCTTACAGTATGTTTGTGTGTTCCTTTGGTGCGTAGGCCATGAGTGGACAACGGAATTTACCAATGCAGAAAAAGTCGACTTCATGAAGCGTGTAGGAAGAATGCCAAAATGCTTCAAATGGCTCTGAGCAGTATGAGACTTAATATCTTAGTTAATCAGTCCCCTAGAACTTAGAACTACTTAAACCTAACTAACCTAAGGACATCACACACATCCATGCCCGAGGCAGGATTCGAACCTGCGAACGTAGCGGACGCGCGGTTCCAGACTGTAGCGCCTAGAACCGCTCGTCCACCCCGGCCGGCATAAACGGCTCTTGTTTTCGCAGGTTTGAATCCTGCCTCGGGCATGGATGTGTGTGATGTCCTTAGGTTAGTTAGGTTTAAGTAGTTCTAAGTTCTAGGGGACTGATGACCTCAGCAGTTAAGCCCCGTAGTGCTCAGAGCCATTTTTGTAGCGCCTAGAACCGCTCGGCCACAAAGTCGGCATAGTTTATTAAGTACTTATATTACACACTGGAGGGTTACTCAAATTGGAAGAAACTACTGTTTGCATTAGAAGAGATTCCAAAAAAGCAACGAATATGAGTGTTTAATATAAGTAGTTGATAAACTATGCCGACCTTTGTGGCCGAGCGGTTCTAGGCACTACAAAAATGGCTCTGAGCACTACGGGACTTAACTGCTGAGGTCATCAGTCCCCTAGAAGTTAGAACTACTTAAACGTAACTTACCTAAGGACATCACACACATCAATGCCCGAGGCAGGATTCGAACCTGCGACCGTAGCAGTCCCGCAGTTCCGGACTGCAGCGCCTAGAGCCGCACGACCACCGCGGCCGGCTGTAGGAAGAATGCAGTTCGTTCTTGTACGGTGTATGCAGCAAGATATCCCAATAGATGACAACCACCTCGGAAATTATTTGTCAGCCTCTTCAACCAGTTCCGTGAAAGTGTTACTGTAACAAATAGACTACGTAACAGAAGAGACAAGTGACGACAGAAGAGAGAGAAATTAATGTGCATGTTGGTGTTGCATCTGATCCGCAAGTTAGGTCCCACGCTGTCGCACGAGGAAATGCCATGAGTCAGGCAAGTGTCCTACGCATTCTCCATGAACATAAGTTTCATCCCTCTCACATCTCACTCCATCAAGATCTGCATGGAAACGGTTATGAGTATCGTGCTAACTTCTGCACAGAAGCATTAAGACACGATACTCCAGATTTATCACATATCTTGTTTGGTGATGAGCCCGCATTTACTAATCATGGAGAGTTAAACCGCCAAAATATGCATTATTGGTCTGCTGACAAAAAATCAAATGTTCAAATGTGTGAGAATTCGTAAGGGAACATACTAAGGCTGGCCACTGTGGCCGAGCGGTTCTGGGCGCTTCAGTACGGAACCACGCCGCTGCTATGGTCGCAGGTTCGAATCCGCCTAGGGCATGGATGTTTGTGATGTCCTTAGGTTAGTTAGGTTTAAGTAGCGCGAAGTTTAGGAGACTGATGCCTCAGATGTTAAGTTCCATTGTGCTTAGAGTCATTTGAACCATTTGAACCAAACTGCTTAGGTCATCGGTCCCTAGAGTTACACATTACTTAAACTTATGCCCAAAACAACACACACATCTATGCCCAAGGGAGGACTCGACCCTCCGGAGGGAGGGGCCGCGCAGTCCGTGACATGGAGCCTCAAACCTCGCGGCCACTCCGCGCGGCGGTCTGCTGACAATCCCCGTTGACTTCGTCAGGTGGAACGTCATCGTCCATGGAGTGTAAACGTATGTTGTGAGATAGTGAACCTTTAGCTCATAGGCCAGTTTTTCATAGACGGAAACTGAACGCGCGCAAGTGTCGCAGCCTCTTAATACAACATCTTCCGCGCTCGCTAGAAAACGTTTCTTTGCAGACTAGGAAGAACATGTGGTACCAACATGATTACTGTCCAGCCCATAGTACACTAAGTACTATAACACATTTTGTTTGCTAATCGTTGGATTAAACGCACAGAATCCTTGTCTTGGCCGGCCCGTTCCCAGGATTTGACGCCCCTAGACTTTTCCTCTGTGGGGAACGCTGAAAGACGCTGTCTGCAAGGATATACCAAGTACACCCAATATGCAACGACGTGTTATTACAGCCTGCTCGGGCGTCTCCGCTGTAATGCTAGCACGTGTGCAGCAGTCGTTCCATACCAGACTGAAGGCTTGTACTGCCGCTGCCTGTGGTCATTCTGTGGTGATCAGTTTTCTCGTTACTGGTTAGAAAACTAGGTATGCACTTGCGTTTTTCTTTAGTGTGCGCTACGAGAGGTACTGTACAAGTGTCTATGTGGGAACTTCTCAAAATACGGTATGTCGTAAACGACTCAAGCAACAAACACTGCTACATTGTAATTTACCGTAATTTTAGTTTGTCGGTGTCAATAGGCATTGTTCCTTTAAAAAATGTGTGTTTGCACAAAAAATACACTTTATAAGAATTATACTGAGTAACGCCAACTGCCTTGCCGTAGTGATAACACCGGTTCCCGTCAGATCACCAAAGTTAAGCGCTGTCGGGCCGGGCTAGTATTTGGATGGGTGACCATCCAGTCTGCGACCGCTGTTGGCAAGCGCGGTGCACTCACCCCTTGTGAGGCAAACTGAGGAGCTACTTGATTGAGAAGTAGGGGCTCCGGTCTCGGAAACTGACGTAGGGCCGGTAGAGCGGTGTGCTGACCACATGCCCCTCCACATCCGCATCTAGTGACGCCTATGAGCTGAGGATGACACGACGGCCGGTCGGTAGCACTGGGCCTACCAAGGCCTATTCGCAGTTTACTGACGAACACTACCAAATACTAACAATTCCTTCTGTGAAAACCGCACATCAATAGCACTGCACATTTCCGCAAAATTTGCGGTGGAAATTTGAGGTGATTCACCCTTTATACGTACATCCATTTTTATAATATGTATGGATTTCGATATGGAAAGAAAACTTAAATGTTTCATTTCAGCGCTCAGTAATTTAGCACGTCTTGTGTACGAGCAAGTGTCATGGGCACTTCACATTTTTTGCTTTCCCCGGAAACTTGGAAATACTCGTTCCCTCGCTCACCTGCGTCCGTTAATTTGCTTTTCGTAAATGGAGGTATAAGGGAAACGAGAATAGCGCAATGTCTGGCGAGGAGCTGGCGTCGAATTGCCCGCAATCCCGCGGAGGAGCGTAATCTCTGGTGCGGCGCCAATTTGCGAGTCGTGCTTTTTGATAAATGACGTAATATCCGCGGCCCCGGACCCCGCGGCTGGCCGGGTGTGGTTTCCGCCCCCGCTTTGAAATATGCCTCCATTTTCAGTGGCCGGGGTAAGCGCAAGAATATCCGGCTGTGTCGATTAGCGGCGCGATAAAAGGCGAGTAAGAAATGAAGATAGAGCGTAGCTCCCGGCGGCAGACCGACGAGACGTAATTGAGCTCGTATATAAAGCGATTGCCGAGATACCTTCGTATCGGTGTGCAGCTCTGCGCTTCCAGCTGCCACGTCCGTGGCTGCAAAATATTTATCTTTCGTAATGATAGGAGGGCACTGATTAAATTACCTGAACGCACGCCACAATTTTCATTTCAAAACACGTATCACTCTTACCTATCCAACAGTTATTTACAAATTCATATTTAATTTGAATGAAGAGCAGAAAAAGTTTGTTATTTACGGAGGAAACACAGTAACCATGCCAGCTGTAGTGGCCGAGCGATTCTAGGCGCTACGGTCTGGAACCACGCGACCGCTACGGTCGCAGGTTCGAATCCTGCCTAGGGGTTGGATGTGTGTGATGTCCTAAGATTATTAGGTTTAAGTAGTTCTAAGTTCTAGGGGACTGATGACCTCAGAAGTTAAGTCCCATAGTGCTCAGAGCCATTTTTTATCCATAGCAACCATAAACAAATTTTTATGGTCAATATCGCATTCAAAACTGTTATTTATTTACAGATTTGGACAGGTAAGACTGTTATCTTCAGATCATTAAAAGCATTTTTGGTTGCTCGCCATGTTCTGCTGTGCTTTCATTACCTATGAGACGGGTAACACGACGAACATTCAAAAAAAGCTTTTAAAAATCTGAAGATGACAGTAATACCTGTCGAAATCGGCCAATAAATAACAGTCTTGAAGGTGATGCTGGCTATAAAAAATTTCTTTAATGTACACTGACTTAGCAGATGTCATGGGATAGGCACCTACTGTCGACTACAGTGTGACGTCGTGGAAACGAGTCTACAAGTTCCTGGTACTCCTCTGGAAACAGCTGACGCCAAATCGTTTGCAGATCACCAGCTAATTCAGAAAGTAGAAGCTCACTAACGTCGTCTTCGTCATTTTCTTCTGTCTGCTAACCCCAACGAAACCAACCTGTGCCACATACACAAGTACAGCGAAAAATTTAGCTAGTCATTTGCCTTCACCAGTTCATGTCAATTTTAGAAGAGGTAAGGGAAAACTCCCAAATCAAAAAGATAAAACGTTGCAGACATGACCTGGATGTTCAACAGATACCTCAAAATACAGAAGAGGATTTATCTTTCTAATCACCAGAAGTTGTCAGAGGAAGGAAACGTAGCTTATGATTTCCGCAACATCAGACACTTAAACCATAGATCGCAACCGTCGTCCAGGGGTAACGTCTTTGATTAGTTATCAAAACGTCCTTGTTCCCGGTTTCGAATACCACCACAGCTAAAAGTTTGAATATAAATCATCGGCAATGGCGCTCGAAGATTTACAGCATAAGAAGTCATCCTCAATCTGCGAACGGCCTTTTCAGTGAGGGTAGGGGAGTGGACAGAGATTCAAGGCACACTGTTACACTAGAGGTGGGCAGAATCAACAGTGATCAACAGAATGAAGATACAGAAGGCATTGGAAACTATTGCATTAAATACACATAACGTGTAACCAAAGGACGTACGGCCTGTAACTGAAAAATGGTCATGACGATCTCTCCATCGGTAAAAGATTCAAATCTCCAGAAAGGGACTGCCAAGGGAAGGTGACCATGAGAAAACGTCTGAATAACCAACGAAAGGGTAAAGTTCTATGAGTCGAGGCGTGGAATGTGAGAAGTTTCAACGTTATAGGGAAAGTAGAAAATCTGGAAAGGGAAATGCTACGGCTCAGTCTAGATACTGTGCGTGTCAGTGAAGTGACATGTAAAGAAGACTAGGACTTCAGGTCAAAAGAGAATAAGGTAAGATCAGATGCAGCAAAAAATGGTATAACTTGAATAGGATTCATTATGAATAGGAAAGTGGGACAGAGGGTGAGTTACTGTGAATATATCAGTGATAAGGTTATTCTCATCAGAATCGACGGCAAACCAACACCAACAGTAGAAGTTCGGGTATACATGCCGACGTCGCATGCAGAAGATGAAGAGATACAAAAAGTATATGACGACTCTGGAAGAGTAATTCAGTATGTAAAGGGAGAAAAAAAATCTAATAGTTATCGGGGACTGGAGTGCGATTGTAGGTGTATGAGGAAAAGAAGGAGTTACGGGAGAATATGGACTTCGTAGTACGAATGATAGATGAGAGAGCTAATTGAGTTCTGCAGATCGTAACAGCGAATACTCTGTTCAAGAATCACAAGAGGAGAAGGTATACTTGGAAAAAGCCAGGGGGATACAGGGAGATTTCAGTTAGATTACACCTCAGTCGGTATCAGATCAGAGTTTAGTATTGATAAGAAGTAGGCTAAAGTTTAAGAGACTAGTTAGTAAGAGTCGGTGTGCAAAGAAACGGGATACGGAAGTACTGAGGAATGAAGAGATATGTTTAAAGTTATATGAGACTATAGAGCATTAACGAACAGCTCAGCATGTATTTAATTTGAAGAGGAACGGATATCTCTAGAAAGAACAGTCACAGTAGTTGAAGAGAAAAACTTAGGTACAAGGAAAGTAAACGTGAAGGGACCATAGGTAACAGAAAAGAAGTACCTCAGTTGATCGATGAAAGAAGAATGTACAAAAATGCTCAGGGAAATTAACGAATACAGAAATATAAGTCACTTACGAATGAAAAGAACACAAAGTGCTGGGAAGTCAAGGCGCAATAGCTACATGAAAAAAGTGAAGATATCGAAAAATAAATGATTGTCAGAAGAATTGACTCACCATATGCTAAAGTCAAAACAACCTTTTATGAAATTCAAAGCAAAGGGGGTAACGTTAAGAGCCCAAAGGGAATTCCACTGTTAAATGCAGAGGAGAGAGCGGATAGACGGGAAGAGTGCACTGACGACATCTATGAGGGGAGTACTTACCTGATGACATGGAAAAGGAAGACGTATGAGTATATAGGAAGGATATAGGGGATCAGGGATTAGAATCAGAATTCAAAAAAGCTTCGGAAGACTTAAAATCAAATAAGGCAAAAGGGATCAAGTTCCATTGGAATTTCTAAGACGATTGGGGGAAGTGGCAACAAAACGGTTATTCACGTTGGTGTGTAGAATGTATGAGTCCGGCGATATATCATCTGACTTTCGGGAAACCATCATCCACGCAATTCCGAAAATTACAAGAGCCGATAAGTGCAAGAATTATCGGACAATCAGCTTACAACCTCATGCACCCAAATTGCTGACAAGAATGGTATACAGAAGAATGGAAAATAAAATTGACGATCTCTTGGATGACGATAAGTGTGACGTTAGGAAGGGTAAAGGCACCAGGGAGGCCTACCTATGACGAGGATTGTCTCCTGTCCTTTCATTTCCTTATATATATAAAAAAAATTTAAAAAAATAACGCGAACGCACCCATGAAGTGGGAAATCCAGGTTCGAGTCGCGGCCTGGCACAGATTTTTGTGTGTCACACACAGTTGGCGTCAGTGCATAGTCGTAGGAAGCGAATCTATTCTGTAATGTTTATGACGGCTGTAATCATCGCTGACAGTGGCTGTCCCTTCAGACACGCATACGTATCTGGAGAACACTGTATTGTGAAGATACAGACACAGTATAAACACAGACATTGTAACCATCAAATACCTGGATGCTACAGATTATGAGAATATGAAATGGAATGATTAGATAAGCATATTAGTAGGTAAGTCAGGTGGCAGTTTTTTTGGTAGACAACTGAGAAAATGTAATCATTCAACAAAGGAAAATGCTTGCAAACAATAGTGATCTCATCTGAGAATATTACTCAGCTGCGTGGTTCCTATACCAAATACAACAGAGGATATTAAACGTGTACAAAGAAGGAGTATGCGAACAGTAAAAAGTTTTTATGACTCACACGAGTATGTCTAGACGTATGGAAAAATACACCAACTGTCCCACAAAAGCCTACGTATAATGTTTCGAGAACCAGTATTGAGAGGATAGGAAGAGTTATGTGAGCTCAAGAAATGCAAGTTCCAAAATGTATACCAAGACATTCTTTGTTCCATCAGCTTCACATAAACGAAGATCACAACACAAAATGTTCATCGGCTGCCGAGTTTGAGAGGAATACATATGTTGGTGTGCGTGTGACACTAGGGTATGCCATGCCCATTTCCTCCGTTGGGTCCTATTGGTTTTCGGACTGTCATTTTTATTTTGATACGTATTTCGCAAACATTAATGTTCCAAAACGGCACTTTACTAGCGATCACATACTTGTTAAGCATAGTTAGGTCCTTCAGTTTGTCGCCTCAGAACTGTTCTGATATTGAATGTTAAGACTACTTCCTGTAGCCGAGTTAGTTCGAGTTGTGGTGTTATTCGTTTTGATCTAGAAATGGGAAGAATCAAAGCACTGCATGCATTCAAAGAAACAGAGATAATAGTTTACTAGGGAAGGCTAATAATAGCAACTACACACCAAATTTTACGATACAAGAGTGAAACCCTATAGCAAATAATGTAAATGTGATTTGTAATATGGACTGCATGAGTAAGGAAATAAAATGGTGTGCAGGTGGACACACTCAAATTGCTAACGCGTCATCCGTTTCAATGGTTCACATGTCTCTGAGCATTATGCGACTTAACTTCTGAGGTCATCAGTCGCCTTGAACTTAGAACCAATTAAACCTAACTAACCTGAGGACATCACACACATGCATGCCCGAGGCAGGATTTGAACCTCCCACCGTACCGGTCGCTCGGCTCCAGACTGTAGCGCCTAGAATCGCACGGCCACTCCGGCCGGCTCATCCGTTTCCAAAATGTGGAAGATATATCCTAATACGCTTACTTGAAAAACAATAGTGTAAACAGAGATTTATGATGCTGTGATTTCTTTCACTGGTGGAATTAATGGCAGGTTAAAAATTGTTAAGAGATGTAAAATATCTGTGGGAAAAATGCTGATAAACTGACTGAAGAACAAAAACATGTGGAGGAACGTATTCTTCCAATAAAGAGATAGACTGACACAGCAAGAAGCCTAGGAAATCGAAAAACAGGGTGCAACTGCAGAATGAAGAAAGGTGAAAAGAAGACCAAGTAGTGTGGTATACAGGGTGTTACAAAAAGATACTGCCAAACTTTCAGGAAACATTCCTCAAACACAAAGGAAGAAAATATGTTATGTGGATATATGCCCGGAAACGATTACTTTCCATGTTAGAGCTCATTTTATTACTTCTCTTCAAATCACATTAATCATGGAATGGAAACACACAGCAACAGAACGTACCAGCGTGACTTCAAACACCTTGTAACAGGAAGTGCTCAAAATGTCCTCCGTTAGTGACGATACATGCATCCACCCTCCGTCACATGGAATCCCTGATGCGCTGATGCAGCCTTGGAGGATGGCGTATTGTATCACAGCCGTCCACAATACGAGCACGAAGAGTCTCTACATTTGGTACCGGGGTTGCGTAGACAAGAGCTTTCAAATGCCCCCATAAATGAAAGTCAAGAGGGTTGAGGTCAGGAGAGCGTGGAGGCCAAGGAACTGGTCCGCCTCTACCAATCCATCGGTCACCGAATATGTTGTTCAGAAGCGTACGAACACTTCGACTGAAATGTGCAGGAGCTCCGTCATGCATGAACCACATGTTGTGTCGTACTTGTAAAGGCACATGTTCGAACAGCACAGGTAGAGTATCCCGTAAGAAATCATGGCGGTGAATCGAGGAAGTACAGTACATACTGACGAAACTAAAATGAGTTCTAACATGGAAATTAAGCGTTTCCAGACACATGTCCACATAACATCTTTTCTTTATTTGTGTGTGAGGAATGTTTCCTGAAAGTTTGGCATCACCTTTTTGTAACACCCTGTATACCTGGGCAGTCGTAGTTCACAGAAGCTATCCTAAGGTAAGGAAAGCATTTGACAATATTCGAGGCTGATTTTCCTCAGTTTGCATATTTGCAAAATAGTTTCCATGGTAATATTCTGTCTAATACGTGAATCATCTTGAAATTTTCAGAAGATACTCGACTTCTGATGGTCTACAACATACGTTAGCATTTCTGCTGAAGCTTGTAAGCTTGTCAAGTTACACATTTGTACTGGACCTAAAATGGTACATGCAGTAGTTAAGGAACCCAATTTATTGCAAAATAATTTCCTTATGGACTGATATTACTATTCTTGTGAATGTTCTGCCTACGTATTATGATTTAAAAAATCAGTGTGAATAAATTCAAAATGTTTATCGTGTTGTTATCCGAAGAGTAAGGCGCAAAAGCAAGGTTGGTACCTAGCAAAGCAACCACAGGATAAGGTGATCGCTGCAAGCCGTATCGACGAATGAGCGACAACACGTGCCTATGGCCAGAAACGTTTCGCAACTAGTGATGGGCTAAACTGTGATTTTCCAATATTAGTGATTTCTGTGAATGCTACTTTTCAGTATCTGTTATTCTTAACTGTGATTTGTCCGCACCAACCGACCGACTACTCTCAGGACGCCGACAACATCTAAAATAGTCCTCAGTGGAAATAACGTCAACTACACACTTGCACCAAGACCTGAACAGTACCCAACAGTAACTAATCACGCGCGAAGACAAATCGGGAGTTGATGCACACACGCACACAGCCGACTCATGAACGATCGGCGAGCCAAAACGCTTCGTCTGATAGGACAACCGACCGACGATCCACCAAGACCGTGGATCTGCTGAAGTGATGCGTGGTGGCAACGGTCGGGCGAGCCATGTCGACGCAGACCTCACAGCTCCAACCCGACTGCACTAGTGCTGCATTGCAACTCCCTGATTGGCAACTGACTGGCAGCCCCAACTCACGACCCGAACAGGCTTAAGACAGACAACGACTGGGAAGTAATAGCCATCGAGCAAAGATACTACGAGAGAGGATATATTGATGCGTGCTGCTAGCGCCGCTCACGCTCAGGCAAAACAGCAACTTAGTGACACCAGTAATTTAAATTAACATAGTGAGGTGGAAGTACGTTAAAAACATGGGGTAAAATACATTATGGCGGGAACATGAGCATGCATGGCTCAAGCAGCATGGGAAAAATGTGGTGTTGCGTTATCTTGTTGAAAGATAACGCCACCAAATGCTCGAATATAGGACATAGCTGTTGGTCTTAAGACGTCATAAATTTAATAACTGCTATGTGAAGAAGAGCAGGCCATGTTGTGAACTGAATGCCACCCATGCCATCACGACAGGTGCTAGGCCATTGTCATGATGACGAAATATATCTGGCAATGTTCATTCTCTCAATTGATATGATTATATACCATTCAAATCAGTCTGCATAGTCTTTAATTAGTCATTTTGTGAGGGAGAGAGCTCCTCTCCTACGCTCTCCCATTTTTGAATTGGTGCGAAAATACACAGTCTGTGCTGAGCTGCCAGATGGGGAAGTTCTCAGGAAATGGGTGGTAAATTCAATTACCATATTGTTTCTTTATTTAAATATTAATTAATTTAATCAGATAAATTGATGTAAAATACTAGGCTGTGTTTCTGTTTACTCAGGTTGGAAAAATAGCCCACTATTATGATGTCCCCACTGTGAAATCCAAAATGCTGGGAAAGAGTACATTTGCATAACCCTATCAAATTAATAGATCGCTTAAAACACTCATCACCACCTTTCGACGATTCTTCATCACAATAAAACATATTTTGAACGGCTGAAAATCAAATGGAAACGTTTTGCAAATCAAGTCATTAAATTTCCGCCGTAAATAGAACGTAGTGCTAAATTTATCACAAGCCTTGTAATCAACACTGTTTGAGAACACGAGGACTCTCCTCCACGCGTTCCACACAACAGCTACGATCGAGAAGCCAACTCAATGCGTGTTGAGTAGTAGTTCATAATACTGCCAGTCAGAGGGCGCTGCAGGCGCTGCCACCAGGACGGCGTGGCTATCCTGACTCTTAATCCCCCAAGGAAGGCCTGATACTAGATGTCTGCCTCCTTTGATCAAGCGGCCACAGATACTGCATCATGTGGAGGCATCTCTTTGATATTTCATACCTGGGAAATTTGTGTCTGTGTGTGATCTCGGAACATGTGCACCATCTCAAGTGCTTATTACCTGTCAGACAAAGCAGAGGATGGCTCCCTTCAAATCCTTGAACGCCATGCTCTCCGCCTCGCCTATCGCACCTGTCTCCCCTCCCCCAAGCGGATCCTGTACGATCTCATTCCTTTCCCCCACCTCATCCTTTTCCTTGGAAGGATACAGATCCTGTACACCTCCCGCAAACTCGACCCTCCTCACTCGCTTGTCTCGCCCATCCGCTCCCACCCCCGCCCGCTGCCGCACCTGTATTCCCACATCCCACCCGGTCTCCATTTCTCCACCCTCCTTACCCTCTCCCAACGTGGCTTCCGGCAGCTCCCCCTCCCTGATGAAGTCCTCCTCCCCTCCATCTACCCCTCCTATCAACTTTGACCCTACGCGCCCCCACTTCCTGTGGCCTCTCCACTTGGCACCCTCCCTCCCTTCTCTTTCCTTTTCCCCCGTCCCCTTCCTCCACCCCTCTTTCCCCGGGCTCCCCCCTTTTTTTCCTCCCCTCCCCCTGTCTCCCTTGCCCATGGCATCTGCCCTCCCCTCTCCCTGTCCCACTCCCCTTCCTCCTCCCCCTCCCTTGGCAGGTCCCCGGACTCGTACACACTCAGTGAACATTCGCGCGCCGGAGATCATCGCCATCAGTGTCTCGTGTGTGTGCCTTCGTTTTGTGTTCAGTGTCCTTTCGCCGTCACGCCACCACCGTTCACGTGTGCCGTCGCAGTCATCCGTGTTATGTGCGCTGTGTCAACAAGTGTTAGTGTTTTTTCTCATCCAGCGTGAACGGGTTCATGTTTACTGTTTTTTGTATCTACATTTTTTGCCCGCCGTTTTTATTGTATTGTCTGTGCCACCTATATGTCATGTTATTGTACCACTCAAGGCTGAAGAGCAGGGTAATATGCTGCTGCCAGCCCGCCTTGTATGAGGTGATTAAAATTACAATAAAGAAAAAAAAAGCAGAGGATGGCGGCATTCTTTGATATTCGATACATGGGAAACCATCTCCACTCTCTCTGAAGTGGTTACTTCCTGATGTTGTAACACCTGCACTTCAAACCTATAGATGAAGGTGACGTGTCTACACACCAGAGGGACCACCATTAGTTCTCACAGCCCTCAAACAAAGCATTAGGTGGCACCATTCCTTTGATTAGAAAATTCCAGACTCGCTTCCCATCTCTCTCAAGTGGTTACTTCCAGTTTGTGTGAACACGTACATGAACCAACGTGTCCAAACATGCGGATGGAGGCCTTCATTCCTCCTCAGAATCCTGTGTTCCTCTTGGCTAATGCTGGGCACTAGGGGAGAGCGATATCGAAAATGGCGGGAAATATTCCATTAGCACTACCCTATCACATTTGTTTAACATTTTACAGCTTAAAACACACCGACACATTATGATAATTCTTCACCGTAATAAAACATAGTTTGAATTTTTGAGAAACACACACGAATCAAATAATTAAATTTCCGCCACAAATAGATCGTAGCACGAAATATATCCAAGGTCTTGCATGCACCAACATTTGAGAACACAAGCACCCTCCTCTAGCATATCGTTTCCATCTTACATTAAACATTCAGTCGAAAAAAAACTTCCAATCGCACACATTCATGATCACGAACTGCGTGCCATCCACTGACTGCTGTGGAGTCATGCCTGCACTGGCTACACTGTCGTGAGCCCATCTCCAGGTGTCCACACTCTAGCTGTACCAAATGTTCAGGGGCGGGTGAAACGGTCAGCATGGCCACCCGACCATCTACCGATCAATTTACATGAAATGGAATAATCTTTCAGCACAAACATTCGCCATATTAAATCTCCTCACACAACGCACACGTCCACTTCTTTAGCAGCTCTGCAGGTATACTGGCCAATTCACTATTCAGCCATCCAGATGGCGGCACGAGGGCTGCCACAGGGACTTGTGAGCAAGAGCTGGCAGGTCGGAGCATTCCTTGTACCCATTGCTTGTGCGATGTTGAGCCATGGCTTCTGGTCGGGAGGTCGCTGCGGACACTGCGAGACAAGCAGGTGTGGCTTGGACGTATATAGTTCTAACTGCAATTTCAGCCCGATGTAAACTCACCAATTTAAAAAATTCACTTCACCAAATTCGAAAGGGGGCTGGTGTTGTCAATACACCCCGAATTTCGCATTCAGAATGTACATTTTTTCCTTTTATACGAATTATTTTCGAAGACAGAAGAAATCGGAATATACACGCGTGTTCATATCGCTCAAGTATCGTTACTACACTCCTGGAAATGGAAAAAAGAACACATTGACACCGGTGTGTCAGACCCACCATACTTGCTCCGGACACTGCGAGAGGGCTGTACAAGCAATGATCACACGCACGGCACAGCAGACACACCAGGAACCGCGGTGTTGGCCGTCGAATGGCGCTAGCTGCGCAGCATTTGTGCACCGTCGCCGTCAGTGTCAGCCAGTTTGCCGTGGCATACGGAGCTCCATCGCAGTCTTTAACACTGGTAGCATGCCGCGACAGCGTGGACGTGAACCGTATGTGCAGTTGACGGACTTTGAGCGAGGGCGTATAGTGGGCATGCGGGAGGCTGGGTGGACGTACCGCCGAATTGCTCAACACGTGGGGCGTGAGGTCTCCACAGTACATCGATGTTGTCGCCAGTGTTCGGCGGAAGGTGCACGTGCCCGTCGACCTGGGACCGGACCGCAGCCACGCACGGATGCACGCCAAGACCGTAGGATCCTACGCAGTGCCATAGGGGACCGCACCGCCACTTCCCAGCAAATTAGGGACACTGTTGCTCCTGGGGTATCGGCGAGGACCATTCGCAACCGTCTCCATGAAGCTGGGCTACGGTGCAGCACACCGTTAGGCCGTCTTCCGCTCACGCCGCAATATCGTGCAGCCCGCCTCCAGTGGTGTCGCGACAGGCGTGAATGGAGGGACAAATTGAGACGTGTCGTCTTCAGCGATGAGAGTCGCTTCTGCCTTGGTGCCAATGATGGTCGTATGCGTGTTTGGCGCCGTGCAGGTGAGCGCCACAATCAGGACTTCATATGACCGAGGCACACAGGGCCAACACCCGACATCATGGTGTGGGGAGCGATCTCCTACACTGGCCGTACACCTCTGGTGATCGTCGAGGGGACACTGAATAGTGCACGGTACATCCAAACCGTCATCGAACCCATCGTTCTACCATTCCTAGACCGGCAAGGGAACTTGCTGTTCCTACAGGACAATGCACGTCCGCATGTATTCCGTGCCACCCAACGTGCTCTAGAAGGTGTAAGTCAACTACCCTGGCCAGCACGATCTCCGGATCTGTCCCCCATTGAGCATGTTTGGGACTGAATGAAGCGTCGTCTCACGCGGTCTGCACGTCCAGCACGAATGCTGGTCCAACTTAGGCGCCAGGTGGTAATGGCATGGCAAGCCGTTCCACAGGACTACATCCAGCATCTCTACGATCGTCTCCATGGGAGAATAGCAGCCTGGATTGCTGCGAAAGGTGGATATACACTGCACTAGTGCCGACATTGTGCATGCTCTGTTGCCTGTGTCTATGTGCCCGTGGTTCTGTCAGTGTGATCATGTGATGTATCTGACCCCAGGAATGTGTCAATAAAGTTTCCCCTCCTGGGACAATGAATTCACAGTGTTCTTATTTCAATTTCCAGGAGTGTAGTTGTAAAAATCCAGTACAGTAGTACAGTATAGGTTTTAGATGTATCGGAAGACAGAGACGCGGTAAAATCTTATCGAGTTTTCTACTGATTGACGTTAGTGAAGAGCTTATAGTTCGTAGTTTTCCTTTGTTGGATGTTATAAAAATAACGAGGGAGGCCAGAGAGAGAGAGAGAGAGAGAGAGAGAGAGAGAGAAATGTTTCAAATGGTTCTGAGCAGTATGGGACATAACACCTGAGGTCATCAGTCCCCTAGAACGTAGAACTACTTAAACCTAACTAACCTAAGGACATCACACATATCCATGCCCCAGGCAGTATTCGAACCTGCGACCGTAGCAGTCGCGCGGTTCGAGACTGAAGCGCCTAGAACCCCTCGGCCACCAAGGCCGGCAGAGAGAGAGAGAGAGAGAGAGAGAGAGAGAGAGAGGACTATGCAGTCAACGAAAACTCTGACACCGTTACACTATCGTAGTTCTTAGTGATCATAGAAGTACGATAAGTGAGATTTAGACAGTCATACTATATCAACGAATTGTAGGTGTTACGCTTCTAAAAAGCTTTGTGCAGTCAAAGTATACTCTGATACTCTGTATGGTAGTGAATTTCCTCCTTTATATTAATGTGCTATTTTTCTATTAGTGGTAGCTCTCTACCTAGTCAGCAACTAGACCGTCTTCTAACCAACGTAACAGTACTGTCAGAACATGATGGGCTTTCGAGACAATTATCAGAGTTCTGTGACTTCGCAGGGGACATCTCTTACTCATCCAAATCCAGGTGAATTCAAATGCTACATATTGAAAGCTGGAGGATTCGTGAGAATACAGCAATTAAGCGATACTCTGACGAAAGGGGAAATGAGAGGTAAGCTCTATACCGCTTTTTCTAAGTACAAACACCACAGACCCCCACATACGCCTCACGAAGTGACTGCAATGAAGAAATTAGGGACTAATAAGAAGGTTTCTACCGAGAGACAATCAGCAGCAGAATTTCCGTTTTTTTATTTCCTCCATAACTAAGAGACAACATTAATCTACAAGTTTTGTGTGCCTGTAAGAGGATTGGATGACATCTTAATAGGTAGAGTAAATTTCCATCTACCTATATATGTGTTGTGGCGCAACCACAAGTGCTAGAACGAAGAATAAGAATGCAACACCAGAGAAGGCTATGAAACGATGTCAGCCAATGGTGCGCAGAATAGGACCGCACCACGACAGGAGCGCCGTTCCTGCCAGCCTCGGCCGCTCGTTCGGCTCGGTATACGGACGTTAGTGGACAGTATTAGCACGGCCTTGCAGATACTGCTACGATACCAGAGCGTAGTGATCCATATCCATTGCTTGTCTGGACTTTGTTTATAGCGAAGATTATTACTGTTTGCATGCCATTCGCGACACCGATGGAACTCCAAAGTTAAATACTGTCAATTGGCCTTATTGCAGTAAAACTACTAATGTCATTTGCTTTAATTCTTGTATAGCAGTCCACGAACACAGTATCCCTTAGGCACCCTATACGAGACGAGTAGGCAAGACCTAACAAGCCATCATATGGTGTGTGGCAGAGGGTATCCTGTACCACTACCAGTCATTTCTTATAATATTACACTCGCAAATAGAGAGAAATGTATGTTGGCGGCTGTAGAATCCTTCAGCAGTCAGCTTCATATATCGGTTTTCAATAGCGTTCTTCGAAAAAAACATCGCCTTCTCTCCAGGGACTCCCATTAGAGTTAGAAATTTGTATCCTCCGACTACTCAGGGAGATATGGCCATCGTAATAAAAATCAGCTATGTTATCAAATTTATAACGTGATACATAGTATTATCCTGACAATAGAGCATGCTCTTAGCACTCCATCACGATCCAAAAATAAGTTTAATACTCCTGTCCTGTGATGCAAGAAGTAACATATATTAAGTGGATAAGTACAGTTTTGTTTACCGTATGAGAAAATATTAGAAGAAATATAGCCTATGACAGAGCGTTGCGATGGATTTCCAAAACAAATAACGATAATTCAGCGAAGCGAAAACACATGAATGGTCCGATTTCTGCTGTCTTCAAAAATGTATGAAAGGAAGGAATGTACATTCTGCGTGAAAAATTTGAGGTGTGTGGAACAACAGCCTCACCCTGGATTGGGTAAAGTGGATTATTTAAAACTGGGGGTCTGTGCTGAGGTGGAACTACAGTTAGAATTATACATCCAAGCTACACTTGCCCGCGACCAGCGGCCAAACGGAAGCCATCGCTAAGGAGCAGTGGGTACGAAGAATGCTCCGACAACTCCTCGTTGCAGCCCTCGAAGCCCCCTCTGGATCGCTGGATAGAAACGAGCCGGTATGCTGGTAGGGCAGTGACATAAGATGACGGCTGTGTTGGGGAGATCAATATGGCGAGTGTTTGTGTTGGACCATTATTCGCCCAGTCACAGCCCCAAATCCTCTCGAAACCAGGTAGGTAAGCAGGTAACAGGACACATTGCATATTGTATTATAGACAATAATATAATTATCTCTGCCATGTTCCTTATCTCCTTCCCCTATCCCTCCTATGTTTTAAACCAAAAAATATTGATTTACTTATGCACGCTTTTCGCGTGACCTTGAGCGGGACTAAGTTGCTGGCGCTGTGCCGGCTGCACCTTATCTCAATAAGATAAAAGATAAAACTTTCAAAAATACTCACAATACACGCGAAAATTTTTTACATCTTCTTTTGTAACGTTTAGAGCTGGTACCTCCTTCAAACAGGAGGATTCGGTCGCATCGTTTTTCAGACCCTTGCGGGCTTGGGAGTATTTGGTACCATTTTTCTGACCGCGGGAGGATTCGGGGCTGCGCCCATTCCCCCTCAAGTAAATTGATCGGTTGACGGCTGGGCGGCCGTGGTGACAGTCTCTCGTACCCCTGAACATCTGGTACAGACACAAGTGGATACCTGGAGATGGGCTCGCAACTGACGGTTTAGGCGGGCTGGTCACGGCTTCTTGGCAGTAGGCTGAAGCAAGCACTTTGTGATCATGACTGTGTGCAATCGGAAGCTTTCTTCCGAAAGATGTGTTCAAATTAAAGTGGAATCGTTATGGTGGAGGAGGGTGCTTACGTAAAACTTTTAATAATGTAAATTCAGTGCAGAGAAATTTAAACTCTTTTATTTTATAGACTTAACACAGCATCAGAGATCAAGCTACAAGCTAGGACAGTGATGTGCTTTCCTATATATACCAGCATTCTATAATTTTGTTTTATGAAAATAAATATGACTTTGCTATCTTTGCCATGTGCATCAGTTTGTAACTTTAGTTATTTAAACAGAATATGTGAGTCTGTGCTTCTTAATTAACCTCTTTTATTAATAATTGTCTTTCTGTTTCAGACTACATATTCGTAATGTAATAAAATTATTTCCATCACTTTATCTCTATTATGACTACCTAACGAATACGCAATATCTTTGCTCCACTTCTTAGCATTTGCTTAAGTTATTATTCTTTTAATAATTTTGGTCTTCGTTTTATAAAATAGGTCCTTGAGGGGTAATTTATTTCAGATAATAAGTTGAGAACCAAATTTTCATTTCAGTACGTTGGCTTTATTTTATCTCTCTTATTTCAAAACTCAGTATAGCGAATTCGTCGTAAGTGTACAAGTGCCAGTAAAAATATAAGTCTCCACTTACGGACAGAAACCATCTACAAAAACGGCAAACAAAAAACCTAGGTGTCTCTATCACTTTAGCCCATACAATTTAACAATAAGACCAGGAGTTGGAGCCGCGTGTCCCACTAAAATTTCTAGTTCAAATGGTCACTCGACATAGCTAAGCAATGGCTTTGCTGTGCATTTGCCTTTTTATAATGTTTCCTTTAACATTCATGGTCACTCTTCAATTCTATCAGGGGAGATTTTCACGAAAGCAAGGATAAGCCTTTGCTTTAGGAACAAGGTAATCTTCCGTCTCCAAATGTAAGGGTCTGTCACAATAAGTAAAATGCTCTTGAACCATTATCTAGCTGAAGACCCAAATATATCCATACACAATCTCTAAATAGGCGCAATTCTATCTTCTAATGACATGCCACAGCACAAATTAGCCACAATTGAGTTCCCTCTGAGTGTGTTTCCAGAATCACCAGCTTTACACCACGGCAGCATATGGGTCCTAGTCCACTATCATCAATCGTAACTCACAATCACAATCATCAGTTTTGCTCCTCATAGCCCATTAATAATCTTCACTACTAATAAATCCGCCCCCCATGAACCATGGACATTGCCGTTGGTGGGGACGCTTGCGTGCCTCAGCGATACGGATAGCCGTACCGTAGGTGCAACCACAACGGAGGGATATCTGTTGAGAGGCCAGACAAACGCGTGGTTCCTGAAGAGGTTCAGCAGCCTTTCCAGTAGTTGCAAGGGCAACAGTCTGGATGATTGACTGATCTGGCCTTGTAACAATAACCAAAACGGCCTGGCTGTGCTGGTACTGCGAATGGCTGAAAGCAAGGGAAAACTTCGGCCGTAATTTTTCCCGACGGCATGCAGCTTTACTCTATGATTAAATGATGATTGCGTCCTCTTGCGTAAAATATTCTGGAGGTAAAATAGTCCCCCATTCGGATCTCCGGGCGGGGACTACTCAAGAGGATGTCGTTATCAGGAGAAAGAAAACTGGCGTTATACGGATCGGAGCGTGGAATGTCAGATCCCTTAATCGGGCAGGTAGGTTAGAAAATTTAAAAAGGGAAATGGATAGGTTAAAGTTAGATATAGTGGGAAGTAGTGAAGTTCGGTGACAGGAGGAACAAGACTTCTGGTCAGGTGACTACAGGGTTATAAACACAAAATCAAATAGGGGTAATGCAGAAGTAGGTTTAATAATGAATAGGAAAATAGGAATGCGCGTAAGCTACTACAAACAGCATAGTGAACGCATTATTGTGGCCACTATCGACACAAAGCCCATGCCTACTAGCTCTACAGATGACGAAGAAATTGAAGAAATGTATGAAGAAATACACTCCTGGAAATGGAAAAAAGAACACATTGACACCGGTGTGTCAGACTCACCATACTTGTTCCGGACACTGCGAGAGGGCTGTACAAGCGATGATCACACGCACGGCACAGCGGACACACCAGGAACCGCGGTGTTGGCCGTCGAATGCGCTAGCTGCGCAGCATTTGAGCACCGCCGCCGTCAGTGTCAGCCAGTTTGCCGTGGCATACGTAGCTCCATCGCAGTCTTTAACACTGGTAGCATGCCGCGACAGCGTGGACGTGAACCGTATGTGCAGTTGACGGACTTTGAGCGAGGGCGTATAGTGGGCATGAGGGAGGCCGGGTGGACGTACCGCCGAATTGCTCAACACGTGGGGCGTGAGGTCTCCACAGTACATCGATGTTGTCGCCAGTGTTCGGCGGAAGGTGCACGTGCCCGTCGACCTGGGACCGGACCGCAGCGACGCACGGATGCACGCCAAGACCGTAGGATCCTACGCAGTGCCGTAGGGGACCGCACCGCCACTTCCCAGCAAATTAGGGACACTGTTGCTCCTGGGGTATCGGCGAGAACCATTCGCAACCGTCTCCATGAAACTGGGCTACGGTCCCGCACACCGTTAGGCCGTCTTCCGCTCACGGTCTAACATCGTGCAGCCCGCCTCCAGTGGTGCCGCGACAGGCGTGAATGGAGGGACGAATGGAGACGTGTCGTCTTCAGCGATGAGAGTCGCTTCTGCCTTGGTGCCAATGATGGTCGTATGCGTGTTTGGCGCCGTGCAGGTGAGCGCCACAATCAGGACTGCATACGACCGAGGCACACAGGGACAACACCCGGCATTATGGTGTGGGGAGCGATCTCCTACACTGGCCGTACACCTCTGGTGATCGTCGAGGGGACACTGAATAGTGCACGGTACATCCAAACCGTCATTGAACCCATCGTTCTACCATTCCTAGACCGGCAAGGGAACTTGCTGTTCCAACAGGACAATGCACGACCGCATGTATCCCGTGCCATCCAACGTGCTCTAGAAGGTGTAAGTCAACTACCCTGGCCAGCAAGATCTCTGGATCTGTCCCCCATTGAGCATGTTTGGGACTGGATGAAGCGTCGTCTCACGCGGTCTGCACGTCCAGCACGAACGTTGGTCCAACTGAGGCGCCAGGTGGAAATGGCATGGCAAGCCGTTCCACAGGACTACATTCAACATCTCTACGATCGTCTCCATGGGAGAATAGCAGCCTGCATTGCTGTGAAAGGTGGATATACACTGTACTAGGGCCGACATTGTGCATGCTCTGTTGCCTGTGTCTATGTGCCTGTGGTTCTGTCAGTGTGATCATGTGATGTATCGGACCCCAGGAATGTGTCAATAAAGTTTCCCCTTCCTGGGACAATGAATTCACGGTGTTCTTATTTAAATTTCCAGGAGTGTAAAAGGAATTATTCAGATAGTGAAGGGTGACGAAAATTTAATAGTCATGGGTGACTGGAATTCGGTAGTACGAAAAGGGAGAGAAGGAAACGTAGTAGGTGAATATGGATTGGGGCTAAGAAATGAAAGAGGAAGCCGCCTGGTAGAATTTTGCACATAGCACAACTTAATCATAGCTAACACTTGGTTCAAGGATCATAAAAGAAGGCTGTATACATGGAAGAAGCCTGGAGATACTGACAGGTTTCAGATAGATTATGTAATGGTAAGACAGAGATTTAGGAACCAGGTTTTAAATTGTAAATTATTTCCAGTGGACACGGACCATAATCTATTGGTTATGACCTGTAGATTAAAACTGAAAAAACTGCAAAAAGGTGGAAATTTAATGAGATGGGACCTGTATAAACTGAAAGAACCAGAGGTTGTACAGAGTTTCAGGGAGAGCATAAGGGAACAATTGACAGGAATTGGGGAAAGAAATACAGTAGAAGAAGAATGGGTAGCTTTGAGGGATGAAGTAGTGAAGGCAGCAGAGGATCAAGTAGGTAAAAAGACCAGGGCTAGTAGACATCCTTGGGTAACAGAAGAAATATTGAATTTAATTGATGAAAGTGGAAAATATAAAAATGCAGTAAATGAAGCAGGCAAAGAGGAATACAAACGTCTCAAAAATGATATCAACAGGAAGTGCAAAATTGCTAAGCAGAAATGGCTAGAGGACAAATGTAAGGATGTAGAGGCTTATCTCACTAGGAGTAAGATAGATACTGCCTACAGGAAAATTGAAGAGGCCTTTGGAGATAAGAGAACCACTTGTATGAACATCAAGAGCTCAGATGGAAACCCAGTTCTAAGCAAAGAAGGCAAACCAGAAAGGTGGAAGGAGTATATAGAGGGTCTATACAAGGGCGATGTTTGACAGAGCACTGAATGACCTGAGTCGAAACAAGGCCCCGGGAATAGACAACATCTGGTGAGCAAGATGTATGAAACAGGCAAAATATCCTCAGACTTCAAGAAGAATATAATAATTCCAATCCCAAAGAAAGCAGGTGTTGACAGATGTGAAAATTACCGAACTATCACTTTAATAAGTCACAGTTGTAAAATACTAACGCGAATTCTTTACAGATGAATGGAAAAACTAGTAGAAGCCGACCTCGGGGAAGATCAGTTTGGATTCCGTACAAATATTGGAACACGTGAGGCAATACTGACCCTACGACTTATCTTAGAAGAAAGATTAAGGAAGGGCAAACCTACGATACTAGCATTTGTAGACTTAGAGAAACCTTTTGACAATGTTGACTGGAATACTCTCTTTCAAATTCTTAAGGTGGCAGGGGTAAAATACAGGGAGCGAAAGGTTAGTTACAATTTGTACGGAAACCAGATGGCAGTTATAAGAGTCGAGGGACATGAAAGGGAAGCAGTGATAAGGAACGGAGTGAGACAGGGTTGTAGCCTCTCCCCGATGTTATTCAATCTGTATATTGAGCAAGCAGTGAAGGAAACAAAAGAAAAATTTGGAGTAGGTATTAAAATCCAGGGAGAAGAAATAAAAACTCTGAGGTTCGCCGATGACATTGTAATTCTGTCAGAGACAGCAAAGGACTTGGAAGAGCAGTTGAATGGAATGGACAGTGTCTTGAATGGAGGATATAAGATGAACAACGAAAGCAAAACAAGGATAATGGAATGTAGTCGAATTAAGTCGAGTGATGCTGAGGGAATTAGATTAGGAAATGAGATACTTAAAGTAGTAAAGGAGTTTTGCTATTTGGGGAGCAAAATAACTCATGATGGTCGAAGTAGAGAGGATATAAAATGTAGACTGGCAATGGCAAGGAAAGCTTTTCTGAAGAAGAGAAATTTGTTAACATCGAGTATAGATTTAAGTGTCAGAAAGTCATTTCTGGAAGTATTTGTATGGAGTGTAGCCATGTATGGCAGTGAAACATGGACGATAAATAGTTTGGACAAGAAGAGAATAGAAGCTTTCGAAATGTGGTGCTACAGAAGAATGATGAAGATTAGATGGGTAGATCACATGACTAATGAGGAATTGTTGAATAGGATTTGGGAGAAGAGAAGTTTGTGGCACAACTTGACTAGAAGAAGGGATCGGTTGGTAGGACATGTTCTGAGGTATCAATGGATCACCAATTTAGTATTGGAGGGCAGCATGGAGGGTAAAAATCGTAGAGGGGGCCCAAGAGATGAATACACTATGCAGATTCAGAAGGATGTAGGTTGCAGTAGGTACTGAGAGATGAAGATGCTTGCACAGGATAGAGTAGCATGGAGAGCTGCATTAAACCAGTCTCACGGCTGAAGACCACAACAACAACAACTAATAAATAAAACTACCATGACAATATACAAGGGGTGTTCAATAAATAATGCAATAAGTTTTTCTCTGCTCAAATTTCGGTCGAAAGAAATTATGAATTTCTTGTAAGATTTCTTGGAATATTACCGCTTCATCCTCTATAGTTTCACGAAGGTCCGATAGGTGGTGGCGCTATATGTATCTTTCGTGTTGGTGTTTGTAATTGAGATGTGTTCCAAGCAGAGAGCTGTGATTGAGTTGATTTTGACGGAAAACCAGAGCATCGCAGATATTCATAGGCTCTTGCAGATTGTCTATGGAGGTGTGGTAGTGCACAAAAGCATGATGAGTCTTTGGGCGAGGCGTTTTTTATTAATACAACAAGGGCGCGCACACCTGGCCGATCTCCCGCGTGTCAGCAGGCGGCATGCAGCTGTAACTCCTGGAATGAGTTCTTCAGCACAAGAAGTAAGCACCCGAGAGGAGCTACCAGAACTTCATTCACTCTTCTTCTACATCTACTCCATAGTTCGTATCTCGCACCTTCCGATTCCGCAGGAAACAGCACGTGTATGATGGGCTGGTTATTGATGCAGTAAGATGCTGGCTCGAGGTCGACCAGTACTGTGGTACCATGCGGGCACACAGCCCCCCTTCCCTCCCTGCCTCCCCCCCCCCCCCCCCAGTAAGGCGGCGCAAAGCCGTCGTATTAAACGCAGATTATGTTGAAAAATAGAGTTTTGTAGCCAAAAGAGCGAGGAAAAATATGGTGTTTTGCAGTCCTGCATAGACCCAACCTGCGCTCAGAAGGAAATGTTGCACTGCTTTCTGAACACCCCTCCTACAAAGCGAATCGAGATCTATCGACACCAGCCTGAGCATAAGCACCAACACTGTCAGTGCACAAGCTGTGGCGGGGGATTAGAGAGGCAGTTTCCCGCCACAGAACACGTGACTGGCGGTTGCTGTGCGGCCGTGGTAAGCGACCTTGGAGAAAACCAAGAGGAAGCTTGGGGCAGTGTTTGCGCATTTGGAGATATTTATACGCCAGAGAAAAATTGATAAAAACAAACCTAGAGGGACAGGGAGATGGAAGTTGGCACTCATGGACAGAAAAATATGTAAACTAAATTATCTATATGCACCACAAAAATATATAATAGTTTAAAAGTTATTGTTGCCTCAAAAATTGTAAATTTATGGAAGTTCAAATGCTAATACTCTGGCAATGCTTTGGCCAATTAATATGAACAAAGTGTTTATGGATGCGGCTAGCAGAGCTGCATCGAGCAATCATAGCCGATTTAACATAATATGTACCATTTTTGAATGAGAGGTCGGAATATGGGAGTCGACTGAGAGTAATTTTGTTTTTGGTAATAAATAAATTTAAAGAGACGAAACTAGGGCCGGTCGGTGTGGCCGAGCGGTTCTAGGCGCTTCAGTTCGGAACAGCGCGACCGCTACGGTCGCAGGTTCGAACCGTGCCTCGGGAATGGATGTGTGTGATGTCCTTGGGTTAGTTAGGTTTAGGTGGGTCTAAGTTCTAGGGGACTGATGAGCTCAGATAGTCCCATAGTGCTCAGAGTCACTTGAACCAATTGAACGAAACTAGCGGTAGCACTCTAAAGGTTGAAGAGGTAGGTGAGTAATTAAGTATGTATTTTTATTTGTTTATTTATGTTTGGTATCAAAAATCTGGGAAAAGCAAATCTCACTACAAGATCATTATTTGTGAAATAATGGCAGATACAGAGAATCTGACTTTACATTGTTATTGCCCACAAATTTTCCATATTTTTCCATGTATCACATGTGTTTTTGTGTTTAGTTTTTGAATATTCGTAATTTTTTGTCAAACATTGATTTGAGTTAGGCAGTAGTTTCGAGGGTGCATAGGGCGGCCATCATTGATGGGAGTTGAGTTTGAGCGATGCTAAGAACCGGACGTGCCGCACATCTCGGGATAGTATTGGGTTGGTAGCCACGATCGGGGACAAGTATGTATGTAGAGACGTTCAAAAACGATCAAGTTGAGGACAATATAGTGGTTTAGGACAGCAGACAAAAGTGTATTTTCTGAACTGTGAACAGACTGTCGAGTGCCGTGATCATGATTTACGAATTTTATAGTAAAGTGTTATAGCATCAGTTATTAACAGCCGACCTAACGTAAAAGACTGCATTTTGAGTGTTTAATCAATATACCGAAGGCTTTCGTGGTCAAATAGAAATAAACTACTTGTTCAAATTATAAATCAACATGAGTTACTCAATATTTTTTTTTTAAATTGCGACATTGGCCAAGGGGACAGATCGGCAACTGGGCACAACACACAAGTGTTGTAGGTAGTCTAAACTCACACGAGAAGGCGAGGCATGCGGCGTCAAGCGACAGTCTGCGTTGGACACATCGAGCAATGACAGCCCCCACATCTATATCGTAACGGTTACGCTGACCGATTTTGTGTATCGTGGCTAGTGGTCATAGGGAAAGGAATGTGAGTAGGGGCTGCATATTTTAAAATTGTTTTTGTGTCCCAGACTTAGTTTTAAGAAATGAGTACATAGATGCAGAATACAAAATACAACTACACAGGTGTGTGGCTGTTAATACAAACGAATACAGTACAGCTGTGAAAATCGAAACTAATATAGAAACACATGACCGGAAGCTGCAGTGGTGGTTTATAAGTACTGTTCGAAATGACGGCCACGATGTGTGTGGCAAAGCTGAACTCTTCGCAGGGAGGATTGCTGAACACGATCCAACATGTTTCTATCACTTTGCGTAATATCACAGGCGTGTTGTATTCTGCGCTGAAGGGTGTTTACGTAAGCAACCTCTCCTTCATAAATCACAGAATTCAGATGGCCCCACAAAAAGAAATCCAGTGGATTCAGGTCTGGTGATCTTGCTGGCCATGATACAGGGCCTCCACGACCGATCAGTTTCGAAGGGAAGGCATTGTCCAGGTGAAGTCGCACTGTGCCACTGAAGTGAGCGGGGGCACCATCATGTATACAGGGTGTTACAAAAAGGTACGGCCAAACTTTCAGGAAACATTCCTCACACACAAAGAAAGAAAATATGTTATGTGGACATGTGTCCGGAAACGCTTACTTTCCATGTTAGAGCTCATTTTATTACTTCTCTTCAAATCACATTAATCATGGAATGGAAACACACAGCAACAGAACGTACCAGCGTGACTTCAAACACTTTGTTACAGGAAATGTTCAAAATGTCCTCGGTTAGCGAGGATACATGCATCCACCCTCCGTCTCATGGAATCCCTGATGCGCTGATGCAGCCCTGGAGAATGGCGTATTGTATCACAGCCGTCCACAATACGAGCACGAAGAGTCTCTACATTTGGTACCGGGGTTGCGTAGACAAGAGCTTTCAAATGCCCCCATAAATGAAAGTCAAGAGGGTTGAGGTCTGGAGAGCGTGGACGCCATGGAATTGGTCCGCCTCTACCAATCCTTTAGTCACCGAATCTGTTGTTGAGAAGCGTACGAACACTTCGACTGAAATGTGCAGGAGCTCCATCGCGCATGAAACACATGTTGTGTCGTACAGACACATGTTCTGCACGAAGAATTGCCTCGTCCATTACAGGTGTCCTTGTCGTTCTAGGTCTTCCCCAGTTGCGAGTCATTCGCTGGAATTTTCCGTGCTCCCTAAGACGCCGATCAATTGCTTCGAACGTCTTCCTATCGGGACACCTTCGCTCTGGAAATCTGTCTCGATACAAACGTACCGCGCCACGGCTATTTCCCCGTGCTAATACATACATCAAATGGGCATCTGCCAACTCCGCATTTGTAAACATTGCACTGACTGCAAAACCACGTTCGTGATGAACTCTAACCTGTTGATGCTACGTACTGATGTGCTTGATGCTAATACTGTAGAGCAGTGAGTCACCACAAGCACCGAAGTCAACATTACCTTCCTTCAATTGCGCCAACTGAATCGAGGAAGTACAGTACATACTGACGAAACTAAAATGAGCTCTAACATGGAAATTAAGCGTTTCCGGACACATGTCCACATAACATCTTTTCTTTATTTGTGTGTGAGGAATGTTTCCTGAAAGTTTGGCCGCACCTTTTTGTAGCACCCTGTATACCACAGGTTCATACGAGAGACCAAAGTAACGTCTCCCAACAATTCCGGTAATGTAGCATCCAGGAAACGCAGATACAGCTCTCCTGTAAGCCTTTGTCGTAGCACTTGTGGCCCTATGAGATGGTGATACTACCACACCGGCTATTGACAAAGCATCGTTGTTGTTACCCTTGTATCACTGTGCTGTGGGGGTTTTCTTCCGCCCACTCGTGCCAATTATGCGAATTCACTACACCCTCCTTCGTGAAATAGGCTTCGTCGGTGAACGCTATTGCTCGTTAAAAATGCTGGTCGTGGGTCCGGCGCCGTAAGATATACACTCCTGGAAATTGAAATAAGAACACCGTGAATTCATTGTCCCAGGAAGAGGAAACTTTATTGACACATTCCTGGGGTCAGTACATCACATGATCACACTGACAGAACCACAGGCACATAGACACAGGCAACAGAGCATGCACAATGTCGGCACTAGTACAGTGTATATCCACCTTTCGCAGCAATGCAGGCTGCTATTCTCCCATGGAGACGATCGTAGAGATGCTGGATGTAGTCCTGTGGAACGGCTTGCCATGCCATTTCCACCTGGCGCCTCAGTTGGACCAGCGTTCGTGCTGGACGTGCAGACCGCGTGAGACGACGCTTCATCCAGTCCCAAACATGCTCAATGGGGGACAGATCCGGAGATCTTGCTGGCCAGGGTAGTTGACTTACACCTTCTAGAGCACGTTGGGTGGCACGGGATACATGCGGACGTGCATTGTCCTGTTGGAACAGCAAGTTCCCTTGCCGGTCTAAGAATGGTAGAACGATGGGTTCAATGACGGTTTGGATGTACCGTGCACTATTCAGTGTCCCCTCGACGATCACCAGAGGTGTACGGCCAGTGTAGGAGATCGCTCCCCACACCATGATGCCGGGTGTTGGCCCTGTGTGCCTCGGTCGTATGCAGTCCTGATTGTGGCGCTCACCTGCACGGCGCCAAACACGCATACGACCATCATTGGCACCAAGGCAGAAACGACTCTCATCGCTGAAGACGACACGTCTCCATTCGTCCCTCCATTCGCGCCTGTCGCGACACCACTGGAGGCGGGCTGCACGATGTTGGGGCGTGAGCGGAAGACGGCCTAACGCTGTGCGGGACCGTAGCCCTGCTTCATGGAGACGGTTGCGAATGGTCCTCGCCGATACCCCAGGAGCAACAGTGTCCCTAATTTGCTGGGAAGTGGCGGTGCGGTCCCCTACGGCACTGCGTAGGATCCTACGGTCTTGGCGTGCATCCGTGCGTCGCTGCGGTCCGGTCCCAGGTCGACGGGCACGTGCACCTTCCGCCGACCACTGGCGACAACATCGATGTACTGTGGAGACCTCACGCCCCACGTGTTGAGCAATTCGGCGGTACGTCCACCCGGCCTCCCGCATGCCCACTATACGCCCTCGCTCAAAGTCCGTCAACTGCACATACGGTTCACGTCCACGCTGTCGCGGCATGCTACCAGTGTTAAAGACTGCGATGGAGCTCCGTATGCCACGGCAAACTGGCTGACACTGACGGCGGCGGTGCACAAATGCTGCGCAGCTAGCGCCATTCGACGGCCAACACCGCGGTTCCTGGTGTGTCCGCTGTGCCGTGCGTGTGATCATTGCTTGTACAGCCCTCTCACAGTGTCCGGAGCAAGTATGGTGGGTGTGACACACCGGTGTCAATGTGTTCTTTTTTCCATTTCCAGGAGTGTAGTTGCAGAAGTCCAGCCTCCTCTATTAGTCTTCCGGCAATAATGCCTGTACCTTCTGTATGCGAAAGGGATGGTAATGGTTTCTATGGAGAACTCGCATAGCAGTAGATTGTGACATTCCGACCGCAGTGGCGAAAGAACTGGTGCTTATTGTTCTGTCCTCCGCAACGGTTTGTAACATTCTTTCTTCGTCGTCCGCACTGTACGACGACGGTCGGCCACGGCCACTAAATCCTGTAGGTGCTACACATGCACCATACTCCCTCAAGTTCCTATCCACAGAGTAAAACATTTTTGCGGGTGGAAGGCGCCGGCTAGGAAAACTCTCGTGATACATTGCAACTTCAATTCTTCCATCTGCAAGCCCGTAGGTGAGGTCGATGTTGGCTTGCTCCTCGTTTGTGAACCTTGCCATGGTACTGTAGTAACACTGCGACGCGGCCGTTGGCAGCTGTCGACATGGAGAGTATCGGGCAGAGTGAGCAGCGCAGAGGAGTTATAAATATGTCATGCACGCCGCGATTTTACTTCCGCCGTTGATCACTCTTTCGGCTTACAGGACACACATTCAATAACGTGGAGCTGTACACTCTGTTACCGCTGGCAACGTGTGATGCACAAGTTCTGATACGATTTCACATACATTACGATGGGATTTGTTCTTTTTTCGTATCTTTCAAACGCTGGCAGATACACATCAGCTCATTGGTGTGTCGTGTATTGTATCTATGGGTGAATGGCATGTCGTGATCGTGAGGCTCGTCAGTATCTCGTTCAATGGTTAACAGGTATTTATGTTTTACATACACAGTAAACCAAAGAGAACGAAATTAACAGCGGTGCGTCATGTGTTACTCATAGCAGCATGCGGTCGTCGACATATTTTTCCTCATTTATGACTCATGGTATTACAAAAAGGTACGGCCAAACTTTCAGGAAACATGCCTTATACACAAATAAAGAAAAGATCCTATGTGGACATGTGTCCGGAAACGCTAAATTTACATGTTAGAGCTCATTTTACTTTTGTCAGTATGTTCTTCCACCTACGCTCAATGGAGCACGTTATCATGATTTCAAACGGGATACTCAACCTGTGCAACTAGAACATGTGCCTTTACAACTGCGACACAGCATGTGGTTCATGCACGATGGAGCTCCTGCATATTTCAGTCGAAGTGTTCGTATGCTTCTCAACAACAGATTCGGTGACCGATGGATTGATAGAGGCGGACCAATTCCATGGCGTCCACGCTCTCCTGATCTCAACCCTCTTGACTTTCATTTATGGGGGCATTTGAAAGCTCTTGTCTACGCAACCCCGGTACCAAATGTAGAGACTCTTCGTGCTCGTATTGTGGACGGCTGTGATACAATACGCCATTCTCCAGGGCTGCATCAGCTCATCAGGGATTCCTTGCGACGGAGGGTGGATGCATGTATCTTCGCTAACGGAGGACATTTTGAACATTTCCTGTAACAAAGTGTTTGAAGTCACGCTGGTACGTTCTGTTGCTGTGTGTTTTCATTCCATGATTAATGTGATTTGAAGAGAAGTAGTAAAATGGAAAGTAAGCGTTTCCGGACACAAGTCCACATAACATATTTTCTTTCTTTGTGTGTGAGGAATGTTTCCTGAAAGTTTGGCCGTACCTTTTTGTAACACCCGGTATATATTCGTGCCATAGCACGTGGAGACTCGAACTAGTAGTTTAATCTACAGTGCTTATTGCACAGTACCGAAATAACACTCATACGTACAAGGGGTGGACAAAAATAGTGAAAAATCCAACAACACAATACATTACAATGTCTAACACTGTATAGGAAAACCGTTGGCGTTCAAAACAGCTTCCAGTTGTCCCGAAATGGATGTATGTTGTGGTTTTCAAAGGAATCTTATAACATTGTTCCTGGAAAATAATGACAGATTCGGATAACGGTAATGCTGTTGGAAAATGATCACGCACCCTTTCCTCCAACCTAGACCACAAAGGCTGAGGAACACTGAAATCTCGTGACGTTAGTTGCCATGCAAGATATGACATTTCATCATCGAGCTGACCACACCAGTCCTGGACTGTGTGAGCTATGTCAATGGGGGCCTTGTCGATCTAGAATACAGCATCATTATCGGGATAAGAACCTCACTCAATCGCTAACAGTAACGCCACCTCTCAGTATACCGATGGGGCCTATGGAATACCACTATATGGTTGCCCCATTCATCACCAAACTCCTGTCATGTTCCACTCTTTGGACGTTAACTCGGCCACAAGTTAGAAACGGTGTGAAACAAGGCTCACTCGACCAAACGACTTTCATCCATTGCTCCATAGTCCTGGTTTTCCAATGGAGGTTTCCATTTCTGACGAGTAGGTTTGCAATTCCAGCTCACCCTGCAATTCCCTTCTTTTGGATCCCCCTTCATGTTGTCTTTAGCACTGACAGGGTTCACAAGTGCGAAATTAGTTCTGCAATGACTTTTTTCAGCTGTCGTCTTCGTATTGTTCGTCACAATCCCCTTCAATGACCGTCTGTCACCCAACAAACTCTTTCGTCCGTCTTGTGACTTAGCAGATGGTTTTTATTACGCTTTCCCTGTATATCGTAAAAACCTTCCATGTCTTGAAACACACAACACTTCGGCTACCTTGGTTACAGAAATACCCGTCATACGAGCACCAACAATTCGCCCACATTTCCAATGCCATCACCTCCGACGTAATGCACTCACAACTACACTACTGGCCATTAAAATTGCTACACCACCAACATGCCCTGCTACAGACGCGAAATTTAACCGACAGGAAGAAGATGCAGTGATACCCAATTGATTAGCTTTTCAGAGCATTCACACATGGTTGACACCGGTGGCGACACCTACAACGCGCTGACATGAGGACAGTTTCCAACCGTTTTCACATACACAAACAGCAGTTGAACGGCGTTGCCTGGTGAAACGTTGTTGTGATGCCTCGTGTAAGGAGGAGAAATGCGTACCATCACGTTCCCGACTTTGATAAAGGTCGGATTGTAGCCTATCACGATTGCGGTTTATCGTCTCGCGACATTGTTGCTCGCGTTGGTCGACATTCAATGACTGTTAGTAGAATATGGAATCGGTGGGTTCAGGAGGGTAATACGGAAGGCAGTGCTGGATCCCAAAGGCCTCGTATCACTAGCAGTCGAGATGACAGGCATGTTATCCGCATGGCTGTAACGGATCGTGCAGCCACGTCTCGACCCCTGAGTCAACAGATGGGGACGTTTGAAAGACGACAACCATTTGCACGAACAGTTCGACGACGTTTGTAACAGCATGGACTATGATCTAAGAGACCATGGCTGTGGTTACCCTTGAAGCTGCGTCACAGACAGGAGCGCCTGCGATGGTGTACTCCACGACGAAGCTGGGTGTACGAATGGCAAAACGTCATTTTTTCAGATGAATCCAGGTTCTGTTTACAGCATCGTGATGGTATCATCCGTGTTTGGCGACATCGCGGAGAACGCACATTGTAAGCGTGTATTCGTCATCGCCATACTGGCATATCACCCGGCGTGATGGTATGGGGTGCCACTGGCTACACGTCTCGGTCACCTCTTTTTCGCATTGACGGCACTCTGAACAGTGGACGTTACATTTTAGATGTGTTACGACACGTGGCTCTACCCTTCATTCGATCCCTGTGAAACCCTACATTCAGCAGGATAATGCACGACCGCATGTTGCAGGTCCTGTACGGGCCTTTCTGGATACAGAAAATGTTCGACTGCTGTCCTTCCAACACATTCTCCAGATCTCTCACCAACTGAAAACGTCTGGTCAATGGTGGCCCACTACTCTTGATGAACTGTGGTATCGTGTTGAAGCTGCTTGGGCAGCTATACCTGTACACGCCAGGCGTATCAAGGCCGTTATTACGGTCAGAGTTGGTTGTTCTGGGTACAGGTTTCTCAGGATCTATGCGCCCAAATTGCGTGAAAATGTAATCACATGTCAGTTCTAGTATAATATATTTGTCCAATTAATACTCGTTCATCATCTGCATTTCTTTTTGGTGTAGCAATTTTAATGGCCAGTAGTGTACACAGAAAATTGTTCCTACCACCACTGACACTTGGAACGCCTTGAAGACGTTGCGCAAGTGTCATTCGTGGTTAAACACAAATGCGCAACCTGCAGTGTTCGCTATCATATGCATTTATGTCCAAGCGTGCATTCCGCACGGTGTTTCCATATTTTCGTCGAACGCCTGCTGGTTCACAGACATGATTTAAGACGGGAAGGAACGCTTTATTAAATAGTTACAACAGAGACAGTGGAGGTCATTTTCATGGCAAAGATAGCAGTATTTAAATTCTGCCCTGCTACTTACTCGGATACTTCCAAGAAGTATAGACGTGATTCATCTTGCTCTCTGGATGCGCCTTACCTCACACACAGTTGGCTGCTACTTGGCGGCTTTTTGTGCCGCTGATTGCTGACATCCTTCATCGCTGTAAAAGTAATTACCCCGAGCAGAAACTCATTCCGAAACAGCGCAGACATCCGCTCATTTCCAGAGACTGCTGTCGACAGGCGATTCGTAATTTGTCACACTTCGCGAGGGAAGCTGCTAATTAAACACGCCGCATCGCTCATAAAGCATTTCCGAGCGGATCAGACGGTTCACTACGATCCTTGCTTTACTCTGTTGTGTTCTAAAAAACGCGGGTTTTTACAAAGACATTAGCTAACTGCCACTTACAACTGTAGGCTGTTAACGAGTCACTTTGTAACAGGTTGTCGCAGAATACAACATTTGACCTACTGACGTTGCTCATTGATCGGTTGAAGTATCGTATGAGCCATGGCGTTTAGCAATATGTCCTCTCTTTTAAAACCGTTTCGCTCCAGAGAAACTTATGCAATGTCAAACCGCCGTCGCTTATCTAACAGCAAGGTTTCTTACTTTTCATATTACACTGACGAAATCTGAGATGCTGACAATTACGTCGTAAATTCAGACAATTTCTGACAATTAAGTAAATACTGCAAGCCATTGTTTCGTTATTTATTTTTACACAGAAAACCTAAAGCTGGTGTTAATCACGAGAAGTTCATTTTGACGTATGTGTGAACATTCTATCTCACGAAATCCTTAAATGTGGATTAGGTGTGTCCATAACAACATAATAAGGTTTCTGGAAGCAGCTGCCTGGGGAACGCTATCATACGCACAATCATTAGTATACTCAACTGCAAAGTACTGTGCGACACTACACTGAGCTGACGAAACTCATGGGATAGCGATGTGCACATATACAGATGACGGTAATATCATGCACACTAGGTATAAAAGGGCAGTGCATTGGCGGAGCTACCATATCTACTCAGACGATTTATGTGAACAGGTGTCCGATGCGATTTTGGCAAAGGCAAGCACTCCGTCTTCAGGTCAAAAGTGGCCCATCGGGACCATCCGACCGACGTGTCATCCTCAAATGAGGATGCTGATAGGAGGGGCGTATGGTCAGCACACTGCTCTCCCGGTCGTTATGATGGTTTTCTTTGACCGGAGCCGCTACTATTCGGTCGAGTAGCTCCTCACTTGGCATCACGAGGCTGAGTGCACCCCAAAAAATGGCAACAGCACATGGCGGCCCGGGTGGTCACCCATCCAAGTGCCGACCACGCCCAACAGCGCTTAACTTCGGTGATATGACGGGAACCGGTGTATCCACTGCGGCAAGGCCGTTGCCCGAGCAGCACGACGGGAATTAACAGACTTCGAACGCGGAATCGTAGTTGGAGCTAGACGCAAGGGACATTCCATTTCAGAAACAGGTAGGGAATGCAATACTCCGACAGCCACTGTGTCAAGAGCGTGCCAGGAATACCAAATTTCAGGCATTACTTCTCGCCACGGACAACGCATTGGTCGACGGCCTTCGCTTAACGACCGAGAGCAGCGGCGTTTGTGCAAACAGACAAGCAACTCTTTGTGAAATAACAGCAGAAATCAATGTGGGATGTACGACGAACTTGTCCGTTAGGACAGTATGGCGGAATCTGGCGTTAATGCGCTACAGCACGAGGCGACTGACGCGAGTGCCTTTGCTAACAGCACGAGATCGCCTGCATCGCCTCTCCTGGCTCGTGGCCATATCGGTTGGACCCTAGACGAGCGAGAAACTGTGACCTGGTTAGATGAGTTGTGATTTCAGTTGATAAGGCTTATGGTAGGACTAGAGTGTGGCGCAGACCACACGAAGCCATGTACCCAAGTTGTCAACAAGGCACTGTGCAAGCTGGTAGTGGCTCCATGGTGTTGTAGGCTGTGTTTACTTCAAATGGACTGGATCCTCTGAGCCGATCATTGGCTGGAAATGATTATGTTCGGCTACTTGGAGATTATTTGCAGCACACAACGATAGGATTTTTATGGATGACAATGCACCAGCTCACAACTGTTCACTACTGGTTTGAAGAACATTCTGGAAATTTCAAGCGTACGATTTGCCCAACAGGATCGCCCGACATTAATTACATTGAACAGTTGTGGGACATAATCGAGAGGTCAGTTCATTCACAAAATCATGCAGCGGAAACAATTATGAACGGCTATAGTGACAGCATTGTTCATTATTTCTGTAGGGGACTTCCAACGATTTGTTGAGTCAGAACCCCGCAGAGATGCTCATTACATCGGGCATGGCGTTATGAGGTACCCCATGACTTTTGTCATCTCATTGCATAGTATAAGGGTAGGCATATCAACAATAAAGAGATATTTACAAATTATAGAGCCCAGCAGTCAGTCGTCCTTTTCTTTTTTTGTGGGTTGTATTTGGGCGTCAGTCACCGTTCTTTGAATGTGTAGTATTCAAAGAACTGTGACTGACGCCCGAACAACAGGGAACTGACATGCATCGACACTAGAAAATTGTGCATTGATAATGGCTAGGCACTAGCCGAAATCTGGATTTGCCAAACACAACCTGCAAAAAGAAGGACGACTGATTGCTGCGCTCTATAATTTATAAATCATATTACAGTCGCTGAGTGCACCCACTTTCCGAAAGGAAGGTAACCTAATAAGAGGTCGATCTAAATGAGTCTGAGTGTACTATAACTGGAATGTTGAAACACATATTGACATTATGGCTTCATGCCCTTCCTATCGTTCCACCACAAGACATGAGATGACAACAGGTTTTAATCAGAGAACGGATCAAACTTTACTTTCCCGTACTTCCAAGTGTAGTGGAATCGATGAACTAGTAGCCTGGTCCCTTAAACCCGACAATCCACCAATCCATCCCAACAGCTCCACCCATCCACACCGTATCAGAAAACGCTCAAGTTCCCACCTGAGGTTCTACAGATCTGTTTCAGACGATATTCTATCAATCCGAAAAGAGATGCACGTCTAATAATATTTTCCATTGCAACACCGACGAAAACGCCGGCTATGTCCGCCTGCTTAGCTGAGTCGTTATGTGCTTGCATCCCATGCAGCGGCCCCGGGTTAGATACCTGTCCGGGTTAGGGTTTTTTTCCGCTCTTGGACTGGGTGTTGTGTCGTCCTCATCATCATTTCACCCTTATCACCGGCACGCAAGTCGCCCAATGCGCAGTCGACTGAAATAAGACTCGATGAGCGAACTTCCCCAAATGGGGCCTCACGGCCAAGAATGCCATACGCTAAAATTTCCATTTACCCCGACTATACCAGCACTAGGATCCCAACTAATGCAGAAGATTTGGTGCTGCCGAAACACGATCCGAATAGGTGACTTCAGAACTAGGGCTGGCCTACACAGATGGGGCACCGTCCGTAGCCCTTAATGTGACTACGGAGAAGCAGGGCAAACCGTGGAAAACATTGTCCACCAACGCTCTAAGAACTCTGCGAAATGGAAACTACAGACGAGACTGCAACTCGATATCGAATACAGCTGAATATCTGCGAATGTCGAACGCCGTGTCAATGTGTTTTTACAGAATTTGTAATTTCTGTTAATTTTTTTATTGGATTTGTGATTCGTAACTTTTTTATTGTTATCTGTAATTTGTTTTTATTTTGTAAAAACTATGATATGAAACTTGTAGTTTCTAGTTTGCCATTCGACAAACAAATAAAATAGCTGTTAACAATTGTAATCAGAATGTTTCCACGTTAACAGCTGCAGGTCAATTGAACAAATACTTCCCAGTCGCGCTCCTACGCTATCTGTATAATCTGTGCGAAAGAATAATTTCAAATCGCGTAGCAAGTGCCGCAAAGCAAAAGCTCATTCCCAACAGGCTGGATTAAGACCTGGAAAAATCGTTCACTAATCAAACCCTGTACCTTACAGAGCACATAGAGGAAGGGTTGGAAAACAAACGAATAACAGATGCAATTCCGGTAGACGTAGTTCTACACATGATACTGTCAATCAAAGAACGCTCATGAAAAAGCATGTTTTAGGACCGTCAGCTCAGAAAATTCATTGAATTTCTATTACGAAACAGACAGTATCATGTACCACTAGAGTATTGGATAAGTCAATGGCGTCAACAAAAGAAGGATTTCGCTCAACGCAGTATACTGGACCCCCATTTATTTAATCTAGTAGCTGACAAACCTGTAATTACCTGAGTGTTCCTTTTGTTAATTTTCTATTAGAAACGAAAACTAAAAATAATTATGTTTGTAGAATGATGTCGATGAAATTTCATTTCCATGTATTTATGAAAACACATTTGAAATTATAAAACAGTAGTACGAAGAACTATGCATATTGTACAAATGTATAAGTACTGTATCGAAATTAACAAACATAGTATGCAAAATATAAATTCTCCGTAATGTTCATGTAACTCACAACTTGATTATAAACAATATTTTTGTTACATATCCAGAAGCTACAATGCGATTTCGTAAACGTCTCTACGGTAGCGCCTCGTCATAGTTCTATAAACTGCTATTTTTTTCGCCTACAGCCGTTTGCACTTCGCGGTTGAAAGATGCCAAAAGCGCTCCCAGGTGTCAGGAATTTCTTTAAGCTGCCTCGATTGTGAGAATGTCTTAGTAGTAAAGAATAAATGTATTAAAACTTCATGCATGGTGAGGCACTTTTTCCAACCATCTCAGTGTTTATGTCTTCGCATCTCCTTACATACAATGATGTAATTTTTTAGGTAGATTCAGCGGCATATGCGGATAATGTCTACGAAATGTGTCGCGAATAGATTTAGTAGTGAAAAAGTAATAAATTTAAACGTCATGCTCAATGCGGCACTTAATCACGCATCTCAGTGTTTATGACGCCATATCTCCTGAGCTATGTACGGTACCAGGATATTATTTTGTAGCTGCCTTCAGTGACATATGTACATACTGCTGCGGAAATTAATTGCGAATAGAGTTAGTAACACAGAAGGAATAAATTTAAACGTCGTGCCTGGTGCGGCAGTTTTTCATGCATCACTGTTTATGTCGTCAAATCTTCTGAACGATTACAGGTAGCTGGTTTTTATCTTAGCAGCCTTTGTTGGCTCACAGTAAGGCATATGTGTACCAAATCTGGTTGAAATTGGTCCTGTGGTTTAAGAGGAGATGTGGAACACACACACACATACACACACACACACACACACACACACACACACACACACATACACACAAACACACACACACATACGATACTACTTATTTCTTATATAGCGATGATCTATTACCACACAAGGAAAGAGCTTTTAGAAAATAGAAGGGAAACTATAAAACTCGTTAAAACTCATGTCTAAATATTACCAACAGAACTCCCTCAAATCAAATCCCTCGAAGACCAGCCTGGAACACACAGACATACCTGGGTGTCGTACTGGACAGATCACTGACATACAAATATCATTGCCAGACGACCCGTCAAAATGTTGTCGCCACGAGACTAGCGAATACTAAATGAGGAGTCAGACCAACTGTATTAAGAACAACTGCTCAGTCACTTTGCTTTTCTATAACGGCATATGCTTATGGTCCAGATCTACAAATGCCAAAAAAGTCACTACAAGCCTAAATGACACTTGTAGGCTGACAAGAGGATGCATGTAACCCACACCACCTTCGAAACTATATAAAACGGTCGGATTCTCAAATCCTAAATCCTGAAGAATTGCACATGAGTAAATAGGAACATTTAAACAGCTTTTCTATGAGGACTACCTCCTACACGGTGCTTCGCACGTATCTGTCAGACATAAATCCCACAAGAAATACTTTAGTACAGAGCTCAAGGAGCCCACGAAGGATTATCCTGCTTCACAAGAAATTCACAGCGGCAACATATCAAGCCGGATTATTTGAAGAACACTGAATGGTATCACAGAAGGTGCGGGCGCATCGAAAGAAAATTGTCCCACAAGTTGGACCGTTGACTATTTATTGCTTGGCAAGAGAGAAAAACTGGACTTGACCCAATACTGAGTCTGGAACCGTGCGACCGCTGTGGTCGCGTGTTCGAATCCTGCCTCGGGCATGGATGTGTGTGATGTCCTTAGGTTAGTTAGGTTTAAGTAGTTCTAATTTCTAGGGTACTGATGACCTGAGATGTTAAGTCCCATAGTGCTCAGAGCTATTTTGACCCGATATTGAACTGAAAAACTCAAAAAGAAATTTTCCTAATGCAAAATGGTAAAGTAAAGTTACAACCCGTTATTTAGTTTCTCTGTGCTTATTTTAATATAAAACTTTATGTAACTAATTCTGAGTGTTCATCGTTACATTCTTTGAGAACCTGGATTTCACTAAAGGAAGGTTAACTACGTCCAAATCTAACATCATATCCGTCAGGTTTCCGTACTTCCAACCGATCTTTCTGTTGCGTTATGTCGACTGGATTAATTCTCTGGAGAAAAATGAAGAGAATTAATCGGAATGAAATCAATGAGTCGCGGTCACTTCAGTGTAATACATGTCTTTGAATAAAAATGTCATTTCTGTTCGTCTCAATGCATATACCTTTAAGATACCTTTTGTATTATACTGGATGAGTTCGTTCAATGCATGGCCCAAGATTCATCGAAATATGTTATTTGGCAGTGGCACATTATGCAAAAGTTAGTTTCGACATTGTTTGCACAACAGTGTTGTTTCAGTTTTGTCTTGACTTAACAGTTGTTAGTCAGATTGCGTTTATTGATGTATGGGACAGATTATAATAAAGGCGTAATGCTTTAGGTCATTAAAGAAAGGGATCATAGGCTCTTGTGAATTTACAGGTTAAAGTACTAATAGAAAGTAGAGGAAGGCTTTCTAGGTCTGTAATTATCCGAGTGGACATCCACCATGTTGGCAGCACATCGGTTGCTTTATGTCCTGCGAGTTGCCTCCAAATAACTGCGGCAGTTAATCTGTTAGGAGCTATATGTAGATACTTCTGGCTATTTACAGCCCTACCAATAAAACAGGGACCAATGATGTGGTTCTTGAAAAGCCCGCACCATGAACTGACAGAACAATGCCATTGTTGAGCCACTTCTCACAGCTACCATTGGTTTTCAGTATCGCATATTGCGATACACAATATATACATATATACATATTATAAACGATGCTTCATATGAAAACAAAATCTTGCACAGAAACGCCGCATAGCTTCGATGTTTTAGCAGACACCATTCGGAGAGCCGTTACCAACATCGAACGTCATTGACCTGAAGTTATTGACGGAGCGAAAAGTGTAAAAGGTAAAATGGTGAAAATGTGTTTAAATGTAGTACTCGCATAACCTCATTTGATTGATTCCAATTGCACATTTAAATTGTCCAGTGGCGACATGTGAGTAGCAGCTTATGACTGCTAACATGTTGGATGCAATGCTTTCATTGGTTGCTGTTTTTCTCGTGACGCATTTTGTTCTTCACACGTCAAGTTTCTTGAATTTTTTAAAATAATACTTGCAAAACAGGTGAGAACTTGGCACGGTCAGGATACCTATCAACAAACAGCCGCACTGGCATTGTAACAGTTTCTTGATAGTTTCTACATGAACGAAGACCATGTCTACGTTTTCGACTGTGGTATGAAAGTCTGAGTAGCGTCACAAGCAATTTGTTTGATCGTAACGATAGCAGACCATAGACTGAAGACCTGCAGTAGCAGAGGTAAACTCATGAACTGTACCAGTCTTATGTGTTTGCTTACATTTGGTAGAGTAGGGTAGACCTTTGTTGGGCATTTTCTCCTGATGTCGAGACAGTAGTTCTTGGTTCTGTTGTCTTCTTCTTTTTCTTGTTCTTCTCCTTCACTTCAAGAATTAGATGCCTTGCTTGTCACGATCCCAGACTAGCCATTTCTCCCATGACTTTCCTGGCTCTTATTTTCGCTGTTGTTTGTAGTGTACTACTTGTTTTGTTAATCCTTCTCTGTCATCCTGTCGATATGTTTTAACTACTTTACTCCCTTCGATTTTATAGTTCATTAAAACACGAAATTCACAGCTCAGCTCTGACTTTGTTTCTTATGTTCTCTACAGTGTGTCCCAGTAATGTTGCGACAAAATTTGGTGAGTTGTAGAGGGCGTCTTCAGATACAAATCAAGGACAGGAAGCAGTGTCCGGAAACGCCATCCAACGACGTACCAGAGGGTAGTGTTATAGGCGCCGGTGTCTGTCACTAGACCACCCCTTCGGCAGCAAAAGTGACTTTGTACGCTGACCGACAGTAGGCGGAAGGTCTCTCAGTGATGGCTGTTATTCCGTGATGGCGTGATCGTGACTGATTGCCACAATCAGCATTGGACAAGATGGAACTAGCGTAAAAACGACTCAGCTCCTGTGATTGCAAAGCACTGTTGCCCCAGTGGGTGACGGTTTTGGGAACAGGTTTCCATCAATTTATTTTTCTCGTGGAACCATTTGAAATCCCCAATGCTTTTCGGTTGTTGTTGTTGTTGTTGTGGTCTTCAGTCCAGAGACTGGTTTGATGCAGCTCTCCTTGCTACTCTATCCTGTGCAAGCGTCTTCATCTCCCATTACCTACTGCGACCTACATCCTTCTGAATCTGCTTCGAGTATTCTCTTGGTCTCCCTCTGCGATTTTTACCCTTCACGCTGCCCTCCAGCACTAAATTGGTGATCCCTTGATGCCTCAGAACACGTACTACCAAGTGATCCCTTCTTCTACTGAAATTCTGCCACAAATTTCTCTTCTCCCCAGTTCTATTCAATAACTCATCATTAGTTATGTGATCTACCCATCTAATCTTCAGCATTCTTCTGTAGCACCACATTTCGAAAGCTTCAAATCTCTTCTTGTCCAAACTATTTATCGTCCATGTTTCACTTCATACAAATACTTTCGGAAACGACTTCCTGGCACTTAAGTCTATACTCGATGTTAACAAATTTCTCTTCTTCCGAAACGCTTTCCTTGCCATTGCCAGACTACATTTTATATCCTCTCTGCATCGATCACCTTCCTTTATTTTGCCCCCCAAAGAGCAAAACTCATCTACTATTTTAAGTGTCTCATTTCCTAATCTATATCCCTCAGCACCACCAGACTTCATTCGACTACATTCCATTATCCTCGTTTTGCTTTTGTTGATATTCATCTTATATCCTCCTTTCAAGACACTGTCCATTCCGTTCAACTGCTCTTCCAGGTCCTTTGCTGTCTCTAACAGAATTACAATGTCATCGGCAAACCTCAGTCTTTTTATTTCTTCTCCATGGATTTTAATTCCTACTCCAAATTTTTCTTTTGTTGCCTTTACTGCGTGTTCAATATACAGATTGATTAACGTCGCCGATAGGCTACAACCTTGTCTCACTCCCTTCCCAACCATTGCTTCCTCTTCATGCCCCCCGACTCTTATAACGGCCATCTGGTTTCTGTACAAATTGTAAATAGCTTTTCGCTCCCTGTATTTTACTCCTGCCACCTTCAGAATTTGAAAGAAAGTATTCCAGTCAACAATGTCAAAAGCTTTCTCTAAGTCTACAAATGCTAGCAACGTAGGTTAGCCTTTGCTTAACCTATCCTCCTAGATAAGTCGTAGGGTCAGTATTGCCTCACGTTTTCCAACATTTCTACGGAATCCAAATTGATCTTCTCCGAGGTCGCCTTTTACATGTTTTTCCATTCGACTGTAAAGAATTCGCGTCAGTATTTTGCAGCTGTGACTTATTAAACTGATAGTTCGGCAATTTCACATCTGTCAATACCTACTTTCATTGGGATTGGAATTAGTATATTCTTCTTGAAGTCTGAGGGTATTCGCCTGTCTCATACATCTTGCTCACCAGATGGTAGAGTTTACAGGGCTGGCTCTTCCAAGGCTGTCAGTAGTTTTAACGGAATGTTGTCTACTCGCGGGGTCTTGTTTCGACTGAGGTCTTTCAGTGCTCTGTTAAACTCTTCACGCAGTATCATATTTCATCTTCATCTAGATCCTCTTCCATTTCCATAATACTGTCCTTAAGTACATTGCCCTTGTATAGACGCTCTGTATACCCCTTCCACCTTTCTGCTTTGCCTTCTTTGCTTAGAACTGGGTTTCCATCTGCACTCTTGATATTCATGCAAGTGTTTCTTTTTTCTCCAAAGGTCTCTTTAATTTTCCTGTAGGCAGTACCTATCTTACCCCCTGTGATATACGCCTCTACATCCTTACATTTGCCCTCTAGCCATCCCAGCTTAGCCATTTTGCAATTCCTGTCGATCTCATTTTTGAGACATTTTTATTCCTTTTTGCCTGCTTCATTTACTGCATTTTCATATTTTCTCCTTTCATCAATTAAATTCAATATATCTTCTGTTACCCAAGGATTAGTATAAGCCCTTGCTGTTCGGTACACTGCAGAAAAATAAGCTATATATGGAAACTCATGTCCGAATCCATTATGCACCAAGGCAACAGAGCATTGCATTCATAACACGCAAGTCCTGTCTACGCAGCAACAAACTCAATCTTCTCCACTGACGTCAGTCGCCATCACTGAATAACAAACAACATTGTGCAACATTTCGCCGACTGTCTGTTAACATAGACAGCCACAATCGTTGTCAATGGAGTGGTAAGTGAAGGCGCCTACAACGTCGGTGCTCTGTAGCTTCTTTGGATGACGTTTCCAGACACTGTTTCCTATCCTCCATTTGTTCCTCAAGGCACCCTCACAACCCCTCGAGATTTCTGGGACACCTATATTACTAAACCCCTATCCAGAACCGAGTTACAGTTGCAAGCTGCCTATCTAATGGCGTCTAAGGGCAACAAAAAATTGCTTTTCAATATTTCTTCTAGTTATTTATCGAATTTAAAAACTTAAATAACTGTCTTAATTCACTCATTAAGAGGTATACTCTTACGTTAAAAGTTTACCACCATAAGTTAACTATTACAGTTAGAAACTTTGTGATTGTCTTGATGCAGTGTAACTACCTGAAATACTTTCATCCATTATTTGAGAATGACAGCACTTGAAGACTTACAAATAATTTTAAATATTTACCAAACTTTTTCTCGCTCACAATCCTTACAAAATTATGGAAAAAGAATAAGTGTATTGCTTATTACATTTTCGCTGTTCATGCTGTCAAATTTATTACTTGTTTACTAGCAGCTCTACTCGCAACAAATTTTGCAGACCGTATCCAGATATATCACTGAATGTACTTGCAAAATTATTTCACTGAACGACACATTGTTTAGGAGATATGAAGTCGAAAGCATTGAGACGCCTAAAAACTAGGTTTTGCTTAAAATGGAGTGAGAATCACCCAGACTCTATTTATTAAGTGTTTTCATAATTAGAGCACTTAGCGACTTCCAAGACACTTCATGCATAGTTTCAGATCTATCCAAAACTTTTTCTCTCCTACATGTTTAAAGTCGAATATTTAATATATCAACTCATTTGTATAGTTATCAGACGTCTGAAGTAGTTCCATACATGTGAATTCGGTTCTCTAAAGAATCAGCGGTTTACTATTCCGTAAGACTTCACCATTTTGTGCGTCTCATAAATTTCATTTCAGAGACATAATACCCGTTGCCACTTCCTTTCGTATTGTCTAGGAATCTGAGCCGTTTGCCAAAATAGGCATAGCTATACTTTACAAATTTTATTTTTGCCCAGTGTTCTACGTATATTGTAACACACATCCTCTGGCGGCTATTCTTTGTCCTTTTCAAACTGGTAGATTACGCCGCAACCTAAGAACTTGTAAAACATGACCATTTAGCAATAGTTTTGAAATTACATGATTTTCTCCTTTAAAAGCCATAATCTTAGTTCATCTGTAATGCTTGAATATTTGGCCTAGGAAATGTATTGCCTTTTGCAGTTCGTCCCAGAGTTCTTTTAAAGCCTCGTTCGACCTCGATTTTCCATCGTCTAAAGTGTCATCCAGGAATGAATTTTCACACAGCTTATTTTGCCAGGGAATGTCAAATCAGCGCACACTCATCTGATTTCTAGCTTCTTGGCAGATTAAATCTGTCTGCCGGAGCGAAACTCAAACATGATAGCTTAATTATACAAGACGTTTTATCATAGTTGACGCATTACTCGAAAATTTTCATCACTTTCAAGCTGTCTATGAAAATTGTAATAAAACGTGTATTAGCTGTAAATTCAGATCAACGAAATCACAGAAATCACACTGTGGCTGAACCTAATCGGAGGAATTGCATCTTCATATTTTAAAAAAGAAAAAACAAAAGCTCCTATCAATAAACTAAATTATCCCCACTGCTATTGTCACTATGGAACTGTGAAGACGTATTCTGTGTAAATGTCTCTGTAGTAGATATAGATTTGATTGGCAATTAAATATGTTAAAAACAGGTTATACTCCTATCATTCTCCCATTAATTATTAAGTTGTACATGAATTATGGTTTTTGTAATCTTTGTTTGGGATAGCTGAAACAACGAGCTCAGCTGATCATGGTAAAGAGACACAATGTGCCAAATGCAATTCGCGTTCAACAACTGATTTCGTTCTGCTATAAACAAGTGTATCCCTGTGATTTTTTAGGTCATTTAAATGCCAAGAATTTGGAGCAAGAGCAAATTACGTATGATTTGTCCGTTGTCTCTGAACTGTGGGTCTGCTGCTCTCGCTTCTGTCAGATACAGGGCCGACGGAAGTGACAGTGCTGTTAAATTGCTACGCCTCGTAAATCGTAAAAACTTCAGGAGCAAATTTTCTCCTGAAATCGTTGCATTGTTTTTAGATGCACATGAGATGCTGTAGGAAGAACGTACGCCACCATCAACAAGGACCGTTGCTCCATTTCTCACCGGGAAGGAAATTAAATTCATTTGACAAGTTGATTTCTTAAAAAGTTTTGCTACTTTATTCAAATATCGGAGCAAAATGTGTCATTCATTCGTACAGAATTAAAAATTCTAGAGAATAAGCTACATGGTTACTTTACACTGCTGTCTATTGTTAAAAGTTCTAGCCTTCCGTGCCATGTTCAGTACGGTTCTTGGTTGTTGATATAGCCGGTTAATAACCAGTATTAAGTGCCTGGATCACACTTTCGAAACTACTCTGCAAATTATACCAGTTGACTTGATCGAAATGTTTCTCATAGCCTATAAAACCATCTTGTTTCCAAACTATATCTTTTTCACTGTGACGTCTTAACACAGTAGTACTGTTGCTCAAGATCTTCCCTTCCTAAACACATCGAGCGAGGGGGAGCAGTGGTTAACACACTGGACTTGCATTCGAGAGGATGATAGTTTGAATTCCGTCCAGCCATCCAGGTTAAGGTTTTCCGTAATTTCCCTAAATAGCTTAAAAGCTATAACCCAATTGGTTCCCTTGAACAGGCATCCTCCATCCGTCACCTGTCCAAGTTTCTTATCTGTTTCTTATAATCGCGCTGTCGGTGGGACGTTGACTATAATCTTCATCTTTTTCCCTTCCTAAACCAAATCTGAATTTGTAAGAGTAGTGGACGGACTATGTTTTCAAGACGATCGTTAATATTTCCAGAATATAGGTTGTAAGAATTATTAAAAAGACTTATTCTAAAGTAGTTTTTTTGAAATGGTTTATAGCCCTTTAGCCAACTGCCGTACCGCAGTAGTAAGACTAATTCCCGTCAGATCAACGAAGTTAAGAGCTGTCAGGCTTGTTTAGCACATGGATGGGTCACCGTCCAGGTCTGCTGCGTCGGATGCATAAAGCCCTTCTGAAGCCAGTTGAGGAGCTACTTGATTGAGAAGTAGCGGCACTGGTTACGAAAACTGACAACGGTCTGGAGAGTGGTGTACTGACCACATGCCCCTCCATATCCGCATCCGGTGACACCTATGGGCTGAGGACGACACGGCGGCCGGTCGGACCCGTTGGCCCTTCAAGCACTGTTCGGACGATATTTTTTTTTTGTTTTTGATAATCCTTTCATTATAAAACAATATTACTTCGCCTGCTCTCTGCTTTTAATAAACTGAGTTTCAGCAGAAATTCTCTGTCCTCTGTGTTAATTTCATCTGATAGTGTGGCTTTGTCTTAGGGTTGCCTGCAGCCGCAACCCCGGACAAACATACAAGCCAGCAGCAGCAGCAGCAGCAGCAGTGGTACTTTCTTTTGTACCTGCGGAATTTATTTTGTTTCTGTATCGCACGCTTCTGTGAACAAATGAATCTTATCTGCATATTTTACTGTGCTGACTAGTGTGTACACACTTATTGTAAGTGACTTTGGAGTGTAGTAGTAAAAGAAAAGAAGTAGCGTAGCAGCAGAACTTAGATTGGAGCGAGTAATTTCATGTGTTAGTGTTAATTACTTGTAGTATAGACGAAAACTGATTAAAAATTGATAGGGGCTGTAAATTATGTATGGATGTAGGAGAACTGACCACGGCCTAAACAGCTGGATATTGGCCACATTCAACAGGCTTCAAGCTGCTGCCATGGGCTGCGGTGAAATAGGGCCCCCTGAGACGAATGTCTAGGCGCCTCACGTGTCTATATCATCTCCTGGAGGTCCTGACATCGCAGTACCTTTCGATTCGCACGTCTCGACCAGCGAACTCTTATCTGAAGGTGAATGGCGAACAGTGGCAGGGTAGCTGTTGTGTACATAGTTCCGTGTAGTCAGCGCGTACACAACTTTCCCACTAGAGCGCGCCCCGCTAAGCACAACAGCATGGGCGCAGCGCTCGTCCGTCTCCGCACTACGAGATGGCGCTGCCTTAGAGACGGACCAAATTCTGCTTCCGCCGATCCGCATGTTAATATGTAACACAGCCAATGAGATTGCTGCTAACGTAGAACCTTTTCTCCTCGCGTATCACACTCGCACAGTGATACCTGAACGCGCGAGGTATTATAACGAGTGTACAGACCTCTGATCAGTCAGTCTGCATCAATCTGTAAGAGTCTACATTTGTCTGTACCCGTCTATAGTCAAGTTTCAGTCTGCGCCTAATTAGATTACCATATTCCTGTACATAGCCATGAAGATAAATGAATAGACACTTTGTCAAGTATCAGAGATATGTGAGAATAAGATTAACGTAACAATACCAAAGGAACTTCAGATTGTCAATTGTAAACAGCATCCAGAATCAAGTTACGTAATGTCTATGCTTGTTATTATTGTAATAAATGTGTGTGAAAATTAGTCAAGTTCTGTTTAAAGTTGGTCACCGTCAATCTGCTACTCTAAGCTTGCAAGTGGCATTTCTATCGTCTGACCTAACAGCAGAAGATGAACAGGCCACGATAAGACCACGAGACATATTGCTGACACTCGCCTACTTAGTTAGAGCGACAAGTCAAATAATCTGATGGTGTGTGTACCGAAGGTCTTACAGTACGCACACCACAGTAGCAAATCTCTAGGCGGAAGACGAAAGAGAGTACTGGCCACATGGCCGTTCCCGTACGCCTTAAAAACATGTGTGAGATATTGCCCACTACTTGAAGTGCGTCTGAGACAGCTCGAGACGCTTCGTGTGTTGGGGCTGAGGCCTATCTTACTTGAAAAGGTGGCAGTGCTTGTCATGGGGAGCTCCAGCGTTAGGCCGGTGATGGCGCCCCTTAAGGAACTAGCGGACAGGTCGGGAAAGAAGGCCAGGGCCCACCCTGTGTGCTTGCCTGGGATCACGTTCGAGATGCGGGGGAGGCTCTGCTGGCGACGACTGATCGCACTATGTGCACGCGGCTGCAGATCGTGGCCCATGCTCGTACGAATGAAGCGCGCCACCTGCGTTCGGTGAAGACAGCATGTCGCGCTCGCGGGATGAAACCAGAGCCAGCGTTTTGCAGCATCATTCCCATAACCGAGCGCGCTCTGCTGGTTTCAAGCCGACCAGAATGCTTAAACCAGAGGCTCAGACAATTCTGTGACCATTTTGGATGTGGATTTCTCTCGACCTCTGCTATATGGTGGAGAATTGTAGCAGCTCCCATGATGGGCCAGGCGCACACCATTTGCAGGAAGGGGCAATTTTAGTAGCAGAGCAAGTGTGGCTTGCACATGTGGGTTTTTTGTATGTAGAATTCCCTCCACATGCTCTATAAGACACGCTATGATTTCAGGCAGGGAAGAAAACTATCTCCATTAAATAACGACAGCAGAATTTGCCGCGGCAGATTGGAGGAACACAATCTTAAAATAGTATTAGAACTGCAGGACTTCTATTAAAAGGTAGTAAAACTAGTCCCGCCCATAAATGGTAACAATGCCCACATGTAACTAGGTACAGAAACCTGGCTGAAACCAGTAGTGTAATTCTGTTATTGCTCGTGTGACAAAAAAAAATTGCAAGAAACTCATATGGAAATGTACGAGGAGAAGTCAAAAAGGAAAGGGACTTTTACAACTTCTCGCGGTAGGACCTGGTAACTGAGCCGTGTGTACTTCCATCTTTCCACGGCTCGTTTCCTGTGCGTCGTGTGGAGCCAATTTTTTGGTAATCGACAGTGTCTGGGTGCGATCGGGCTCTAGCATCTCGTTGCTGTCTTTTATTGCTTCGCTTCTATTTCGTTTTTCCGCGGTTGTTCATGGTTGGTCTTTTATGAAGCTCTTTCGTTTGAACTCCCGCCTGTAGTGTACCCACAATCGATTGCGAGTTCTCTCTTTGGTGTACTTAGAAACCGTAGGTTGGTAACACGACCGACTCACCTGTTACTGCAGCAGACACCTTGGCCTGTACTATTTATAGGCGAGCGAGGTCACGCTAGAAGAGATTGTCGCGCAGTGGCCTTCGTGTCTGCTCTGATGACGTCGACATCCAGCCTTCCACGTACGGGTGTTGTTATCGAACCCGCACTTCTACCCGTAGAGGAACGCCAGCCTTGTTGGACCCCTCTGTCCGCTCTTCACTGGTTGTCCGCGGGAGGCGGATGGCAGTCTAATCATCGCCCTGCGTCGACGAAGGCAACCAAACAGTAACCATCATGGGGCGGTGGAGCCGCCGTTCGGCGAGGGTTTGAGTCCGGGAGCAGTTCGGCTGGGTCGGTGTCTGCCGGGACGACTGGGGACGGCTCAGAATCGTGCACAGCAGTCCCAGACAAACGACGAAGTGCGCCGAGGGAAAGGAGAAAAGAAGTTAAGTGTGAATGTTTCAAGTTGATGGTCCTTTGGGATTGAGTTCATCCAGTCGTCTTTCCCGCCTTGTGGCCACCGCTATGGCAATCCTCTGTTCTGTTCATTGGTGCAATTCTGACAGTGCATAGCCTCCACGCATCGTAGCTAACCGGTGTAGTGGTGTATTATGGTTGTTACACGTTCTTGTTTTCATTTCGATACCTGTATTTGTGAAGGCAACCGCATGAAGTAAGATCTGGTTTGAAGCTATGCTGGATCTAGCGGTCTTGGGATTTTTGGTTTTGTTTTGATCCCCGACTATTTGGGTGTCAGGAATATGGAACTGTGTTGTTAATGTTTGGCTTGAACAGCGGATACGCGGCTAGTTTAGTACGTGTGTAGTGACATGGCGTCCTCGTGAAGGCGTGCCCACTAGATTGCTATTGCGTCTCCTCAAAATGTAATTTCCACCTTACTAAAAACCCCTTATTAAAAGGGAGGAAGAAAAAAAACTTCAGAAATACCTTCTGTTTGCATTAACTATCTTACCTGTCACTTAAGTAAATATCTGCTCAGTGATTGAGCTAATGGGAGCACCTATCCTAAAAGCAAATAGCGCACTTCTATTATGGTGGCCCTCGTGCCTATTTTGGCCCGAAATATTGTATAAACAGGCTTACATGCTCCGTATCGAACTTCTGATGTTTTTTTGAGTGATTGTGGATTATTAAAATTGATTATAGTGCAAACGTTGTATTTTACTGATCGTGTTTATAAGTTATTTATGTGATTGGCTGGAATGTAATAGAAAGTTTTAGGACCATAGGTTGTCCAGGTAGAAATTTTGAAGCCATGCTGAATTCATGTATTTATGTTTTATATTGCAATGAGAATTTAAATGAGGTAAACCCACGCTTTGTGATTAATAAAGATTTAAGAGGGCGTTCACTTAGCGCTTCCTTATGTGTTGTTATTATTTTTAAAATTATAAAATGCGTTTTAGTTTTTTAAATTAAAGCCTTTCCAATTCGAAAGTGGTGGCCCTCCCATTTTGGGCAATTGTAAGCATCGAAGCAGGATTTACGTAGTTGGTGTTATGCGTTGTACGTTATGAATAAATTATTTATGTGTTAAATCACGTCTGATATGTCAATTCCTTGGCCCCGTCCACACCTTGATCGTAGTCTTTTAATATTAAATGATCAGACCATCGTTCCAATAACACTGCTAGTATTCAGTGCAGAAGTCATACCTGCGTTACTCGCTGAATTGTAGTAAGCCGTGAAATATGGCAGCTCCGTTGTCGATCTCCACCATGGAGAAAATGAGGGTAGTGATTCGCTTTTTGTTTGCGGAATGTGTTAAACCTGCAGAAATTACTCGTCGAATGCAAGCGCAGTGTGGTGACAGCTGTTCATCGTGAAGCAAGATCTACGAAAGGAGAGTGTGTTTCAAACAGGGAAGAATTCTTTATGTGACAGGGAAAGATTAATCAGGCTATCGACGTCAATAATTGAGGACAATTGGAAGTCAACGGAATCGCCAATATTTTACATATCAGTCATGGTTCAGCGTATTCCATCTTAAACGACAGGTTAAATTTTTGGGAAGTATGCAAGATGGGTACCGAATGAATTGTCAGTGCAGCATAAGACGCAAAGGATGGACACCTCTTGTAAACACTTGGCCCGTTATCATCGCGAGGGAGATGAATTTTTACAGCAAATCGTCACTGTAAACGAACTGGAAAGCAAAGCTAGAAGCCTGGTTTGCAAACACCCACCAGAAGTTAAGAAATTTAAACGTCAACCGAAAGCTGGTAAGAATATGTGAACACATTTCTGGGACATGGAAGGTGTGGTAGCTGTTCATTTCACCAAAGAGGTGAAACTGAGCAGTGAGAACTATTGTGGTGTGTTTCGAACAAAATTGAAACGTTCAATCAGATCCAGACGTCGCGGCAGACTGCGAAATGGTGTCATGCTGCAGCAAGATAACGTTCAGCCACATTGTGCCAAACGGACGGCCGAAACAATAAACGAGTTGGGACTCAAGTTGCTGGAACACCCAACAACAAACAGTCCAGACCTGGCGCCAAGCGATTTCCATATGTTTGGACCATGAGGGGAGGCGCTCAGGGAAAGATCAGCAGAAGTCATTGATGTGGTGCAAAACTGGTTACAGGTGCAACCAAAAAACTTTTTCCGACGGAATGAAAAGTTAAACGCTAGACAAGTGCGTTAAACTTAAGGGCGGTTACGCAGCAAAACAATAGAGATTTCACTTTTCTATCAATGGAGTAAATATTCCTTTTCTTAAAAATCCCTTTACTCTTTGAAATGAAATACCTTGACTTCGTTACATATTAAAATACAAAACTTTAAAAATGTAGACATTACCTGTAGGAGCGGCAGCAGCGTGAGCGTCAGTGTCGACAATTTTTTTGACACTGCTATACGACGTGCCACACTTGGAAAGAATACTGTATACTCCTTGCTGTCAGAGACAGAGACCTTATTCAATATCACATAGCAGGCTTTGCATCTTTGTTGATAGGGCAGGAATGAATTGTATCCCTTACATACGTATGATTTTTCTCGGAAATTGAGCCATCGTATGGCAGTGAAATGTTGCTTTTTGAGTAATTAATAAAATAAGCGCCAAACATTTAATTAATGCTGAAACACTTTACGAATAAATTTCCTCTCTGTAAATAAATCTGTAAAATAAGGAAAAAAGGTCATAATTTAATATAAAAATGTATTTTTTATGCTGTTCATATAAAGAATGGTCCGGAGAAATGTTGAGAAACTTTATTAAAGACGCTCTGTAAAGTAAATTGAAGGCAGTCGACGTAATTTGTTTTGACTGTTAAAAGCAGGAGCTACGGTACTTCTTTCTCTCTCTCTCTCGCTGGTTCGTTTTTGATTGCTGTTCCATAACATGTTAAGTGTCGCTGTCGTATCTGTAACTTTTGGTTAATAATTACGTTAATTTAACGGTGAAGGCAGTTTTTGAATCAAGAAGCATACTTTATCTTCTATTAAGCCGCATCTCAATTTATTATGTTGCATTTTAGAACTTTTTCAGACTGCAGCGAAGGAGAGTTGGCGACGAATTGTCTGGTGGCCACAGCCGAACGCTACTAATTGGCATTTACTTTATCAAACTTTTATTTCAGCGTCCCTGAGATCACTTTTGCCTATCTTTTCTATCAGATTCGGGCAATATAATTAAGCAATGTGCGTGATTTTGAGATCGGTCAATGGCCTCTAAACTATGCTGTCGGTCAACGTTCTCACCTGTCCGATGGGAATTTGATGCTGGACAGCGAAATGCAAATTAATTTTTAAGCAAGTTAAAATTTTCTATGCACCGTTTTACCATTTCAGAACCGTTGTCACCAGCAGGAGTGATTAAAAGTTTTATAATATTTATATCAGAAATATTATATAGGAGCCCAACGTGGGGCTCGAACAAAAAATTGATGTTAATTGATACTTGTTTGGTCTATTTTCATGAACGACCTGTATTGTTGGAGTCAGGAGAAAACTGCTGACGGCTACAAGAAACTTAAATAAAACTAACTAATGTAACTGGAATTAAAGAGATTCCAAACATCAACTCAGGCAAAAAGGTATGGTCATGAACATGTTACCAGCTGCCTCTGCTTTTGTAGTCTGCAACGCGTAGTTCATTAAACTCATGGTCTGTTTTGGATTTTCTTGCGTTGTTTGCAACATAGTAATTGCAGTAGGCGTTGTTGCTAAGAGCTATATTAAGATGGATACTTTTGCGTTGCGCGCAAGCAAGATGAAAACGAGTGATAGTGGATTGCTTTAGTTCGAAGCATCCATCTTCCCCATTTCAGTGATACAACAATTAGTTTCTTGCCAAATTACGCTAATTATTCAGTGCGTTGTCAAGAGATTTTATTTCGCAGTATATTATCAATTATTCTTATGATAAAGATAGGTAAATTTGAAAACGGATTCTGCAAATGAAAGCGTTTCTGAAAATAACGCCGACTGCGGCAACAATAGCACCGATCTAGCCGTGGCAGATTCCCATCCTCAAAATATAGAGGCAGAAGCTAATATGCAGCCACAAGCAATTGAAAGTTCCGCCAAATACCTCCTGCCGTCGTAGATCCCATTTCTGTATTAGTCAATAAAATTGCTGAGATGATTAATGCTCGCGATAAAGAACACGTAAAGAGAATTAATGAACGCGGTGAAGCACAGACTTTCTGAAAGGGACAAACAACTGACTTTACAAGTCTCTATGCACGTAAATATTACTCTTGCTGAGAGAGAAATGGCACTGACATCTCAAACAAATAATACCTTGACTGAACGCGGCAAACAGTTAGTCACTCAGATTTCCACTCAGGTATATGAGGAACTAACAAAACAAATTAAACACTGGTTTAGGAACAATAGCATCCGAAGTTACCAGTCTAAAGGAAGCATATAAGAATTTACCAGAAACCATTTCCAAACTATCAAAAGATGTGAAAACGATACAATCGGCACAGAAGGCGATGGAAGATACGATGCGTGAATTAACGCAACGTGCCCACAGCCTGTCTGTAGAACCAGAATAAATGTTGAAAACCCGGTTAGATGAGCAAGGTGAAAAATTAAAAACAGAATTCACCAAGTCTGGAACCGTGTGACCGCTACGGTAGCAGGTTCGAATCCTGCCTCGGGCATGAATGTGTGTGATGTCCTTAGGTGAGTTAGGTTTAAGTAGTTCTAAGTTATAGGGGACTGATGACCTCAGAAGTTAAGTCCCATAGTGCTCAAAGCCATTTGAACTTTTTTTTTCTTTTTGTTCTTCACCGGCAAAATAAAAGCGCAATACAACGCGCTGGGAGGGAAGCGATCGCGGAACTCGGCATAGGAAAACAAACGCTCCACTGTAAAATAGAACATTTAAAGCACATAATACATCACGACCTTCCACAGTGGCGAGACGAAGTTTCGTCACAGATGAAAGAAATGCGCCGTCAAGTGGAAATAATACCACAGCCGCCACGCCAAGCACCGGTACCGATACGCAAACGCAGGATGCATAAAATGCAGGTCCACAAAGGCCAGGCCATATTTTGGAGCCTATCAGCTTTGTAAACCGCGCAGTACAACAACGGCGTGATGACATGCGGCAAGTGCAACCTTAACAGTGCTCTTCCAGGAAGAAAGCCTTCTAAAGCACTGACGATTTCGGGTCTTTATACCAGACAAGAGACAATTCCATGCGGCAGTTTTATACGTTCATTCCGCAAGGTATTGACCAGCTCATGCAATGAGGGGCAGAGAATACATTTCGTTGCCTCACATATCCAAGGAGATGGTGCTTTACGGGTTACCGAAGTCACAGAGAACTGTATATATTATGAACAATTCGAAAAGGCTTTACTTGCTAAGTACTGGTCAGTGAGCGTGCAAGAACGCCTTACAAAACAGATCTTCAGCCCAGATATTAACAATCAGAAGCATGATGAGCTGAGGAAGTATTTCAAAAAATACGTTAATTTAACGAGATACTCGGACAAGCAGGTCGCACACGAAGATGTATTACGCATCTTGAAGGCAAAGTTACCTGCGCACGTAAGAGAAAGGTTTACAACAGTCCCTGATTTTGTCAGTGGTCGATACCATAGACATAATACGAGAAGATACTAAAAGCAGCACTGGCAACAACAGCTCGCAGTCTGTGAATAGGAACGGATACGGCCACTAACGGCGGCGCGTCGCAAACCGGACACGCAAATCATAACTACAACTGTGGTGGTCCACGGGGGACATACATTCTTTCAAAGGCAAAGACGAAATAATAATCGGTACCATCCCAATTATAAAAACTATCGACACAGGAACCAACAGAACAACAATAGGAATCAAGGTCACAATAATCAGTGGTCGCAAAATAATCAAGGTCAAGGTACACCTGTAAACGAAAGCAGGAATACCTACAATCATGTCGTCCGGATAGCCGAGGCGATTGAATCGCCACCGACAACAATGTCCGGGGCGTCAAACTAAACACAGCTGTATCGAGCTCCCTGATACACTATGTGATCAAAAGTATCAGGACACCTGCTTGAAAATGACTTACAACTTCGTGGCGCCCTCCATCAGTAATGTTGGAATTCAATAGGGTGTTGGCTCACCCTTATCCTTGACGACAGTTTCCTCTCCCGCACGCGTACGTTCAATCACTTACCGGAAGGTTTCTTGGAAAATGGGAGCCCATTCTTCACGGAGTGCTGAGCTGAGGTGAGGTGAGGTATCGATGTCGGTCGGTGAGGCCTGGCACGAAGTCGGCGCTCAAAAACACCCCAGAGGCATTCTATAAGATTCAGGTCAGGCCTCTGCGCAGACCAGTCCATTACAGGAATGTTATTGTCGTGTAACTACTCCGCCACAGGCCGTGCATTATGAAGAGGTGCTCGATCGTGTTGAAAGATGAAATCGCCATCCGCGAATTGCTCTTCAGCAGTGGGGAGCAACAAAGTGCTTAAAACAATCAATGGAGGCCTGTGCTGTGATAGTGCCACGCAATACAAGGGGTGCAAGCCCGCTCCATGAAATACACGACCACACCATAACACCACCGCCTCCGAATTTTACTCTTGTCACTGGACACGCTGGCAGAAGACGTTCACCGGGCATGCGCGGTACCCACATCCCGCCATCGGCTCGCCACATTATGTACCGTGATTCGTCATTCCACCCAACGTTTTCCCACTGTTCAGACGCCTAACGTTTACGCTCCTTACACCAAGCGGGGCGTCGTTTGGCATTTACCGGCGTGATGTGTGGCTCATGAGCAGTCGCTCGACCATGAAATGCAAATTTTCTCAACGTCCGCCTAGCTGTCATAGTACTTGTAGGGGATCCTGATGTAGTTTGAAATTCCTGTGTGGTGGTCTGCATAGATGTCTATTACACATTACGGCCCTCTTTAACTGTCGGCGGTCTGTCAGTCAACAGACGTGGTCGGCCAGTACGCTTTTGGCTGTACGTGTCTTTTCACATTTCCTCTTCACTATCACCTAGGGAACAAGGGACCTAGGAATGTTTAGGAGTGCGGAAATCTCGCTTACAGGCGTATGACAGAAATGACATCCAACCACATGACCACTTTCGAAGTCCATGAGTTCCCCGGAGCGTCCCGTTCAGCTCTCTCACGATGTCTAATGACTACTGAGGCAGCTGATATATGGTACCTGGCAGTAGGTGGCAGCACATACATAGTGTAGCAGTCATGGGACGGAATGGAGGCAGTAGTTTGAACGAGCAGGTATACATGCTTTGGTATATCGATGAGACTGACATCCGTCAATTGTTATTTAACGAGATAGAAAATAATGTAGAAGGTCCCTCGCAGTACGTACAAGCAGCTGCTCAAGCAGTAGTGGGATGTATTCCCACGACATTGATAAATGTGATAAAAGCTAATTTCTTTAAGAAAACAGCACAGTCAGTAAGAATCCGACTTTGCCAGTTCAAATCTGGTCAATGGCGGCTCGTGAGTATACAATCTGAGCGTTCACAAATTTTTGGATTCAGATAAATTTCAAAACGTGACATTAATATCGTCTGCTGTATAATAGTTTAGCTTATATAACTACAAGCACAGTCAATAATAAGTGATAATAATAACAATAATAACAATAAGACGAATAACTTATCTGAGAAAAGAAAGAATTGTTAGTATTGATTTTTTTGTTTTGTTCATAAGTAAGTACAGTTCAGGGCGATAACGAAATAATGTGTAAGATTTCGCAACTCTGTTTCGCATTATTGTCTAAATGAGAATTTTCGTTCAAAAATGTTCAAATGTGTGTGAAATCTATTGGGACTTAACTGCTAAGGTCATCAGTCCCTAAGCTTACACACTACTCAACCTAAATTAACCTAAAGACAAACACACACAACCATCCCCGAGGACTCGAACCTCCCTCGCGATGAGAATTTTCGTGCTTTTCCATTTGATTACTAACAGATTTATTAGTTCACAAATTTACTCCCGGGCTGGAAATCAAATGTTCTTGCGCTGGACCCATACAACTTGTGATAACTGTACACTTCCATGTTAAGTGTTCTCTTATAGACTCGCTTATTTGATTCCGTCACTCTCTCAAAGGATCTGTTCTCGAAGGTCCGAGTTCCTTTGCAGCTAACTTTTCCTGGTAGTTTACTTTTCTGTTTCCAGAATGACATTTTCACTCTGCAGCAGAGTGTGCGGAGATATGAAACTTCCTGGGAGATTAAATCTGTGTGGCGGAACGAGACTCGAACCCGGGACCTTTCCCTTTCGTAGGCAATTGCTCAACTGACCGAGCTACCCAAGCACTACTCAGTACCCGGCCTCACAGCTTTACTGTGCTGTTAGAATTTAAAATAGTTTCATGCACTCGAAAGCCGATTTCCGCACAATAAACAACAGATTCCAAACAGAAACTACCGTTTGTGGATATGATGAAACTCAAGTAGTAATGCCTACCAACATGGTCACTTGACTAGATTGCAAATGAGGAGCTGAGATCCATAAGGACCAAAAGCACACCGTCTTCGATCACACATTTAAGTGAACATCAGAGAAACCAGCGATATAGCTTTTCGTGAATTTTCATATACACAATGTGGGCCTACAGCACAGATAAACCTGTCTCACCATAAGACCAACAGATTTCAGAAGCATGAATAAATGCTACAATCTCACAAATGACGGTGATATGCTTTAGGCCCACGCGATACTCAGCGCCTTGTGCTATCATCTAGCAGGATTTATGCCGAGCGAACGGGGATAAAAATCAGCTGCAGTGTGCTACCACCTGCTGGCTTTGATGTAAACTTCTAGTTAAGTGGCAAGGGATAGATGTTCACAGCGTGATCCGTGCACATTGTTTATCAAACACGTATATGACACGTGTCGCGCATGCGCAAAAACTCCTTAAAACGTGCGCAACTAAAGGGGTGCTCCTCGCCCCATTGCCAAGTTTTACAGTCTATAGAAGCAGCGGCGCCGTAGATTTAAGAAGGAGATCTTTCAGACTGCAGCATTTATCTTAAGTTTCACAGCATTCAAAGCCACACGGAGTGGCCGGGGGTGTTAGAGGTGCCATGTCACTGGTTGCGCGGCCTCTCCTGCCGTAGGTTCGAATCCTCCCTCGGGCATGGGTGTGTGTCTTGTTCTTAGCATAAGTTAGTTTAAGTAGTGTGTAAGTCAAGGGATCGATGACTCCACCAGTTTGGTCCCTTAGGAATTCACACATATTTCATTTTCAACAGCACTCAAAGAAAAATAACAAATAAAGCCGCAAGGAGTAGAAAGTTAGCGTGTGCACGTGCCCTTGTGCTCTTACACAGCAGCCGCCACTGTATCTGGTGCTACTGGCGCCAGACGCCACACTTGCGTTACAGGCACGAATAGGTGTAGATTTCGAGAATGAAGCGGATCAATGCACGTTTCTCGTCATGAGAAACTTAACCGGTCCTAACTCGTAGGCATGGAATTCATGTGGAAAAGGGACGTAAATATCGACCACCCACATGGGAAACGCCATATAAAGTTTGGAGGTGAAGAGTTTGTTTTGAGGCTGATAAAGACAAAAGTTAAACACAGCAGACTGTGCTAAGAAATACAAGTTAAACTCATTAAGAATAGAGTGCTATGGATGCAAAATCATTCACAGCACACCAAGCTTGCACATGAACTAAAGAACGGTAGGCAGAACTAAATAGATTCTTCGCTCATGCGATGCAAATCCGATGAGGCAAAAACCTTACTGGACAAACAGAAAACGGAATTATGTATGTTACTGGAGAAATATGTCTAGCCTAACGAGATTAAGGATTATTTTTGCTGGATGGAAGTTGTACTGCATAAAACGTACTGTCAAGCAACCTGTTCTGTCCAGTGGTCCAAAATGGATTCTGTCAAACAGGAGCTCCAAAAAATGATAAAATGGCGTATTTAGATCCTTCCCTTTGTATGTCTGTGTATGTGTAGCACTGGAAGGTGCATAAAACTACTGACATTCTTTTGACATTAGAAGCAGTAATGATTTTTTAGTTTCAAGTATTTTCTGAATATAAATAGTAGTTAGAAAAAACTTCCTATCTTTTTTCATGAAAGCAAGTTTATGTTGTCAAAAGTGTCTATGTAATGAGTAAGTAATTCACTGCAGCACTGGAACTGTGAAATACAAAAATAAGGACTGAGTATTTTGTCAGTGAAAAGAATGTTTTCAGCAGTAGTCACATGAGCTCCAGAAGTTTGACAAGTTTATTCTGGAAGATGCTTCTGTATAGCTCATTTAAAGTATAGGATAAGGAAAAGTGATGAACAAAAGCCAAATGGGAACTAAAGTTGTGTTTTTATAATTTATTATCAAGTACAAACATGAAAAGATGAACTGTTACTTGCAAATAAGTGTATATGGAGCAATAGACGGTAATATTCAGTGTATACGGTTACCTTCCAGGAAACATTTTTTCAAGTCTAATTTCTATGGCTTTTGAGCCGTGCTCCGGCTCACGTTTTTTGCCTTTGACGGGTTGGCGTCGTGTATTCGGATTGTGACCTCTCGTTTTCTTAGTGCGTTCACTGGCGCTACTACGTTTGCTCGCTTTTTCTGTCTGTGAGTGGCAGCAGCGGAGTACTGTGGTACTATCTTTGGAGCGACCTCAAGTATTTCCAGGTCGTTGGGTGTTGGTAGTTCAGTTGTGATGGAGCAGCAGAGTGGTCCGGCAGTGCGAGGACATGCCAGGACTGCTGGCAGCACACAGGCATTACCGGATCGAGGGGCTGTAATTGCGGATGCCTCAACCTTGTTCTCCACTAGACTGAGGACGTTGAGTTGAGTGAACATTAATCCAGCAGTGAAACCTCCACTGTTTTGCGATCACGTCATTTGTCAGTGCGTTGCTGCCCGCAGGGTCACCATGAGACGACAGCAACAAGTGCAGTGTGTCAAGTTGGTGGAATCTATTAGCCATCTTCTACTGCCCGTTATAAGTTTTTGAATTTAGTGTTATTATTGGTGAGGTGCAACCAGCGGTATTTTACTGCCTAGTGGCCGCTAACGCCCCAGTTACCTGCCCTGGAGGTTAGCGTATTTTTGGGGCAGTGTAACTTTCCTCGTCTTGCCGATACTGTCCGACATTTACGTGTAGTTAGACAGCCTCCTTGATTGCGGTGTGGATTGTGATTTGTTTTGTTTACCTTGGTTGTAGTGGTTCCTCCTGCCTCTCGATGTTTTAAACAGCGGATTCTGAAGATGCAGTGCTGTCTGTCACTTCATCCTCGCTCGAATAATCCCATTGTTGTACTGGTTATCACATGTTAGGTGTATTTGGTAAGAGCATTGTTTGGCATTTAAACTGTCCCTAGTTTGAGTTGCCTTCCTGTTAGGTGAGCATAGCTCTTGGCTACCTGTCTCACCGCTTACACAGCTGTAGGGACTTTTCTCAGGTCGATCCTTGGACCACTGCCTGTGGATGACTCCCTCTTTAATTGGTCTGATTGTGTCAATTATTTAAAAATATTTTGTTTAAATTATTCCTATTGTTTGTGGTCTTCGGAAGACAAATAATTTGAATTCTTCTTAATAACGCCTTCAGCTGTCAGTGCAGCTTGTGTTAGTCAGTTTTTTAATAACTGTTTTTTTAAAAAAATATTTTATTAAAAAAAGTATGTGTTTACTGTGCAACCAACAGTACCTGATTAGGCCCCGTGCACACCTTTTCCTGCTTTCCCTAAGTGCCAAATAGATGACAATGAGTTAAACCTGTTAATAAACTGTATGTGAAGAGAGTGCCTTCTCTTGTCACCCTTGAGCTATATATAGTGATGCTAACTGAACTGCTCATTCATTGAAGGGAAGATGTACAAGCCATGCAGTAACTATACTCAGACTGTAAATATTAGTATGTAAATAGCGGGAACGATAGCATTTGTAGTTCATTAAGTGAAGCAGAAGCCAGTAGAGGGTGCTATCAGGCTGATACTTTATTCTTTATGTAGATATTTATATGTAATATCTTATCTATTTCATATGAGTCATTAAGAATTCTCTTTTGAAGTACGGAATTGCTAAATAGATGTATACTGACAATTTAATCAGCATGATCCATTATATGTTAAATGATGTGAGAGCATGAGTTATGTGAGTTTCTCTGGAGCAGGAGTTTAGATTTTTGCCGCATCAGATTTCAGAGGCATGATTCCGCGATTGCAGTCTCTTTTGTTTCGATTTTGTTTGTGTTTTGCTCTTCGCTGATCCTTACCTTGAGTAGAATTATTTCATGGGTACATGATGATATGACGATTACCTAGGTACTGGTACTAATGTGGGGAACATAAAAAGAGGAAAGTAAAGGATTTTGTGAACAACATACCCCAAGCAATGCATTGTAACAAAACGGTTAACATACCAAGATATAAGCGACACGTTACTCATACAAAGAACGCCACTTGTAAGAAAGACAGCTGTAAAAACAATGTTAATTAATTTATACAAGAAGTAAATGCTATCCAGGGAACAAACAAACTTGTCTGGTTAAGAAAAAGGGACTCATTTATTAGTGAGTGTTTTTATAAGAAGATCGCGACGTGAACTAGTGGACAATGGTCACAGTAGGACAGTCGAGCGAGTGACATTGTGAATCCAAAATGAATAAAGTAAATAAATGTTACGTAAAGTGAACAGTTTGTATGTCAAACTCATCATTGAGAACTACATGGCAGCCAATGCAGTGAGAAGTCCTATGTACACGACTTGTCACCTATATGTATAGGCACGTTGACACATGTACCTGCACACAAGAGACTTAGTGAACTTGTAAAAGATATTATTCCTCTGGCGAGATAATGAACAGGTAAAAAACCGCTTCGTCGATAAACAAACACCATGTATAAGTGTGATTCATTGGCGCCACATACGAACTTTGCAATTATACACTGGGTGAATTTTTTTTTTAAATTAACAGGTCTAAGCAGTGACTCTGCAGAGGCGTTCTTGAAACGCCTGTGAACACTAAACAGCACGTACGACTGTAGTTTGTTAACGAACTCAACGGACAAGAAATTAACTCAGTTTGAAAATATGCCATGATCTGGACAGTGGTGCCAACTAAAAACTAGTGAGAACTAAAGTTCCATAAAGATAGACCTGGGTCACAAGAACAACATGCATGGATGACAATAGCCAAAATGAACTCCGTTGTGCTAATAAAATTTTTCCCTAATTTTTGTAGAGGTAATACTGCCGTTCTTTCATTTTCGTGTATCAATGGCCGTAGCCGGTTGTCACGTGGATTGAGCATGCAGGAGCTGGGACATGGCCAGCTGCCAGAGCCGTTCGCTCACCTTCCATCTACAACGGCCATCCAGCTGGGTAGTGGGTTTCCTGGAATCACCGCCAGAGGTCACCGCGCAAGCCGACGGTTTCGCTCAAGACCACCTGCAATAAATCAGACCTGAAGGCAGATATCGATAGTTGACAATATGGCGTCAATCGTGGGGGAAACATACCAGCGTGCTTGTTTCCATAACGTGTGTGTGTTACATTGTATACGTGACGTTCAAGAGAAGCGAAAGCATTTATTACTACCTGTTATTTATGCTATATGCTGTGAATGTCGTCACAAGTGCTATGCTAATATTTATTTTCTATATTATGTAGTAAGTTCGGCATAATTTAAAGTGTAAACTGTTTTTGCGATGGATCGTACCTGTTGTGTACCAGGACGTAAAGCCAATTACGACAAAACATACGATACCTCAACATTTAAGTTTCCCTAATAAACAGCATTGAGGAAAAATGGACCAAACTAATTCAGAGATAATTTTGAAGTGAACGATAAAACTGTGATATGCACCAAGCAGTTTGTGGTTATGGAAACATTTTTCCTGTGGAAAATAGTGAACCAATACGTGTGCCACAAAAAATACCAAAATTAACAAATGATGTAATTCGAACTATCTTTTCTAATCGACCTTCTCATCGCACAGTACAAGTTCCTAAGGAAAGGAAGAATACTGAATATCGTGTTCAACAGCTACTGGAACGTGATGAATGTAGTTTCAGCATTTTAAAACCGAAGTGCAGAGAACGAATGTTTGTCCATCCACACTTTTAGTAAAGGATGACTACGTATTTTTCATTAAATTAAAGGATGATTCAGTCAGTAATGTGTCATTAATTTCAGTGTGCTCCAAGATATTAAGTTCCTTGGAAGTAAAAGTGTTTAACAAAAATGTGTGTTTGCCAACAGAAACCTTGAAATGGATATTATAGTCTGAGGAGAAAGAGAACTTGAAATGTGACAAGTAGACGAAATTTGACAATCTGGTGAATCACCTAAATGGTTTCACAGATAACTCTATTGGCACCACTGACAAGATTATAATTTTAGTCAATGTTCTTAAATAAGTACTGAAAGCTGGTAGTGATTTTGATGCTGAAACAGCACCTAAAATAAAATTTGTTTTGGAGAAATTACAACTTGCAATAACAAAGCAAAGTAGATATTCTCCTCAGCTTTTGATATGGGCAGCAACCATTTGCTTTTCATTTCCTAGTGCTTACCATCACTTGAGAAAAACAAATGTGTTATCATTACCTCATCCTATTTAAGGCAGTTTCTATGCAAAATGGGTCCAAATAAACCTTGTATTGGTCCATCACAGGTAGCTTTCTTGATGGAAAAAAATAAATTTCTTCAGGAAAGTGACAAGGTAATTTCAGTGACGCTAGATGAAGTTTATGTTAACTCAAAATTCTCTTATAAAGCACGCAAAGATACATGGTGTTGCTGAGCATACTTCAGATACTACAATAGCAGGTACAATGCAGGTTTTCATGGCATCATCTTTACATTCTGATTATAAAGAAGTAATAGCTCTCTTTCCTGTGAAAAATGTTAATTCTGATACACTACTGAAAATGACTATTGATGTATTAAAGTTAATGCATGAGCTTGCATATGATGTTATATGCCTGGTAACAGATAACCATAGCACTAATAGGAAAATGTATCAGCTTATGTGTAGTGGCACTTCACAGCCATGTATTACAAATCCAGTTGCTCCATACAAATTTCTCTTTCTTCTGTTTGCCAGTGTGCACTTAGAGAATGCTGCATGTGAATATACTGGAGTGAAGTACAGTTTTCACATTTGAGGAACCTGTTTCATTGTGAGAAAAATAAACCGTTGAAACGTGCCCCAAAGCTAGTGAGAAAGGCAGTATATCCAACTTCTATTGAGAGACAGAACAGAATGTTACCCTTGCTCTTAGTGTTTTTGATTCTAAAAATGTGGCAGCACCAGGAATTTATAAAAGTCAGGAATTGAGATTTCTGATGGCGCTATTCAGTTTTTAAAATTAATCATTAAATGGCGGACTGTTTCTGATGGACATCCCATGAAAGTCAAATACACATCAGATGATAATTCTAGCCCAATCACTGGACCTACTGACTCCACTTCTTTTCCTTGAACATTTGAAAACATATCTTAATATCTGGCATGCATTGCCTACATATGGAAAATTAACTGATGAAACATATACTGCTTTCTCTCACACACTTGCAACAACAGTTCAGTTATGCAGATACATTTTTAACACTTAAAACTGGTCCTACATTCTTACAGCAGAATTACACGCTGATGCTTTAGATAAGGCTAAGTGGCTGCACATATGTTTCAGTCGAGCAAATCTGAGAACCTGAGAGGAAACTCAAAGTAATAAGTCTACTAAAGCTCGGATCTACTAAAGATGGTGAAATTATTTTGCAGAAAAAGTAAATTACAGCATAAAAAACCAAATGTATGAAAATGTAGGTAAATTAGAACTGGCTCTAGAGGAACTAGCAAACATTCCCATGGCGGATGAAGATTTGAAAGTCTTGGTTTGTATTGCTAGCTACACCAGCAAAACAGTGCTTGAAAAGCTGCAAAAAGGTGGAAAATCTAGCAGGTACTCAAAATCAAACCACTTCTAGCATATTACATAATGACAGTAAGTAGAATTAACTGCATATTGTTTAGTACAATTTTGAGCTTAAGTTACACACTTCACTTATTATTGCTGTGTAGCTTATATTTTGCAAATTATTATTATTAGTGTCCAAATATGCCATTTACATGTGTTGTGTAGTAGTATTTTGGATTTGATTTTGAGTTGCATCTCCAAATTTTACTTCGTCATAGTACTTATTACGTAATTTGTGACTTCAGTAACAACTTTTTATTTAAGTCTGAATATATAAAAATACATAACAATACGACATTTCTTACGCAATTTAGAATCTACTTTCCATTTATGAAGTTTGTAAGTAATTTGTATTAGGGTTCTGCTGAAATACTTGGCCTAATACTGGAGCCATCTTGGATTCTGTGTTACGATCTGATGTATTGTAGGTTCGCTTCCCTCTCAACAGATAGCGGTCATTGAGAAAGTGTTGTGATGTGTAAATAAGATGCGCGGTGCGTGTTTCGTAGTTGCGAACAAGTCTGCCAAGATACTTAAAGAACAAAATCAGTAAAAAGACAAAAGATAAAGAGGAGATAACAAACTCAGAAAGAGCTTATGTCCGTAATATTGTATTTCCGTGTATTTACTAAAAGTTTGTGAACATTTTCTATAAAGACGAATATATTTGAACACTTCCAGAAAGAGGTACACAGAGACAGTAAAGTGTATGTACTGAAAATTTTCTATAAAATAACTTCCAAATAGACGGTGTATTTTCTTAATGGTTCTATTGGCATTTGATGCTTATTTACTCCTCTGTAACAAAATGGATGCTTCTATCACAGCTGAACCCCTGCTGTGTATTTCTAGAGACAAAATAAGAAACAGACGTTCAAGATGCCATAAATGTTGCTTTTCGAATAATTAACTAATGCTAAAAGACATTAAAAATAAAATTTGTCTATGTAAATCTAAAGGAAGGAGAAAAGGTCATAATACAATATAAACATGTATTTTTAAACTGTTTGTATAAAGAATGCTCCAGAGAAATGTTTATATATTGAAACTTCATAAACGACGCTCTGTAAAGCAAGTTGAAGGCAGTCGCCGTAATTTGTTTTGACTGTATCAAAGCAGGAGCTGCACTTCTTCTCTCTCTGCCGTTTCGTTTGATTGCTGTCTCACGAGATGCAAGTGTCACTCTCGTATCTGTAACTTTTTGTTAAATAATTATGTTAATTTATTGGTAAGAGCCTTGTTTAATCTAGAAGCCGACTTTCCTCTTCAATTAGCGCCACATCAATTAATTATGTAGCATTTTACAACCTTTTGAGGCTGCAGCGGACAGTTTCGACGAAGTGATTCGTGGCCACAGCCGAACGCTACTAGAATTCGATCGGCATTTACTTTATCAAATGTTTATTTTAGCCTCCCTGAGATCACTTTTACCGATATTTTCTGTCAGTATCCGAGCAATGCAAACTGCATAATTTTAAGATCGGTCATTGGCCTCTAAACAATGCCGTCGGTCAACGTTCTCGTTGGCCTATTGGGAATCTGATGCTAGGTGGCAGAATGCAAATTAATTATTAAACGGACCACACCATGATTCAGGTCGAAAAAAATAGATTTTTGGTTTTCATCATATTTCGATAGATTAAGGTTTTATTTAAGAACGGTACTCTGAAAAGGATTTTGCTGAGAAAAGTTTTTTTTTTTTCGAGCATTTAAAGGGCATTTTCCTACCACGTGTGTTTATGTGCCACGCCCATTTTTCTATCACCCACTTTTCTGCATATATTTTAGATCTTTGTATCCCCTACATTGCACGTTATGGATTTTTTTTTTTACTCGCGAGTATGTTGGCTCTCCTTGAAATGCAACGGCCGGTATTCTTTTGTTTCTGCTGTTTCTGAACAACACGCTTTCGAACACGCAATTAGTTTTGTTCAAGTGTGATTGTGAGTAGTTGTTATAGAAAACTTGCAGGTATACTATGGAGAGGCAATTACGAGAAATAAAGAAAATCTGGAGGCAATGAAGAGAGATCTTTGGGCCATATTCTTCTATAAGTCCTCTACTGATGACAAGCTACGTCATGGATTGTATCCATCAGGAGAAAATTCCTGGTTCAAATACAACAAGGCTCAGGCAACTGGAGAATCTTATTCTCACCAGCATTCTCTTCCTGCTGCTGTTATTACAACAATTAAACCAATTTTCAGAGACTTGGCTCATCCTGACCTAAGAAATGTCTGCATGGGCAGAAACAGAACCCAAATGAATGTTTCAAGAGCATAATTTGGAACCGCCTTCCCAAAACCGTATTTATAGGCATGCATACAATGAAACTAAGAGTTCATGATGAGGTTATTACATTCAGTTGTGGTAATATTGGAAAGTGTTGGGTATTGAAAAAGCCGGGAATTAATCCTGGTGTAAATATGATCACTGGGCTGCAACATTGCGATAAAATGAGGATAGCCGATGTAGACAGGTATGCATCTAATATGGCCAAGAAAGGAAGACAAACATCCAGGAAGGTGAGAAAGAAGCTGGCACCTGCTAGAGAAAGGCCATCATATGCAGCATGACAGTTTTAATGAGCAGTAAAAGTTTTTCTTTAAAGCCTGTTTCCCACAAACTAAAATTTTCAATACATATGCCCCATTATATCAGAAAATATCATAGATAACTGAATGAAAATTTCATAGACTCTGCATAACATAAAAAGCCACCTCTGATATTACATTCATTAATATTCCATCATTAGGAAGTTAATAAAAAATATTTTCTGCAGAAAAAAACTTAATATTTTATGTTAATAAATTTATTTCTTAAAACCTATAAAATGGATAAAGTAGATTTTAGTACAGTTGACTATTAGCATCATGTAACATAGAGTAAAAATATTAATGTATTGCATCAAATAGTTTTTTTTTCAGAAATGTGTCAAATACTTGCCTAAATTAACATGGGTTAGATAGGCAGAGTGTGGTCCCCTTAAGAAAGTAAAAATTTTCTACTCTCCGTTTCACCATTTCAGAAGCTTTGCTGTCAGCAGAAGTGGTTAAAAGTTTCATACCGTAGTATTTATAATATGAGTAATATTATAGCGGGTGGGCGACTTACTTACCCTCTCGGTCTCGACCAGTTAAGTTGCGGTCGCATCTTCTGACGAAACGTAGTGTAATTCCGGAAGTTGTACTGAATCACTGCAAATTCTGCAGCTGCACACTTCTGAGACGGCGCACTGTGTCGGCAAACACTGCGGCGGGTTTGTAATAATATTGCTGCGATGTTCAGCAACACTTGAAGCTAATCAGAGCTTGTGATAATACTGGCCGCTGGCCTTAGCGTAAATGTAACGTAATGTGGTGAACAGTGTGCCAAGTAGGCAGTGGAGCGAGGACTGGTATTCAAAGGGGACTAGCATTGTCAAACATATACTAAAACTAAACATTAATTACATTTTTCTAAATTTAAAATCCAAGCGGATGAATTAACAAAAAAAGATGAAATTAAAATCCATCACAAGAACCGTTACTTCCAATCAGTCGAATTCAAAAACAAAAATAAAATTCATTCACAAGAACCATATGTTTACATGTCAATAACTTCTTGCAAAAATTTCCTAATCTTACGACTCCTTTTGTTTTTTGAATCATATGCTAATCATTTAGACAAACTCTATAAGTAATTCGTAAGTACTAAACAATCAGTTTTAAGAGATCATTTACGCACCACGAAATCAAAACGTATAGCTTAATCAAATGCATTGACAGTCGTTTAAACTTTTATAAAATACTATCCAAGTAAAGTAGTTTGCCTATGCCCCAATCTCGGTCAGCACAATCTATCGGTCCCAGTCCGATGTGGGCCGCATATTGCCAACGGCCGTGGCTTCCCAGTCGATGCCAACGGACGTAGGATCATTTCAAAGCCAAACGTTTACTGGACCTCCAACGCCCATCCAAAACTTCATACGTCAGACATTTCTTTACACACTCTGAAAAGAACAGTAGTTAGCACTTGGAAAAGAAATGGCTTATAACTCATTGCCACGATGAGTCCGAAGTTTCAACATGATTGCGATAACAGCTTAATAAGGATTTCCTCATTAACCCCATGATAGTAATTATACAACTTTTGGATAAGCCTGTACATACATAGCATGCAGTATTAAATGAGACCCCTCGGGTGCTAGCAGCAATCCTTTTTTAAACTTCTATGTCGTTATGCCAACAAGTAGACAAGTAGAACAAGATTTCGGACTCAGGATACCTTTTCTCAAATACGACAGCATATGCCGCATGGGACGAACAAACGTATGCAACGGTGTGAAATTCAGAAAAACTATGGCGAGATAGGGACAATATTAAAAGGCGCAGGATAACATCACATACAGTCAATTACTCGTTACCACAACACCCATCTGCGTTAGGATTCACAGAATGAATAATATGTGCACCTCTAATACACCAGCAATTTAAGTCACCCAAAACTGGACGTTTATCAACACGGTGGAAGTATTAGATGTAGGAGAGCTCAAGTTAACACATCAATCCTTTCCTGGCTACGAATATAGTATCATATTACTGACGTAACGAATCTCAATTATCTTCAATCTTCTCCTGAAGACATTAAAATATCTCAAAAACTACACATCGGATCAAGAAAACCTATAATTCCAATTTGTCTCGGAGGGAGACATCCGACGATACCACACTCGACCCCCCTCACCCCACTCTGTGCATGGGTTGGGAGGGAGGGTTGGGGAGGAGGACTACTGTGAAATCTTCAATGGGAACCCCCGTTTATTATTGCAGATTACGATTCTACGGCAAAATCTACATACGTCTTGTCTGAATCATTATCTTCGTTTCGCCACAGATCGCGCTGTACTCGGAGGAACAGAAATGGGTACACAATCGTAATTTGCGACATGCTACTCAATAGCCCCTTGAATATTCCGTGGCACGTAGGACCCCACCTCCATGTTACGAGGGTAGGACAGGCCAGTATTTCAAAACTTCTAATTGGAAACCCCAATCGCAACTTTTATTCCTCCGACACACCAAACTGGGGTCTACCTGGAGCGCCACTGCGGCCGTGCACCGAACTACGACGCATCTTAACAGACTGTACACTGCGTCTTGAGCTCATGTATTGTGCAGACATATATCAGATAGCGGCTCTGAACATTACAATACTTGCGCAGCGTTTATCGCCTGCACACCTACCTATCATTTGGAAAACTGACGACCAAGTGGACGATGAATGTTGTAATCATAGAAGAAATAATTGAAACGATCCTGATTTGCGAAGAATGCAGGAGAAATGTTGCGGCTGCTATTACCTTGTATGCCGAGCGTTTTCCAGAGAAAGCTCGCTCTCGCTCTCTTTTACAAGTTTGTGAATGCCTTTATATCTGGTGGCAGCGTACATACCGGCAAAAGGAAACGAAACAAATGTGTTACAAGAGAAACTAATGAAATACCTGTACTAGCGGCAATGCAGCACAGCCGACGCATAAGCACACAGCAATCACACTGCAATTATCACAACACTGCATCGTCCCAAGTATCATCTACGTCAACAAATGCAAACGACCCGCTCATTCTTTGCCGAAATACTATTTTCCGATGAGTCTACATTCACAAACCATGGTAGTGTTAATTAGCATAACATGCATTAAGGGAGTGCAGCAGCCCCCACTGGTTGCGGCAAGTTAACCATCAACGTCTTTGGTCGGCTAACGTATGGTGTGGCATCAAGGGGGACTAATTCATTGCCCGTATTTTGTCGATGGCACGTTGACTGAACGCAAATATCGTACGTTTTGGGGGCAGGAACTACTAGTACTACTATAGGATGCTGCCCCGAACGTTCGACAACGTTGACGCTTTCATTATGAAGGATACCCAGCGCATTACGCAATTCATGCACGGGAGGTGTTAAACCGTGTTTACACTCATCGGTGGATCGGCAGAGATGGCGCTATTAACTGGCCCGCTAGGTCGCCGGAATTGACGTCGCTGGGTTTCCTTCAGTGGAGATACCTTTAGAGGTAAGTTTTACCAGCAAGTGGTAACAGGCCATGAAGAAGTGATCGACCACGTCAGAAACGCTTGTGTTGACATTCTCGCAGGTGTCTTTCTGTCCCATGTACAGTCATTTGGAAAGCGGACCATTAGGTGTACTGAAGTTGACGGTACTACGTTTGAACACTTACTCTAATTGGAAAAGTGGAGTAGCGTTAGCCTCGAGCCACGGTCACAGTGGAGCATCGAGTAGACCCATGTTCGATATATCGGAGGAATACAACGTTGCGAATCGGGTTTCCTATTACAAGTTGTGAAATACTGGTCTGTCCTACCATTGCAACACAGAGGTAGGGGTCCCACGTGTCATTGAATATTCAAGGGCCACTGAGTAGCATGTCGTAAAAACGATTGCATACCCATTCCTATTCCTCCGATTACAGCACCATCTGTGGAGAAACGAAGAAAATGCTTCGGGCGAAACGTATGTAAATTTTGTTATGTAATTGTAATCTGCAATAAAAAAACGGGGGTTCCCATTGAAGATATCAAAGTACGCACAAACACACACACACACATTTTTACAGGAAACCTTCAACGTGGTGCCCTTTCACAAAAATACACCCTTCTGCCCTCCGGCGTAAGGAATAATGCATCCTTTGAAGTACACCTGCTTGTTGCTGTAACTGCTGGAACGCACTGACAAAGTGACCCTGTTGTGCCTGCAAATGTGTTTTTGTGCCATCATGAATCAACTACATTTGTAGTCATTGCTGCAATGGCACAGACTCCAGCAAGGTAGGCAATACAGTACTGAGAAAGTCCAGATAATGCACCCCAGTTAACTTTTGTGGTAGCACATATGCTCCTGACAATCTGTCGCCACGTATGCCAGGCCATACATTGATTGAGAGTTGGTGTTGATGCCCTCTTTCTTGAATTGCTTGAGTATTTACATCTGTCCTTACACGCTGGTTATGGAAATTCACAACACCGTCTCTTGTGAACCCTGTCTTATCGGTAAACAAAATCTTGAATGTGAACAGTGCATCCGTGGCACATTTCTGCAACAGCTATTGCCAGAACTGCCATCTGCTATGTTGATCCTGTGCCCTTAGCACCTGAATGTGATGTAGATGACATGGGTACAGTAATTGGTCATGAAGTTATCCCCCCTCCCAGGATAAGAGAGTGAGACATGCCTTCCGCTGCTGCTAATCGTTGCGCACTGGTCCCAGAGGTGACTTCCAGCGAACATAGCACACGCTCCTCCCTGTCACGGTCAGGGGGGAAGACTGTATGGAGCTTTCCACTTTACGTCTTCCAAGGTGCAAGGGTACCTGTGTTCCTCAGACATTGGAAAAGTCTCTTGAACAGCTTATCAGAGGGCACTCTGCGCTGTGGATGTGTTTCAGCAGAGAAGGCATGGGCTCACAGGCTAGGTCCATTCACTAAACCATAGCACAATATCACATCCATCATTTCATTTGTCGTGTAGTTGACTTCCATTGCTACCAAGTGGTGGATGAGAGGAAATGTGAACGTACTACACCATTTGTACATCGCAATAACACTAAACACAGAAGTGAATCAGCCTTCGGAACAAGGTAAGGCACCATGATACGTACCCAGGGCTGACAGTACTGTAAAACAAGGCACGACGAAAACTCACTTAGCCTACAACACGATATATATCCCCCCATGAACCATGGACCTTGCCGTTGGTGGGGAGGCTTGCGTGCCTCACCGATACAGATGGCCGTACCGTAGGTGCAACCACAACGGAGGGGTATCTGTTGAGAGGCCAGACAAACATGTGGTTCCTGAAGAGGGGCAGCAGCCTTTTCAGTAGTTGCAGGGGCTACAGTCTGGATGATTGACTGATCTGGCCTTGCAACATTACCCTAAACGGCCTTGCTGTGCTGGTACAGCGAACGGCTGAAAGCAAGGGGAAACTACAGCCGTAATTTTTCCCGAGGACATGCAGCTTTACTGTATGATTAAATGATGATGGCGTCCTCTTGGGTAAAATATTCCGGAGGTAGAATAGTCCCCCATTCGGATCTCCGGGCGGGGACTACTCAGGAGGACGTCGTTATCAGGAGAAAGAAAACTGGCGTTCTACGGATCGTAGCGCGGAATGTCAGATCCCTTAATCGAGCAGGTAGGTTAGAAAATTTAGAAAGGGAAATGGATAGGTTAAAGTTAGATATAGTGGGAATTAGTGAAGTTCGGTGGCAGGAGGAACAAGACTTTTGGTCAGGTGAATACAGGGTTATAAATACAAAATCAAATAGTGGTAATGCAGGAGTAGGTTTAATAATGAATAAAAAATAGGAGTGCGGGTAAGTTACTACAAAAAGCATAGTGAACGCATTATTGTGGCCAATATAGACACAAAGCCCATGCCTACTACAGTAGCACAAGTTTATATGCCAACTACCTCTGCAGATGATGAAGAAATTGATGAAATGTATGATGAGATAAAAGAAATTATTCAGGTAGTGAAGGGAGACGAAAATTTAATAGTCATGGGTGACTGGAATTCGTCAGTAGGAAAAGGGAGAGAAGGAAACATAGTAGGTGATTATGGATTGGGAATAAGAAATGAAAGAGGAAGCCGTCTGGTAGAATTTTGCACAGAGCATAACTTAATCATAGCTAACACTGGGTTCAAGAATCATAAATAAGGTTGTATACATGAAAGAATCCTGGAGATACTAAAAGGTATCAGATAGATTATATAATGGTAAGACAGAGATTTAGGAATCAGGTTTTAAATTGTAGGACATTTCCAGGGGCAGATGAGGACTCTGACCACAATCTATTAGTTATGACCTGTAGGTTAAAACTGAAGAAACTGCAAAAAGATGGGAATTAAAGGACAGGGGATCTGAATAAGCTGAAAGAACCAGAGGTTATACAGAGTTTCAAGGAGAGCATAAGGGAACAATTGACAGGAATGGGGGAAAGAAACACAATAGAAGAAACATGGGTAGCTCTGAGGGATGAAGTAGTGAAGGCAGCAGAGGATAAAGTGGGTAAAAAGACGAGGGCTGCTAGAAATCCTTGGGTAACAGAAGAAATATTGAATTTAATTGATGAAAGGAGAAAATATAAAAATGCAGTTAATGAAGCAGGCAAAAAGAAATACAAACGTCTCAAAAATGAGATCGGCAGGAAGTGCAAAATGGCTAAGCAGGGATGGCTAGAGGACAAATGTAAGGATGTAGAAGCTTATCTCACTAGGTGTAAGATAGATACTGCCTACATGAAAATTAAAGAGACCTTTGGAGAGAAGAGAACCACATGTATGAATATCAAGAGCTCAGATGGAAACCCAGTTCTAAGCAAAGAATGGAAATCAGAAAGGTGGAAGGAGTATATATAAGGTTTATACAAGGGCGATGTACTTGAGGACAATATTATGGAAACGGAAGAGGATGTAGATGAATACGAAATAGGAGATAAGATACTGCGTGAAGAGTTTGACAGAGCACTGAAAGACCCGAGTCGAAACAAGGCCCCCGGAGTAGACAACATTCCATTAGAACTACTGACGGTCTTGGGAGAGCAAGTCATGACAAAACTCTACCAGCTGGTGAGCAAGATGTATGAGACAGGCGAAATACCCTCAGACTTCAAGAAGAATATAATAATTCCAATCCCAAAGAAAGCAGGTGCTGACAGATGTGAAAATTACCAAGCTATCAGTTTAATAAGTCACAGCTACAAAATACTAACGCGAATTCTTTACAGACGAATGAAAAAACTGGTAGATGCGGACCTCGGGGAGGATCAGTTTGGATTCCGTAGAAATGTTGGAACACGGGAGGCAATACTGACCTTACGACTTATCTTAGAAGAAAGATTAAGAAAAGGCAAACCTACGTTTCTAGCATTTGTAGACTTAGAGAAAGCTTTTGACAATGTTGACTGGAATACTATCTTTCAAATTCTGAAGGTGGCAGGGTTAAAATACAGGGAGCGAAAGCTATTTACAATTTGTACAGAAACCAGATGGCAGTTATAAGAGTCGAGGGACATGAAAGGGAAGCAGTGATTGGGAAGGGAGTGAGACAGGGTTGTAGCCTCTCCCCGACGTTATTCAATCTGTATACTGAGCAAGAAGTAAAGGAAACAAAAGAAAAATGTGGAGTAGGTATTAAAATTCATGGAGAAGAAGTAAAAACTTTGAGGTTCGTCGATGACATTGTTATTCTGTCAGAGTCGGCAAAGGACTTGGAATGGACAGTGTCTTGAAAGGAGGATATAAGATGAACATCAGTAAAGGAGTTTTGCTATTTAGGAAGTAAAATAACTGATGATGGTCGAAGTAGAGAGAATATAAAATGTAGACTGGCAATGACAAGGAAAGCGTTTCTGAAGAAGAGAAATTTGTTAACATAGAATATAGATTTATGTATCAGGAAGTCGTTTCTGAAAGTATTTGTTTGGAGTGTAGCCATGTACGGAAGTGAAACATAGACGATAACTAGTCTGGACAAGAAGAGAATAGAAGCTTTTGAAATGTGGTGCTACAGAAGAATGATGAAGATAAGGTGGATAGATCACGTAACTAATGAGGAGGTATTGAACAGGATTGGGGAGAAGTTTGTGGCACAACGTGACTACGAGAAGGGATCGGTTGGTAGGACATGTTTTGAGGCATCAAGGGATCACAAATTTAGCATTGGAGGGCAGCGTGGAGGGTAAAAATCGTAGAGGGAGACCAAGAGATGAACACACTACGCAGATTCAGAAGGATGTAGGTTGCAGTAGGTACTGGGAGATGAAGAAGCTTGCACAGGATAGAGAAGCATGGAGAGCTGCATCAAACCAGTCCATTAGACAGTGGCTGAATGTAAAAGTGACATGGGGTGAATCACGTTTCTGTCATATCCACATATACCTTAATCCACTCCAGTATGGACAGCATTGTGCTACAGAAGACATTCACATGGGCTTCCATGGGACATGCGCAAGTAATCAATGGCATCAACTATGGACTAGTAGAAAACTACTATGGATAACCCACATCCTTTCTGTCTTTCCCGATAGTGATGGCATCTTCCAGCAGGATAACTGACTGCGCTTGAGGGCCATGGCAGTGAACTCAGATTAACTTCTTGGATACCATTTTCGCTTGTTCTGAACGTGATGGAACACATATGGAATGCTAACAGGTACTAGCTCTGGGAATTGCAAGCTCTCTTTATAGATGCTATCTGCTACACGCCTCAGAACAAAAGTCAAATGGCTAGTCGAACCCGTACCACACAAAATCTCGGCTATATTACATTTCAAAGGTAGACAAACACGCTATTAATCAATTGGTGGTACTGTTGTGGATCATCAGTATGTGCAGATGTACTGAGTAACTCAAATGCCAATATGAATTGCACTCGATATACACTATGTGATCAAAAGTACCTGGACACATGGCTGAAAAGTGACTTACAAGTTCATAGTGCTCTCCATCGGTAATGCTGGAATTCAATATGGTGTTAGCTCACCCTTAGCATTGGCAGCTTCCACTGTGGCAGGCATACGTTCAGTCAGGTGCTGGAAAGTTTCTTGGGAAATGGCAGCACATTCTTCACAGAGTGCTGTACTGAGGAGAGGGTATCGTTGTCGGACGGTGAGGCTTGGCACGAAGTCGGTGTTCCAAAACACCCCAGAGCTGTTCCATAGGATTCAGGTCAGGACTCTGTGCAGGCCAGTCCATTACAGGTATGTTATCGTCGTTTAACCACTCCGCCACAGTCCATGCATTATGAACAGCAAGTGCTCGATCGTGATGAAAGATGCAATCGCCATCCCCGAATTGCTCTTCAGCAGTGGGAAGCAAGAAGGTGCTTAAAACATGAATGTAGGCCTGTGCTTTGATAGTGCCAGTGCCACGCAAAACAAGGAGTGCAAGCCCCCTCCATGACAAACACGATCATACCATAACACCACCGCCTCCGAATTTTACTCTTGGCACTACACACACTTTCAGATGACGTTCACCGGGCATTCGCTATACCCACACCCAGCTATCGGCTCGCCACGTTGTGTACCGTGATTTGTCACTCCACACAACGTTTGTCCACTGTTCAATCGTCCAATGTTTACGCTCCTTGCACCAATCGAAGCCTCGTTTGGCATTTACCCGCGTGATGTGTGGCTTATGAGCAGCCGCTCGACCATGAAATCCAAGTTTTCTCACTTCCCCCCTAGCTGTTATCGTACTTGCAGTGGATCTTGATGCAGTTTGGAAATCTTGTGTGATGGTCTGGTTAGAAGTCTGCCTATTACACAGTACGACCCTCTTCAACTGCCGGCGGTATCTGTCAGTCAACAGATGAGGTCGGCCTGTACGCGTTCCTTCACGTATCCACTTCACTATCACATCGGAAACAGTGGACCTAGGGATGTTTAGGAGTGTAGAAATCTCGCGTACAGACGTATAACACAAGTGATGCCCAACCACCTGACCTGCGCAACAGCTATCAGCGTTCTTGTCTTCCTCCGATCCTCCCTTTTCTTTTCTTCTTCCAAACGTGGTCAGTTATTCTTACCTGGAAGTTATGTACTCCAGGAGATTCAAAATCCCGTTAAAACACTCTCCGACTGATTGAAGATCCGTCTAGTAAAGTCATCAAAAGATCAAAACTAATTGCGAAATGATTTAGCTACCATCAAAAGTGTTACGTAATCCAAACGAGTACTAAAAGGAATCCATTAAATTTCTTTTACACGGTAAATCACAAATATCTAAAGGCTGTCAAATCAACTAAATACGTAGGGATTATAATTACGAATAACATAAATTGTAACAACCACATATGTAATGTTGTGCGAAAGGCAAATCGAAGAATGCATTTTATTGGCAGAACACTTACATGACGCAACAAGTCCGCTAAAGAGACTGCCTATATTACGTTTTTCGGTCTTCTGCTAGAGTACTGCTGTGCGGTATTACCAGATAGGACTGTCGGATGACATCGAAACAGTTCAAAGAAGAGCAGTCGCGAAATAGCCGAGAGAGTGCTACACAAATGATACGCCAATTGGTGTGGCAGTCTTAAGACAAAGGCATTATTCGCTAGGTGAGATGTTTCAACGAAAGTTCAGTCATCAAACTTCCCCTCCCAATACGAACATATTTTGTTGACAAGCGCATATACGGGGATAAATGATCATCGTAGTAGAATAAGCGAAATCAAAGCTCTAATGAAAAGTTTCAAGCATTTTTTTCCGCGCGCTGTTCGAGAGCGGAACAGTAGAAAAATTGTATGAGAGTCGTTCGATGAACCCTCTGCAGGCACTTATGTGTGAACTGCAAAATAGTCATGTAGATGTAGATAAGGTGTAGATTGCTGTTGTTTTACAAAAAAAAATGGTTGAAATGGCTCTGAGCACTATGGGACTTATCATCTATTGTCATCAGTCCCCTAGAACTTAGAACTACTTAAACCTAACTAACCTAAGGACATCACACAACACCCAGCCATCACGAGGCAGAGAAAATCCCTGACTCCGCAGGGAATCGAACCCAGGAACCCGGGCGTGCCAAGCGAGAACGCTACCGCACGACCACGAGATGCGGGCTGTTGTTTTACAAACGTCCTGAAACACCACTGAATATTTCACTTAGTTTCGTCTCCCATATTTTCTTTCGATTGTTCGGTGAAAATTGTACGCTAAGCGATAGGTTCATATCTTTCTTTAAATAATGAAAAGTGAGTGATTGCTATTAATATGCGGCTCACCCCCTATTGAAATTATTTTGCCTGTACTCTGGAGCAATGAAATTAAAATTTTCATATTTATCGCGACATGTCTCGTATTTTCATTTGATTGTGTGTTTTATATCGATAGGTCTGCATCGACTACCGCTGCAGGTGTTATAAAGAGTCATAAGTTAATTATCATACAGTCTCAACTAAAACAATACACATCATTTCCGGCACTCGATTGTATTAGCTGTCACTTCAAAGAGGACACGATCTGTAATTACTCGTATTTGGGCACTCTTCTGTTCAGAAAAAGCGCCATTCGGACTCAACGAATTATTTGACCTTTACGAATAAAATAACCTCGCTTACGCTGTGGCATTTAATCAGACATTAACTACGTGAAGAGTGTCAGCTACACTAGTGTTCTATTAGAAAATGTCTATGGAGGAAGACCGTAGGCCGCTTCTCCAGAATATTTCCAGGAACCTAAATCTGCCTCTATTTCTTTCGTCAGTGCTTTTATTCAGGCATTCCGCTAAACTAAGCGTGTAGTTTCGAAGTATGTATCGATACAAAACGCATTTGAAGTGATCTATATCACGAAAAATGGGATTCCAGAAATATTTCACTTGAAAATGCAAAGAGAAGTAGAAGGATGAACAAATATTAGAGATGTCGTATAAATTGTTGAGGATGTTACATGTATCGGTACTAGATATGCAGAGATTAAGAGAGACCAATAACATACATAAGAACAAATATGTAAATGTAGCCTAGAGATCAATACCTAAATTGCGAAAACATTGTTGAATGAAAATGAAAAACAAAAACACGACAAAAATGAGATTCAAAAAAGAAGAAAGTTGATTGCAGAAGGATATAGCTCATATTGTAAGCGGAAGGGACTGGAAATTTGCTCTTAGTTGTGCGAGTTATTTATTGTTTCTTACAAGGGTAAGTCAAATGAAAACCCTAAACTTTTCTTGAAATATTATTTATTGTGCAGAAGTAGTACAAAGCTGTATTACTTTTCAACATAATCTCCCCCACGCTCAATGCAAGTCCTCCAGCGCTTGCAAAGTGCATAAATTCCCTTAGAAAAAAATCTTTTGGTAGTCAGCGCAACCACTCATGCACCGCGGGACGTACCTCTTCATCATAACGGAACTTCTTTCCTATCCATTGCGTCTTTGAGTGGTCCAAACATTTGGAAATCACTTGGGGCAAGGTCTGGTGAGTATGGTTGATGAGGAAGACAATCAAAATGCAGCTCTGTGATTGTTGCAACTGTTCTGCGGGCAATGTGGGGCCTTGCATTGTCATGTTGCAAAAGAACACCTGCTGACAGCAATCCACGTCTCTTTGATTTGACTGCTGGCCGCAGATGATTTTTTAGGAGATCTGTCTATGATGCGCTGGTGACAGTGGTCCCTCTAGGCATGTAATACTCCAAAATGACGCCTTTTTCGTCCTAAAAGAGAGTGAGCATAACCTTCTGTTTGAAACTTCTTTGGTTTTGGTGATGAGGAGTGGCGCCACACCTTGCTCGCTGTCTTCGTTTCCGGCTGGTGGAAATGAACCCAGGTTTCGTCCCCAGTAATGATTCTTGCAAGAAGCTATCACCTTCTCGTTCAAAGCGCCAAAGAAGTTCTTCACAAGCATGAACACGTCGTTCTCTCATTTCAGGAGTCAGCTGCCGTGGCTCCCATCTTGCAGACGCTTTGTGAAACTGGGGCACATCATGCACAATGTGGTGTGCTGACCCATGACTAATATGTAAACAAGCTGCAGTGTCGTTCAGTGTCACTTGGCGGTTTTCCTTCACTATGGCTTCAACTGCTGCAATGTTCTGTGGAGTCACAACTCGTTGTGCTTGACCTGGAAGACGAGCATCTTCCACTGAAGTCACACCATTTGCGAACTTCCTCCTCCATTCATAGACTTGCTGCTGTGACAAAAATGCATCACCGTACTGAACCTTCATTCGTCGATGAATTTCAGTAGGATTCACACCTTCAATACGCAAAAACCGAATAACAGAAAGCTGTTCTTCCCTGGTGCAAGGCGCAAGTGGGGCGGCCATCGTTATACTGATACTGCGACGCTATGTGTGCATCTGCTCTATGCTGCCACCTACAGGATATTCTGCGTGCTGTTTATAGCCTCTAATTACTCGTGCTCGACCTCTTTTCCAAGTCCTCATACTCAGAAATCATCCGCCGTCTGGAATGTGTATTATGCATATTTTACAGGTTGTTTTCTCATTTCCGTCGATGATTCGTTTTTGTAACAGAGACGAATTCGGGTAGGCTAGGCCAAGATAACATAATCTGAAATTACACGATCCTATATTTGACGTCAACACGCAATAACCGTTCACAGATGGGAGGCGGCAGAATTCGGAAACGGAGGGATTTCTCCCACGCCGAAAATCGCAAGGTCACTGGATTTCGGGCCAACAGTGGAAACATTTCCGAAACGGCTAAGTTTGTAAGCTGTTCGGGTGCCCGTGTGATTAAAGTGTACCGCACCTGGAAAAAATGGCGCTATCCAAAACCAACGCCGACCCATCTGTGGCACACAACGGGGCATAGATGACAGGGATGAACGACGGCTGCAAGGTTGTGTATGGCCGAATAGAGCTGCAACTGTTGAGCAACTGACCGTCTACATAAACCAAGAGTACGGCTGCATATCTAACAGGGACTGATTGGGACACTCTGAGATGAGGGTGTAGAAAAGAAGTTAAAGATCTACTTACTGTAATTACTTTTTATTTAGAACGCAGCTACATAGAACTTGTTGCGGCAGAAGTAGTTGGTACATCAAATTTTTCGGAAGATTTCAACTTTTTTTAGCAAGTCTTTTTTTCCCTTTTATGCATTTATAAAACTCCATTCAAATCAGCTCGTAGTTAAACTGGCACTGTAAGATTGATTCCACAGTCCGTGGGCAGCAATCGACTTCTTTCATTAGTCCACTTGTGATTTACCTTTTGCATTTCTTACTTTTATGTTTTCATCCTCTTTAAAAGCAAAGAGAAAAGATGAGGTGGTAGTAGCCCAGCGTAGAGCCTGTGCCTACCGTCAGGTATTTTTGACTTTCAGATGTTAAAGGACAGAGCAGTTTTTGTTCTTGTGCGAGTTGTTGGAAGGAAGGTTTCGCTCAGTGAGTGAACGAGTGAGAACCGCCATTTTTTAGCGAGTAATTGCAGACCGCCATTGTGTGTATTTTCTATGTGCATCGAACAGAAATATAGTAGTGTTTTATTAACAAAATATTTGTGAGAGTTATTATTATTTCAAGTAGTAATGCAATAAGAAGAACGGAAGCCCACCTGTGTACTTCGGAAAATTTACGAAGATCCGAATATAACAACACGGCCACAGTCAAGGAGACGGCGAACGGACATAATATTAATAATTGGTACGCATAAAATACTATGAAGACGATTTATTTATATAAATATAAACTAAAATGATTCCTTTCCCGTTACAGGCAATGCCTAGCTTATTGTGCTTGTCCTTCATGCCAAAGAATTAATCTCTTTAATTCATCCATTTTAAAAAAGCTACACATTCCAACATTTTATTATCATTCATTCCCTATCCTATTATATTAACATTTTATTATATTATACAGAGAACCGACATCAGCTAAAATGTCGCCCAGAGTGGCGTTGTGTACGGGAACAGAAAGCAAATACTCGCGTAATTTTAACAGTTGGTATTTGCATTCAAGATTTTCGGTTTCCTTAAGAAAGTAAATCCACCTTTCTTCAATGGAGTGTTTATAATTCCATTCTTCGGAGTCATGCTTAGTTTCTAAAAGCTCTTCAGATACAGCCGAAAACAATTGTTGCCGAAAATCTTCACACCATTTTTAGTCAGGTATATAACAGTGTTTTCAATAATCACCTTATCCGTGGTTTCAGTTGGCGTCATCCAAACAAATACCTGATATTTATTGAAAGAAATATCCCATTTCTCTAAATAATCAAATGATATGGTATAGAAAGCCATTGTGTCTTCCTCAAATTTCGAAATCAAATTAATTATTTCTCGGTTAGGGTTCTCATTCTTTAATTTGTTCAGATTCATCTTCATTTGCATGCCAATAAAACTGGCAGTCTTCCTTTCATTAGACATCGATTATTTTCCTTATTTCAGTTATTGAAACATGAAGTAAATTTCACTGATCGGACAACTGGAAAAATCTGAAATTATTTCAGATGGCTTCTCTACGGAGTCAAAAAGTTGTTTTCATGGAATCCAAAGCTTAAGAATTCTCTCAACCGCGGGCATCTGTGAGACGATCTTGTCAACAAAAACTTGACATAATCAAAACTGAATGAGGCTGCATTTATATGTTGTGCTAACAGATGGTGTTACTTCAGTACTCGAGTCAATCTCGTAATAGTATTATGCAAAACAGGTGCATAATTAGGTCTTGTTGGGATGTAATGGAGACTAGCGTTCGGCGTGTTTGGCCGAGACGCCCCTGCCGGGACAGGTCCGGCCGCCTTGGTGCAGGTCCTATTACATTCGACGCCAAAGTGGGCGACCTGCGCTCCGGATTGGGATGAAATGATTATGAAGACAGCACAACACCCAGTCCCTGAGCGAAGAAAGTCCCTGACGCAGCCGGGAATCGAACACGGGCCCCTTAGGACGGCATTCACGCCGACCATTCAGCTATCGGGGCGGAAGGTCCATAACGGTGAAGGTCCCGATGTATACGGACAGGTGGCAACGCTAATCCAAGGGGCTACCAACTATGACTCCTCAACGACTTTCCTGTTGATACGTGTAGACCACCGCAGAAGGACTTGGTTGGTGCCCCCAGGCTGACTGCTGTTCGGTCGGGACGAAGGCTGAAATTTTCACGTTAGTACCGCAGCTGGACAACCAGTGCGTGGTGACAGTTATCCTATTCAGGTAAATCCCGTTTTATGCTCCATCGAACAGATGGTTGTCGGTGTGTACAGAATGAAACGTGTGAAAGCAAACGCCCTGCATCAATCGTTGGAAGGGTCAAGGCCGTAAGGCACTCCCTGGATGAGTTCGACAGTCTGGAAGGCACAATGGATCAAGACAATTATGCAGCTATACTTGGGGTTAATTCCCACCCTAAGTGAGTTTGTTTTTCTCCTGGCATGGCATCTACTAGCAAGACAATGCGACGTGTTAGACAACTTTCAGTGTACGTATCTCGTCCAGAGAACACTGGGCTACCAAACTCTCCGGATTTAATAAAATTCGAGAATATTTGGGGCCATCTCGTTCGGGCAGTTACGCCTTGGATACTCAATCTAGAGCTGCTGGCCACGTCACTGAAGTCGGCATGGCGGTACCCTGCAGAACGTCGTGACTCTCTCCCTGCATCAGGCTTTTGACAGGTGCTCATATTAATGTCAATGGACACTGTAACAACTAGTGGAAAATACAATGCAAGACAGGTATGAAGATTTATAAATGGAACGAGACGATAAGCATGTAACTACGCTAGGCAAACTGATTACCCGGCCGTAGCGTGAATTAACGTCATCACGTGACGGTCATGTACAATCACGTCCCATTTCAAAGCTGTTTGTTATCTCGCAATGCGAGCGGGAAAAGCGGTCACGAGAAGTGATAGCGGAAAATACGTTTGCGTGAAGCCACTACAAAGTGCTGTTAACGTCACTGATTCTACTGAACTGGAGAACGAGAAGTACTGATAGTGTCGACAGATCGTGTGAAACCCAGCACGCGCTATTCGTCCTCGAGACACAGAGGGCCATAGACACGGGTTCCCAAGTAGATGCCGTATTTCTAGGCTTCCGCAATCGGCGTCTGATACAGTTCCCCACAGTCGTTTAACGAACAAAGTAAGAGCATATAGACTATCAGACCAATTGTGTGATTGTATTGAAGAGTTCCTAGACAACAGAACGCAGCATGTGATTCTCAATGTAGAGAAGTCTTCCGAAGTAAGAGTAATTTCAGGTGTGCCGCAGGGGAGTGTCTTAGGACCGTTGCTATTCACAATATATACAAATGAACTTGTGGATAACATCCGAAGTCCACTGAGGCTTTTTGCGGATGATGCTGTAGTATATCGAGAGGTTGTAACAGTGGAAAATTGTACTGAAATGCAGGAGGATCTGCAACGAATTGACGCATGGTGCAGGGAATGGCAACTGAATCTCAATGTAGACAAGTGTAATGTGCTACGAATACATAGAAAGAAAGATCCTTTATCCTTTAGCTACAATACAGCAGGACGGCAACTGGAAGCAGTTAATTCCATAAATTATCTGGGAGTAGGAAGTTGGAGTGATTTAAAATGGAATGACCATATAAAATTAATCGTCGGTAAAGCAGAGCCCAGACTGAGATTCACTGGAAGAATCCTAAGGAAATGCAGTCCGAAAACAAAGGAAGTAGGCCACAGTACACTTGTTCGCCCACTGCTTGAATACTGCTTACCGGTGTGGGATCCGTACCACACAGGGTTGATAGAAGAGATAGAGAAGATCCGACGGAGAGCAGAGCGCTTCGTTACAGGATCATTTAGTAATCGCGAAACCGTTACGGAGATGATAGATAAACTCCAGTGGAAGACTCTGAAAGAGAGACGCTCAGTAGCTCGGTACGGGCTTTTGTTGAATATTTCTCCCTCCTACGTATATCTCGCGAAGAGACCATGAGTATAAAATCAGAGAGATTAGAGACCACAGAGAGGCATACCGACAATCCTACTTTCCAGAAACAATACGAGACTGGAATAGAAAGGAGAACCGACAGAGGTACTCAAGGTACCTTCCGCCACACACCGTCAGATGGCTTGCAGAGTATGGATGTAGACAGAGATGTAGATGTAAGCGACGGAAGGTGCCAAGAGATATTAGTTAGCTAAAATGAAGTAAATCAGTGGAGTGCAAATCATGGAAGCTGAGGAGCAGTATAGAATAGGGCAGGATTTAAATAGCTGTTGCAGTGCAGAATAAGTAAAAGGCATTTATGATATTGAAAAACGTGTTAATAGACAACAATTTCTGCAATATTGCGATTAATAGAAGGAAATATTATCTTTGCAAGAAGTTCGTAGCTTTTGCCGCATCGAACTGGATTCCCAGGTAAGCAAAGAATGACAAAAACTGTTCTATTCATAGAATTTGATTTTAAATGTGCCAGAATGAACATAGACCATAGCATAACATATTTGCAAAATATGCTGATCCGCCTTAGTACAAAAAATGAGTCAGAACACTGTTGCAGAAACAACGAAAAAAGCATGCCAAATTTAAACGGACACATAACCTCCTAGATTGGCGATCTTTTACAGAAGCTCGAAATTTAGCGAGGGCTTTAATACGAAATCCTTATAACAGTTTTCACAACGAAACTTTGTCCCGAAACTCGCTAGATAATCCAAAGAGAATCTGGTCGTAGGTGAAGTATGCTAATGGCAAGACAGAATCAATGCCTTCCCTGCGCGACAGCAACGGAAATACTATCGACGACGGTGCTTCCAAGGCACAATTACTAAACACAGTCTTCCGAAATTCCTTCACCAAAGAAGACGAAATATATATTCCAGAATTCAAACGAAACACAGGTAGCCTCGGAGTAGTGAAGCAACTTAAATCACTTAACAAAAGCAAGTCTTCCGGTCCAGACTATATACCAGTTAGGTTCGTTTCAGAGTATGCTGATACAATAGCTCCATCATATGCAACCGTTCGCTTGACAAAAGATTCGTACCCAAAGACTGGGAAGTGGCACAGGTCACACCAATATTCAAGAAAAGTAGTATGAGTAACCCACTAAATTACAGGCCCATATCATGAACGTCGATATGCAGCAGGATTTTGGAATGTATATTGCGTTCGAACATTATGAATTACCTCGAAGAAAACGGTCTATTGACACACAGTCAAAACCGGCTTAGAAAATTCGTTCTTGTGAAACACATCTAGCTCTTTACTCACACCATGTGTTAAGTGCTATTGACAAGGGGTTTCAAATTGATTCCGTATTTGTAGATTTCCACAACTCTTTTGACACGGAGTGGAATATCGTTAGTTATGTGACTGGATTCGTGATTTCCTATCAGAGAGGTCACAGTCCGTAGTAACAGACGGAAAGTCTTCAAGTAACACAGAAGTGATTTCTGCCGTTCCCCAAGTTAGCGTTATAGGCCCTTTGCTGTTCCTTATCTATATAAACGATTTAGGAGACAATCTGAGCAGCCGTCTTAGGTTGTTTGCAGATGACGCTGTCGTTTATCGACTAGTAATGGTACCAGATGATCAAAACAAATTGCAAAACGATTTAGAAAAGATATCTGTATGGCACGAAAATTCGCTGTTGATCCTAAATAAAGAAACGTGTGAGGTCATCTAAATGAGCGCTGAAAGTCAAATCTAAAGGCCTAAATTCAACTAAATAACTAGGAATACCAAGTAAGAACAACTTAAATCGGTAGGAACACATAGACAATGTTGTGGCGAAGGCTAATCAATGACTTCGTTTTATTGGCGGGACACTTGGAAAATGTAACAGATCTACGAAAATAATGATGGAAGATCTACTAGAGAGACTGCCTACACTACGCATGTCCGTCCTCTTTTAGAATACTGCTGCGCGGTGTGGGATCCTTACGAGATGGGACTGACGTAGTACATCGAGAAAGTTCAAAGAAGGGCAGCACATTCCGTATTATCGCGAAATAGTGTCACTGAAATGAAATGATACAGGATTTGGGTTGCATTAAAAGAAAGGCGTTTTTCGTTGCGGCTGAATCTTGTCACGAAATTACAAGCACCACCTTTCTCCTCCGAATCCGAAAATATTTTGCTGACACCGACCTACATAGGGAGAAACGATCAACATAATGATTCCGCGCGCTGTACGAGACTGGAATAAAAGAGAATTATTGTGAATGGTTCGATGAACCGTCTGCCGAGCTCTTAAATGTAATTGAATGTTCATGTAGATGTGGAAACTCAACTTCTATCGTCTTTATTTCTTTGACAAAATTTCGAAAGAAAATGGTTCCCTTCCTACTGTCGCCATACCAAGTAGACTTAAACTCTGTAGAACTAATCGTAATATTGCAAATAATTCCATCTGTAGTCGTTATACATCAATCATGTCGCTCTCTAACCCGAAAAAATTGCTTCTGCGATGTGCACGTAAGGGTTTTATATTGAAGCAGCTTTGCAGTTAGCCTCACAACGCTGAGTGGAGCTCCTTCTAGATACTTCCACCAGAGAAAAATTTGACATGATCCCCGGGAATCAAACCCAAGATCTCGGCGTTACGAGCAAACAACTAAACCAGATAGTCAGATGGATTTTGCTGCTGTGACATTATCTTTTACTGTATAGTGCTACCTGCTTTGTATTGGTGTGGATTTTCTTAAGAAAGCAAAGCGGTGATGTAGAAACGTCACATGGACGAGAATGGTGAAAACATTGAGACAATGGTGAAAATATATATAGCTCTTTTAAGAACATTATGTAATTAAGATTCCAAAAACACTGCGAGATCAGGTCGTTTTATTTTCTGTCAAATAACACAAGCCAAAAAAACGTTTAAGTTTTCGGGTGTGCTGATAACGAAACTGTTAATCAAAATGCAAGATTAGCTCCCGTTTTGAACTTATGATTACTTCACTTATTGCTTGTATGAGCTTATCCATGTATTTACCTCGGTGTTATCCTCGGAGGAAGGTCATTGAAGGGCGCAACTGCTTTGCCTCGCGGTTGTAGTTTTCTGCTGGTCATTCCCTGATTAGCGTCCAGCAATAATCGGCTAACATTGATGCACTCCACTTTCACTGGTATCTCATTTTCATATCCAAAATTTGCTGGTGGAAGCGTTCTCTGTGCTTGACGGTTACAATGACACAATTGTCGGGAAAGAACTCTCTGTGAGAATAAAAAAAATGTAATTTCAATGACATTTTGCACCTCTGTCTACCGTAGGACTGCAAAAGATTTGCCACAACATCCTTAGAATCTTATGCTCTCTTATTTCCTAGAAAGTTAATTGACATTGTTAACTGTGCAATGAATTTCCAAAAGAGATAAAAGAAACTGCAAAAATACATTTACTTAAAAAGGCAGCTAAAAAGTACCTGTTATTTAATACATTTTATAACATTGAAGGATTACTTAGATAAAACAGAGTAGGGGTTTGTTATAAATAAGTTACACAAATAAATAATAATAATGATTATAAAACATCCAACATTCCACATAAAACCTTCACACTATGTGTTTTCCTTCATTTTTTTTCCTTTTCTAGAAAAACTTACCCCCATACTATGCATTGCACAATGCTAACACCTCTTCCACTTTCTGAGCTCAACATCTCACTCGTTATAGAAGGATGCTGACTCAATTTTTCGTGGCTAGCAAATGGGAAGTTGTGGTACATAAAATGGCCCAGGTATATCCAGTTTGTGTGTGTGTGTGTGTGTGTGTGTGTGTGTGTGTGTGTGTGTGTGTGTGTGTGTTTTATGAAACAATGTGTTTTTAGTGTGTGCAATACCTGATAGTGAGATACGAATGAACAGTGTGGCATTACATTATTTAATAGGTTATTTGTAAAAAAAAATTATTGTATACCAGGAGTAAATCTAATGATTGTCTCTAACTAGAAGTCTGTAAATGTATGTGTACTAGAGGTCTGTAAATGTATATGTATACGAATTAGCGTATTTTAATTTGATCTAAACTTGTAAATACTTTGGCATGTGCTATATCATTGTAAAAAGAGATCTACGGATAAATAAAGTTACTACTACTACTACTACTACTACTACTACTACTAGTGTTCAAATGGTTCAAATGGCTCTGAGCACTATGGGACTCAACTGCTGTGGTCATTAGTCCCCTAGAACTTAGAACTACTCAAACCTAACTAACCTAAGGACATCACACACATCCATGCCCGAGGCAGGATTTGAACCTGCGACCGTAGCAGTCGCACGGTTCCGGACTGCGCGCCTAGAACCGCGAGACCACCACGGCCGGCTACTACTAATGTGTCACGGGAGACTTTTTCTTCGTGGAAATACCATGTGTTAATGGAGTTGTCATCCAAAAGTAACAGTCGTTCACCTGGTTTGATGGTTCTTTCCAGATCATGGGTATAGAGAAGCCCTTGGAAAGTCTTCTACGAACATTCACGAATGAAGACACGACACACAAGACACGCATCACACCTGAGGAGCCCATTGCTTGTCCTGGTCCCCGATTTCACTGCTGAAATACAGTCTGTACTCCTTCCTATTATATGGAGTAATTCGCCGACTTTTCGATTTCAGTGTAGCCTGTCCGAAAATGCAGCAAAAAATGTCAGTTCTGTTTACGGATTCGCAAGGTGTATTGAATTGCAGGAATGTCAGTGAGCACACGGACTAACTACAGTAATAGTTTATTCCGGCAAACGAACAGAACACAGCTTGTAACAGACTGAAACTGCACTTGAATGAAACATGATCCGCTCCTCCCTTCTCTCACACTTCCCCTTGTTACTTAGTCCCCGTGATAAAAATAGTGATGAAATACATCTTTTGTTGCCTGAAACTTCATCACTTTGTCATCAGCAGGATTTCCAAGCCTCTATAGGAAGGGATTGACAATGAATGCTAATAGAATATTAATGCATCCTCCCCCCCTTTATCTTAGAGACGAGAGGTAATTCGAGTTTTCATTGTCATTTTTATTATGAGCCTGGTCGATATAGTTAACAAACGTTTATTACATCCCAGTTACATTTTCACTGATGGCCAGTCTAAGCTGTTACATAAATGTTGCTTTAAAGAACAGGAAGACAGTCTGAAAATTATATCAGATAAATAAAAATTCTACAATAACCAACCGCTACTAGTGCAACATCACTAACCAAGTGTAATTGAAATCAGGAGACAGCGACAGAACCAGGTTAACGAACGGATGTGAAACCTGCTGTGGCCTTCTCCACCAGACACCACGGCGCCTAGAGTATCAGCAACCAAACTGACAGCCTGCAGCCGCGGTTGACCGCCTCGCAGGCACACCAGAGCACTACACAACCGACAGGCAAAATTGATGAACGGCCACAACAACAACACTACAACAAAGACACCAGCGGCCACCAGAGGCCACTACTGGAACACATAAGGAAGAGGTCGCTGCAGATCCCGGAACTATTTTCACACGTCAAACCACGTGATAGAAAATAATTCCGAGGTACTCATCCGCCGAAGCGCTATAAAGGCCGGCTCTCGGCCACACATCGGCACTCTCTCCGGCGGTATTCCGCAAGGTTACCGCCCTTCGGGCGTGCCATTCCAGCACTAATCGAAGCGCTAGTTTTCCAGGTGCCAGCCAGCGGTACAGCAGCAGCACCGGCGGTATCGGCCAGCTTCAGTGCTGCAGCCTGTAGCAGCTACCCACCCCTCCAGCAGCAGCGGTCCAGCCAGCCAGCCAGCCCGCCCGCCCGCCCGCCCGCCCTCCAGCGGCGGCGGCGGCGGCGGCCCCGTCCGCGGCAGCTGCGGCATTCTTGCCAGTCGACGTAAGCTTCCGCGCCAGCTGCGTGGGACTCTGGTCGTCGTCCGTCTTCGTCTGTCCCCAGTTTTTCTTCTTCCCCTTTCCTTTTTGTCCTGTGTCCTTTTGTATATCCTTGTTGTCATGTCAGCCCCCACCACCACCACCACTACCACCCCAGCCATAGTCTACACGTCCCCCTCTGCCGCCACCACCACAATTACATGGTGCGCCCAGTCACACCCTCCTCTTCTCACTCTCCCTTCGCCTTCGCTCTTTGTCGCCCCCTCTCCAGCTTCTTTCTCCCGCTCCTCTCCCATTAATCCTTTCCCCCACTCCCCCAGCCTGTTACTGCAGCTCCAGCTAGGGTGGTGGCCGGTTGGGCCACTGCCCACGCCCAACTCTCCCCATCGCCTTCGCGATCACCGCCGTCGACTTCGTCACCATCTCCGGCGCCGTCTGCTGCGTCCACGCCGGGACCTGCCCGTTCCCACCACCTCCCTATAGCTCCTATCCCTCAAATCACCACCCACCCTTCTACTGCCGTTAAACGCCCTAATGGCACCGCCACCACCTCTGCACCCAAAAAAGGCCCCGCTCCATCCTCCTTCCCCCTGCCAGGATTCCATGGATGTCTCACCACCTGCCCCTGCTCCCTACGCCTCCTCCTCCCTCCCCCTCCCCCCATTCTTCATACAAACACCTCCTTTTCCGTCTGGATCCTTCCCTTCTCGAGGCCTCGAATCTCTCCCTCCTCCTCCGTCAACACGTACCTGGTGCCCCCGTCTCTCCCCTCACTCCCAGACGGAATTCCGTTCTCATCTCCTCCCCCAGCCCTACCCTCCATACTGACATCCTCTCCCGCCTCCCCATCACCCGTTTTGGCTCCAACGCTTCCCTCACCTCTGCTCCTTTTCCATCTCCAACCTGCCAACTCCAACCCCCGCATCGGCCGCCGACCCTCACCACTGTGATCACTCGGCTCAGTCCGACGATCACAGAGGAGGAGGTGTTGGCGGAGCTCAAGGCGCATCCCACAGTGGAGGTGCGGGCGGTCCGCAACATTTTCAACTCGTCCGACCCAACCCGGGTTTTCTCCGAGGACGCCCCCTCCATTGACCGTCTATTGAAGGAGGGTGTCCTCCTCTTTCATCAGCGCTATAAGGTCGACCCCTCCCGTTCCCCTCCTCAATTCCTTTGCTGCTACAGGTGTGTGTGCTATAACGCACACCCAACAGCTGAGTGCCGCGAGGCCCCCACCTGCCTGCATTGTAGACAAGCGCACTTCCTCCGGCAGTGCCCTAACCCACAATCCCCTCCCTCCTGCAATACCTGCAATCTCCCCCATCCCACCTACTCCCATAAGTGTAAAGCCTGACTGCCTCCGACCACTCCTGAACTCACTGTACCTGTCCGTCCTCTGGACGCTCTTACCCCTCCTGGCAATTCCCTTCGTCCCCCCTCCCCTCACCGCTGAGGACATCATCAGGTTCCTCACCATTGTCTTACAAAACGTCCACCCTTTCCAGCGCCCTCACACCCTTCAACAGGTGTCCCTCGCCGCCTGTTACATTTTCCACTTGAAAATGTATGCCACCTACTCCAACAACTAGGCCCATTTCACCTTCTCCCGTCTTGACACCCTTGTCTAAATCCCTGTCATGGCGCGACAGCACCGTATCCTTTTCAACAACATCCGCTCCCTTCCCACCAACAGGAACCTCTTCCTGCACACCCTTGCCACCCACTGTGTGGATGCCCTCCTCCTCAATGAAACTTTCCTCCAACCCCACCACACCATCCACACGTCGCCCTACCTCCATCATTGCTTCGATAATCCCCTCCCGATTGCGCGTGGCGGAGTTGCCATTGGTCACCACCGCCAGATCCCAGTTCGGCTCCAGCCTCTCCTTCAAGACCCCACCGAACACCTGATCCTTAGTCTCTTCTTCCCTGGCCTTACCGTCACCTGCGGCACCATCTATGTCCGCCCTAACGTCCCTGTTCCCTTCGACTTCCTCTCCCATACAGACCGTACCTTCTCCTCCTACGTGATCGCCGCCGACCTCAACATCCATAGTCGTTCCGCCGCCCAGTTAAGGCGGTGGCATCGGTTTCTCTCCTCCCTTCAAGGAGACCTCATCCCCATCCCCCAGCACACCCGTCCCAAACTCCACTCCCGATGTTATCCTTTCCTCCCCTAACCTCCTTGGCCGCATAACGGTGGATGTCCTGGAGCCTATTGATAGCGACCATCTTCCTGTCTTCCTCACTGTTTCCGACGGTCGTCGCCCCCGCCCCAACCCTCGTAATGATCCTCCCCCAAAGTACATCCAAGACTATGCCCATGCCAACTGGAATGTCTACCAGGATACCCTCTCCACCCAGGTCGATAGCCACCCCTTCACCTACCGCCACCCTGACGATGTAAGCTATGCCACTTCTTTTCTCCAGCAGACTTATCTGAGGCCGTGGAGGCCCACGTCCCTACTGTCGCCATCCACCCCCACCGTCCTACCTTACACCCACAGGCCATCCTCCTCCTCTGTGAATCCCATCGTCTCTACCATGCCTTCCTCCATACACGTGACCCGGACACACTACGACGCCACCGGCAGTTCCAGCGACACATTAGCAATTTGCTCGCGGCCAAGAAACGCCAGGACTGGAGACAGACATGCTACCCTACCTATCAATTCGCCCAAGTTATGGTTAGCCTTCCGTAGCCTTACCGGAACTAAACCCTCCCCCTACTATCCTCTCCTCCATGATGATCACCCATTCCCTGACACCCTTAGTAAGGTCAATCACTTTGCCTCCTACCTCTCCGATGTATTTTCCATCCCCGACGATCCCCAATTCGATTACTCCCTCTTCCCGAATGTCCGCGATCGAACTGACACCTCTGTCCCTCCCCTAGCGCCTGGTTTCCAGTACTTGGACAACATTGCACACACAGAACTCAATGCCCCTATCACATCACAGGATCTCATTGCTACACTAAAACCAAACCCAACACTGCTCCTGGTCACGATCATGTCACCTACCGTCACCTCCGTGAGGCTCCTGTCTCTTTCCTCTCAACCCTGGCCAGGATCTACAATGTAGTCCTGTCCACCGGTTACTACCCCGACCTGTGGAAAACCTCACATATCCTGATGTTCCTTAAACCTGGTAAACCGCCATCCGCCATCTCCTACTGTCCCATCAGCGTTACCTCGGCCTTCAGCAAGGTCCTGGAATCCATCCTCCCCCGCCGCATCCACCACCATCTCTGCCAGCACCGCCTCCTTCCCATCACCCAGTGTGGCTTTCGGCCATCCTTCTCTTCAGACGAGCTTCTCCTTCACCTTACTCATCTCCTTTCTGAACAGCTTAATTCCCGTCGCTCTGCAATCTTCCTCTCCCTGGACCTTGAATGTGCTTATGACCGCATAAGGCATTCCGGTCTCCTCTTCAAGCTCCAAACCTTCGCCCTTCCCATTAATTACGTCCATCTGATCGGCTCCTTTTTCTCCCGCCGTGCTTCCTACGTCACCACCCATAACACATACACCTTTTTTTTTTCCCTCCGCTGGTGTGCCCCAAGGCTCCATCCTCTCCCCCCTTCTGTACCTTTTGTATATGGCAGACATGCCGCTGCCATCACCCCCGTCAACCTTCTGCAGTTTGCCAATGACACCGCCTTCCTTGCCCTTGCCCCCACACTGCAGCGCTCCCAACACCTTCTCCAATCCCATCTTGACCGGTTCACCACTTGGTGCAACCAGTGGTTACTCAAGGTCAATCCCTCCAAAACCCAGGCGATCATTGTAGGCAAAACCACCCCTTCCTTCCGCCTCCTTGATTTCTATCTCACCGTCTATGGCTGTCCTATCGCCCTAACCCCCACCCTCAAGTACCTTGGCGTCACCCTCGACGGTCGCCTCTCCTGGACCCCACATCTCCGGACAATCCAAGCCAAGGCACTCTCCTGTCTCCATCTCCTCAAGCTCCTTTCTAGTCGTACGTGGGGTCTGGACCCCTCCACCATACTCCACACCTATAAATCCCTCATCCGCCCTATCCTTTGTTACGCCCATCTGTCCTGGATCTCTGCCCCCACTACCTTTAAAAATCCCTCCAAGTCCTTGAACGCCATGCTCTCCGCCTCGCCTATCGCATCCGTCTCCCCTCCCCCGTGCGGATCCTGTACTATCTCATTCCATTCCCCCACCTCCTCCTTTTCCTTGAGAGGATACGCATCCTGTACACCTCTTGCAAAATCGATGCTCCTCACCTGCTTGTCTCGCCCATCCTCTCCCGCCCCTGCCCGCTGCCGCGCCTGTATTCCCACGTCCCACCCGGTCTCCATCTCTCTACCCTCCTTACCCCAAGGTGGCTTCCGCCAGCTCCCCCTCCCTGATGATGTCCTCCTTCCCTCCATATACCCCTCTTACCAACTTTGATCCTCCTTCCCTCTTCCTGTCTCTGTTCCTTTGGGCACCCTCCCTCCCTCATCCCTTTCTCCACACTCCTCCCCCGGGGTTCCCCTCCCCTGCTTCCTACTCCTCCTCCCATCTCCTCACCCATTGGCGTCTTTGTTCTCCCCTCTCCCCCCCCCCCCCCCCCCCGCCCTTCTTTCCCTCTTGGCAGGTCCCTGGACTCGCACACGTTACGTGGACTTTCGCGCGCCGGAGATCATCGCCATCAGTGTCTCGCGTGTGCCGTAATGTTTGGTGTTTTATTGCCCACCGTTCTGTAACCTATGTGTAATCTTTCTGTTTTTTCTCATTGTGTATCCTATGGCTGAAGAGCAGCATAAAACGCTGCTGACAGCCTGTCTGTTGTACAGGTTTTAAAATTACAATAAAAAAAACATCGGCAGTTCATCGTTCGCCGGCAGACGTGGATAGCTGCCGCCACGGCAGCCCGGCTTGGATCTTCTCGCTGATCTCTTGATTAGGCTTGGTATATCGGAGAAGTCTGGCGGAGACTAGAAGGAAATTATTTCAGTTGTTTTCTGTATTCTTGTATGTAGTTGTTATTCGAAGACGGATCACAGTTTTGTGTTGCTGTTATACTTGGAGAATTTATTTTGGTTAACTGAACAGCCCAATAAATTGTTTTCGGACTTGAACGTTAGGTGCTTCTGTTTACGCAGCCATATCAAAACCCACCTGATATAACCTAACCGTGTCTATTTGTTTAAGTAGGCCTATTTTAAAGACTAAACGATATGACTTAGCAGAGTTTTTGGAATCGTAATTGTAAGAACATACAATCACGTTCAGAAAAAATAGAACATTTTGAACGACTAGAGATAGGACTTCATATTCACAGGACATGTGGGTTAGTATGGTCTGCAGAAATGATTAGCATTTCAGTCACCTCAGTTCAGTAAGTGTCTTTGTTGCCTATTAGGAACAAGGTCTGCCATGGGCTCTGATAACTTGTTCCATACGTGATGGCATCGATACATATAAGGTGCAAATGGCGTCCTGTGGTATACCATCCATGCTGCATTCACTTTGTTCCAAAGTTCATCTGCAGTGATTAGCGTTGGATCACAGCACTGCACCCGTTGTTTCATCATATCGCACACCTTTTCCATTGGCAACAAATCTGGTGATCCGCCGGGCCATGGCAAAAGCTGATATCCAGCAACTCCAAGGAGGCACGTATTCGTGCAGCAACATATGGTCGTGCATTGTCTTGCTTATAAATGGCGTCTAGGATGCTGTGACAGAAAAGGTATGGCCACGTCGTACAGGATGTAATTCACTGGTCATGGTACCCAGGACACGCACGGAATGCGATTTGTGTTTGTACCCAATAGCACCCCACACCACGATGCCTCGAGTTATCGCTGTATGTCTTGTGCGAATGCACCCACTGTGATGCTGTTTCCCCTGTCTGCGGAGAACTAAGATGTGGCCATCATTGTCAAACAGAACATGGATTCATCTGAAAACACTATCTTATGCCAACCCTGTCCCCCGTGATATCATTCCATACACCATTGCTGTCTAGCATGTTCCTGCACACTGGTCAAATGTAGCCGGAGAAGTGGACGATGAGCACGTAACCCATGCTGTAATAAACGGCAACAGACGGTCAGACCTGATAGTCTGTGATGTGTTACACTGTTCCATGTTTCGCCAGAGCCGAGAAGGACGCACGTGTGTCCCAATATGCCATTCAGATGAGGGGTCGATCTTCCTGGAGGGTGGTCTGATTGGTGCGACCTGACCTGTCTCGTCGTGTTCTATGGCCTTCTATGAACCATTCTGCACACTCCCGTTACACTGCCGAAACACTTCGTTCCACACGAGCAGCAGTTCCCCGGATATATGCGTTACATTCTCTCATGCCAATAATGCGACCTCTTTCAAACTCACTGATTTAACGGTACGGTTTGCAAATACATCTGCGAGGCATCGTGCACATCTGCTCAAGCCACACCTTTGATTTACACTGACTACTGCAGGCCCATTTTTCAGGTAGGTGATGTTGCAACGCGATATCGATATTTATGTTGAACCCTTGGGCTGACATGGTTCTGATGCTAATTATTTCTGCAGAACATACTAATATGCATGTCTTGTGAGTATTAACGTGTTATCTCTAGTCATTCAGTTTCGTTCCGTAAGACCTTACCAAAAATTTTCTAGTCATTCAAGGTGTTCTATTGTTCTGAACATGAGTGTACAACGCACCGGGCACGAAAACTGCAAATATAGCCGTTTGACTAAAAATGAACGGTTGTATTAAGGTCAATTTCTCTGATTGCCTAATTGATTTTATTCGCATCAGAGCCAGAGGTAGTCGTTGGTAAGTGGTAAGATTGTTGTCACAAGACCATGTTAATATTAACTTTCAATGCGAAGAAATGATTCACTTAATAATAATAATAATGATGATGATCGGACTACATGAAAGACACAGATTACAGGCTTTACTTTCAAATATTGAAATGCAGAAACGAAAGTGTACTTACGGCATGCGATCGTAGCGTCACCAAACGGACCAGTTCCAACGTATTTAAAAACGCTGGAAAATATACAGAATGATGAACCATTAGTAAGGAACACAGTATACCTAAATAAGAACGTATTTAAGGTAAAATTTATTATCTGACAGTAAAATAAAGAGCCCATTGAATAAATGTCCTAGCAGCAAGGCTAGAGCAAGTAGAGTGAAGTAGACTACTATACGCTTACGTGTTCTATAAATACACTCCTGGAAATGGAAAAAAGAACACATTGACACCGGTGTGTCAGACCCACCATACTTGCTCCGGACACTGCGAGAGGGCTGTACAAGCAATGATCACACGCACGGCACAGCGGACACACCAGGAACCGCGGTGTTGGCCGTCGAATGGCGCTAGCTGCGCAGCATTTGTGCACCGCCGCCGTCAGTGTCAGCCAGTTTGCCGTGGCATACGGAGCTCCATCGCAGTCTTTAACACTGGTAGCATGCCGCGACAGCATGGACGTGAACCGTATGTGCAGTTGACGGACTTTGAGCGAGGGCGTATAGTGGGCATGCGGGAGGCCGGGTGGACGTACCGCCGAATTGCTCAACACGGGGGGCGTGAGGTCTCCACAGTACATCGATGTTGTCGCCAGTGGTCGGCGGAAGGTGCACGTGCCCGTCGACCTGGGACCGGACCGCAGCGACGCACGGATGCACGCCAAGACCGTAGGATCCTACGCAGTGCCGTAGGGGACCGCACCGCCACTTCCCAGCAAATTGGGGACACTGTTGCTCCTGGGGTATCGGCGAGAACCATTCGCAACCGTCTCCATGAAGCTGGGCTACGGTCCCGCACACCGTTAGGCCGTCTTCCGCTCACGCCCCAACATCGTGCAGCCCGCCTCCAGTGGTGTCGCGACAGGCGTGAATGGAGGGACGAATGGAGACGTGTCGTCTTCAGCGATGAGAGTCGCTTCTGTCTTGGTGCCAATGATGGTCGTATGCGTGTTTGGCGCCGTGCAGGTGAGCGCCACAATCAGGACTGCATACGACCGAGGCACACAGGGCCAACACCCGGCGTCATGGTGTGGGGAGCGATCTCCTACACTGGCCGTACACCTCTGGTGATCGTCGAGGGGACACTGAATAGTGCACGGTACATCCAAACCGTCATCGAACCCATCGTTCTACCATTCCGAGACCGGCAAGGGAACTTGCTGTTCCAACAGGACAATGCACGTCCGCATGCATCCCGTGCCACCCAACATGCTCTAGAAGGTGTAAGTCAACTACCCTGGCCAGCAAGATATCCGGATCTGTCCCCCATTGAGCATGTTTGGGACTGGATGAAGCGTCGTCTCACGCGGTCTGCACGTCCAGCACGAACGCTGGTCCAACTGAGGCGCCAGGTGGAAATGGCATGGCAAGCCGTTCCACAGGACTACATCCAGCATCTCTACGATCGTCTCCATGGGAGAGTAGCAGCCTGCATTGCTGCGAAAGGTGGATATACGCTGTACTAGTGCCGACATTGTGCATGCTCTGTTGCCTGTGTCTATGTGCCTGTGGTTCTGTCAGTGTGATCATGTGATGTATCTGACCCCAGGAATGTGTCAATAAAGTTTCCCCTTCCTGCGACAATGAATTCACGGTGTTCTTATTTCAATTTCCAGGAGTGTATAAGACAGTCAAAATGAACACACATAATACGAGGGCCATTTGGAAAGTATGGAACGGTCTGTCGCGAAATGGAAACTACAGTGAAAATCCGACGAAGCTTTGCACAAATGTATTCGGAGTCTCTAGAAAACCTTTATATGGCGTCCTGTCGCTCTTCTCAGTTCTGAGAGCGCAGTGAGAGGGTAAAAATGCCTAGAAAATAGTGTCTCCTGCCAAGTAAGCGTGCGCTGCATGGTTCAGGGCGCCTTGTCACTGTTCGACTGTTCGGGTTCGGGCGGCTCCCCCCGGTCAGAGGTCCTAGTCCTCCCTCGGGCATATATATATATATATATATATATATATATATATATATATATATATAATTGTAAGATGTGAGTCCGCCAGTTATGCAAAGCACCGTTTTTTCTCAGTACCCAAACATGTTTCAGCACCACTGTGCTATCATCAGTGGGTTTCCGTTTTATTTATTCTGTAATGTGAACTTTTTTTTTAATGATTACAAAATTATGTGGATGTTTAGTTCAAATAGTAGTTCGTTTCGTTTTGATAATACCTTTACACTTCATGTGCATGAATTTTCCGGATCAGTTGTGTATCATTTAACAAAAATGTTCACATTAACTGGCGAACCTCACGTGCTACAATTTTAGCTTAAGTTAGTTTAAGTAGTGTGTAAGCCTAGGGACCGATGACGCCAGCAGTTTGGTCCCATAGGAACCTACCACAAATTTCCAAAAGTATGGATGCCTGCCGAGATATATCACCTGATTTCATACAACCCCACACAAAGTACCTGTCACGCATTTCGTTCTTCATAACAGTTCTCGGCCGCACACTACAGAGGCACGTAGGACGCTTCTGCACTGTTGTCGACGGGAAGTGTTTCATCACCCACGACACAGCTCGGACTAGGCTCCCTCTGATTTTCATCTCTGGTCATATGAACCGTTGGCTATGTAGACAACATTTTGGCACAGAGGACGAGCAGTAGACCAGCGTAGAAAATTGTCGGAAAGCACAGGAGGCTGCCTTTTATGAAAAGGGTACTCGAAATTTGGTACAACCTTACGACATATGTCTAAGTCGGAGCGGCGTCTGTGTAGAGAAGTAGCTAGCAAGTGTACCTAATTGTTGCAAGTAAAACAGTATTGATATTCACTGTGGTTTCCATTTCACGATCTATTGTTCCTTACTTACCGAATAACAATGAATTAAATTTCGTATGATGAGATACAATTTCGTCACTAGCGTCATTAGAACACAAAGGTGTGTTTCAGTTAACGTGCTAGACTGGCCGTGTATCACGTGAAATAAGTGCACGATTACTACTGGAGAAACCTAAAAATACTGAGATAATCAAATCAGTCGGAACAGACTCCAACAGAGAGCTGGTCCTATCTTCGTGACTGAAACAGTAGACGGCGCGTCGACAGGCACAGCTGTGGCAAAGAGCAGCATCACCGGGGAAGGTAGTTTTTCAGATACTGGCAGTGAAGCGCCTTGAGCAGCACTGGAGACATATGCTATATCTTCTGCTTCTGTTCTTGCTACAAATAGGAAATTCCTTCAGTGGCGCGTACAGATTTGAAAAGCGTGACAGCGATGGTAGCACTTTTAAGAAGACTGGACTGTCCGTTGCTATCAGGGTGACCAACTAAGTAGCTTCAGTTGTCGACAGTTTCAACAAAAAAAATCACCAGAAAGTCGATAGATTTCTGAAAGTCGATAGATTTCTGAAATTCAATAAATTACTTTACCATGCCTATAATAAACATTATGGGTGAAAAATGTTATAAGATATGTAAATGAATATGCCAGTGAAGAATTAGATGATCAGGTAGTTAAGTGTCTACTATAATATAAAACCGATTGTGGACCACTAATTTTAAATTAAACATAGGTACCTGGATTAAACGTAGTGTTGTCCTCCACTATGAACAACTCGTCTTCGCTTTTCATCCTATCTTCAAAGAATAAGGTTTAAGTTGACGCTGAACCTGAAGTTTATGGTTGAGAGTAGCACTGCATGGTTCCTATCTTTTGCAACTACTCTTTCGACAGTTCATAAGAATCGCAACGTTTTCTCCGTTTTGAGTCTGTATTTGGCACACAATAGATAATGCAATGTCCTCATTTTTATTCTCTTCTTTCTTTATTTTGTATTATTTACAGAACTATACACAAGCTCGACATCTGCATTTGAATGGCGGAAGTGACGACAAATTTACGGCGATATCTGCCTTTTCATTGAAAGAGTTTTCTCCTCCTGGTCTCTATAATGGTGCACTACTACCCAAAATTTAACACAGTCGCTCACTTCCTATCACTGTACGTTGCGTAATTTCTTTCCACTGTAAGTCAACAGCTGTTAACATTTCTTTATCATCCGTAAAGTTTTTCTATTTTAGATCCAGGAAATTTTACAAGCTTGAGATATTCTTCAGGCAGAAGTGGGGTAATTTGCCGCGAAACATGGATTTTCTCAGGAAGACGCTGACGTAGTTGAATTGCTAACGTAGCAACGAATTTAAGGCACCTTTCACGCATACTTTTCTCAACTTCCTGAGAAAATTTTTCAGTAGACAAATCCTCCTCAAATTCATACCCAATTTGCGATTTTGGGTCTAAATGATCTTCCAGTTTAAGCAGTATAAAATCTAATCTTTCGCGCAAAAATATGATTTTCGTACGTGGAGACTTAAGAAGCAGCAATAAATCATCCGCATGTTTTGTGGGATCAAAATTTTCACTGTCTAAATGTATGTTTGTCGTCTGAACAAGCTTGGGTGTCGGCTCGAGAAGAACAGGAAATGCATAATTACGACGGTCTTCCTAAAGCTGGTACAAAATCTCTGCGGAATAACAGTGATCTTTGATTCTAACAATAGAAAAATAAGTTTCCGGCTCAAGCCACTGCTGAAGTATATTTCTGCAGCAGTTAACGTGACAGATAAGGAGTTTCACTTACACTTACAATGTTCAAAGGCAATTCTCTTTCATTAATTGCTCCACACACATGTTTTTGGCCAATTGACTAATAGGAGAACCTTTTATAGGTTTCTCTAATTAGGAAATCTTAGTTCCTAGGAAGGACTTTTGCAGTAGCATTGGAATTTGCTGGATGTAAAGATTTACACATGCGTCTAATTAGCTGCAAGTTAGGTAATTCAGAATTCAGCTTGGCATACACGCCATTGTTGATAGCAGTCATCACCGATCCATTGTTAGTCCAAAATACTATCAATTTCGCAAAATTAATACTTTTCCCCTTACACAAGTCTTTAAGGTTGAAACCATCAGGGCTGCCTGCATTCATTTAGTCGTGTTACCTACAGGTAGGTTGCAACAATGCATTTCTTTGTTTGTGAATAGTACCTGATGGCTTTACCTAGTAGTTCTGTAACCAGTCATTACTTTCATGAATCAGTAAGCTATATTCCTTATTTCTAATATCTTTTAAGAACTGCCGCTCAAGATATGGTCCTGTGACATAGCAACTGACAGCAGCACGTTTTGTTCTGTGCATCTTTAGTTCACTGGCACCCCGGCTATCCAACAAACGATTTACACAGTTTGCACGAGTGACAGATGTGAGAAAGAAAAGTGCTTTACAGTGAGTAATGCAATTTTGCATTCACTTGTTTTGTTTTACTTTTCACTGTTTTTTGAACGGCTGCATATGTTGATGTGGATCACGGAAAGGTTTCTCCACCCTTTTTTGCTTGTTAGTGTTCACACGTTTCACTAAATCACTCAATTTTGCTGATAACTGCGCTTATCAGTAGTTCCAATAGCGCTTCGTTTCGGCTCCCTCCACACTACACAAACGCTTTTTGTAGTGTTCATTTTTAGCCAATTTGCTCCAAATCTTTTCAGGTACTACGGCTTACTCATTTCAATAAATTTATGAAAAAAATGCAATCTCTACCAGCTTCTTAAACGCGCGAATGAGAACTAAACTGATTTTGTTAATGTCACTTCAACGTAATGCTGAGCAGTGAGATATTCAGCACAGATAAATAAAATATCGACCTTTCGGTGGCAGGTGGTGGTAACAAGGGAGAAACCTTGTTTTCATATCGCAGGACAGCTCTTGCTCATACGATTGCCAACAGGAATGCCCACAGCAATTATGAACAGGTAGACAAGACTGCAACTGCATTAATTACGTCGGTTGTGTCTAGAAAATATCATGTAGTGACGTAACCCACTTACAAGAGAACAGTTTGTCATATAAGACTGTATATTTCTCCCTTTCCAATCAGTCTGTTTCCTAATCTGCTTAGGGTACTTCAGTATTGCGATACTGCATGGTTCAGCAAACGTATTTTAGCCTGCTGTAAGTAAATATTTCGGTAACAAAGTGAACCTAAGATGCTGTACGAAAAGTATACAGTAATCGCTATTGTGAATTACATTTGTTTGTAAGTAAGAGAGGCGCAATTCGCCTTGTATCTTTCGTCGCTTTACGTCTGGTTCTCACTCCCACAGCAGCTTAGTGTGTAAGAAACCTTGTAATTACACCTAAGAAGTTTAGTAATAGTGATCGTAACTACTACTTTCGTCCGTGTTTCATTTGTAGAGCACTGATGTTACCTTTTGTCACTAATGTTATGAAACGGTTATTCTGTTTAAGTGCAACTGAAGTTGGATGGAGATCAGTTTGGCGACTTGTCGATTTGCGCGCCAACCACGCTTTATAATTTGAAGATTTGCAAACTGCAGTAAAATCGCACCTTTCGACTCTAAATTCATCATACGTAGTCCGATTCAAGTCATTCAACGGAATTGTTGAAATGGCTCTGAGCACTATGGGACTTAACACTTGAGGTCATCAGTCCCCTAGACTTAGAACTACTTAAACCTAACTAACCTAAGGATATCACACTCATCCATGCCCGAGGCAGGATTCGAACCTGCGACAGCAGCAGCAGCGCGGTTCCGGACTGAAGCGCCTAGAACCGCTCGACCGCAGCGGCCGGCACAACGGAATGCAAAGTATATGACGGTCCGTCAATAACGATTCGGAGCCTGACAACTGGAAAAGTAGGCAACCCAATTAATTATATCAGAACATCCGCAGTAGAAGTTGTAATCTTATTAATCTTCTCAGTTATACTTTCATATTTAATTCCCACAGTGACTCACCCCGACTACCGAGAAATTGAGTTTCGAAAGAATGCTACACCAGGAATGTTATCAATTCTGGAAAACTCAGGAAACATTTTAGCTTCGCTCTCTACCTTATTTTACGAGTGTCACTCCTTAAGGTGGACTGAAAATGTGGTCGTTACAATAATAGTCCCTAAGTTTTATCTTCACATTTCACTTATATGTGCAGTTTAATGTTAAACATCATAATTTGTACAGTGAGCTCCGAAATACATGTCAACCAGTGATCTGAATAAATTAATATAAAAAGAACTGTTTGCACAGCGTTCAAAAGTACGTCTTAGTTTCATAGCATTCGCTTTGATGGTTCCTGCTACCTAGTTTTATCATGACCGCTGAAGTAGTATTTAAAAAACACACTTCAATGACGTATGTTACAAAATGTTTCGTTAGATTTTTCATGGTAGTATTGTAAGGTGGCATGGTCTCCTGACCTTCATTTCCTACTTATTCCATCCTCACAAACGTACTCTGCACATCAAGACGATTCTTTCAAACCCAAACTCGATAAGGTAGAGTTAATTTTGTATGAATTCATGTAAGCAATATGCAAATCTAATAAGTAAATCGTAAGTTCGCGCCGAGGTTGAAAACAGTCGAGGTTGGCATACACAAAATTTTATCCACAGGAATTTTGGTTGTAAATGAGGAAACCAGCCCACTGGGTAGACTGTCCGTTGAGAGGGCTGGGTCAACAACATACCTACTTCGGCTGAAGCGACCGCCCAGAGCGAAGACAGCTTTTTCCGGAGCGAACGGATAACGACCCGCGTGTTCGACTTCCGATCAAATTCCGCTACATTGTGTGGGAGCGCCCAGAAGACGCATTTTTTCACGGATCGACTGCGTAGTTACGGAGTTCTCACAGGAGGACAGTATACGCATAACGGAGATTCTACAGACTTCCGCATTTGTCGACTTAAAAGAAACGTCATTCTCCCGTTTAAAAGAGCAACGCTGATGGGAAGAATATTTCTGACGCAAGAGTCAGAGGAGTCAAGGAACACAGCGAATGATATACCCTTGCAACTTTTTCCAGAAGAAGAGACCGTTCCGTTGTCGCTCTTGGAGCAGGAACACGTAACAAGATCGAGTGCGTTCGTACGATTACGCAAAGTGCGAGGGACAAAGTCTCTCCTCAGTATTTCACTGGGAGAGCACCTCTGTCGTTAGCGAATCTGAGTGACACTATATTGAGTCGCTCGCGATTAAACGTTGTTCACTGTTTTGCCCGCCACACTTACTGTGCGGTGTGAACACGGACGGAGTACTAGTTAAACGCCCGCAAGTGAGTTTTGAGTGGCATCGCAGTGGACTGTTTATGTGACCGGTGAACCACGCCAATAGTTAGACTAGGAGCGGATAGGAGCCCTTGACTTCATCAAGGCGTAGGGAGAGTTTGATAGAAACAGATAGTTGTGTTACTTGTGAGCAGCGAGCAACACAGTCATCAGTTGTCGCAGCTCACGGTATTGTGCACTAGAGCGTATGTGAGCTCCATCTGTCCTCCCTTACTGTACACTCCACTACAGTTCTCACGCGGAAGCCTTGACCGTACCTAGAAAAGTTATTCAAGTTGTGTAGGAGCGGCTCTCAGCCATTCTGCCGAGTGAATAACATTCTTAAAGAAAAGGGGGAAAAGAACCTTTCAGTACTTTGTAAAAAAAATAGCATTCCTATCCATAAGAGGCAATCTACTGTTCCGAAAAGAATCCAGAAACTTATTAATTTTTTATAAGAAAAAGTTTCATTTGATTTCTCATAATTTTTTTGCAATAAATAATATTTTTCGTTCGTTCAATGTTTTTCTTTCACTAACTAGCAATACTCCCATACCCAAGTATCCCACTAGTTATGTAAGAATATATAGAACATTTTTGTGTCTTTCCTTACAGTGGACGACTCCAGAAGATATTTGTTTCTGAATGTTTTTCAAGCAGTTCTTGTTGGTACATTAGGAGCGTCTGTCTGGCTTCTCTAACAGTGTGAGGTGGAAACTGTTGCTTGCAGGAGTCAAAGGGTACTGGTTGGATCAATCCATTGTGCAACTTGACAGAATAAAACCCACACACTCACAGAAAATGGCGACCCTGCCAGGATAGGTAAAACTGCCAGGACAGGTAAAATAAGTACGTTACCAAGATAGAAAAGTGTCAGAATATGTGATATATGATAGTTAGGTATGGTAGGTCACAGAATTATCACTTTCAAAAAAATTTCTTTCATGTATTAAGGAATTATTTGCTACAAGTAGCGAGGAAAGTAGAATTGTAGGTACAAGGTCTTGTATTATTGTGTTGGAAATTTTGAATTTTTACGATTTTTGAGTAGCTGTTAGGGCATAGGAGTTTCAGATGATAGACACAGATGCTGAGTGATGAGTGACGCAGAGTGATACAGTATCAAATAAGTTAGAATTAAGAAGTAACATTTTTCTCTCTTTGGAGGCGCACAGGTGAAGATTGAAGACTGTAGCAGAGCAGACAGAACAGCCAAGAAGTCACGACGTTGTTGTTGTTGGTTCAACCAACTGGTAAGTGGTAGTACAGTTTTGTAGATACGGTTGTGGTGTGTTGGAAGAACTACCATGTTAACTAGAGCAAAAGCCGGAAGCTTGCGACATAGACAGCAGGTAGACAAGATGGAGGAAAATCAATCACATAAACAGCACATAAACGAGCTTGTTGAGAAGAGGACAGACGTTGAACCTGAGAATAGGACAGACGGTGAATCAGAGAATAGGACAATCGGTGAGCTGCAGAATCAGCAGGCTCAGTTAGATTGGGATAGAATTGAGACAGATCAGACAGATGGGAATCGAAGGGACGAGAACATCGATTTTCCAGAATACGAACTTCCGTATAGGGCACATTCTGAGCCAGAAATAGACAGCCCACGCGGGAAATATCAAAGATTACCAGCGAAACGAGTTAAAGAAACGCGTTTGTTTGGCGCATATTCAGTGACAGAATACACGTCAATAAGTTAGTTGACGTCCAAAGAGAAGTAGACAGTGAGGAAGAGGGGGAACATTTAGAATAGGTCGAACCTCTTGCACACATTCCAAATATGCCTCAGCAACAGGCACAGAATTTTGTGGAGTTACGAACGCCACGAAAAGCTTCCGTAACAGACGCAACTGTACCTGCAAAACACAAGACATACACAACAGAGAGGGCAGTGGGCAAAGTTTTTTGCGCAACGTAATGGTTCAATGACATGCGCAGCACAAAGAACAACACAGGGAGAAGCGAAGGCAGCACGGATTGTTGCAGCTATCAAATTTAGAAACGACACAGCATAGCCCAATAAACGACGTAACTGACCGAGTAGACAACAATAGAACGAGAACACACAGTTCAGCAGAAGGCAGTGTTCAAATGCCTCTGAGCACTATGGGACTTAACTTCTGAGGCCATCAGTCCCCTAGAACTTCGAACTACTTAAACATAACTAATCTAAGGACATCACATACATCCATGCCCGAGGCAGGATTCGAACCTGCGACCGTAGCGATCGCGCGGTTCCAGACTGTAGCGCCTAGAACCGCTTGGCCACTTCTGCCGGCAGAAGGCAGTGTTACAGGACGGGATGCGATTATTGAGATATTACAAAAAATGAACGATAGTATAACGAAACAGAATACACAGTTAACGGATATTAATACACAGATAGCGAAACAGCATCAGCAATTGAAACAGGATAATCAGAACTTGAGACAAGAGATAAAGACACAGATTCAACAGGTGAAAATCCAGATGGAAGAAGGGATCGCTAGAATTGATAATCAGATCACACAGACAAACAAAGATGCGAAAGATTCTAGAGAAAGAATTCAGGTACTAACACAAAGTCAGCAGCAATTACGCACTGACGCGGACAAGGTCCAGTTGCACATCGTGAACGTTGACAAAAAGGTGGAACATTTTACGAAAAAAGCAACTCGAACAGCAATACGAATTTCGGAAGAACAAGTAATTCAAAGCAAGGTCGAAAAAGTTTCACTGTAAAAGTATGATCATCGGATCAATAAGATAGAACTTAAAAACAAAGATCAGTTTGAAAAGCTTCTAACAGAGTTGATACAAACTATCGAAGGAAAGATCGAGACCGATTACACCTGTAGCGAAACAACTGATACGTCAAGCATTAATTCAGTACACGAACACGCGCCGTCTAAGAACGTTCAAGGAGAACCAAGGTCAGACGTAACACTCCCGCAAAAATCGTAACAGAAACCCTCATTAAAGTAATACAAGACATACCACAGAACCACGCACAGTCTCTAGAAAAATAGGACACATGTATCAGTCAGCCGATACCAATAGAAAGACAGGCGACTGAATCAATAGATCAATGACACAATATAACAGTAGCACAGGTACAGTATCGCGAATGACAAGAATAGAGACAAACGAACAACACTTTTGTTCACCAGTGTTACAATATGATGCAATTATGGGTCAGGAAACTGAACAAATGCAGACAGGCATTAGATTACCAGAGAATACGCAAGTTGACACAAGCAGTGACAGATCAGCCACAAACCGGATTTATGAATAGATATGATACAGACCATTTCCTAACAGTTAGAAAATTTCAACATTTCAAGGAAGAAGGTGGCAGCTTGCATGCACGCACAATGATTGATCAGTTCCAAGTAGGCTTGCCAAACCATTGGAGCGTGGCTCACAAACTTGACTTCATTTGTGCTCACATGTCAGGAAAAGTAGCGGAGGTGATGCAAAAGATCGCTGCTACCTGTACGTCTTACCTACAGTTCAGAACAGCATTTCTCGAAACATATTGGTCTAAGGAGGCGCACAACAAAATTAAATACGAGTTACTTTAGATGACACGATATGAAAACTCAGGGGAGAAATGCGTGGTAAAATTCTTTGACACAATGGACAAAAAGAATCAATGTCTAGACAAACAATACAGTAACGGAGAGCTGATACGTCTATGTAGAATGAAGTTACCGGTAAAATATCAACAGGCGACAATAGGGAAAAATGAAAATACCGAAGAATTCAAAGAGGTCTTAAGGGAACTTGAATTCATGTTTAAAGAAGACGAGGTGACAGAAAAAGAAAGGAGAGGGAACAGCAAAAGGAGAGGACTAGGAAAGAATATTCCAATAATGATAATCGTAACCCTAATACCAATAATTTCAGGCAATTTAACAGACCAGGACAGTGGCATAATGGAGGTAATTGGCATAGAAACGAGAACCAGAATATTTGGTACCGAAATAGGAACGGTAATGGACACTCACACAACGGTGGATATGGGTTGAGGAATCAAAATGCCAACGGTCAAGGGTACTTTGTAAGAGGTCACGATGTCAGAAACAGCAACCGGCGAGACCAAGGCGCTAATAATAATAGAGGAAATTATGGTCCACAGAGGCAAGAACAACACAGCAAAGAGAAACCTGAAGTAGAAGTTAGGCCACCGAATACTGAAAAACGTAAAGACTAACGTGACAATTGCGGAAGAGGTTAGGCAAACTAACGTCCACCCTATCTTATACTAACCACTAAATAAAAGTTAAATTAATAGATCAACAGAATAACATAATTAAAGGAAAAAAGGGACACTAAACAGACTAACAATTTCTTGTAGAGCTGAGTATCCTGCAACATGCACACAAACAGGAAATGACACACAACCCATAAAAGGATGAAGAAGTGGCAGGACATAATTAGAATAAAGAAATATATCAATCTAATAATTTTTGCCACTATCAGAAAATTTTTGCATTATATAAAAACAATTTTTTTGTAAATAACAGTAACACATACATGTAAAACAAAAATTGTAAATATTGCTACGTGTCAGAGGGACAGGGCCAGCAACATCAATCGCCAGCTCCCTCAACACCAGATGCTTGGAGACAGCGCCGGAGAGGTTACAGACATGTTGAGAAAGCACTTACGACAATGACAACAACTGAATACCAACGCCATACTGGAAATGCAGGTTGCAACCAGGTTGTACTTTAGAAGAACAACGCGCAACATGGGCATGTCATGCGCCACGATACTGCTACTTCATGGACAAGTGTGGGGAGAATCATGATACGACGAGACTACAAAGAAGATACAAGAAATAAACTCATCAACTTATATTTGGAAAGGGAGTCAGATCCTACAAATCCTATATCTTTCCTACATAAAAATTCACATATTCCTAGCCCAAGAAGAACGGACGAATGCAATAAAGAAGAGAAGAACAGAAGATCCAAGACGAAGAAGGCCAGAAGGCAGCAAGATACCTTTCTCTCCTATCCTATAACGGAAATTGTTACAAACGTCTTTCCATGAACTTTGAAGCATGGTAACTACTACAACCATCTCTCCAGTAATAAAACTTGAATAGTCAAACAAATACAAACGAACGTCCAACGGAATATTAAGCGGTACTAACGAACATTATCCAGAAATGGATTCAGAAAATGATATCATTCTCCCTACCACATCACCAAATTGCCGTACCGAACCAGGTGTGGAGTACCGAGACGTCACGGCACATATATTAGGTGACGATCGTCGGTAATCACCAACTTACTACTACAATCATAGAACTGCCATACTTCCCCAGATGTGACAGCTACCAAGACATCACCGTAGCCGGCCAGGGTGGCCGAGCGGTTCTAGGCGCTACAGTCTGGAGCCGCGTGACCGGTACGGTCGCAGGTTCGAATCCTGCTTAGGGCATGGATGTGTGTGATGTCCTTAGGTTAGTTAGGTTTCAGTAGTTCTAAGTTCTACATCTACATCTACATGATTACTCTGCAATGCACATTTAAGTGCTTGGCAGAGGGTTCGTCGAACCGAAATCATACTATCTCTCTAACATTCCACTCCCGAAGAGCGCGCGGGAAAAACGAACACCTAAACCTTTCTGTTCGAGCTCTGATTTCTCTTATTTTATTTTGATGATCATTCCTTCCTATGTAGGTTAGGATCAACAAAATATTTTCGCATACGGAAGAGAAAGTTATTGACTGACATTTCGTAAATACATCTCGACGCAATGAAAAACGTCTTTGCTTTAATGACTTCCATCCCAACTCGCGTATCATATCTGCCACACTCTCTCCCCTATTACGTGATAATACAAAACGAGCTGCCCTTTTTTGCACCCTTTCGATGTCCTCCGTCAATTCCAGCTGGTAAGGATCCCACACCGTACAGCAATATTCTAACAGAGGACGAACAAGTGTAGTGTAAGCTGTCTCTTTAGTGGACTTGTTGCATCTTCTAAGAGTCCTGCCAATGAAACGCAACCTTTGGCTCGCCTTCCCCACAATATTTTCTATGTGATCTTTCCAACTGAAGTTGTTCGTAATTTTTACACACCGTCAACTGCCACTTGCCCAACCATACAGTAAACTTTTCTAAATCGCTTCACAACTGATACTGGTCTTCGGATGACCTTACTAGACGGTAAATTACAGTATCATCTGCGAACAACCTAAGGGAACTGCTCAGATTGTCACCCAGGTCATTTATATAGATCAGGAACAGCAGACGTCCCAGGACGCTTCCCTGGGGAACACCTGATAACACTTCAGTTTTACTCGATGATTTTCCGTCTGTTACTACGAACTGCGACCTTCCTAGAGGACCGATGACCTTAGAAGTTAAGTCACATAGAGCTCAGAGCCAATTTTTTTGGCATCACCGTATACTCAATAAACCCGTCATCATCATCGGTTAAAAATACCACTTCATGATGACAACATCAACAAATAAGACCAGGCATCCCATGATAGAATGCTTCTCACATGATTTGTGACACTCATATAAATGAGTCGACGCCTTCCAGCACTTCCATGAGGATCATCAAACAAAGAAATGGACAGAGTAAATACAACCAGCGTAGGTCATAAAAATTAGATATATGCAAATAATACTTACCTACTTATTTGTAAATGTATTTATTTTATTAAATATGTAAAGTCCCTAATTTATACATACCTCAAAATTTTTGAGAAAGAAACTAAATTAGTGTAATCATACAATCTCTTATTTTCTTTATATATAGAATTAGAAAAAGAATTATGTAGTGTTTTCCTTCTGTACAGAATGTTCATAAATACGTTTTTGTTGCAATCATAGCATTAGTACCAAGGATAAAATTAAGAGAAAAGCTTCTCCATTCATTAAAAGAAAAAACCAGTGACACATAAAAGAAATAAATAAATGAAACAAAGTGACACAACAGAGCTTTTGTGAACATTCATGCAAAGCTTAACTAGAGAAAAGAAATAACCACACAAAGACATGATACACTGTACACTAACGAGTTTAGAAAAATTAATATTGTAAAAGCAACTTTTGGAAATGAAAAAGGAAAAACAGAGACACGTAATGGCAACAACAAAGAAAATTCTATATTTGCCTAACAACAAAACACGAATTCTATAATTAAAAACTAGAAACAATACCTATAAAGAAATAATTACAAAATTGTTAAGAGTGGCTGAGAAAATTTATTGGAAAATCTAAACGAACAATTTTTGCCTGACTTTGTCAATGTCTTCCTTGGCATTGACAAACCCCAGACAAAAATTTTGACACAAGGGGAGGGTATGTAAGGTGGCGTGGTCTTCTGACCTTCATTTCTTACATATTACGTCCTCACAACCGTACTCTGCACAGCAAGACGTTTCATTCGAAATCAAACTCGATAAAGTAGAGTAAATTGTGTGTGAACACATGTAAGCGATATGCAAATCTAATAATTAAATAGCATATGCGCACTGAGGTTGAAAAAAGTCGAGGCTGGCGTACATAACTTGATGGCCACAGAAATTTTCGTTCTAAAGGAGGAAACCAGCCCACTGGGAAGACCGTCCCTTGAGAGGGCTGGGTCAACAACATACCTACTTCGGCCGAAGCGACCGCCCAGAGAGAAAACAGCTTTTTCCGGAGCGAACGGATAACGACCCCCGTGCTCGACTTCGAATCAAATTCCGCTACATTGTGTGGGAGCGCCCAGAAGACGCATTTTTTCACGGATCGACTGCGTAGTTACGGAATTCTCACAGGAGGACAGTATACGCATAACGGAGATGCTACAGATTTCCGCATTGGTCAACTTCAAAGAAACGTCATTCTCCCGTTAAAAAGAGCAATGCTGATTGGAAGAATATTTCGGACGCAAGGAGTCTGAGGAGTGAGGGAACACAGCGAATGATATACCCTTGCAACTTTTCCAGAAAAAGAGACCGTTCCATTGTCGCTCTTGGAGCAGGAACACTTAACAAGAGCGAGTACGTTCGTACGTGTACGCAAAGTGCGAGGGACAAAATCTCTCCTCAGTACTTCACTGGGAGAGCACCACTGTCGTTAGCGAATCGGAGTGACACTATATTAAGTCACTCGCGATTTTAAGCGTAGTTCACTGTGTTGCCCGCCACACTTATTGTGCGGTGTGAACACGGACAGAGTACTAGTTAAACGCCTGCGAGTGAGTATTGAGAGGCATCGCGGTGGACTGGCTTTCTGACCGGTGTAACACGCCAATAGTTAGACAAGGGGCGGTTAGGAGCCCTTGACTTCATCAAGGCGTAGGGACAGTTTGATAGAAACAGATAGTTGTGTTACTTGTGAGCAGCGAGCGACGCAGGCAGCAGTTGTCGCAGCTCACGGTATTGTGCACTGGAGCGTATGTGAGCCCCATCTGTCCTCCATTACAGTACACTCCACTACATTTCTCACGCGTAAGCCTTGACCGTACCTAGAAAAGTTATTCAAGCTGTGTAGGAGCGGCTCTCAGCCATTCTGCCGAGTAAATAACATACTTAAAGAAAAGGGAGTAAAGAACACTTTGTAAAATAATAGCAATCCAATCCGTAAGAGGCAGTCTACTGTTCCGAAAAGAACCGAGAAATTTATTAATTTTTTATAACAAAAAGTTTCACTTGATTTCTCAGAATTTTCTTTTTGCAATAAATAACATTTTTCGTTCGTTTAAATGTTTTTCTTAAACTAACTCGCAATACTTCCGTACCTAAGTATCGCACTAGTTATGTAAGAATATATAGAACATTTTTGTGTCTTTTCCTTACAGTGGACGACTCCAGAAGATATTTGTTTCTGAATGTTTTTCAAGCAGCTCTTGTTGGTACATTAGGAGCGCCTGTCTAACTTCTGTAGTAGTGTGAGGTGGAAAGAGTTACTTTCAGGAGCCAAAGGGTACTTGTTGGATCATTCCATTGCACAACTAGACAGAATAAAACCCACACACTCACAGTATATCTACGTGGATACTCTGCAAATCACATGCAATTGCCTGGCAGAGGATTCATCGAACCACCTTCACAATTCTGTATTATTCCAATCTCGTATAGTACGCAGAGAGAATCAACACCTGTATCTTTCCGTACGATCTCTGATTTCCCTTATTTTATCATGGTGATCGTTCTTCCCTATGTAGGTCGCTGTCAACAAAATATTTTCGCATTCGGAGGAGAAAGTTGGTGATTGGAATTTCGTGAGAAGGTTCCGTCGCAACGAAAAACGCCTTTCTTTTAATGATTTCCAGCCCAAATTCTGTATCATTTCTGTGACACTCTGTCCATATTTCGCGATAATACAAGACGTACTACCTTCCTTTAAACGTTTTTGATGTAGTCCATCATTCCTATCTGGTAAGGATCCCACACCGTGCAGCAGTGTTCTAAAAGAGGACGGATAAGCGTAGTGTAGGAAGTCTCCTTAGTACGTATTGTTCATTTTCTAAGTGTCCTGCCAATAAAACGCATTCTTTGGTTAGCCTTCACCACAACATTTTCTATGTGTTCATTTTCTAAGTGTCCTGCCAATAAAACGCATTCTTTGGTTAGCCTTCACCACAACATTTTCTATGTGTTCCTTCCAATTTAAGTTGTTTGTAATTGATAACATCACACTTTTCGTTATTTAGGATCAACTGCCATTTTTCGCACAGTTCAGATATTTTTTCTTAATCATTTTTCAGTTTGTCTTGATCTTCTGATGACTATTAATCAATAAACGACAGCATCATCTGCAAACAACCAAATACGACTGCTCAGATTGTCTCCCAAACAGTTTACATAGTTAAGGAACAGCAAAGGGCCTATAACACTACCTTGGAGAACGCCAGAAATCACTTCTGTTTTACTCGATGACTTTCCGTCAATTACCACGAACTACGACCTCTCTGACAGGAAATAAAATATCCAGTCACATAACTGAGACGATATTCCATAAGCACGAAATTTCACTACGAGCCGCTTGTGTGGTACAGCGTCAAAAGCCGTCCGGAAATCCATAAATATAGAATCGACCTGAAATCCCTTGTCAATAGGACTCAACACTTCATGTGAATAAAGAGCTAGTTGTGTTTCACAGGAACGATGTTTTCTAAACCCATGTTCACTGTGTGTAAATAGACAGTTTTCGTCAAGGTAATTCATTATGTTCGAACACAATATATGTTCTAAAATCCTGTTGCATATCGACGTTAACGATATGGGCCTGTAATTTAGTGGATTACTCCTACTACCTTTCTCGAATATTGTTGTGACCTGTGCAACTTTCCAGTCTTTGGGTACGGATCTTTCGTCGAGCGAACGGTTGTATATGACTGTTAAGTATGAAGCTAATGCATCAGCATACTCCCAACGGAATCTAATTGGTATACAGCCTGCACCAGAAGACTTGCTTTTACTAAGTGATTTAAGTTGCTTCACTACTCCGAGGATATTTATTTCTACGTTACTCATGTTGGCAGCTGTTCTCGATTCGATTTCTGGAATATTTACTGCGTCTTCTTTTGTGAAGGCATTTCAGAGGGCTGCGTTTAGTAACTCTGTTTTGGCAGCACTAGCACTCTCTTCGATAGTATCTCCATTGCTATCGCGCAGAGAAGGCATTGATTGTTTCTTGCCGCTAACATACTTCACATACGACCAGAATCTCTTTGGATTTTCTACCAGGTTTAAAGACAAAGTTTCATTGTGGAAACTGTTATAGTCATCTCGTATTGCAGCCCGCGCTAAGTTTCGAGTTTCTGTAAGCGGCTGTTTAAATTTGGCATGTTTTTTTCGTTGTTTCTGCAACAGCGTTAAAGCCCGTTTTGTGTACAAAGGAGGATCAGCTCCGTCGTTTGTTAGTTTATTTGGTATAAACCTCTCAATTGCTGCCGATACTATTTCATCGAATTTAAGCCACATCTGGTCTACACTTATATTATTAATTTGGAATGAGTGGAGATTGTCTCTTAGGGAGGCGTCAAGTGAATTTTTATCTGCTTTTTTGAATAAGTATATTTGTCGATTATTTTTCGAGGATTTGGGGATTACATTATTCAATCTCGCTACGACAACTCTGTGTTCATTAATAGCTAAATCGGTTTTGATGCTCGTTATTAACTCAGGATTATTTGTTGCTAAGAGGTCAAGTGTGTTTTCACGACCGTTTACTATTCGCGTGGGCTCATGAACTAACTGCTCGAAACAATTTTCAGAGAATGCGTTTAGTACAATTTCGGATGATATTTTAAGCGTACCACCGGAATTAAACATGTATTTTCGCCAACATAACGAGGGTAAATTAAAGTCACCACCAACTGTTATCGTATGAGTCGGGTACGTATTTGAAATCAAACTTAAGTTTTCTTTGAACCTTTGAGCAACAGTATCATCTTAACTGGAAGGTCGGTAAAAGGATCGAATTAGTATTTTATTCGGGTTGCCAACAATGACCTCTGCCCATACTAACTCACAGAAAGTATCTACTTCAATTTCGCGACATTATAAACTACTTCTGACAGCAACAAACACGCCACCGCCAACCGTGTTTAGTCTATCCTTTCGGAACACCGTTCTTGGCAAAAATTTCGGCTGAGCTTATATACGGCTTTGAGTGCCTATAACGAATTGAGCATCAGTGCTTTCTATTAGCGCCTGGAGCTCTGGTACTTTCCCAGCACAGCTGCGACAATTTACAACTGTTATACCAATGGTTTCTGTATCTACAGTCTTCCTGTGTTCAGCCTGCACCTTTGTGACAGAAGCTCTTGTTGTGTTTTCCCGAGACCCTCTAACGTAAAAAACCAACCTGTCCACGCCACACAGCCCCTGCTACCCGTGTATCCGCCTCCTGCGTATAGTGGACACCTGACCTATTCAGAGGAACCCGAAACCACGAATCAAAACTCAAGAGATCTGATAGTTGTGCTTTCACATTCCAAAAATTAGTGATTCAAGTTAGAGCCCTCAAAGTATGAGAATTTTTTGTCGAAAGAAGTTCTCACAGAGTAAATAAATTACCCTTTCCTAGTTGTAGTGTAATATCTGGGTTCGACATTTATCCTATAAAGAAATACGGACCCTAGCACTGCCCCTTTTTAAGAAAGCACAGCACTTCATACCTTCTTGTTACCTACTGCACGTGTAATGCCTCCATTTTATACCTGCTTCCTTACAAATAACAACCTTTATGACGGGTTTGTATTTTTCCACCTGTATTATGCCTATGAAATCCCTGAAACCTAATGTGCCACTTTCATTATTTAATTACGATAGGTATTGTTGTTGTACAACATAATACAATATTTGTTCCTACTCTAGGCTTGTTACAAAGAATTTATTATGAAATAACACATGCATTTGAAAACGATAACGAATGACCACGAGAATATGTTATTCAGAAAAACACATTAATTAGTAGTTAAGATTTGCTTTCAAACATTGTGCGTGCTTATTGAGAACATGCACCAGGAGAGGTGCTCCACACAGTGTCATCGATTACACTGTACAACCATTAGTGGGTATTTTATGCGCGTACAGGTCGATAGTGTGACCTCGCTGACCATACTCGCTTTTTGTTCGCTAAGTTACTCATCTGTTCCGGCTGTAATTTAGTAACCACTGTGATGTTCAACACCTAAGTGACTCAGGCTGAATTAACTTCCCTGCGGATCACTGACCGACAGCTATACCAAAAGCCATTGTGACAGTATTTGCGCGTGCGGGAGAAATAATCATTATCGGAAGTGCACTTAGTTGTAATTGTTCTATAAAACCATATGATGCAACACCATAACAACTCGTCACACCAAATTGCTTGCCTGCAAGATACAAAACCACCATGAATGGTGGTTAAAGGGCCCCTGCAACGACGCGGTGCTATATTGTCTCGCCTACAGAAAAATGCTCACTCACTTTTCGGTGATCTCCTTCAGCAAACACACCTATTCGGAAGAAAACGATTCCTGTTGCTCAGCTAGAAGAGCTGTAACGGAACTAGCCGCGTATCATCAGGTCGCGTAAAATGTTTCTCTGGTTTCAGTTTTTTGATAGCTATTGCTTGGGAGATAGTAGTTAAATAGAAGTTACGATGCACTGTCACAAATGATTCAAATGGCTCTGAGCACTATGGGACATAATATCTGAGGTCACCAGTCCCCCCTAGAACTTAGAACTACTTAAACCTAACTAACCTAAGGACATCACACACATCCATGCCCCAGGCAGGATTCGAACCTGCGACCGTAGCAGTCCCACGGTTCCGGACTGCGCGCCTAGAACCGCGAGACCACCGCGGCCGGCCGCACTGTCACTTCTTGTGTACAAGAAGATAACAGTTAAATAAAAATTACGGCCGGCCATGGTGGCCGAGCTGTTCTAGGCGCTTCAGTCCGGAACCGCGCAATTGCTGCGGTCGCAGGTTCGAATCCTGCCTGGGGCATGGATGTGTGTGATGTCCTTAGGTTAGTTAGGTTTAAGTAGTTCTAAGTTCTAGGGGACTGATGACCTCAGATATTATGTCCCATAGTGCTCAGAGCCATTTGAACCTTCTTTTTTTTTTAAGTACGACGTCTACCGCCAAGTCTGTACTAATCTGAAGTTACAATTTCGACACTCTCGCGCTACCACAGTCATTCTATGTAGCCAGCTAATGGTATGTGCCTAACCTGTTACCGGAAAATTTTCCAATGATTTGACTGTTAAATAGGCTGCACGCTCTATATTACACAAATCGTTCACTTTGAACTACACTCCTGGAAATGGAAAAAAGGACACATTGACACCGGTGTGTCAGACCCACCATACTTGCTCCGGACACTGCGGGAGGGCTGTACAAGCAATGATCACACGCACGGCACAGCGGACACACCAGGAACCGCAGTGTTGGCCGTCGAATGGCGCTAGCTGCGCAGCATTTGTGCACCCCCGCCGTCAGTGTCAGCCAGTTTGCCGTGGCATACGGAGCTCCATCGCAGTCTTTAACACTGGTAGCTTGCCGCGACAGCGTCGACGTGAACCGTATGTGCAGTTGACGGACTTTGAGCGAGAGCGTATAGTGGGCATGCGGGAGGCCGGGTGGATGTACCGCCGAATTGCTCAACACGTGGGGCGTGAGGTCTCCACAGTACATCGATGTTGTCGCCAGTGGTCGGCGGAAGGTGCACGTGCCCGTCAACCTGGGACCGGACCGCAGCGACGCACGGATGCACGCCAAGACCGTGGGATTCTACGCAGTGCCGTAGGGGACCGCACCGCCACTTCCCAGCAAATTAGGGACACTGTTGCTCCTGGGGTATCGGCGATGACCATTCGCAACCGTCTCCATGAAGCTGGGCTACGGTCCCGCACACCGTTAGGCCGTCTTCCGCTCACGCCCCAACATCGTGCAGCCCGCCTCCAGTGGCGTCGCGACAGGCGTGAATGGAGGGACGAATGGAGACGTGTTGTCTTCAGCGATGAGAGTCGCTTCTGCCTTGGTGCCAATGATGGTCGTATGCGTGTTTGGCGCCGTGCAGGTGAGCGCCACAATCAGGACTGCATATGACCGAGGCACACAGGGCCAACACCCGGCATCATGGTGTGGGGAGCGATCTCCTACAGTGGCCGTACACCTCTGGTGATCGTCGAGGGGACACTGAATAGTGCACGCTACATCCAAACCGTCATCGAACCCATCGTTCTACCATTCCTAGACCGGCAAGGGAACTTGCTGTTCCAACAGGACAATGCACGTCCGCATGTATCCCGTGCCACCCAACATGCTCTAGAAGGTGTAAGTCAACTACCCTGGCCAGCAAGATGTCCGGATCTGTCCCCCATCGAGCGTGTTTGGGACTGGATGAAGCGTCGTCTCACGCGGTCTGCACGTCCAGCACGAACGCTGGTCCAACTGAGGCGCCAGGTTGAAATGGCATGGCAAGCCGTTCCACAGGACTACATCCAGCATCTCTACGATCGTCTCCATGGGAGAATAGCAGCCTGCATTGCTGCGAAAGGTGGATATACACTGTACTAGTGCCGACATTGTGCATGCTCTGTTGCCTGTGTCTATGTGCCCGTGGTTCTGTCAGTGTGATCATGTGATGTATCTGACCCCAGGAATGTGTCAATAAAGTTTCCCCTTCCTGGGACAATGAATTCACGGTGTTCTTATTTCAATTTCCAGCAGTGTATTATTCCTCGGCCAAGATCTCGTATAACAAGGCCACCTGGATTGTAGTTATTCATAAACCCACAGTTTACACAGAAAATCCGGAATTCGCTCATTCGGTTATATCGATCGCCCATTAACACTCCACGACACTCCAAGGTCTTTTAAAAAGTCATAAATTAAAACATCATTTCAAAGTTTATATAAATGCTTCCGATCGTGATGACGACAGAGCTGCGAATGTGTTCTACACTCTACAAAGCAATCTTGTAGCCCAAAAATACGAACGAATGTATTCTCATCAGATTGGCGGAGAAGCATATCAAGTCAGCTTACAGTTCTAAACCGCGCTATTCCGCATATTTTGCTTTAGACCAATCACAACTTAATATCTTTCCAGAGAGATTCATTACATGAAAAAATCGAGATATCGCATAAATAGCAAAATAATCCATTCTTTAAATACAACGCAACATTTAACAACATCCAAACTGCTCTTATAATTACTTAGTGAGGCGAATCCCAAAAACAAAGCCTTGCATCATCACATCAATTATAACACACTTTTTGCTTGAACAAAAAAGTCAGCTACTTGTCGTCACGATGGCCTCAGAGCGATGGCTTAATACATGAAATTAACATCTAGGACAATAATGGTGCATAAGCGAGAGCCTCGTTATTGAAAAAAAAATCTGCTGAACTTGTGATTCAAAGGTTCTTTTGCAGGGTCTATGCGAGGTCTCCTGGACTGGGGTTTGTCCTGCGAACTTGCAAAAGCTCTAAGAGGAAATATTCATGAGGTACCGAAGACATCGGAGCAGCGGCGTAATCCTCGCTGACAGCGCCGGCAAACTTTTGAATAAGACGACGGAAAATATTCTGCAGCATTTGGGAGGAGCGATGTCAAAAGTTTGACACTTTAGCATGCAAGCACCGGGGAACGCCACGTCTCGCTTCCCCTGAAGCCGGAATCCTTTCTCCCAAAGTGAAAGCAAACAGGTTTATGTCATTCCTATCTACTACTTGTCTTAGTCATGTGCAGTTAGATATGCGTATAGGTATACCACATTAGAAATGTCGTGAAATTATTGCACCAATAATTTAAGAATCGAATGTATAAGGGACGATCAAATAGTTTCCGTCTGAGGGTGTTGCGAAGTGTATATGCAGCGCATGGCGACTTCGATCCGACTATACAAGCTCCGGCATGTAGGTAAGGGGTCAGTGTTGCACTGGTTTCTTTCCGATGTGAGTGTAGTAAATGTGCAAACGTGAACTACGGCGACGCTATTACCAAACGCGTCCGAACAGGGCCACCGTGCTGTTATTCTTTACTTGGCTGCCGAAGGACGGGCAATGAAGAACGTTGACACATCAAATAAGTTTTGCATCGACCTGGTTCCCAGAAATGCTGAAGATAGATGTTGACTGTGGATATTATATCACAGACACAATCCCTTTGGCCGGCCGGTGTGGCCGTGAGTTTCTAGGCGCTTCAGTCTGGAACCGTGAGACCGCTACGATCGCAAGTTCGAATCCTGCCTCGAGCATGGATGTGTGTGATGTCCTTAGGTTAGTTAGGTTTAAGTAGTTCTAAGTTCTAGGGCACTGATGACCACAGATGTTAAGTCCCATAGTGCTCAGAGCCATTTGAACCACAATTCCTTTGACTGTTCAGAGATGTCACTTTTTTTTTTTTTCATCAGTCTACTGACTGGTTTGATGGAGCCCGCCACGAATTCCTTTCCTGTGCTAACCTCTTCACCTCAGAGTAGCACTTACAACCTACGTCCTCAATTATTTGCTTGACGTATTCCAATCTCTGTCTTCCTCTACAGTTTTTGCCCTCTACAGCTCCCTCTAGTACCATGGAAGTCATTCCCTCATGTCTTAGCAGATGTCCTATCATCCTGTCCCTTCTCCTTATCAGTGTTTTCCACATATTCCTTTCCTCTCCGAAATGTCACTAAACCCTCCCAAAGATGTAAACAACTATGCGTGAGCAGCGCCTAATACGCGGAGGAGGTCTGACAGCCGATCAGTTCTAGTCATTCCACCAAGAAGGAGGTACACGGCTGTTGTTGTCTATAGTTCAGCCATACCTAGACGGTCAATGCCGCGGTTGTTACTTTGTGCCAGGAAGGGCTCTCAACAAGGGAAGTGTCCAGGCGTCTCGCAGTGAACCAAAGCAGGAACTATAGATACCATGCCTCGCTCAGGCCACCCAAGGGCTACTACTGCAGTGGATGATCGCTACTTACGGATTATGGCTCGGAGGAACCCTGACAGCAAAGCCACTATGTTGAATAATGCTTTTCGTGCAGCCACAGGACGTCGTGGTACGACTCAAACCATGCGCAATAGGATGCACGATACGCAACTTCCCTCCCGACGTCCATGGCGAGGTCCATCTTTGCAATTACGACTAAATGCAGCGTGGTACAGATGGGTCCAGCAACATGCCGAATGGACCGCTCAGGATTGGCACCACGTCCACTTCACCGATGGGTGTCGTGTATGCCTTCAATCAGACAATCGTCGGAGACGTGTTTGAAGGCAACCTGGTCAGGCTGAACGCCTTAGACACACTGTCCAGTGAGTGCAGTGAGGTGGAGGTTCCCTGCTGTTTTGGGGTGGCATCATGTGGGGCCGACGTACACCTCTGCCGGTCATAGAAGACGCCATAACGGTAGTACGACACGTGAATGCCATCCTCCGACAGATAGTGCAACCATGTCGGCAGCATATTGACGAGGCATTCGTCATCATGGACGACAATTCGCGCCTCCATCGTGCACGTCTTGTGAATTACTTCCTTCAGGATAACGGCATCGCTCGACTAGAGTGGCCAGCCTGTTCTCCAAACATGAACCCTATCGCACATGCCTGGGATAGATTGAAAAGGGCTATTTATGGACAACGTCACCCACCAACCACACTGAGATATCTACGCCGAATCGCCATTGCGGAATGGGATAACAGTGCATCGATGATATACGACGACGAGGACGTGCTACTGGATATTACAGGTACCAGTGTGTACAGCAACCTGGACAACCACGTCTAAAGGTCTCGCTGTATGGCGGTACAACATGCAATGTGTGGTTTTCATGAGCAATAAAAAGGGCGGAAATGACATTTATTTTGATGTCTATTCCAATTTTCTGCACATGTTCCGGAACTTTCGGAACCGAGGTGATGCAAAACATTTTTTTTTTTTTTTTTTTTTTTTTACGTGTGTATATGGGACAGGACTTTAGTCGAAAACCACTGTTGTGGAATTGTGGGCCAAGGAGCGCTGCTGCTTCATGATAATGCACGTTTCCATACCCAAATGTCGTGAAGCAGAAGTTACGCCAGTTCAAGTGCAAGACACTCTACCATCCGCCCTACAGTCTTGATCTCTCCCCATATGATCATCGTGCCTTCGGACCCTTGAATAAAGCGTTGGAGGCTCGACGATTCCTGTTAGACGAGGTTGTGCAGCAGATAGTTACAGACTCCTTTACACAGCAGGAAAAGGGATTTTACCGAACGGTTATCTTCAACGTGGTGCGTCTGTGGGATGATACCGTCAATGTTCACGGCTATTTCATCTGATTGGTATACCGATTTTTGATTGTACGACCTTCGAACAGAAACTTTTTCATCACCCCTTATTCAGTGTGTTCCACCGAACGAGGTGAAAAGTGGGTTAGTACACTCGAATCGCATTCAGGAGGACGACGGTTCAAACCCTCCTCCAGCCTTCCTGATTTAGGTTTCCCGTGATTTCCCTAAATCTCTTCAAGCAAATTGCGAGATTGTTCCTTTGAAACGGCACGGCCAACTTCCTTCCCTAATGCTGTGGGACCGATGACCCCATCGAAATCAAGCAACCAACCAGTCAACCAATAGGATGTCCCAGAACTGTTACGAGAACTTCTAAGGGTTGTAGCGGGTGTCTTGTGGAACAAATCGAGGTTAGCAACATGCGTCCGGAAACGTCATCCAACGATGCTGCAGAGTATCGAGACTATAGGCGCCGTCGCGTGTTACTGGGTCACTTCTTCGGTAGAAACTTGACTTTGTACGTTGACGGACCGTCGGCGGAACGTCTAGCAATGTTGTTTTTACTCAGTAATCGCAACTGATTGCCACAATTGCCAGTGGAGAGATTGAAGCTAGCTGCTGCATAGAAAGGCCTTGTCTCCTACGAATACTATGCTCTGTTGCCTCGGTGGATGAAGGTTTCGGACACAGGTTTCCATCTGCATTTTATTTTTCTCCCCAATGTTTTTCCGTATACAGGGAAAAAACCAACTGCAGGTGAAGCCCGGCGTTCAAAACCGCCATTCACCAAGGCATCAGATCATCACATCACATTCATAGGAGACAAGGCCCGTCTACGCAGCATTTAGCTACATCTTCTCTACCGGCGATCCTGGCAATCAGTCGCGACCACTAAATAACAAGCAACAGTGTGAGACTTTCTGCTTACCGTCCGTCAGTGTACAAAGTCACGCTTGCTGCCGAGGCAAACCTGTGGAGGCACCGGCGCCTGCAACTTCGATGCTCTGCAACGTTTGTGGATGACGTTTCCGGACATGGGTTCCTATCCTCTATTTACACCTCATTACATCCTCTACAACTCGTCGAAGTTCCTCACAACATTTCATGGACGACCTTCTTAATACACTCCTGGAAATTGAAATAAGAACACCGTGAATTCATTGTCCCAGGAAGGGGAAACTTTATTGACACATTCCTGGGGTCAGATACATCACATAATCACACTGACAGAACCACAGGCACATAGACACAGGCAACAGAGCATGCACAATGTCGGCACTAGTACAGTGTATATCCACCTTTCGCAGCAATGCAGGCTGCTATTCTCCCATGGAGACGATCGTAGAGATGCTGGATGTAGTCCTGTGGAACGGCTTGCCATGCCATTTCAACCTGGCGCCTCAGTTGGACCAGCGTTCGTGCTGGACGTGCAGACCGCGTGAGACGACGCTTCATCCAGTCCCAAACACGCTCGATGGGGGACAGATCCGGACATCTTGCTGGCCAGGGTAGTTGACTTACACCTTCTAGAGCACGTTGGGTGGCACGGGATACATGCGGACGTGCATTGTCCTGTTGGAACAGCAAGTTCCCTTGCCGGTCTAGGAATGGTAGAACGATGGGTTCAATGACGGTTTGGATGTACCGTGCACTATTCAGTGTCCCCTCGACGATCACCAGAGGTGTACGGCCACTGTAGGAGATCGCTCCCCACACCATGATGCCGGGTGTTGGCCCTGTGTGCCTCGGTCATATGAAGTCCTGATTGTGGCGCTCACCTGCACGGCGCCAAACACGCATACGACCATCATTGGCACCAAGGCAGAAGCGACTCTCATCGCTGAAGACAACACGTCTCCATTCGTCCCTCCATTCACGCCTGTCGCGACGCCACTGGAGGCGGGCTGCACGATGTTGGGGCGTGAGCGGAAGACGGCCTAACGGTGTGCGGGACCGTAGCCCAGCTTCATGGAGACGGTTGCGAATGGTCCTCGCCGATACCCCAGGAGCAACAGTGTCCCTAATTTGCTGGGAAGTGGCGGTGCGGTCCCCTACGGCACTGCGTAGGATCCTACGGTCTTGGCGTGCATCCGTGCGTCGCTGCGGTCCGGTCCCAGGTCGACGGGCACGTGCACCTTCCGCCGACCACTGGCGACAACATCGATGTACTGTGGAGACCTCACGCCCCACGTGTTGAGCAATTCGGCGGTACGTCCACCCGGCCTCCCGCATGCCCACTATACGCCCTCGCTCAAAGTCCGTCAACTGCACATACGGTTCACGTCCACGCTGTCGCGGCATGCTACCAGTGTTAAAGACTGCGATGGAGCTCCGTATGCCACGGCAAACTGGCTGACACTGACGGCGGCGGTGCAGAAATGCTGCGCAGCTAGCGCCATTCGACGGCCAACACCGCGGTTCCTTGTGTGTCCGCTGTGCCGTGCGTGTGATCATTGCTTGTACAGCCCTCTCGCAGTGTCCGGAGCAAGTATGGTGGGTCTGACACACCGGTGTCAATGTGTTCTTTTTTCCATTTCCAGGAGTGTACACAGCTTTGCCTAGGCATTTCAGTATACGGTTTTCCATGAGGTTTTCCGTGGCACTGAACTTTGTCTCATACAAGAAAAGAGATATTTTACAATAAATATTGTGAATAAGTTCCAGAGCCACATAAATAGGGAGATATGGGGAAGGGTTGAGCCATTTGACTATTGTTGAGGAGGAGTGGGGTCATGTCACATCCGCCTATAGGTTCTCCCTGGCTTCCCCTACATTACTTCATTAGACGTGGCAACGGCTGATAATGTCTAACTTGTGTTTGTGCCCCGTTCGTCATGACTCACACCTAAAGAGGCTTGACAAAATAATGTAAATACGGAACAGACACGGAGACGTCGGTTTATTTCAGGCAGATCGTGTAATAGTGAGACAGAGATTTAGAATCTAGATTTTAAGCTGCAAAGCCCTTCCAGTAGAGGGCGTTTCTGCGGAAACCACACGTATTATCCCAGAGAGGTCAGTTTCTACAGCTTTTCCGTTCTTTTTTTAAGTAAGTCTTGTCAGTCTTTTACAAAAATTACGTATTAAACTGATGATTCGGCAGTAATCGTAGCTGTCAGCACCTGCCTTCTTTAAAAATGTAGTTACCGAGTGCTTCTTGAAGTTTGATGGTTTATCGGCTGTCTCAAATATCCTGCATATCATAAAACACTTTCTTCACGGTATGTTCCCCCAAAGATCCTAATAATTACGAGAGAAAGTCGTCTATTCAAGGTGTTATCTTTCGACTTAGATCTTTTAGCGACATGTCATATTCCTCCAGCAGTATCATATTTCTCATCTCATCATCTACTTTCTCTTCCCATTCCATCATACTGTGCTAAAGTTTGTTTCCATTGCTTAGGTCTATATATTCATTCCACCATTCAGATTTCCCTTCTTTGCTTAGTAATGTATTGACATCTGAGCACTTAATATACACACATGTCATTACGCGTTTGTTAACAATATGTCACAGATACAGTAACACGTTTGGTGACGGCTTCGAACCACCTGGTTCGTTCTCAAGGCAGGCCTACCGGCGCTGCACTGAAAGTGAATGATCTTAACAGTAAACATCAAAATAGCAATACATGCTTCATAAAATGTTCGCAAATAACTGTAACAAACAACATCTGCTTACTTGTAAGTCAGAATCGAAGTGTGCTAAGTAGGCAGTGTTTACTGTGGCAGTCATCTGAGGACATTTTATGAAGCCTGTCTTGCCATTTTGATGTTTGTCTTTAAGATCAGGCACTATTAGAGCACGTTCAGTAGAAAAGGATTGAGGATGAGTCAGCTGGTTGGATACTAGTGACCAAATATATTACTGCTTCTGTGACAGATTGTTAATGAAGGGTTCATGAAACATTAAAAAATTTGCTGCTTCTGCGTCAACAAACTGAAAAATTTCTGTATGTGCTTCTCTCTTCCTCAAAAGCCTCTTTGATTTTTCTAAAAGCGGTTGTTCCCCAGCGCCTACATGATGCTGTACTTTTGTGTTTCTTCTGTATCTAATCCTGATTTCCCATTTACACTTTCAGTATATCTCATTCATTAGACATGTGTATCCCCACTCGAACAGTCCACGGGTATACTGCCGCTTCATACTGTCCAACGGGCACAATATTTCGGCGATCAGATATGTCGCCGTTGTCAGGTCTTCTTAGACTCAATAAGAAGTACGACCTGGCGACCAAGGCGGACGCATCGACGCTACGACAGATTCCGACGCCCACGTCTTCGCGACCGCCGGCACACGGGCGCGGACGGCGAAGAGAGAGGCCCGCGGCAAGGGGAGGGGGGAGGTATTTAAATCGGTCGCCCGCCCTCAGCAGCTCAGTTCGTCAGCGCACCTGACGATGGCGACATGTCTGATAGCCGAAATATTGTGCCCGTTGGACACTATGAACCGGCAGTATACCTGGGGACTGTTCGAGCAACAAATACGCCAGGAGAAACTGAAGAATCACATGTGTATCCCTGTTTACCTGCTTTACTTGCTGCTCTTTTGTATTTTCTCCTTTCGTCAATGAAAGTCAGTACTGCACACAAACAGTACAATACAAAAGACAATTGGCAAGTTAACTGACGATACTAAAAATGTTTAACAACTGAAAACAAAATTGTGGGAGAGTAAACTAGAAGATAAAATAATAATTCTAATGAACATGCTGCTACATCTGCTTCTATATGATTACTTTGCTATTCACAGTAAAGTGCCTGGCAGATGGTTCAATGAACCACCTTCTAGCTGTTCCACTCTCGAACGGCACAAGGGAAAAACGAGCTCTTAAATTTTTCTGTGCGAACCCTGATTTCTCTTGTTTTATCGTGATGATCATTTCTCCCTATGTAGGTGGGTGCTAACAGAATGTTTTCGCAATCTGAGGAGAAAACTGGTGATTGAAATTTCATGAGAAGATCCTGTCGCAACTAAAAACGCCTTTGTTTTAATGATTGCCACTCCAATTCACGTATCATGCCTGTGACACTATCTCCCCTATTTCGCGATAATAGAAAACGAGCTGCCTTTCTTTGTACTTTTTCGATGTCATCCGTCAGTCCCACCTGATGCGGCTCCCACACCGCACAGCGATACTCCAGAATAGGGCAGACAAGTGTGGTGTAAGTAGTCTCTTTAGTAGACCTGTTGCACTTTCTAAGTGTTCTGTTAATGAATCGCCGTCTTTGGTTTTCTCTACCCACAATATTATCTATGTGGTCGTTCCAATTTCGGTTATTTGTAATTGTAATACCTAAGTATTTAGCTGAATTTTCAGCCTTCAGATTTGTGTGACTGATAATGGAAGGTGCTCCTTAGGTAAGTACGATGTAATTAAAGGAATAAAATGTAATGTACCAAAAAGGAATGTATTACAGCCAATAACTTCGTTGCACAACATTAAATTACGAAATAATTTACAAACAAACTTCTGTGAAGTTTGGAAGGTAGGAGGCGAGTTACTGACGGAAGTAAAATTGTGAGGACGGGTCGTGAGTCGTGCTTGAGTAGCTCAAATGGTAGAGCACTTGCCCGCGAAAGGCGAAGGTCCCGAGTTCGAGTCTCGGTCCGGCACACAGTTTGAATCTGACAGTAAGTTTCATTTGTTCATCACAGCTGATTGATAATTCTGGGAGCATCCAAAATTTTGTGACATCTCCTTCATTTTTGGCAATCAGTGTATGATGTAGCACTGTCGCCACCAGTATAAAGGAAAGCCGAGCTTTTTGACGGCTCTTAGCGTAGCTACGGACAGAATCCCAGCAGCCAACGTGGGGGCGAAAGTGTGGCGGGTGCCTGGGGTGCAGCGGTACTTGCTGCAGCCGCCGCCGCCGCCTCCACCGCCCCCGCACACGACGGCAGCAGAGATCGATGCTGCCCGAAATAGCGGGCCTGGCCGACATGCTGCTCGACCACCGCGCCGGGCTGCCCCAATCTCGAGCCACTCTCAAGGCAGCCGAAACGCCAACAACAGCTTTCAGCGCCAAATGGTCGCCACCAGGGAGCCAAAAGCGGCTGCCGTAACTTTAAACGGCGAAGCTAGAGCAATTGAGAGAATTTCTGCTAGAGGCAACTGTTCTCTTAATTTCGGTTCCTCCCACCGTACTACTGAATTTTACGCCACTTTGTGTTGGGTCTGAGGGTCTAGCGTTAAGCGCGTGCCTCGAAATCGAGAGGTCGCGGGACTGAATCCCCGCCGGCCCATCGAAATTTTCAGTGACGCGAGGAGTCACCACGAACGACACGTGGTTCTGATTCCACGTTAAACTGTAGGTCCCCTTTCCATTGTTTGATAACTGGGGTAGATTAGGGACACGGAAGTCACCGAAGTGGTGACCAATCGAAAGACACTTGCACTCTGCCATTGAGCCACACCAAATTACACTGTCCAGTCACACTAATGTGACCACCTGCCAAAAGCAAGAATAAACACCTTTTTCAGCGCGTACCTCTGCGAAACATGCAGTAAGGTAGTCAGTAAGGCTCTGGGAGGTATCAACAGGAATGTGGAACCATATGAAATCCAGTGTCATGGCCAGCTGAACTGCGTGTCTCGGTTGTGGATCCATAGTTCTAACATCATGATTGAGGTGGTCCACAGATTCTCGACTGTTTTAGTGTGTCCATTCTTCTAAATGAGGGTTTGTGAGACTTCGACATGGTTTTAAATCCGGGGAGATTCGTGGCCAGGGGAGTATGATAAATTCATCCTGGTGCCCTTCAAACCCCGCACATACACTTGAACTGTGTGACCAATTCATTGTCCTGCTGCTAGCTGCCACCAGGCCAAGCAGAGACAGACTGCAATCAGGGCCGGCCGGAGTGGCCGAGCCGTTCTAGGCGCTACAGTCTGGAAAGCGTGACCGCTACGGTCGCAGGTTTGAATCCTGCCTTGGGCATGGATGTGTGTGATGTCCTTAGGTTAGGTTTAAGTAGATCTAAGTTCTAGGGGACTGATGACCTCAGAAGTTAAGTTCCATAGTGCTCAGAGTCATTTGAACCATTTTTTGCAATCCGGGCTGGATATTGTACCCAAGGATAGCTACATACTTGTGTCGATTCGACGTGCCTTCCAGAATTTGGAGATCACCCAAGGTATGCTCTCTGGTCGGGACGCTTCCGACGATTGTTGCAGGGTGTCTGCTTTCATACCTGTCACGCCTTACACACCAGTGGCCATCAATTCTATTGCGCATAAAACGTGAGTCATCTGAAAAGACCGCCTGTTGCCACTCAGTGGACGTCAGATTGCGCTATTGGCGTGCGAATTTAAATTTCACCGCCAATCAGCAGCAGTCGGCATTGGTGCATGAACTAGGCCAATGTTGTGCAGCCCCACACGCAGCAACGATCGCTGAGCCGTCGTTGAGGAGTCACAGTTGGTAGCCCCTTGGTTCGTCCGTGCGATCAAGAGCTCAAGAGTTTCACGTCTGTTCGCCTGTGCGCATCTATGCAGCTATCGTTCACCTCTGTCGCCGGCCGCTGTGACCGAGCAGTTCTAGGCGTTTCAGTCCGGAACCGCGCCGCTGGTACGGTCGCAGGTTCGAATCCTGCCTCGGGCATGGATGGGTGTGATGTCCTTAAGTTAGTTAGGTTTAAGTAGTTCCAAGTCTAGGGGACCGATGACCTAAGATGTTAAGTCCCATAGTGCTCGGAGTCATTTGAACCATTTTGAACTACCCCTGTCATCTATGGCCCATGGTGCACCACAGTTACCTCAGCGCCGGTTTTGGATATCGCCATTTTGTCATGAGCGGTACACTTTAACTACTGTGGCAACCTATCACCTTAAAAAGTTATCTGTTCCGGAATTGCTTCCACCTTTGGGGCGAAAGCCGATGATCATGCCCTTTTGGATGTCAAATAAATAGCTCCCTTTACGCACTACGACACAAGTGTACTGTTTTCCGTACTCCTGCCCTCGACGTGCTTTATACGATATATCGTATATCCTCCACTGTTAGTTTCGGCGCCTGCCGTCTGTAAGTGGTCATTGCATGCTGACGTCGAACAAAGGAGATGGTCCAATTAATGATATTGCTCCGATTTATTATTATTATTAAGGCACTTTGTAAACAAAGTAATTGGAGGCAAGTTCGCTGTCGTCACACCGCTATTGAGTTAACGCTTTCCTGGGACCGGCAGGAAAACAGAATTGTTTTATATCGTGATAACAGATCTCTACACTGACAAGCATGATGAAAATTTTGTAAAGTGTGCTTGCACATATCACGCAAGAAGAGTGGATTATTTGGGAAAGTAATGTACAGGTGCTTAGTTTACCCGTAGTTGCTCTCGCAGCCTGATGGGAATTGAGCAAAGCCGGACACCAACAGTGGGATTACCCAGACTGGATGTTTCAGGAGGAAAAGTAAATATTTGATGATGTGACAATAGAGATTAATTCGAATAAAACATTTAGTTCAAAGTTGATTTTCTTAGTCCACCCCCGTAGCCTAGTGATGATCGTGTTTGGCTGCCATGTGGAGGACCAGGGTTCTAGACCCGAAACTGGCAGGGATCTTTCCCTGTTAGGACTGGAGCGGGGTGCCGTCAGCGTCTTGAGGCCAGTTGAGGAGCTGCTTGATTGAAAAGTAGCGGCTCCAGCATCTAGAAACCCGACAAGGAAAGGGAGAGTGATGAGCTAAGCCCACGCCCCCTCGACACCACATCCAAATGACCCCAATGGCAGAGGACAACACGGCGGTTGGTTAGTTCCGATAGCAGATTGGAGATTGTCTAACCACAGAATAGACGGAACAAGTCCAGGTTGTCCAATTTATCTTCATTCAAATTACAACCGACTTGTTAGGTTGGTGCAAAAGCTCGTCGCAGTTTTGTTTTGTATGTTGGTATTTTGGTTGCTATGAGTTTATTTATCGATCGTTATTTTTTATTTGTAGTTCACTGTTGCTAGATGAGTTTACATATTCTTATTGTGTCATTTCGAGATAGTGAGTGGAGCTGTGTAAAATGGAAATGAGCGTTTGGCGTCATTGGCCGGGAGGCCCTTTGCGGGGCAGGTTCGGCCGCCTTGGTGCAGAACTTATTACATTCGACGCCACATTGGGCGACCTGCGCGCCTGATGGGAATTAAATGATGATGGAAACAACACAACACCCAGTCCATGAGCGGAGAAAATTTCCGACCCAGACGGGAATCGAACCCTGGCCCTTAGGACGGCAATCCGTCATGCTGTTCTTTTTTTTTCTTTTTTTTTTTGCGGACGTCGCAACGTATCCTATTCAAGTTTCGTGGTTGATCCTTCCACTCAGCTTTTTATTACAGTGGCCAAACGGCTCTCTGACCGAACACGCTGAGCTACCGCGCCGGCACCACTCAGCTATCGGGGTGATCGGAGTGGACAGTGGAGCTGTGAATGCTAGAAAATGAAGTACCACGTGGAGAAATTGGAACATTTCCGACGTACTATTTCAGTTCAATAAAGGGGCGGCAGCAGCGGAGGCAGTATCTCTCCACGTTCAGGAAGACTTTCGGGTTTCGATGAAGATCACATAAACGCGTTAATCCACAGTGATCTATGTTATTGTACTCGAGAACTGGCAAATGTGATGACTTGTGATCATTCCACCATCGTGCGACATTCGTATGTAATGAGGAAAGTTCAAAAATCTGGTGTATGTGTACAGCATGCTCTAAGCCAAAATCATAAAAAGCGACATACATACATACCTTAATCCTTGTTCCATACATCATGAATACGACATTTCGTAACGATGTGGAACATGTCACTTTAACATAAGTTTTCTTTACACAAAATAATTAATTAATATTTTTTTCCGTTACAACTTCACATCTGAGAATTCGTCTATTGAGTAGAAGGAGTTGTCATTCGGAAATTCCTTTAATTTGCTTTTAAGTGTTGGTTGGCTATCTGTAAGACTTTTAATACTATGTGGCAAATGACCAAAGATTTTTGTAGCAACATAATTCACCCGTTTCTGTGCCAAAGCGAGATTTAATCCAGAATAGTGAATATCATCCTCTCTTCTAGTGTTGTAGCTATGCACTTCGCTGTTATTTTTTAATTGGGTTGGGTTATTAATGACAAATTTCATAAGTGAATATATGTATTGCGAAGGTACTGTGAATAACCGGAGTTCCTTAAATAAAAGTCTGCAAGGTGATCTTGGGTGGGCTCCAGCTATTATTCTGATTACACGCTTTTGTGCAATGAATACTTTTTCTCTTTTTGACGAATTGCCCCAAAATATGATGCCATATGAAAGCAGTGAATGAAAACAGGCATAGCACTCTAATTTACTGATACGTTTATCATAAAAATTTGCAGTAACCCTAACAGCATAAGTAGCTGAACCTAACAGTTTCAGCAGATCATCGATGTGTTTCTTCCAATTCAATTTCACATCAATGCACGCACCCAAAAATATTGAGTACTCTACCTTAGCAACTGACTTCCGTTCATAGTCTATATTTACCAATGGTGTTATGCCATTTACTGTACAGAATTGTATAAACTGTGTTTTCACAAAATTTAGTGAGAGTCCGTTTACAGAGAACCACTAAATAATTTTCTGAAAGACATTATTTGCAATTTCCTCAGCTTATTTTTGCTTCTTGGGTGTGATTACTGTACTTGTATTATCAGCAAAAAGAACTAACTTTGCATCTTCATGAATACAGAGTGGCAAGTCGTTAATATACGTATATTAAGAATATATATTAAGAACAGTAAGGGACCCAAGGCTGAACCCTGTTGGACACCATTCTTGATACCTCCCCAGTTAGAGGACTCTGCTGGTTTTTGTAGACTACTTGTACTTTTAATTTCAGCCTTCTGCATTCTTCCAGTTAAGTATGAATTATACCATTTGTGAACTGTCCCACTCGTACCACAATACAGGTGACCAAATGCCTCTCTACTTGTCGTCATCGATTGGCTCATGAACAACATCGATTGTTCCTAACCTGTAACGTTATTGGTGACGATCAGTGGTGTCTTTATGCTAACATAAGGGAAAGAAAAGAGTGGATGAGTCCAAACAAAGCAGTAACTCCCCGTACAAACACGTCCGCGCATCCACAAAAAATGACGTTGCGCATCTGGTGGAATAGCGACGGTGTGGTGCGCTACGAATTACTTCCCCGAGGTGTGACCATCACTGCTGACATTTATTGTCAACAACTGAGACGTCTTGCAGACGCTGGCAAAGAACAACGACCAGGAGGATTGCGTGAAATAATGCTACCCAACGATTACGGCCGGCCGCATTGTGCTAGACTGACAAAAGACAGGAGCTGGGTTGGAAAGTTTTCCCGCATCCCCTTATTCGCCTGATATTGCGTCCTCAGATTTGCACCTTTTCCGCTCTGTGTTGGACAACCTCCAAGAAACTTGCTTTCCGTGTGAAAATTCGGCCCGGCACGTTCTTCGCTTGAAAACCATGTGTATCTGTTACGAGTGCCTGTTGTATTTATTAAAATTATGGAAAAACATACTTATGTATCAACCCAATACAAAGGGTATTTACGTACGGTATTAATAAGATAGAAAAACCGTTATGTCTACACCCAACGCAATCTCCTGCCAGAGTTAGAGTGTCTCCATCAAAGTCGGATCCCCGAATCGGAGCGTCTGCATCCCGTCAAGGTGTGAGGTTAGAGATTGCACTTCTCTCCTCTCCCTTAGCGTTTCGCGAGAAAGCCCCACCTAAACTATCCTCAGCCAATCAAAATGCGTAAACAGAGGTCCGCAAAGGGGTCGATCAGAGATCGACTCTTCGAAACCAACCACCCCTCCCACTCCAAGGACAATTTTTAAAATAGCTGCCCATAGGTTCCCATGCAAAGAGAGAGAGAGAGCTTAATGGTTAACGTTCGGTCTGGCACCCGTTCGTTGCAACGCCACTCCATTCAGAAACTTGAAAACACAGCCCTCCAGGTTCTTCGGCAAAACACGGGTTGCGTCCCAGGACATGGTATCTACCTTCAATACGTCACGATAACTCCTCCATGGCTTGATAAATGCTTTCGGGAAAAAGAGAGAGAGAGAGAGAAAACAGTTTCGTTTCTCACTCCGGACAGTTCTAAGCGTAACGGAGTAAGTATCTTCATAAAAACAAGAAAAAAATTGCGAGTAAATGCCCACCTCGGGGCGCTCTGTCGTGACGTGCTTATGTGCAAACAATTCTCAAATTTGTAATGACAAGTTACAAGTTTCCCAGCACACAATTGGTAGGCATGCCTGGAAGGTAGTTCGCGACAGTCTGGTGCCAGCATTGCCAGCCAGAATATAAAAGGTGTATGTCTTCTTTAGCGTGTCTTGTCTTGTTGTCATATGTTGAACAAGGTGCTTTTATACATGTAACATGAATTTTTTTAATAATGTTGTGCGCAGTTATTAATCTTTGCCCAGTCAGTTGTCTATTGTTTATTGTTCAAGCGTATTGCAAGTGAGCAAGTTGCATAAAAATGTACTCCTTTGAACATAACATAATAGTTACTTATTTGTAAAACAAGAATTTATCAAGAGGTTATGAACCCAGATACACGCAAGTAGAAAATTAGATGCGTAACTATTCGTCAGCTACTATAAAGGAGCACACAAATAGGTCAGTGTGGCACTGCGTATCAGAAAATAGTCGTACGTAGTGTCATCTGGCAAATTACTTTCAGTGAATGAAAGTTGCGGAATTATTTTGTTGAACGTCTGTCATAGTAAGATAAGTCACTTACGTCTTTAAGTTCACAAAAAGTAATGTTGTCAGTTACCAACGGCTTCTATTATGTCACAAATAGAACTTTCGTCAGAGTATCGTCACGGAAATGGCAATTACGTCTCTTGGCGATTTAAATTAAACTTACCAGTAAAGTCGAATACGTTGTATTCAGTAGCAACTGGACAGGAAGTTAAACCGGCAGGAGGCGAAACATATTGACATTCCAGGAAAGTTCAATGGAAAACATACTGGAACGACTGTAAAACTGAAACATGTGGAAATTTCAAGTCATCTTTCTGGCATACTTAGAAAACCGTATACTCGTAAAGTGTGTGAAGAATTAAGAAGAAAAAGAATTAAGGAGGAGTGTTGACAGTGAATTATTTTTCTATGTCTTGTTGCTATATATTCTGCGATGTGCTTTTGTATATGTTTCATGTATTTTTTTAATAATGCTGTATGTAGTAATTACTATTCGCTCAGTCAGTTGTCTGTTGTTTCTTGTTCAAGCATATTGTAAGTGAATAAATTACATTAAAGTATACTCCTTTACGTAGTTACTTTTCTTTAAAACAGGAATTTATCAACAAACCAGCCACCTTTTGCGAGAAGGAGAGACCGTCCACTCATTACCGACTGGGTATGGGCACTGGGGAGGTGTTTTGGCTTCTTCACTTTGGAATCCCGCTTGCCGGAGTAATTTAACTATAAAGCAAAATGTATTTACTTGTATGGTACGACAAATTCTGGACGACCCATCATACAGACCAGTAGAAAGGGACCCCACAGACAAGGTGCATAAGAAGACCATGGCTCTTATAAAGGAAACCGGCCTTCCAGAAAAGATCGTTAAGCAGCTAAGGGCTAAAACACCAGTAGTATCCACACTTTATGGCCTGCCTAATGTGCACAAGAAACGAGTTTCTCTACTGCCGATAGTCAGCAACACTGTCGCAGCTACCTATCTCACAGATGAGCAGCTTAAGAAGGTGCTCTCGCCATATGTGGGGATTTCCTACAACGCCTCAGGCTGTTACAGACCAGTTTTTACGTGGTCTCCCTGTTCACCCGCGTAACACTGAATGATTCACTAGAGCTGATTAGAGAAAAGTTCAACGATGCTCTCCTGGACATATTCAGGCACATACTGGCCTTGACGTTCATGCTAGACAGGGGTCAAATCTATTAGCAAATGGAAGGTGCGGCAATGGGCAGCCCTCTCTCGGCGGTGGTGGCCAATCTCTTTATTGAAACATTTGAAGAGGAGGCACTTACATCGGTCCTAGATCAATCGAAATACTTTTTTAGGTATGTGGATGACGCCTATTTCATATGGCCCCACGGGAAGGAAGAACTCGATGTTTCCTTGGACCAGCTCAACATACGCCACTCTAACACTAAACTGGAGAAAGATGCACTACTCCCTTTCCTAAATATACTACACTACTGGCCATTAAAATTGCTACACCACGAAGATGACGTGCTACAGACGCGAAATTTAACCGACAGGATGAAGATGCTGTGATTTGCATATTATTAGCTTTCCAGAGAAATCACAAATGGTTGGCGCCGGTGGCGACACCTACAACGTGCTGGCATGAGGAAAGCCACGTCTCGATCCCTGAGTCAACAGATGGGGACGTTTGCAAGACAACAACCATCTGCACGAACAGTTCGACGACGTTTGCAGCATCATGAACTATCAGCTCGGAGACCATGGCTGCAGTTACACTTGACGCTGCATCACAGACAGGAGCGCCTGCGATGGTGTACTCAACAAAGAACCTGGGTGCACGAATGGCAAATCGTCATTTTTTCGGATGAATCCAGGTTCTGTTTACAGCATCATGATGGTCGCATCCGTATTTGCGACACCGCGGTGAACGCACTTTGAAGCGTGTATTCGTCATTGCCATACTGGCGTATCACCCGGCGTGATGGTATGGGGTGCCATTAGTTACACATCTCGGTCACCTCTTGTTCGCATTGACGGCACTTTGAACAGTGGACGTTACATTTCAGATGTGTTACGACCCGTGGCTCTACCCTTCATTCGATCCCTGCGAAACCTTACATTTCAGCAGGATCAAGCAAGACCGCATGTTGCAGAAAATGTTCGACTGCTGTCCTGGCCACCCCAATCTCTAGATCTCTCACTAATTGAAAACGTCTGGTCAATGGTGGCCGAGCAACTGGCTGGTGAAGCTGCATGGCCAGCTTTAGCTGTACACGCCATCCAAGCTCTGTTTGACTTAATGCCCAAGCGTATCAAGGCCGTTATTACGGCCAGAGGTGGTTGTTCTGGGTACTGGTTTCTCAGGATCTATGCACCCACATTGTGTGAAAATGTAATCACATGTCAGTTCTAGTATAATATATTTGTCCAATGAATACCCGTTTATCTTCTGCATTTCTTCTTGGTGCAGCAATTTTAATGACCAGTACTGTAGTTAAGAGGAAGACAGATGGTACCTGCAGACACAGTCCTAGATGTACTAGTTAAGATGAAGGCAAATGGTACCTTCAGTCCAGTGTGTACCGAGAACCCACTCACACCGACTTGCACTTCCAAGCCAGCAGTTGTCACCAATCGATGCAGAAAAATGGTGTACTCTGAACTCTGGTTCACTGGGAAATGAACTCTGTCAGAGCCTGATAATTTGGCGACAGAGACAGAACACTTCTCGAGATGTTAAAGGGGCATTGTGCCCTGTTTCCCCGCCAGAGGTTTCTGAAAATGTATGCTGTTGCATATTTGCCATATGTCGGGCAGATATCTGCCAAAATCATTATAATTCTCCTCCAACATAACATTAGAAGCGTGTTCCATCCACCCACCAATATTAAGGCTCTACTAGGGAGTGTGAAGGATGAGCTGCGTCTACAGAAACTGGGCGTTTACAACGCACACATCGGCCACACGACCAGGACCGTTGATATCAGGCTGAGACAGGCAACCAAGTAAGCGATCTCCGAGCATTTTTTAGAACCTCTGTGGCATAATGATGCCAACATTTTAACACAAACATCGAGATTTTTGGACTGCATAATCAAGAATCTATAGAGATTAAGGTCGTGGAGAATCTCATTAACTGAAATGCACTTTTAGGTTTCCACATGAGCTCGGCTTGGAACCCGGCATTAGATCTTCTGAAGACGCAACGGAGGCAACATCAAGACCCCAAGGGACACAAGTATGAACATGGAGTTAAAGATAACAGCCCAGTACAAATAACAAAGGACGTACGTGAAATGGTACCTCAGACGAGAGACACAATACATGAGGACGTTCTTCCGAGCCGGCCTTAGTGGCGAGCGGTTCTAGGCGCTTCAGTCTGGAACCGCGCGACCGCTGCGGTCGCAGGTTCGAATCCTGCCTCGGGCATGGATGTGTGTGATGTCCTTAGGTTAGTTAGGTTTAAGTAGTTCTAACTTCTAGGGGGCTGATGACCTCAGAAGTTGAGTCCCATGCCATGAGTGCCGTGTTACAGAGCGGCATACATAGGCAACTGTTTGTACTTTGGTGGCTTACATAGGGCACAGCACTTGCAGCAATGCTAAAGAATATGAGCACCTAACAGCAGTTTTAGCGAGAAACAATATTTTCACGAAAGATTTGATCCTGCAGGGAATATGCTCTATCTATGCCAGACGAACATTATATTTACCGCTCTGAAATTTGAAAGCTTTTTTCCAATTAAATTCAAAACCAAAACTTTTTTCAATCAAATACATGAGCCCCACCAAAATTTCAAGTTGGTATCCTTCTATAGAGAAATGTAGCACATCGTGGTATCTTGACTTTTATAGAAGATCGAGTAAATGATTGTACACGTAGTACACAAATTTCTACATTTATTCCGTCTTTGTACTGTCTCTGGGGTGACACACAAAGGATCATTTTCGAGGAACACATAATTTTTTCGTCATCGCCTTCGTGTTACGCGCATTGGTGCATCTGTGATGATGTGCAACACACATTAGTCAACGTTTTGGTAGTTTCTTTCGCTTGTAAGCATTTTGAGGTTTGGGATCCGTTGTTTATGGTTTCCTGCTTCCGCAATGACTACAGATTTGATATCCCCGATGTGATTTATGATGAGATGAAGTTAAGTGGAAGAGACGGTCATAGCTACGCTAACGAGCCAAAATATCACGATCACTTATTTAATAGCGTGTAGATCTACCTTTGGAACGCATTACAACAGCGATTCTGAGTGGCGTGGATTCGAAACGTGCTCAGTAGATTTCCGTCAGGATGTGGCACCCAATGTCTATCAACAGGTCACCTAATCCCCGTAAATTATGGGCCGATCGTTTGAGGACGCGAGTCGGACGCCCGAAACCACGCTAGATATATTCCGTCGGCCTCGTTTCTTTTTTTTATGCGGCCCTCCACGATTTCTTCTCCTGCGCCAACCTCTTCATCTCAGAGTAGAGCGTGTACCCTACGTCCTCGGTTACTTGTTGGGTGTATTCTAGTCTCTGTCTTCGTCTATAGGTTTTTTCCTTCTCCATTTCCTTGTGGTATTATGGAAGTTATTCCTTGATATTATAACTCATGCCCCATCATATTGCACCTTCTTCTTGTCAGTATATTTCGTACGTTCCTCGCTTCGCCGATTCTGCGGAGAACCTCCTCATTGCTTACCTCTTTGGTGCACCTAACTTTCAGCATTGTTCTGTAGCACCACATCTGAAATACTTCAATTTTCGTATATTCCGATTTTCATTATGTACGAGTCCGCAGCTCGGCGTCGAGGGGCTAGTGTTGCTGCCTCTAGATCACTGGATCCTGGGTTCGATTCCCGGGTGGGGACTGAGTGTTTATGCTGTCTGAGACCTTGCACTTAGGGAAAGGCAGGACTCTGTGTGGACGGGGCCGTAACAGGTTACCGTTGGTTGCTTAGTTTTTTTTAAAAAAAATCACGTACACTTTATTTGTAAACAATTGCAAATAAAATTGCAAATAAGGAAAAATTGTCAAATTTGACTGTTAAAACACAATGTCTAATTTAAAAAATTCTTAAGCACGTTGCATTCACGGTGGAAGGCCTTATTGACCAGAAGTTCAAATTATTTGACCGCTGAAGGCCCAATAGTAATAACTCAAGAAACAAACTGACAGCTGAAAGCCTGGGTAGCAAATTCTTAAGAACCAGTTAAACTTCTCCAAGAGATAATAAAATACTTTTAAAAAAGACAATCATCAAAATTTCACTATTAGGAGACAATATCTAATCAAAAATTCTCAAGGCCAATTGCATTCACGGCTGAAAGGCTTGTTGTTGTTGTGGTCTTCAGTCCTGAGACTGGTTTGATGCAGCTCTCCATGCCACTCTTTCTTGTGCTAGCCTCTTTATCTCCCAGTAACTGCTGCAACCTACATCCTTCTGAATCTGCTTAGTGTATTCATCTGTTGCTCTCCCTTTACGATTTTCACCCTCCACACTGTCCTCCAATACTAAATTGGTGATCCCTTGATGCCTCAGAACATGTCCTACCAACCGATCCCTTCTTCTAGTCAAGTTGTGCCACAAACTCCTCTTCTCCCCAATGCTATTCAATACTTCCTCATTAGTTATGTGATCTACCCATCTAATCTTCAGCATTCTTCTGTAGCACCACATTTCAAAAGCTTCTATTCTCTTCTTGTCCAAACTATGTATTGTCCATGTTTCACTTCCACACATGGCTACACTCCACACAGATACTTTCAGAAACGACTTCCCAACACTAAAATCTATACTCAGTGTTAACAAATTTCTCTTCTTCAGAAATGCTTTCCTTCCCATTGCCAGTCTACATTTTATATCCGTTCTACTTCGACCATCATCAGTTATTTTGCTCCCCAAATAGCAAAACTTTTACTACTTTAAGTGTCTCATTCCCTAATCTATTTCCATCAGCATCACCCGACTTAATTTGACTACATTCCATTATCCTCGTTTTGCTTTTGTTGATGTTCATCTTATATCCTACTTTCAAGACACTGTCCATTCCATTCAACTGCTCTTCCAAGTCCTTTGCTGTCTCTGACATAATTACAATGTCATCGGCGAACCTCGAAGTTTTTATTTCTTCTCTCTGGATTTTAATACCTACTCCGAATTTGTCTTTTGTTTCCTTTACTGCTTGCTCAATATACAGATAGTATAACATCGGGGAGAGGCTACAACCCTGTCTTACTCCCTTCCCAACAACTGCTTCCCTTTCATGTTCCTCGACTCTTATAACTGCCATCTGGTTTCTGTACAAATTGTAAATAGCCTTTCGCTCCCTGTATTTTACTCCTGCCACCTTTAGAATTTAAAAGAGAATATTCCAGTCAACATTATCAAAAGCTTTCTCTAAGTCTACAAATGCTAGAAATTAAGGTTTGCCTTTCCATAATCTTCTTCTAAGATAAGTCGTAAGGTCAGTATTGCCTCACGTGTTCCAGTTTTTCTACGGAATCCAAACTGATCTTCCCCGAGGTCGGCTTGTAGTAGTTTTTCCATTTGCATGTAAAGAATTCGTGTTAGTATGTTGCAGCTGTGGCTTATTAGACTGATTGTTCGGTAATTTTCTCACCTGTCAACACCTGCTTTCTTTGGGATTGGATTTATTACGTTCTTCTTGAAGTCTGAGGGTATTTCGCCTGTTTCATACACCTTTCTCACCAGACGGTAGAGTTTTGTCAGGACTGGCTCTACCAAGGCCGTCAGTAGTTCCAATGGAATGTTGTCTACTCCGCAGGGCCTGAAAGCCTTATTGACAAGAAATTCAAACTATTTGTCGGCTGAAGGCCCACGCAGTAATAACTCAAAACACAGTTGGATGGCTGAAGGCCTGGGTAGTAAATTTTTGAGAAGCAATTAAACTTCTTTGAGAGATAGTTAAAGAACAATCATCAACATTTCAGTGTTAAGATATTTTGTCTAATTAAAAATTCTTAAGACAAGTTACACTCACGGCTGAAGGCCTTATCAACAAGAAATTCAAACTGTTTGTCGGCTGGAGGCCCAAACAGTAATAATTCAAAATTAATATATATATTTAAAGAACAATCATCACAATCTGACCAAATCAAGAGAGAAGTGGGCCTCAGACAGTGCTCCAAGGACCGACCTGAGAAAGTCGCTCAGCTTCGTAAACAATGAGACAGATAAGCCGGCCGGCGTGGCCGAGCGGTTCTAGGCGCTACAGTCTGGAACCGCGCGACCGCTGCGGTCGGAGGTTCGAATCCTGCCTCGGGCATGGGTGTGCGTGATGTCCTTAAGTTAGTTAGGTTTATGTAGTTCTAAGTTGTAGGGGACTGATGACCTCAGAAGTTAAGTCCCATAGTGCTCAGAGCCATTCGAACCATTTGAGACAGGCAGCAAAAAGTTGTATTCACTTAACCGGATGGCAACTCAAACTAGTGACAGTTTAAACACAGACCAACGCTCTTGCAAAATCTACCTAACATCTGATAACCAATACAACGATGGAATAACCCGGGCAAGGTGGAACCGGCGGACAGCACTGCATCTTCAGAATCCGGTGTTTAGAACATCCAGAAGCAGAACGAACCACTATGACCAAAGTAGTCCAAAAGAAACAAAATATACGAACCACAATCAAGGATACTGTCGAACTACAGGCCTTATCGGACAGCAGCGGCAAGGCGAGGAAAGGTACACTGCCCCAAAAATACGCTAGCCTCCAGGGCAGGTAACTTGGGAGTTAGCGGCCACTAGGCAGAAAAATACCGCTGGTTGAACTTCACCAATAATAACACAAGGAATTCAATGATTAATAATAAGAAGTGGAGGACAGATAATTAATTTCACCAACTCCAAACACTCCACTCACTGCTCTTCGGCTCAGCGACCCTGCGAGCAGCAACGCGCGTGTGCTGAGCGGTGTACTCCCAAACACTTGTGCCAGCAGTAGCACTGTACTCTGCCTCAGATCTGTCACAGATCGCCACCTTGCCCGCTTAACAGAGAGGACAAGGTGTGACCTCCACATACCGTGAAGAGGAATGGAGGTCCAGCACCCCGACACGTACTCATGATTTCACCATCCTTTTACCGCTAGATGCCCATGAGAGTAGTGCGTGAGCAGCCGATCAACTTCACCGTTATGCAAATGCTCCTCCTCAGGCGCTGGCTATAACTATCTGCTCTTTGTGAAAGTCGTTTGTATAAGTAGATTTCCCTATTTGTGGTTCGTGTAGTCCCTAGACTGATCCGTCTCTACTCCACTTATGCACGCTGGCTGACAACTGCTGCCGCGCGGGATTAGCCGAGCGCTCTTGGGCTCTGCAGTCATGGACTGTGCGGCTGGTCCCGGCGGAGATTCGAGTCCTCCATCTGGCATGGGTGTGTGTCTTTGTCCTTAGGATAATTTATGTTAAGTAGTGCGTAAGCTTAGGGACTGATGTCCTTAGCAGTTAAGTCCCATAAGATTTCAAACACATTTGAACCTTTTTTTGACAACTGCTAAAGAACAGAGCCATTGTTGGACAGGAATAATCACAAGCAATGATGGATGACAAGAAACACAGAAGTTATGTGATAGAGATAGAGTGGTATATTAATAACGAAAAATGGTATAGACTTCACCATATGTGAAAACAGGATAACAGACATTAATAAAGTTTCTTTTTTTTACACATGTCAGACTCGCAACATAAAGGTCGATATCGGACTCTCACAAGTGAATATGTCCTCGCCAGATGCTAATGCATATTTTTTACCTGTTATTCATGTTGGCTGCCAAACTGTTGAGGAGTCTTTGAGGGATATTGTCCCATTCCTCTTTCAACGCTGTTTGCACATATTGCACGGTTCACTGTGAAACGTCCCCTTAGAAAAATTATACAAGACTGTGCTTAAATGTCCTCTTTGAACAATTATACACGAATGTGCTTAAACTGACACACAATAGTTTTTAGCGCAACGCAATCTGACTTCCAAAAATCCCTACGAAAGAATGGCCCTGACTAGCATTAACCCATATGTTTCACAAATCACTTACCTCACAAAAATCTTCGTTACTCAAGCTACTGCAATACAGCGAGCGCCACCACTGCCAGCTAAATAAAAGATTCAAGCTACTGAAGGCACTAACTACTGATAGGCATAGTTAGCAAATGAAAGATTTTAATAGAGAACAAACAATGGATTTACCTCACTAGTCATAATATATAGCACTTCATGACATCAATTCTTACAATTTTCAAAACTCCGCCATCTCACTCCCCACGTCCACCACTGCTGGCGGTTCACCTCCAACTGCACAATGCTACGCGCTGTTAGCATCCAGCTGCCGCTGCCCAACACTACAATGGCGAGTATTACAACAATGCCAACCAGCCACAGACTGCACACGGCACAGCCAGTGATTTTCATACAGAGCGCTACGTGGCGGCGGCGTTACCAATAAAAAAACCTAAACAGCCTACTTACATAGCCCCCATGCTCCCCACAAAAAAATTTACAAATTGTTTTGGGCAGTGGCCAATACAAATTTGAAAAAATTTTTCATAATTACAATAACAAAGAAATGAAATGCACACACTTATCGATACAATGTTGGTCAAAAGCTAAAATTTTCTCACAGTCCATAAAGACAGTCCTGATCATTCATCAAAGTAAAATTGCAGTGTTTTTCTCAAAGTCTGAGTAGTAAAAGAAAATGCACGTGCAGACCCACTGCAGTCCTTGTAGAAATAATGGTATTGGTGGGTCATCAAAGGTCTAGACCCACTGTAGTCCTTGTAGAGATGGCTAGCAGCCAACTGTTTCGTCTGTGCAGGTGCACAATCACCATCGAAGAGTCTTGCAGTGAATATAGCAAGTCCATAAACCACCACTTGTGCACTCGCAAAGTTTTTGGAATTGTCCTTACAACCAGCAATGCTGTTATTCAGTCCCTTGCTGAATTATTAACACATGTGCAAACACTATCAGACACTACTTCTCACATATTGGCCATATACTATGACCAACAGAAACGTGTGCAGTGAAATGCAATTTACAAGTTACTTAATTTGATGAACTGGTGTCAATTACAATTTTATAACATGAGAATACAATAACAAAGGTACAAAAAAATATCATTAAAGAACATAACAGTACAGATAACTTTTGTAGTAATACAGGCTTTACAAAAGAATCGAAATAACATATACATCAGTGTTAGAGGAATTGTGACATGAGTACATACATCAAAGATCAGAATAACTTTTGAAACATCAACTTCACACATGAGCATTAAAATAAAAGAGAATAAATAATGTCTAAACATCAGAAAAATTCTACAATGTAAATATTATTAGCTAAACACATAAAGACAGAAAGAACACAAATATACAAGAGTACACAAACACATAGCGGAATAATATAAAGGGAAAGGACAGGGTTTGTTTTACTGCAGTATCTTGCAAACAAAACTTTACTTCTTGGAGATCTCCCTTCGTTCTTCATTATTTCAAAAAGCCTATCTATACCTGCTTTCTGTACTTTTCTCATATAACCTCTCAGTGCATTTCTTCAGATCCATCGCAACTCATTCTCTTATATAGGTTACCCCCTCTTAAGCGAACTTAAATCTACTGAGCTCAGATACTAAACTAAGGGATGAGGCAATGCAGCAGCACAAAACAATTAACACAAACAGAAATGATAAAAAAACGGAAATTGGCAAAAAAGGCAGCAATATTACAACTAATATAAGGCAATGCGCAGCAAACAAGAAAAATAAATCAGTAATAAAATTGGCTTAACCCAGTAATACAAAGTGACATTCAGTAGCACTATGAATGCCAAACAGCCGCAGCAAATGCTATAACTTATACCTAAACATGACAAAGCTCAATCAGAAAAAATGTTACACTAAAGACAACAATGCAGATAAGGACAATGTCTATTCACATCTTAATGTCTATGCAGTTAAAGTGGTGGACCACAACTTATTCTATGAAATAAATTACCAAGTACTTGAAAAGAAAATTATGTATGCAGTTCCTGTTACTAGTCCCTTCTTATTGTTCTTTCCTTTCCAAGTGCTCCTTTTTTTTGAATAATGTGGATCATAAAATTATTATTTAACAGATCTGTTGACAGAAAGTTTTCACATTAGCAAATGCATTTACTTTTATTTTATAAAACCAATGCTGCAACACAGCTGGAAAACAGATATCAAATGAAATAAGCATTTATGTAAAAAGCATAAAAATATCATTCAATAGTGATGTGGCATTTCATAAGTTAGTAGAAATTCTCTCAATTCTCGTAGAAAGACGCTTGTCATTATCAGGTGTGCAGATGTAAGAAAGTATCTTTCCAAGTAATGAGCGTGTCGTTTTTGCGATGCTTTCTACAAAGGAATCTCAATAGCGAGGATAATGGCCTCTTTTTTTTCCACCTGTGCCTCTGACAGGCACACACTAATGGCTTTCTTTTGTCAGGTGGTTGTCGCGCAGCTGGGTGCCCACCACGCATTACATGCAGGTGGTCACTTAACTGTCTTATCGAAATATTTACGACACCAGTTTCCGCTACAGTGGCAGTCTCATATAAAAAAAAAAATTCACAGGTCAAGAATTTGCGTTACAAATCTGTAGAAATAAAATCATTTAAACGTAATTGTGTCCAAAAAATTTTCGCCAGCATAGTGATTCATTCACGCATATACACTCATTTCATAGCTCTTAAAGTACGATTCTCGGTTTCCAACATCCTTTTTCACAAATCAGAGTCCCTAACCACTACTCATTATTTCTTGCCTTATTACACATATATATATTCGTCGACACTTCTTCAATATTTCATCATAACAGATACGCAGCATAACCAAATAACTGATATAGCATCAGCTTAAACAAACCTCAGCAGCATAATTCACATCGTCGTCGTAATAATAACATCATAACACCACAGTCAAATTCTCAAAATCTACGTAACTTCCTCCAATAATTTCAATACCAAAAAAAATTCTCTGCTCATGTCAAAAGTGTCATCTGCCTCAAACGTACTTTAAAAATCGTGATCCCATACCAAATATGTCATTCAAAGCTCTCATAGTATCACAATGGTTCCGAAAAAATATGAACAGTTCACAAAGTACAGACAAAATACAACTTCGTAAGTGTGAAGTTATCCAATGGTGTAATTACGTAAACATCTGTCACTGATGTAGTAAAGTAAATGTTTGTCTCTCTCAGTTAAATGATCAGATAGCTGTGTAATTTATGTGTTAGAGAAATATGGTACCGATGTGTAAAGTTGTATAAACAAATACCATATTAGCTAGGGCTCCTTGTGCTTGCCAAACGCATGGTACACAAAGTAAGCGTGTATCCCACTGAGGAATAATGTAATTATATCCTCAGGTGTTACAGATTACAGCAATAGAATGAAATGTATCACGGAAAACTTTCTTTGTAATTCAAATATGTTGAAAAATAAGTAGTTTAATGCGTGTCCTGTAGCGCTAAATGTGCGTCTTGCTGTAAGACAATCTCTGTGGAAGTGTCGTAGTTATTGTCCTTCGAAAGCTAAGTTCTGCAGAAGTCAATGTACTTACCTCATGATAAACGAAATTGAAATGCTTTGCGTATAGATATCTTAGTTATTACGCTTATTGCCGAGATGAAGTAAGTACTGTACTGTACGTATTGTTGTGCTACAGAAAAGGCTGTCTCATTGTAGCTATACCACAAACGTTACTACTAAAACATGTTTTACTTTCCAAAAAAAATCAGAAAAACTGTGCAGATAAAAAACAGATAAACTGCAAAAGCAACATTGTAAATTGTCACTCATTAGTAGCGTCGTGATAAAATCGTGTAGCTGTCACATAAACTAACCACTGTATCATCTGGTATCTCACAGAAAGTACTTTAAATCCAGAATGTATTTTCAAGTAAACCAAAATGTTGCATTAAAATTTCATTAGCAATACTGGTAAATGTTCTAAGTATGTGAGCCTTATAGTCGTTACGTAATCGTGCAACTAACAAGCAAGAATGTACACACGAAATAACACAGTGATGTCTGTTCACTATAACAATGCACTCGTAAATACTGTCTAAATATGTTCCGTAGGTTCTAGACTGTATAGTTAACTTCAAAACATTGTTGCATGTTAACAGTTTCTCAGTGTGACAAAGCATACTAGAAATGTAAAGTGAAAAGTTTTATGGCAAAGACAAAGTTAAAAAGCAGATTATATTTCAATAAACGGTTTTACATGTGAAATGTGGTGTAAACCTTTACTCTTCCTAGTACGCAGAGTTTCAACTTCAACGCAATTATCATGTGGTATACGTCGGATTCTGTAAAGTCCATTGTAAACTAGAAAGAATTTGTGACTCAAGTGTTTCTTCTTATGTGACAATGGATGAGCTTTAATGAGAACTTTCTGACCAATATATAATTTCTTTGCATTTGCTTTACCGTGTAATTTTTTCCTTTTGTCTGCAGCAGAATTTATATTTTTAATAGCCAAATCAATTATGTCTTTGTGTCGAAGTTTACGTGTATTCGGAAAAGGTACAAGCTCTCTGATTCTGTTTGGTGGTTCTTTATTCTTCAATACAAGAAGAGGTGGTAAAGCAGTGGATTCATGAGGCATTTCATTCAGCACGTTTTGAAATAAGTGTAAATATCTGTCCCAATGCTGATGCTTTCTGTGACAATAAAGTCTGCAAAGCTTATTGATTTCTTTCATAATCCGTTCAGACGGGTTACAATGTGGTGAGTACAATGAAATAAAAACAGATTTGATTTTATGGTTACGAAGCATGCGTGACCAAACAGCAGATCTGAATTGCGGTCCGTTATCTGAAATTACTTTACTAACGTGTCCATCTTCACGTAAGAAATTTCTAACAAAGGCGTTGGATACAGACCGTCCCGTGGCTTTACGTAACGGAATGAAAGAAACAAATTTTGAAGTAAGTTCAACAGCGACTAGAAGTACGAAAATCCATTAGATGTTCTGACAAGCGGTCCCAAGAGATCAACAGCAGCAAATTCTTTTAATTTAGAAGGAATGATAGGAAACAATGGAGCACGATGAGAGACAGTAGATGGTTTCGCCTTTTGACAAAGTTTACAAATAGACAAGACTCTTCGAATTCTCTTTTCCATATTGTTAAAATAACAAGTCGTTCGAAGAATATGATAACATTTTCGTGGACCAAAATGTGCATAGCTGAAATGAATGTACCAAATGAGCTTATTAACAAAATCGTCTGGAATGCAAAGTACCCATAGCTTGTCATCAACAGTGCATCGTTTGAACAGTATGTTGTTTCTAACCAGATAATAATGCCGAATCTGTGTGTGTGTCTTTTCATGCCATTTACTTTTGATGTCTTTCCAAATCGGATCTTTATCTAGTTCATGAGCAATGTCCCTTAAATATGTGGTGATGAAGTTTTCAAAGGCGACTTTCTGGATGTAAAGAATACTGAAATTTCTCTCGAGGTTGCTTTCTGTGTTACTTTTCTCAAGCCCAGCCGGTGCGCGTGACAGTGCGTCTGCAACAATGTTCTCCTTGCCGGGAATGTAGACTATTGTGAAGTGGAATTCTTGCAGAAACAATGCCCAACGTTTTAACCTGTCATGATTTAATTTTGAAGACATAAGAAATTGTAATGCACGATGGTCACTGTATACTTTTACGTGCTTACCATAAAGAAAGAAACGGAATTTGTTAAATGCCCAAACGATAGCTAAAGCTTCTAATTCAGTAACGGAATAATTTTTTTCAGATTTTGTTAGCACTTGGCTAGCAAAAGCAATGGTTTTCTTAACAGTAATGTCATTTTCTGTGGCTTCTTGAAATAAATGGGCACCAAGACCGACTTTAGAAGAATCCGGGCTAAGGCAAAAATCTTGTGAGAGATCTGGATGAGCTAGTATTGGCGCGTTAAGTAACGATTCTTTCAAAGAATTGAATTCCAACTGTGCTTGTTCGTCCCAGTTCCAAATAGTATTTTTTCCAGTGAGAGAACAAAGTTTTGGTGTAACTAGAATTTGCATATTCAGAAAACGACAGTAAAAATTTACGAGACCTAGAAAACTGCGGACTTGTTTTTTTGTGGATGGAACTGGAATGGCTCTGATTGCTTCTAACTTTTCAGGATCCGGCTGGATGCCTTCAGAAGAAATAATATGTCCCAAAAACTTCACTTTTGTCCTACCGAATTCAGACTTTTCCAAGTTAACTGTAATTCCAGATTCTGCAAAAATATGTAACACGCTGTTGAGGATGCGATTATGTTGTTCCCATGAGGCTTCTGCTATCAGAATATCGTCCACATATAAGGTGATGTGACGTTTTAAGAGCTCAGGTAATATGGAATTTAGCCCGCGAATGAATGCTGCCGAGGAAATGTTCAAACCAAAAGGAAGTTTCCGAAACTGATAACAAACGCCGAAACAAAGGAAAGCTGTGTATTTTCTACATTCTGGATGAAGTTCGATCTGATAAAAGCTGGATCTGAGATCAATGGAAGACAACACTTTTACACCATTAAAATTTTGAAGAAGTTCTTCCAACGTTTGCGGCCTGTCTGTTTCAGGAATAATGATAGTATTGATTTGTCTCGAATCTAAGACAAGCCTGATCGATCCATTTTTCTTCTCAACAACATGTAATGGATTGTTGTATGAGCTTACTGCAGGCTCAATAATGCCCTCGTCAAGCATAGATTGTATTTCTGTTCTAAAACGGTCCCTATAATGTGCTGGAATTACGTATGGTCTAACACAAAATTTAGTATGCTCACGAACACCAAATTGGTATTGAAATCCCTTGATTGTTCCTGTTTTGTGAGTAAAAACTGTGGAATGTGCTTGTAAAATCTCAAAAAGGTCCTGCCTATCAGTGTCATTACAATTCTCAATTGTTTGAATTTTATTCTGAATTAACTCATTAGTTTCAATTGTGCCGTCGATATCATCCCTGTCAGTACTTGCAGAGCGACTGTTAGTGTCTAGTTCCGTAGAAAATTCCGAACTGTTGTCTAACAGAAGGTAAAGCCGATTAATTTCCTCGTCATGGTTTGAGAGCCAATCTTCAAATTTCAAAGCTATTGACTTACCTTCTTTCTCTAAACTTATTTCAGCATTGTGAAAGTTTAAGATTGATTTGTATTCATTCAAAAAGTCTACTCCCAGTATAATTTCCGTCGACAACAATGGAACAATAAGAAAGTTCATAGAGAAGCTGTGGCTCTGACAAAAGAATTCTAAGTTGGTTTGTTGGCGTACATCTACACTTTTTCCAATGACTGCACCTTGTAATTTAATCTTGCGTAACGGATGTGTGGGGCAATCGTTCGATTTGTTGCATTTGCTAAAAGCTGTTTCACTAATTACTGAAATGGGACTGCCCGAGTCAAGTACTGCCGTAAATTTTACGTCATTTACAGTAATGTGAATCACAGGATATGCAATGTTGTTATGTTTTACGTCGTGTTCCTGGAGTAATATGTCCCTAATGTCTTCCATTTTAACGTAATTACTAGCTACGGCAGCTGCGTCGTCAGTTTCATAAGTACGTTTTGAGGCTGCCAGCGGTATGAGTCATTGCCCATTGTGTCTTTGTTGGCGCGCGTCGTTATTGGGATTTGGAGACCTAACTTCTACAAATTCACCTTGTCGAGAGGGCCCTGCTCTGTTTGATTCCCGCCAGTTCTGCTGCAATTCAGGTCTGTCGTTACGATCATATCGTCTGTCGTCTTGTCGGTAGATTCAATAGTTTCTTTCTTGTCGGTCACGTGGTGGAGAATTTCTCTCTGAATCGTAACTGCGCGCTGGACCGTTGCGTCTAAAGTTATTCTGTCTCCCTTGATAGTAATTAATTTGGTTCCCATATTGTCTGTTTCTCTGATTGTCTTTGTGATAGTCACTACTGCGGGGAGGTGACCTTTCCCTGTAATTATTACTACTCTGTCAACGGTTGTCATACGGGTGGTGTCTGTTTTGGTCACGATTTGTATTGTGAGAATAGCCTTGTCGTGTCCAGTTATTATTTCTTTCATCGCGGAATTGCGACGGATGTGACCTGTAATTGTTGTGTTCCTGTTTTCGCGTTCCCCGATTGTCAGTGTCAATTTCTAATTCTTGTAAGAGTCCCTGAAAAGCTTCAATGTCGTCTTTGCAACGGCCTGCCAAAATAATATGCAGTAAATGTTCAGGCAATTTGATTAAGCAAATGCGGATGAGTTCTGATGGGCTGTATGGGTTTGACAGGTACTGATTCTTGTGCAACATGTCTTCAAAATATTTCACAAGACTGGAAAATTCAGATTGTTCGAAATGTTTCATCATCATGATGCCATGGCATGGTAAAATTCTCCTTCACTGTGGCAATCGTGAATGACCGATCGCATTCTTACAGCTGGTTCATTCTCTAAGTAGCCACACATAAATTCTAATCTGTGCTCTAGTGACCAGTTGGGAGGAAAACAATGAGAGAATTGATGGAGCCACGCTTGAGGATGAATGTCGTTGCCAGAATTCTTAAATGGTTTGAATTTACGTGTAGTAATGAACAGCTTATAGTCAAAATCATCGTGTCGACGGGTCGCATATCGGTCATTGTTACGTCGTTTCGGCGGTTCCATCTCAAAATTCGGTGTACTTTGCCAATTTCTTTCATAATCTCCAAAGTGCCCTGTGTTGTTATTTTGTGGCAGTTCCGTATTTTTATGTCCCTCTTCCCGTATTGGTGTGCGAGTGTCCTCTGAAATACGTAATTCTTGTATTACCTGTGTCAACTGATCTTGTACTTCCCGGATTTCTCTTTGGTGTTGCGTATTAATTTGATTCTGATTTTGTTTGAATTTCGTAATTTGTCCGAACTCTTCTGTGTCATTAAAGACTACCGGTTTTGTGTCATTCAGATTATCATCTACCTTCGTAGATAAATTAGTTAACTGATCCGAAAGTTCGGCTACTTTCTCCGATAGTGAACACATTTCCTCAGTGTGTTTTTCTGAACCAAGTTTCAGAGTATCCATTTGTGTTGAAATCGAATCTACTGTATTCTTTAAGTTTTCCTGAGTTCTTGCAAGTTGCGTAACCGAATCGGTAGATGCAACTGAGTCCATTTTAGCTTGCAAGGTGTCGTGATTTTCACGAACAACAGTTTGCAATTCTTTTATGGCTGCTTCGTGATTCTGTAATGAGTTTTCATGCTCGAACAAATAGGTTGAAAATGCTCACAAATTTGTGTTTTAACGTCATTACAGATTTTTTGACATTTCGATTCAATGTTATGTAACTCAGTAGTTAAATCTTCACGTGTTTGTTCAAGTGTGGTGTCTAACTTCCGAAGATTATGTTCCATTGTGTCCAACTGTTGCTGTGTTAGTCTCTGATTTTGTTCCATTGTGTCTAACTTTTGAAGCTTTTGCTGTGTTTGTCTCTGATTTTGTTCCAAGGTGTCTAGCTTTTGAAGATTTTGTTCCATTGTGTCTAACTTTTGAAGATTTTGTCCCATTTGTTTCTGATTTTGTCCAAGCGTTGTGTCTAACTTTTGTAGCCTTAGTCCCATTTGTTGCATTAACTGTAATAACAGTGCACTGGTGTCTGAAACATGTTCCTCAGTGCTACTCAGCAGTGCATTTGAACCGGCAATATTCGCATTTTGAAAAGCAGAAAATGTGTCTTGATTCATTTGAGAAAACGGTGAGGACGCAAAATCTGAATCTACAGTATTTGCAAGATTGTGTCCTGTCATTTCGGAATCCTGAGGCGAGCTGTTGCCGACCGATCGATCGATAACTCTTCCCTGTTCACTAATTGTTTCACTGCCTACACCATTATTTGCAGCCCGCTCCATTTCCCTATACACAATTACCAAATTACTACTTTGAACATTAGTTAATTCATTACATGGTGGCGCTAACACATTGCTTTCGTCTTCACTGTCATTTCTCAGTTTACTTTGGAGCCTAGTATTACGTTTTTCACACGCCATTATTGTCACAATTTTTCACACGACAACACAGAAAAACACAATTTGAAGAACAAAAATAAGAGAACACATTAACATAGCACTGAAAATAATATCTCGTTAATTGCAAGCGCAGCTGCGAAATACTTGGTGCAACTCTACATGCATGCCACAACTGTTGTACTGTACAACAATGAACGACTACAACTACAAAGGAAATTCTCTTTATGATTACGCGCTAGCAATAAAAAAATCTACATTAATTACACAAACTACAAGAAAAATCAGAAGATTCCAGTGAGGTATCCTGGGCTAAAGGTCGACATATGAAACGTCCCCTTAGAAAAATTATACAAGACTGTGCTTAAATGTCCTCTTTGAACAATTATACACGAATGTGCTTAAACTGACACACAATAGTTTTTAGCACAACGCAATCTGACTTCCAAAAATCCCTACGAAAGAATGGCCCTGACTAGCATTAACCTAAACGTTTCACAAATCACTTACCTCACAAAAATCTTCGTTACTCAAGCTACTGCAATACAGCGAGCGCCACCACTGCCAGCTAAATAAAAGATTCAAACTACTGAAGGCACTAACTACTGATAGGCATAGTTAGCAAATGAAAGATTTTAATAGAGAACAAACGATGTATTTACCTCACTAGTCATAATATATATAGCAGTTCATGACACCAATTCTTACAAATTTCAAAACTCCGCCATCTCTCTCCCCACGTCCACCACTGCTGGCGGCTCACCTCCAACTGCGCAACGCTACGCGCTGTTAGCATCCAGCTGCCGCTGCCCAACAATACAATGGCGAGTATTACAACAATGCCAACCAGCCACAGACTGCACACGGCACAGCCAGTGATTTTCATACAGAGCGCTACGTGGCGGCGGCGTTACCAATAAAAAAACCTAAACAGCCTACTTACAACTGATGCGGGTTCGTTGAGGAACACGTCTACCAAGAGCATCCAGGCATGCTCCATAAGGTTTAGGTCCGAAGAGTATGCAGGCCATTCCACACGTTCGATATCGTCACTTTTCATTGTGTCCGATACCTCTGCGGTCTTCTGTGATGTGCAGTGTCGTTGTGCTGTAACGGTACCTCGCACATTGCTATGTAGCGGTATTCTGCCATTGTGCATAAAGCCTGCCAACTGGTCGCCTAGGCCACACTGATGATGTCCGTGAATATCATGTGGTGTGTAACTTGTTCCCCTCTCTCTCCGCCCTAACTGGTGATCAGAATCACTTGCCACAGTGAAGCGGAATTCGTCGGAGATCATTACTCTCTATCACTTTCGCTGACCCCAACCAACAAGATCACCACATCAATGAACTCTTTCTCGACGATGAAGCTGTTGAAATGGGATGCATTTAACAGGTTTCCGAGCATGCTAACCAGCCTGATTTAATCATCTTGGAATGTTTCTGGCAGAGACACATGTACCAGTAGCGGTTGCAAGGTCTGCAGCGATTTGAGTTAGATGTCTGTTCCCTTCCGCCATATCGATCATCTTGCGGTGTGGTTATGTCTAAGACGACCGATATGTTTTCGCAGAGCATTTCCGACCTCAGAGGCCTTTCTTAATCGCAAGATGACACTTTTGGACACACACGTTATTGTGGCCACAGTAGCGACACTTTGACTGGCTTCGAGTCCTCCAACTGCTCGTCCAAGACGGTAAGCACTTCAGTGGTGTCTTGCAGACATATTGTCGTACCACTCGGAATCTCGCGCTAACCGGTTCCACAACAACCTTCGGAAAGCACTGTACGGTATGAACTGACAAATGCATACAGAGTGCTCGTGAACAGGCTTCGCTGCAATTTTATCCTACACATTTCCTTTTACTATCATTGTTCTGATATTCCGTAGCAATTGGCGGTTGTTCCGTAGCAATTGCCTGTTGTTCTTCAGCAAGTGTCAGTTGTTCCTTAGCAGTTGTCAAGCAGTGTACTTTCCTTATCAAGTTACTTGACAGCAACGTTACCAGACGGCATTCAGTTTCGCGGTGGGCAGTTGTCACAATGTTCTGGTTATCAGCGCACCCATACCTCAGCACAATTCACATTAGCAGCGAGCCGTCGTTTCTGCGTACTACACTTTCGATACGAATACCAGCAGTAGCGAAAGTGCGGTATGCGGAAACCCTGTGCACCGACTTTTAGCTCTAGCATGATGGAGGTCGAGCAATGACGATGTAAGATCAGAGCCGCTTGCCGGTTTTGCGGAAAAATTTACTGGGTAGTTACAATTAAAGTGCGTCTGCTCACGGAAGCCAGCGTGGGCTGTAATTGTCGTATGGCAGGGAAACTCGGTAGATATGCTAAAAGTGCTAATGTGGAACTGATTTACAGTTCCAAGTCTGGCCACCAGGTGCAAATCTGGCGCTGTACACTGTTTTTGTAGTGGTATCGCATCCATGCTGTCATTTGACTAGCTTTAACGGTTAATAACACAATCAACATTATGCCTTCTTAATTGTTTGACCTTTTCTGACCATGTCCGTTCCTCATCCATTATACAGAGTGAGTCACCTAACATTACCGCTGGATATATTTCGTAAACCACATCAAATACTGACGAATCGATTCCACAAACCGAACGAGAGGAGAGAGGCTAGTGTAATTGTTTAATACAAACTATAAAAAAATGCACGGATGTATGTTTTTTAACACAAAACTACGTTTTTTTTAAAATGGAACCCCGTTAGTTTTGTTACCACATCTGAACATATACGTAATCAGTGCCGTTTGTTGCATTGTAAAATGTTAATTACATCCGGAGATACTGTAACCTAAAGTTGACGCTTGAGTACCACTCCTCCGCTGTTCGATCGTGTGTATAGGAGAGCACCAAATTACGTAGGGATCCAAAAGGAACGGTGATGGAACTTAGGTACAGAAGAGACTGGAACAGCACATTACGTTCACATGCTAACACATTTTTATTGGTCTTTTTCACTGACGCACATGTACATTACCATGAGGGGTGAGGTACACGTACACACGTGGTTTCCGTTTTCAATTACGGAGTGGAATATAGTGTGTCCCGACATGTCAGGCCAATAGATGTTCAATGTGGTGGCCATCATTTGCTGCACACAATTGCAATCTCTGGCGTAATGAATGTCGTACACGCCGCAGTACATCTGGTGTAATGTCGCCGCAGGCTGCCACAATACGTTGTTTCATATCCTCTGGGGTTGTAGGCACATCACGGTACACATTCTCCTTTAACGTACCCCACCGAAAGAAGTTCAGAGGTGTAAGATCAGGAGAACAGGCTGGCCAATTTATGCGTCCTCCACGTTCTATGAAACGACCGTCGAACATCCTGTCAAGAGTCAGCCTAGTGTTAATTGCGGAATGTGCAGGTGCACCATCATGCTGATACCACATACGTCGACGCGTTTCCAGTGGGACATTTTCGAGCAACGTTGGCAGATCATTCTGTAGAAACGCGATGTATGTTGCAGCTGTTTGGGCCCCTGCAATGAAGTGAGGACCAATGAGGTGGCCGCCAATGATTCCGCACCATACATTTACAGTCCACGGTCGCTGTCGCTCTACCTGTCTGAGGCACGCGAGGATTGTCCACGGACCAGTAATGCATGTTCCGTAGAGTCACTGCCCCGTGGTTTGTGAAACCCGCTTCATCGGTAAACAGGTAGAACTGCAACGCATTCTCTGTTAATGCCCATTGACAGAATTGCACTCGATGATTAATGTCATCACCATGTAATTGCTGATGTAGCGACACATGAAACGGGTGAAAGCGGTGACGATGCAGTATGCGCATGACACTACTTTGACTCAGTCCACCGGCTCTCGCAATGTCCCGTGTACTCATGTGTGGGATCATGGCAACAGCAGCTAACACACCAACTGCACCCGCTTCTCCTGTGACGGGCCTGTTACGGACCCGTTTACGTGCTACGACCATACCTGTTGCTTACAGTTGGCGGTAGATGTTTTGCTATATGCGGCACGTTGGATGCTCTCTGTCCGGGTACCGTTCTGCATACACCCTGCAGGCTTCCGCTGCATTTCGTCGACACTCGCCATAGATGTGTTTTTGCTTTTAGGAAGCTTTAATTGTCGAGTGCTAGTAATAGTGTTCCATAGATTTCGTGTTTGTTTTGAATACAGTCCCTTTAGTCAGTCATAGTGCTAGTAGTGCTAGTGTTTGTTTTGAATACAGTCCAGAGACAGGTAGTGCTATTTTCATTGTTTTCTACAAGAAGTGGTTAGCAATCACAGTTTAGTCAATAATCAGCCGCCTTTAGTGAATTAGCAGTCTAGTTAAAAGTTGATTAAGTCTCTTCAGTAAATTGATACCTTAAGATGGATAGGATGTGTGACTGCTGTCTACGGACGCACGAGGAGCTGGCCACTCTTCGCGAGAAAGCTAAGCGTGTTGATGGCCGCGGTCAGCCGTCGTCAGGCTGCTGCCTCGGAGTGTAGCGGCAGTGGGGAGTCTGGTGCGTCGCAAGGTACACCCCAGGTGTTACATGCTTCACCCACTGTCCCTGCTGTCGAGACATCTTCGCGGGTACCGGGCGCGGTTGGGCCACCCTCTCCCCAAGGGGAGTGGCGGGTTCAGCGGCGTTCACGGCGCACGAGGCGGAGGGTCAATGTGGAGGCTGGCCGTGTGGCGTCGCCCGCTCTGCCTGCGAGTGGACATGTGGCTGCTCCTTCAGCAAGGTCCGAGCAGGCACACGGGGGGAGGGGTTTATTAGTTGTTGGGAGCTCCAACGTTAGGCGGGTGATGGAGCCCCTTAGGAAAATAGCGGAAAGGTCGGGGAAGAAGGCCAGTGTTCACTCTGTCTGCTTGCCGGAGGGTCTCATCCGAGATGTGGAGGAGGCCCTACCGGCGGCGATAGAGAGCACTGGGTGCACCCGACTGCAAATTGTTGCTCATGTCAGCACCAATGACTCCTGCCATCTGGGTTCAGAGGTCATCCTCGGTTCGTACAGGCGGTTGACGCAGTTGGTGAAGGCGGAAAGCCTCGCTCGTGGGGTGGAATCAGAGCTATTTGTAGTATCGTTCCCCGATCGCGGTCCTCTGGTTTGGAGCCGAGTGGAAGGCTTAAACCAGAGGCTCAGACGATTCTGCGGAGAGCTGGGGTGCAAATTTCTCGATCTCCACTATCGGGTGGAGAAAGTAGGGTCCCCCTGAATAGGTCAGGCGTGCACTACACGCCGGAAGCGGCTACGAGGGTAGCGGAGTACGTGTGGAGTGCACATGGGGTTTTTTTAGGTTAGAGAATTCCCTCCCTAGGCCCGACAAGACGCCTCCTGAGACGCGGCAAGGCAGGAGTAGGCAAAATGCAACAGGGAATAACAATATTAATGTGCTAATAGTAAACTGCAGGAGCGTCTATAGAAAGGTCCCAGAACTGCTCTCATTAATAAAACGGTCACAACTCCCATATAGTACTAGGGACAGAAAGTTGGCTGAAACCACATGTAAACAGTAATGCAATCCTAAACTCAGATTGGAATGTATACCGCAGAGACAGGCTGGACAGTGAAGGGGGAGGAGTGTTTACAGCGATAAGAAGTGCAATAGTATCGAAGGAAATTGACGGAGTTTCGAATTGTGAAATGATTTGGGTGAAGGTCACGGTTAAAGCAGGCTCAGACATGGTAATTGGATGTCTCTATAGGCCCCCGGGCTCAGCAGCTGTTGTGGCTCAGCACCTGAAGAATAATTTGGAAAATATTTCGAGTAGGTTTCCCCACCATGTTATAGTTCTGGGTGGAGATTTTAATTTGCCGGATATAGACTGGGAGACTCAAACGTTCATGACGGGTGGCAGGGACAAAGAATCCAGTGAAATATTTTTAAGTGCTTTATCTGAAAACTACCTTGAGCAGTTAAACAGAGAACCGACTCGTGGCGATAACATATTAGACCTTCTGGTGACAAACAGACCAGAACTATTTGAATCAGTTAATGCAGAACAGGGAATCGGCGATCATAAAGCGGTTACTGCATTGATGATTTCAGCCGTAAACAGAAATATTAAAAAAGGTAGGAAGATTTTTCTGTTTAGCAAAAGTGACAAAAAGCAGATTACAGAGTACCTGACGGCTCAACACAAAAGTTTTGTCTCAAGTACAGATAGTGTTGAGGATCAGTGGACAAAGTTCAAAACCATCGTACAATATGCGTTAGATGAGTATGTGCCAAGCAAGATCGTAAGAGAAGGAAAAGAGCCACCGTGGTACAACAACCGAGTTAGAAAACTGCTGCGGAAGCAAAGGGAACTTCACAGCAAACATAAACATAGCCAAAGCCTTGCAGACAAACAAAAATTACACGAAGCGAAATGTAGTGTGAGGAGGGCTATGCGAGAGGCTTTCAATGAATTCGAAAGTAAAGTTCTATGTACTGACTTGGCAGAAAATCCTAAGAAATTTTGGTCCTATGTCAAAGCGGTAGGTGGATCAAAACAAAATGTCCAGACACTCTGTGACCAAAATGGTACTGAAACAGAGGATGACAGACTAAAGGCCGAAATACTAAATGTCTTCTTCCAAAGCTATTTCACAGAGGAAGACTGCACTGTACTTCCTTCTCTAGATTGTCGCACAGTTGATAAAATGGTAGATATCGAAATAGACGACAGAGGGATAGAGAAACAATTAAAATCGCTCAAAAGAGGAAAGGCCGCTGGTCCTGATGGGATACCAGTTCGATTTTACACAGAGTACGCGAAGGAACTTGCCCCCTTCTTGCAGCGGTGTACCGTAGGTCTCTAGAAGAGCGAAACGTTCCAAAGGATTGGAAAAGGGCACAGGTCATCCCCGCTTTCAAGAAGGGACGTCGAACAGATGTGCAGAACTATAGACCTATATCTCTAACATCGATCAGTTGTAGGATTTTGGAACACGTATTATGTTCGAGTATAATGTCTTTTCTGGAGACTAGAAATCTACTCTGTAGGAATCGTCATGGGTTTCGAAAAAGACGGTCGTGTGAAACCCAGCTCGCGCTATTCGTCCACGAGACTCAGAGGGCCTTAGACATGGGTTCACAGGTAGATGCCGTGTTTCTTGACTTCCGCAAGGCGTTTGACACAGTTCCCCACAGTCGTTTAAGGAACAAAGTAAGAGCATACGGACTATCAGATCAATTGTGTGATTGGATTGAGGAGTTCCTAGATAACAGAACGCAGCATGTCATTCTCAATGGAGAGAAGTCTTCCGAAGTAGGAGTGATTTCAGGTGTGCCACAGGGGAGTGACATAGGACCGTTGCTATTCACAATATACATAAATGACCTGGTGGATGACATCGGAAGTTCACTGAGGCTTTTTGCAGATGATGCTGTGGTGTATCGAGAGGTTGCAACAATGGAAAATTGTACTGAAATGCAGGAGGATCTGCAGCGAATTGACGCATGGTGCACGGAATGGCAATTGAATCTCAATGTAGACAAGTGCAATGTGATGCGAATACATAGAAAGGTAGGTCCCTTATCATTTAGCTACAAAATAGCAGGTCAGCAACTGGAAGCAGTTAATTCCATAAATTATTTGGGAGTACGCATTGGGAATGATTTAAAATGGAATGATCATATAAAGCAGATGCAGATCCGTACAGTAAATGGCACAACTCCAGTAATAAATATAGAATTTGAACAGAAGTCTGTAGCTAAGGTAGAATTTTCAAAATTTTTAGGTGTGTCCATTGATGAGAGGTTAAACTGGAAGCAACACATTGATGGTCTGCTGAAACGTCTGAGTTCAGCTACGTATGCTATTAGGGTTATTGCAAATTTTGGTGATAAGAATCTCAGTAAATTAGCTTACTATGCCTACTTTCATTCACTGCTTTCGTATGGCATCATATTCTGGGGTAATTCATCGTTGAGTAGAAAAGTATTCATTGCACAAAAACGTGTAATCATAATAATTGCTGGAGCCTACCCACGGTCATCCTGCAGACATCTATTTAAGGATCTAGGGATCCTCACAGTAACCTCACAGTATATATATTCCCTTATGAAATTTGTTGATAATAATCCAACCCAATTCAAAAGTAATAGCAGTGTGCATACCTATAACACCAGGAGAAAGGATGATCTTCACTATGCAGGGTTAAATCTGACTTTGGCACAGAAAGGGGTAAATTATGCTGCCACAGAAGTCTTTGGGCACCTACCAAACAGCATCAAAAGCCTGACAGATAGCCAACTAACATTTAAAAATAAATTAAAAGAATTTCTAGATGACAACTCCTTCTACTCATTGGCTGAATTTTTAGATATAAACTAAGTAAAAAAAAAACTTAATCATTAGTGTCATGCAATATTTTGTGTAATGTAATTTCTTGTACAGACATCTTTTATTAAACTGACACGTTCCACATCATTACGAAGTGTCGTATTCATGATCTATGGAACAAGTATTAATCTAATCTAATCTAATCTAATCTGCCAGACTGAGATTCATTGGAAGAATCCTAAGGAAATGCAATCCGACAACAAAGGAAGTAGGTTACAGTACGCTTGTTCGCCCACTGCTTGAATACTGCTCAGCAGTGTGGGATCCGCACCAGATAGGGTTGATAGAAGAGATAGAGAAGATCCAACGGAGAGCAGCGCGCTTCGTTACAGGATCATTTAGTAATCGCGAAAGCGTTACGGAGATGATAGATAAACTCCAGTGGAAGACTCTGCAGGAGAGACGCTCAGTAGCTCGGTACGGGCTTTTGTTAAAGTTCCGAGAACAGACCTTCACCGAAGACTCAAGCAGTATATTGCTCCCTCCTACGTATATCTCGCGAAGAGACCATTAGGATAAAATCAGAGAGATTAGAGCCCACACAAAATCATACCGACAATCCTTCTTTCCACGTACAATACGAGACTGGAATAGAAGGGAGAACCGATAGAGGTACTCAGAGTACCCTCCGCCACACACCGTCAGGTGGCTTGCGGAGTATGGATGTAGATGTAGATGTAGATGAGTATCATCTCCGCCTTTTCAGAGTTCGAATACACCATGGTCACAGTTCCTGCAACACTACACTATCACAGACGTCTGGTAAAACGGTGTACTACAGTTGGTCTGCGTGCGGAGACGAATGCAGAATAACAATAGCAGCAAGCGTTACATGCGGACACTGCGACAGCTAGACCAAACCACAACAGTGCACTACAGCCACACACGTAAACACGGTCGTCATCTTAAACATGTCCCTGCAGATGTTGCTCGCCGACCGTGGCCCGTGTTTGTTACAACACGCAACTTAACGTCGGAGGTTTCAAGCGTCAACTTTAGGTTACAATATCTCCGGATGTAATTAACATTTTACAATGCAACAAACGGCACTGATTACGTAATTGTTTATATGTTCAGATGTGCTAACAAAACTAACGTGGTTCCATTTAAAAAAACGTAGGTTTATGTTAAAAAACATACTTACGTGCATTTTTGTATGGTTTGTATTAAACAATTACACTAGCCCCTCTCCTCACGTTCGGTCTGTGGAATCGGTTCGTCAGTATTTCATGTGGTTTACGAAATATATCCAGCGGTAACGTTAGGTGACTCACCCTGTATATGGAAACATTTATATATGTCTTTATTGCATTCACAGCGCCAGATTTTCACCTGGTGGGCAATATTGGAACTAACTTTTTTCCAGCCTAAATTGGTTTTGCATTAATGCATTAGCATGTGTATCAATTGTTGCTACCATACGGTAATTACAGCACACATTGGACCTCTTTCAGGAGTTGCAGTTTAATTACAACCATCCAGTATAAAGGGCCCATCACGCGATCAATAATGTCGTCAAACTATCAATATATTTACCGTCTGGGTGCGGGTATTAACATATTGTCAGTATTAGAAATACTGACGAGCAGTATTGGTGGCCCTCAAAATATTCTCTCGGTATTGTCAAAACATACTGAAAGTGTGAGGTCAAGTATTGACAGTTTGACACTATTCTACACTCAGATGTTGTCAGAGTTTCAAGAACCAGTCAGCTGACTTAATGTACCCTGTTCATGGTTTCAATTCGCTCTTATGCTTATCATAGTTCAAATTCAATTTTTCAAATAGTCTTCTAACACAAAACAATTTTAATAGACCTATATGAGGGTAACTTTAATATTTACCACTTTCGGATGATCAAAGGAAGATTCTCTATGACATTGCTTTCATTATTTATTTGAAAATATACACACATAAAAAATTGAGTCACCACGTGTCCCATAACGCCTGAAGATAGACGTTGACTATGGATATTGTATCACAGACACAGCCCCTTTGACTGTTCAGAGATGTCACTAAACCCTCCCAAAGATGTAAACAACCATGCACGAACAAAGCCTATCATACGTAGGGGATCCGATATCCGATCAGTTCCAGTCATTCCACCAGGAAGGAGGTACACGGCTCGTGTCGTCCGTAGTTCAAAGATGCCTAGATGGTCAATACCACGTTTCGATCGCGTTCGCATTGTTACTTTGTACCAGGAAGGGTTCTCAACAAGTACCCAGGCGTCTTGCAGTGAACCAAAGCAATGTTGTTCGGACACGGAAGAGATAAAGAGAGACAGGAACTGTCGATGACATGCCTCGCTCAGGCCGCCCAAGGCCTACTACTGCAGTGGAAGATCGCTACCTACGGATTATGTCTCGGAGGAACCCTGACACCAACTTCACCATGTTGAATAACGCTTTTCGTGCAGCCACAGGACGTTGTATTACGACTTAAACTGTGCGCAATAGGTTGCATGATGCGCAACTTCACTCCAGACGTCCATGACGAGGTCCATCTTTGCAACTACGACAGTATGCAGCGCGGCACAGATGAGCCCAACATACCGAATGGACTGCTCAGGATTGGCATCTCGTTCTCTTCAGCGATGAGTGTCGCATATTCCTTCAACCAGGCAATCGTCGGAGATGTGTTTGGGAGCAACCCGGTCAGGCTGAACGCCTTAGTCACACTGTGCAGCGAGTGCAGCAAGGTGGAGGTTTCCTGCTGTTTTAGGGTGGCATTATGTGGGGCCGATGCACGCAGCTGTTGGTCATGGAAGACGCCACTAGAGTGGCCAGTATGTTCTCCAGACATGAACCCTATCGTACATGCCTGGGATAAATTGAAAAGGGCTGTTCATGGACGACGTGACCTACCAACCACTCTGAGGTATGTACGCCGAATCGCTGTTGTGGAGTGGGACAGTCTGAACCAACAGTGCCTTGATGACCTTATGGATAGTATACCACGATGAATACAGGCATACATCAATGCAAGAAGACGTGCTACTGGATGTCAGAGATACCGGTGTGTACAGCAATCTGGATCACCACCTCTGAAGGTCTCGCTGTGTGTTGGTACAACAGTCCATGTGTGGTTTTCATGAGCAATGATATTTATGTTGATGTCTATTCCAATTTGCTGTACAGGTTCTGGAACTCTCTGAACCGAGGTGATGCAAAAGTTTTTTTGATGTGTGTGAATTACATAGCACTTTGGAAAAACGTTTCCACTTCGAAAAATACGTGGTATATCTGCAATGCCTTGTAAGAGGTCCACGAAATGCACGTTAGAGTCACCAAATTATTACAAAACGTAAAATATTTTGGGCTAATTTCCTGAACATATCCCTGCTAGGCAGATATAACTTCTTCCCAAGTTTACATAGAATTTTACTAATTGTGTTTCCCGATATCACGGAACTAAACTTCAAGCGTTAGAATGACCTGCTGTTACCAGATATCTCACAGTACTCCTAATCCCCTGTCGTTTACGATTGCTTCTCTCATTAACATATTTTGTCTTTATTTTATCTAGTACCAATATTAATAACTTGTTGTAGGACGCAGGGTTCGTAGGAAAATAATTAATGAAATCTTTCGCGTCCGCAGTTCTGATTTCAGTCAATAAATTAACGTGTGACCAGTCGCTCTTTTTTCTTTCAATCATTCTCGGACCCATTTCCTCTTTTTCGCTGTTTTCTGTTCCTTGCAAGCTATAGCTAATACAACTGCAGTGCACGCTTTCTTTTGAGTGTTCGACATCTTAACCTTGTAAAACCGCATTGTCGACTGCCAGTTTTTGTCAATATTGCTGATGGTGTGTGGCTGCTTTAGTATATTGAAGATTTGAGAATTCAACATTATCAATAATCACTGAACGTGTGCATGACTCTTTAAGTTGGGCAGAACTTGTTGCATGGCACTCTTGTTTCGTTCTTTGCGCCCAGGTAAAAAGTATGGTGTGCACTTTTGCTGTTGCCTCTACAGATGGAATCAATACTCGAATCAGCGCCTTGGTTCAGGTCCAGGAATAGAATACTGCTGTTCTTGACATGTGGACTGGACTTGTTAGTAAGGTATCACGCACGTAGTGTATCAGAGCAGACCGTCCAAACAAGTATTTTATTCTAACATTGCTTTAATAAGCGGCAGGAATTGCACTGGAACCTCTTAGAATCCTGCACTAAACGCAAAATTTTTTAATAACTATACTTATTAGTGTTGTTAATAAAGAATTTACTTTACCAGACTGTTGATAAAGATTGTGGCCATTGTGCCGGCAAGGCAGTTGCCTTTGGCTAAGCCATCACGTTGATGGTAGATTTTATTGTTGAAGTAGAAGACACTGTATGAAAGCGACAAATCTAGCATATCAGAAAAATTCTGTTAGTCCTGCCTAGGTTAATTTCTGATACTTCATGAGATTGGCTTTAATGACATGCACTCCTTAATGGGAATGCTGGTACACTAATCAGTGTGGCGCCATCATGGATTTTAATATCTCTCAGGAACCCCAATAGCTATGCACTATTTTCAATGTTAAGGGCCCAAATTAAGACACTTAAATGTATTAAGTCTGTGAGGCCGATAGTCGATGGTAGACACGTACCATGCTAAATTAAATAGTTACCCAAATAAATAAACTTAGAGAACTGTATGTGTTTGAATCGCTATTTTATTACACTAAATGTTGTTTATAATCGTTAGTTAGCGCATGACACTAAACGCTGTGACTTCCCCACAGGCTGCAATTGTCAGCTTCGACCTCCATGCATGGAAGCCCCTTCCTACTTGTGAACAGGACTGCTAGATATTGCTGCCGGACAAATGGCATTTACACCAATGAGTGCAGTATTTGTACTACAGAACAGACGTATTGCCGTTGTAAAATTTGCAGTTAGTGCCTGTATTTGACTTAGTGCGCGAGTCGGCCGGTAATAATGCGGTCCGTTATGGCTGAACAGTAATTCTTTGGTTTATGGCACCAGACACTGGACGTTATATAGGTTAGGCCTGTCATTGTGGTCCATAACCCGGTGTCCAACTGGTTTCCAGAAACGTCAACAGCCGTTGTGGTTATGTATATTGAAAAGAACGCCAATACGGGAGCTACACAAAAAACGCACACAAATATTCCGGTTAGCGATATTTTGCCTTTTCGATATTTGCTTTTTTCTAACGTTAGAGAAAGATGTTAAACATGAAATTGGGTGAACAATTTTCGGAATATTATTTTTCTTGTAGATGTGTCTATTTACAGAACAACTTAGTTCTTTTTCTGACAGGATGGAAGATTAACTTTTAACACGCGTCATTAAGGTCATTAAAGAGGTAAGTTTCTCTCGAAACTTGGCTATATTAGTGAGGTATATGTGACTGATTATTTTAGGTGAGTCAGGAGAATAGGCTTTTAATGTTATACCTCTGCGGGTATGCTCTGATAAACCTCTAGAACACCGGTTCCCATTGATTACCTCCATCCTTGATACTCTGATAAACACTCGAGAAACACCGATTCTGAATGGTCAACTCTACCCTTGATATCATGCGTAAAGGACATATGTTGAATTTCTCACGACTGGTATAACAGGAATCCATGCTGGTTTCCATCAACGAAGGCGTTTTCTTCCAGGAATGCTATTATGTCATATTACTTCTGACATATAGTCAAATCCTTTATTTTTGAGATGAATGGGTGATTTTCTGGTTGAGGTATAACTATTAAAATTCCTTGCTAGATACACGGTCCCGTACCATTTGCTCATTTCTTTTTTTAATTCGTAAATGGTTTTTTCATTGGTAGATTTCCCAGTATTCCCTTTGACTACCCCTCTTCGTGCTGAAATGTCATTGTCACAACATACAAATCTTCGTTTTTAATTAATTTTATCTTCAATGCTTTCAATAACAATTTGGTACTTATTCATCCTCCCCCCATGAACCATGGACCTTGCCGTTGGTGGGGAGGCTTGCGTGCCTCAACGACACAGGTAGCCGTACCGTAGGTGCAACCACAACGGAGGGGTATCTTTCGAGAGGCCAGACAAACGTGTGGTTCCTGTATAGAGGCAGCAGCCTTTTCAGTAGTTGCAGGGGCAACAGTCTGGATCGTTGACTGATCTGGCCTAGTAACACTAACCAAAATGGCCTTGCTGTTGTGGTACTGCGAACGGCTGAAAGCAAGGGGAAACTACAGCCGTAATTTTTCCCGAGGGCATGCAGCTTTACTGTATGGTTCAATGATGATGGCATCCTCTTGGGTAAAATATTTCAGAGGTAAAATAGTCCCCCATTCGGATCTCCGGGCGGGGACTACTCAAGAGGAGGTCGTTACCAGGAGAAAAAAACTGGCGTTCTACGGATCGTAGCGCGGAATGTGAATCCCTTAATCGGGCAGGTAGGTTAGAAATTTTAAAAAGGGAAATGGATAGGTTAAAGTTAGATTTAGTGAAAATTAGTGAAGTTCGGTGGCAGGAGGAACAAGACTTTTGGTCAGGTGAATACAGGGTTGTTGTTGTTGTTGTTGTTGTTGTTGTTGTGGTCTTCAGTCCTGAAACTGGTTTGATGCAGCTCTCCATGAATACAGTAAAGCTGCATGCCCTCGGGAGAAATTACGGCTGTAGTTTCCCCTTGCTTTCAGCCGTTCGCAGTACCGGCACAGCAAGGCTGTTTTGGTTATTGTTACAAGGCCAGATCAGTCAATCATCCAGACTGTTGCCCCTGCAAATACTGAAAAGGCTGCTGCCCCTCTTCAGGAACCACATGTTCGTCTGGCCTCTCAACAGATACCCCTCCGTTGTGGTTGCACCTACGGTACGGTTATCTGTATCGCTGAGGCACGCAAGCCTCCTCACCAACGGCAAGGTCCATGGTTCATGGGGGGGAATACAGGGTTATAAATACAAAATCAAATGGGGTAATACAGGAGTAGGTTTAATAATGAATAAAAAAATAGGAGTGCGGGTAAGCTACTACAAACAGCATAGTGAACGCATTATTGCGGCCAAGATAGACACGAAGCCCACGCCTACTACAGTAGTACAAGTTTATATGCCAACTAGCTCTGCAGATTATGAAGAAATTGATGTTTATGATGAGATAAAAGAAATTATTCAGGTAGTGAAGGGAGACGAAAATTTAATAGTCATGGGTGACTGGAATTCGTCAGTAGGAAAAGGGAGAGAAGGAAACATAGTGGGTGAATATGGTTTGAGGCTAAGAAATGAAAGAGGAAGCCGTCTGGTAGAATTTTTCACAGAGCATAACTTAATCATAGCTAACACTTGGTTCAAGAATCATAAAAGAAGGTTGTATACATGGAAGAATCCTGGAGATACTAAAAGGTATCAGATAGATTATATAATGGTAAGACAAAGATTTAGGAATCAGGTTTTAAATTGTAGGACATTTCCAGGGGCAGATGTGGACTCTTACCACAATCTATTGGTTATGACCTGTAGATTAAAACTGAAGAAACTGCGAAAAGGTGGGAATTTAAGGAGATGGGACCTGGATAAACTAAAAGAACCAGAGGTTGTACAGAGTTTCAGGGAAAGCATAAGGGAGCAATTGACAGGAATTGGGGGAAAGAAATACAGTAGAAGAAGAATGGGTAGCTCTGAAGGATGAAGTAGCGAAGGCAGCAGAGGATCAAGTAGGTAGAAAGACGAGGACTAGTAGAAATCCTTGAGTAACAGAAGAAATATTGAATATAATTGATGAAAGGAGAAAGTAACGCAGTAAATGAAGCAGGCAAAAAGGAATACAAGCGTCTCAACAATGAGATCGACAGGAAGTGCAAAGCGGCTAAGCAGGGATGGCTAGAGGAAAAATGTAAGGATGTAGAGGCTTATTTCACTGGGTGCAAGATAGATAAGATAGATACTGCCTACAGGAAAATTAAAGAGACCTTTGGAGAAAGGAGAGCCACTTGTATGAATATCAAGAGCGCTCATGGAAACCCAGTTCTAAGCAAAGAAGGGAAAGCAAAAAGGTGGAAGGAGTATATAGAGTGTCTATACAAGGGCAATGTACTTTAGGACAATATTATGGTAATGGAAGAGGATGTAGATGAAGATGAAATGGGAGATACGATACTGCGTGAAGAGTTTGACAGAGCGCTAAAAGACCTGAGTCGAAACAAGGCCCCAGGAGTAGACAACATTCCATTAGAAATACTGACGGCCTTGGGAGAGCCAGTCCTGACAAAACTCTCCCATCTGGTGAGCAAGATGTATGAGACAGGCGAAATACCCTCAGATTTCAAGAAGAATATACACTCCTGGAAATGGCAAAAAGAACACATTGACACCGGTGTGTCAGACCCACCATACTTGCTCCGGACACTGCGGGAGGGCTGTACAAGCAATGATCACACGCACTGCACAGCGGACACACCAGGAACCGCGGTGTTGGCCGTCGAATGGCGCTAGCTGTGCAGCATTTGTGCACCGCCGCCGTCAGTGTCAGCCAGTTTGCCGTGGCATACGGAGCTCCATCGCAGTCTTTAACAGTGGTAGCATGCCGCGACAGCGTGGACGTGAACCGTATGTGCAGTTGACGGACTTTGAGCGAGGGCGTATAGTGGGCATGCGGGAGGCCGGGTGGACGTACCGCCGAATTGCTCAACACGTGGGGCGTGAAGTCTCCACAGTACATCGATGTTATCGCCAGTGGTCGGCGGAAGTTGCACGTGCCCGTCGACCTGGGACCGGACCGCAGCGACGCACGGATGCACGCCAAGACCGTGGGATTCTACGCAGTGCCGTAGGGGACCGCACCGCCACTTCCCAGCAAATTAGGGACACTGTTGCTCCTGGGGTATCGGCGAGGACCATTCGCAACCGTCTCCATGAAGCTGGGCTACGGTCCCGCACACCGTTAGGCCGTCTTCCGCTCACGCCCCAACATCGTGCAGCCCGCCTCCTGTGGTGTCGCGACAGGCGTGAATGGAGGGACGAATGGAGACGTGTCGTCTTCAGCGATGAGAGTCGCTTCTGCCTTGGTGCCAATGATGGTCGTATGCGTGTTTGGCGCCGTGCAGGTGAGTGCCACAATCAGGACTGCATACGACCGAGGCATACAGGGCCAACACCCAGCATCATGGTGTGGGGAGCGATCTCCTACACTGGCCGTACACCTCTGGTGATCGTCGAGGGGACACTGAATAGTGCACGGTACATCCAAACCGTCATTGAACCCATCGTTCTACCATTCCTAGACCGGCAAGGGAACTTGCTGTTCCAACAGGACAATGCACGTCCGCATGTATCCCGTGCCACCCAACGTGCTCTAGAAGGTGTAAGTCATCTACCCTGGCCAGCAAGATCTCCGGATCTGTCCCCCATTGAGCATGTTTGGGACTGGATGAAGCTTCGTCTCACGCGGTCTGCACGTCCAGCACGAACGCTGGTCAACTGAGGCGCCAGGTGGAAATGGCATGGCAAGCCGTTCCACAGGACTACATCCAGCATCTCTACGATCGTCTCCATGGGAGAATAGCAGCCTGCATTGCTGCGAAAGGTGGATATACACTGTACTAGTGCCGACATTGTGCATGCTCTGTTGCCTGTGTCTATGTGCCTGTGGTTCTGTCAGTGTGATCATGTGATGTATCTGACCCCAGGAATGTGTCAATAAAGTTTCCCCTTCCTGGGACAATGAATTCACGGTGTTCTTATTTCAATTTCCAGGAGTGTAGTAATCCCAATCCCAAAGAATGCAGGTGTTGACAGATGTGAAAATTACCGAACTATCAGTTTAATAAGTCACAGCAGCAAAATACTAACGCGAATTCTTTACAGAAGAATGGAAAAACTGGTAGAAGGCGACCTCGGGGAAGATCAGTTTGGATTCCATAGAAATGTTGGAGCACTTGAGGCAATACTGACCCTACGGCTTATCTAAGATGAAAGATTAAGGAACGGCAAACCCACGTTTTTAGCATTTGTAGACTCAGAGAAAGCTTTTGGCAATGTTGACTGGAATACTCTCTTTAAAATTCTAAAGGTGGCAGGGGTAAAATAGAGGGAGCGAAAGGCTATTCACAATTTGTACAGAAACCAGATGGCAGTTATAAGAGTCGAGGGACATGAAAGGGAAGCAGTGGTTGGGAAGGGAGTGAGACAGGGTTGTAGCCTCTCCCCGATGCTATTCAATCTGTATATTGAGCAAGCAGCAAAGGAAACAAAAGAAAAGTTCGGAGTAGGTATTAAAATCCATGGAGAAGAAACAAGAACTTTGAGGTTCGCCGATGACATTGTAATTCCGTCAGAAACAGCAAAGGACTTCGAAGAGCAGTTGTACAGAATGGACGGTGTCTTGAAAGGAGGATATAAGATGAACATCAACAAAAGCAAAACAAGGATAATGGGATTTAGTCGAATTAAGTTGGGTGATGCTGAGGGAATTAGATTAGGAATGAGACACATAAAGTAGTAGAGGGGTTTTGCTATTTGGGGAGCAAAATAACTGATGATAGTCGAAGTAGAGAGGATATAAAATGTAGACTGGCAATGGCAAGGAAAGCGTTTCTGAAGAAAAGAAATTTGTTAACATCGAGTATTGATTTAAGTGTTAAGAAATCGTTTCTGAAAGTATTTGTATGGAGTGTAGCCATGTATGGAAGTGAAACGTGGACGATAAATGGTTTAGACAAGAAGAGAATAGAAGCTTTCGAAATGTAGTGCTACAGAAGAATGCTGAAGATTAGATGGGTAGATCATATAACTAATGAAGTATTGAATAGAATTCGGGAGAAGAGGAGTTCATGGCACGACTAGAGGAAGGGATCGGTTGGTAGGACATGTTTTGAGGCATCAAGGGATCACCAATTTAGTACTGGAGGGCAGCGTGGAGGGTAAAAATCGTAGAGGGAGACCAAGAGATGAGTACACTAAGATAATTCAGAAGGATGTAGGCTGCAGTAGGTACTGGGAGATGAAGAAGTTTGCACAGGATAGAGTAGCATGGAGATTTGCATCAAACCAGTCTCAGGACTGAAGACCACAACAACATTTATTCATACAAATGCCAACTGCGTATTCATTTAATTGTTAAGCAGTTTTCAACTTACTTGCCCGCCGTTAGAGAATAACCAACTCCGTCAAAGGCGATAACAAGCTAATTAACAGTTTCGGAAGGTATAATAAGGTTTACGTCCATTCGATGACGAAATTCTTAGAGACAAGAGGACAAGATCGGATTAGGAAAGAATGCCAAAAGAAATCGACCGTCTCCTTTGCAGAGAAACCATTCATTATTAAGGTTTCCAGCGAAGGAACCCCTGATTCCAAAATTAAATATTTCGAAAACTAAAGATCGATAGTCAAGTGCAACAAAAGATATCTTTATTGTGAAGGCTGTAAGAACGTATACAGAAGTTAAATAGAAGTTTGAAAATAGTTCGAAAAGCTGCATAGGGATGGCGCTGTAATCGCAATACATAGTGCCTACAAATAACGCGCCGCAGCTTTGAACGATTATTTCCACAGATGAAATGTGAAAGGAGGTTGGCTTATCCAAGGAAGAAGTTGAAATCATGTATTCCACTGAAAAACGTATTTTTCTGGTACTGCAAGGCCACAGATTAGAAAACAGTCCTATGGCAATAAGCGCAGTTCTCAAACATGGTTTAATGTTCCGAAAGAACCCGATGTGAAAAACATTCACAAGCTCTTCACCAAATTCTAACGGACCGGCAGCGTGGCTGATGATCTAGCGGGGAATGTTGGCTCCACGCAGACTTCGTGAATAGAGTCATTGAGTTTGATTAACGCAAATTTACGGACGCGGGGGTTGATTGGCCTATATTTTCGCTAGGTCTGGTTCCTTGAGATATCTTTTTGTCGGGCACATTGAAAGACGCTGCCTACGGAATCATCTCGCCACGCTGGACGTGCTTGAACAATAGATCTGTGTAGCATTTGAATCCATTTGCGCTGAGACACTACAGGAAGTTATGTCAAATTTCATTGTTCGTTTGCGCTACTTCTGTACTGTGAGTGGTGAACATTTCGAAAAGATTGTGTATGTGACTGCAAAGTCTGCTTGCAGAGGACAAGATTATTTGTGCACGGTTACACTGTACGAGTTTCACAGTCTACAGTGCCACCTGTTAGTAGTTTTTAGAATTGTTTTGAAACTTTTGTACAACGTCTGTATAAAATTCTTGCAGCTTTCACTATAAACGTCCCTTTTGTTGCACCCGTCTGTCGATGTTAGTTTTCGAGATATTTAATTTTGAAATCATGGCTTCTCCACTGGACATCCTGTGTCTAAAGCGGTTTAGGGGCAAGGCCTTAACGCGCAGCAATTCAGAAGAAGAGATTACAAACTAAAGGTATACTTAATAGCTCCCAGAGTAAAATTTACCTTCGACAGCACAATGTCAGCGACTACCCACTGAATATACTACTGGCCATTAAAATTGCTACACCAAGAAGAAATGCAGATGATAAACGGATATTCATTGGACAAATATATCATACTAGAACTGACATGTGATTACATTTTCATGCGATTTGAGTGCATATATCCTGAGAAATCAGTACCCAGAACATCCACCTCTGGCCGTAATAACGGCCTTGATATGCCTGGGCATTGAGTCAAACAGAGCTTGGATGGCGTGTACAGGTACAGCTGCCCATGCAGCTTCAACACGATACTGCAGTTCATCAAGAGTAGTGACTGGCGTATTGTGACGATCCAGTTGCTCGGCCACCATTGACCAGACGTTTTCAATTGGTGAGAGATCTTTGGAATGTGCTGGCCATGGCAGCAGTCGAACATTTTCCGTATCCAGAAAGGCCCGTACGGGACTTGCAACATGCGGTGAAATGTAGGGTTCCGCAGGGATCTAATGCAGGATAGAGCCACGGGTCGTAACACATCTGAAATGTAACGTCCACTGTTCAAAGTGCCGTCAATGCGAACAAGAGATGAGCGAGATGTGTAACCAATGGCACCCCATACCATCACGCCGGGTGATACGCCAGTATGGCGATGACGAATACACGCTTCCAATGTGCGTTCACCGCAATGTCGCCAAACACGGATGTGGCCTTTATGATGATGTAAACAGAAACTGGATTCATCCGAAAAAATGGCATTTTGCCATTCGTGCACCCAGGTTCTTTGTTGAGTACACCATCGCAGGCGCTCCTGTCTGTGATGCAGCGTCAAGGGTAACCGCAGCCATGGTCTCCGAACTGATAGTCCATGGTGCTGCAAACTTCGTCGAACTGTTCGTGCAGATGGTTGTTGTCTTGCAACGTCCCCATTTGTTGACTCAGGGATCGAGACGTGGCTGCACGATCCGTTACAGCCATGCAGATAAGATGCCTGTCATCTCGACTGCTAGTGATACGAGGTCTTTGGGTCCCAGCACCCTCCTGAACCCACCGATTCCATATTCTGCTAATAGTCATTGGATCTCGACCAACGCGAGCAGCAATGTCGCGATACGATAAATCGCAATCGCGATAGGCTACAATCCGACTTTTATCAAAGTCGGGAACGTGATGGTAAGCATTTCTCCTCCTCGCACGAGGCATCACAACAACGTTTCACCAGGCAAGGATGGTCAACTGCTGTTTGTGTATGAGAAATCGGTTGGAAAAATTCCTCATGTCAGCACGTTGTAGGTGTCGCCACCGGCGCCAACCTTGTGTGAAGGCTCTGAAAAGCTAATCATTTGCATATCACAGTATCTTATTCCTGTCGGTTAAATTTCGCGACTGTAGCAAGTCATCTACGTGGTGTATCAATTTTAATGGCCAGTAGTGTAAATGTAATGACAGAGGTGGGAAAAAGAGACAAGGAGAGGTACACAGCTGAGACAAATAAGAATATTAATTAAAATTCTGTTGCAGCTAAATCGACATTAGTAAGTTACCTACTGTTGCAAGTTACAAGTGAATGCCGGCCGGAGTGGCCGAGCGTTTCTAGGCGCTACAGTATGGAACCGAGCGACCGCTACGGTCGCAGGTTCGAATCCTGCGTCGGGCATGGATGTGTGTGATGTCTTTAGGTTAGTTAGGTTTAAGTAGTTCTAAGTTCTATGGGACTGATGACCACAGGAGTTAAGTCCCATAGTGGTCAAAGCCGTTTTACAAGTGAATGTCAAAACAAGCAAATATATTTCTTAAAAATAGTTGTGTTTATATGTCGTACTTACATCTAGAAGTTTTGATTATAAAAAAATACATTAATATTGTCACGTCATAAGCACGATAACGTCAAAACCCAAAAACTTGGGTCGTCAATGAAGGACAGCACAGCACTGTAAGCGCGTTTATTGCCGGCACCAACGTACAGACAGAACTGTTTCCTAGACGGAGAGTTTATACCATGTCTGCATTACTGCAACAACCTACATCCAGTTGAACCTTTTTATTGTGCACAAGCTTTGAACTTCCTGTGCCATTTTTAACTGTCGGGCTTCACTTCATTACCGAACTGAATATTCTGTAATACCTCTGGATGTGTCCTATCATCGAATCCCTTCTTTTAGTCAAGTTCTACCATAAATTTCTTTTCTCTTCAATATTACCGATCCAATCCTCAGTATTTTTTAATGACACCAAAATTAGAAAGCTCTGCGGGGAAATCTCATGACAAATCGATGACATCAGCGTGCCAGAAAATCACGCCAGAACTCTACTTACTCACCTTCTTGCACATACTACTGTCGGCTTGAAATGTTCAGTGCCATTTACATAGCCTGAAACAAAAATTAACACAGTCATGTTCAGTAACACCATAATATACTAACGCTCAAATTGTGAATGTTTTATATTGTAATTGCAAAATATTTAAAACTTGCTGCAATGTATTCACTCAGAAATGCCACATCTATCGGTCAAACGTATACTAGCCCTGTCCTGTTCATGAGGACATCTACTGAATCTAGGCTGTTCTTTTCTACTGCAGACATCAGATATTTAACACTTTTGTTTGGTCCATTCCATCCTGTAGCAGCAGGCGTCATAAGCAACTTATGAATCGGCATGAGGATGGAATCAGCAATCACAGTACTCCTTTTTCTATTCCATAAAGCTTGGAAATGTGCAAATGTTCGTCTCGATATCTTCTTAAAATGAGGATTGTCCTCTGTTTCTTGATTGTCCTACAATGAATATAGATATAAGCATGAACACGCTATGAGACTGTTGGCAGGAAACAATTCATTCATAAAGAAGAGAATTCCTGTTTATTTTTACTGCTATCATATTAAGTGTATGGGCAGAACATCGCTAATGAAGTGACAACTTATGTTGGCATTCATTCACACCCTCATCAAGAATGAGTGCTACTTGAACGTACTCCATCTCATTCTCTTAATCAAATGCCTCTCCTTCACCTTCACGAGGTTTCATGTCAAATAATCGTAAAAGATATAATAGGAAAGTTGGTATTTGTAAAAATATAATAGAATTGTTAAGTATGAAAAGTCAAGCAAAGAAGGCAGAAAGAACTATCTAAATGGCCCAGATAGTGGTTCCTTAAGCAAACAGAAGTTATCGCATAATAATTTACTTCACAAGTTAAACGACGAACCCGACGACTGGCAAAATTATTTACGAATGCATGTAGAGACAAATACCTATTTACATTCGTAGCCCTTCTAATGAGGGCAAAATACATGTATGACAAGAGTAATTCCACGAACGGTTGACAACGATTTCGCAATTCCTGGTAACAGGAAGAAGTTATTTTAGAAATCCATATATTTTCATAAATTACAGGAGTCGCTAATATTTTTACAGTGAACTGTACGGTTTACCTTTAGTTAACTGTTGTTGTTGTTGTGGTCTTCAGTCCAGAGACATTTGATGCAGCTCTCCATGCTACTCTATCCTGTGCAAGCTTCTTCATCTCCCAGTACCTACTGCAACCTACATCCTTCTGAATCTATTTAGTGTATTCATCCTTCCGTCCAGTACTAAATGCCTCAGAAAGTGTCTTACCAACCGATCCCTTCCTTTAGTCAGGCTGTATCACAATTTTTCTTCTCCCCAAATCTATTCAGTACCTCCTCATTAGTTACGTGATCTACCCATCTAATCTTCAGAATTCAGAAAGGACTCCCTGACACTTAAATCTATACTTGATGTCAACAAATTTCTCTTCTTCAGAAAAAATTTCCTTGCCATTGCCAGTCCACGTTTTATATCCTCCCTACTTCGACCATCATCAGCTGTTTTGCTCTCCAAATATCAAAACTCATTTACTACTTTAAGTGTCTCATTTCGTAATTTAATTTGACTACATTCTATTATCCTCGTTTCGCTTTTGTTGATGTTCATGTTATACCTTCCTTTCAAGATTCTGTCCATTCCATTCAACTGCTCTTCCAAGTTCTTTACTGTCTCTGACAGAACTGCAAAGTCATCAGCAAACCTCAAAGTTTTTATTTATTTTCCCTCTCCATCTCCAAGTTTCTCTTTTGTTTCCATTACTACCCTGTCTCACTCCCTCCTCAACCATGGCTTCCCTTTTGTGTCTCTCAACTCTTAAAACTGCCATCTGGTTTCCGTACAGTTGTAAATAGCCTTTCGTTCCCTGTATTTTACCCCTGACACCTTTAGAATTTGAAAGACAGTATTCCAGTCAACATTGTCAAAACCTTTCTCTAAGTCTACAAATTCTATAAACGTAGGTTCGCCTTTCTGTAACCTATCTCCTATGGGAAATCATAGGATCATTATTGCCTCGTGTGTTCCTACATTTCTCCGGAATGCAAACTGATATTCCCCAAGGTCGGCTTCTACCGGTTTTTCCATTCGTCTGTAAAGAATTTGTGTTAGTATTTGCACCCGTGACTTACTAAACTGGCAGTTCAGTAATTTTCACACCTGTCAACACCTGTTTTCTTTGAAATTGGGATTATTATATTCTTCTTGAAGTCTGAGCGTATTTCGCCTGGTATATAGATGTTATTCACCAGATGGAAGAGTTTTGCATGGCTAGCTCTCCCAAGGCAATCAGTAGCTCTAATGGAATGTTGTCTACTCCCAGGGCCTTGTTTTTACTTAAGTCTTTCAGTGCTCTGTAAACTCCTCATGCGGTATCGTATCTCCATTCTCACCTTTCTCTATGTCCTCTTCCATTTCCATAATATTGCCCTCAAGTAAATCTCCCTTGTATAGACTCCTTCCACCTTTGTGTTTTCTATTATTTGCTTAGGACTGGTTTTCCGTCTGAGATCTTGATATTCATACAGATGTTTCTCTGTTCTCCAAACACCACTTTAATTTTTCTGTAGGCAGTATCTATCTTACCCCTTCTACATCCTACGTTTGTCCTCTAGCCATTCCTGCTTAGCCATTTTGCACTTCCTTTCGATCTCATTTTTTAGATGTTTGTATTCCCTTTCGCCTGCTACATTTATTGCGTTTTTATATTTTCTCCTTTCATAGATTAAATTCAATATTTCTTCTGTTACCTAAGGATTCCTACTAGCCCTCGCCTTTTTAACTACTTGATCCTCTGCTGCCTTCACTATTTCATCTCTCAGAACTACCTGCTCTTCTTCTACTGTATTCCTTTCCCTTGTTCTTGTCAATCGTTTCCTAATGCTCCTTCTGAGGTCCTCTACAACCTCTGGTTCTTTCAGTTTATCTGGATCCCATCTCCTTAAATTCCTGACGTTTTGCAGCTTCTTCAGTTTCAATCTGCATTTCATAACCAATAAATCGTGGTCAGAGTCTACAACTGCTCCTGGAAATGTCTTACTGTGTAAAATCTGGTTACTGAATCTCTGTCTAACCATTATATAGTCAATCTGAAACCTTCCAGTGTCTCCATGTCTCTTCCAGGATTACAACCTTCTCTCATACTTCTTAAATCAAGTGTTAGCTATGATGAAATTATGTTGTGTGCAAAATTCTACCAGGCGGCTTCCCCTTTCATTCCTTTCCCCTACTATTTTTCCTTCTCTTCCTTTTTCTCTGTCGAATTCCAGTCCTCTATGACTATTAAATTTTTGTATCCTTTAACTATTTGAATTTCTTTGATCTCATCAAACATTTCCTCAACCTTCTCCTCATCTGTGGAGTTAGTTGGCCTACAGACTCGTACTGCTATGGTGGGTATGGGCTTCATGTTTATTTTGGCTACAATAATGCATTCAATGTGCTGTTTGTAGTAACTTATGCTCATTCCTATTTTTTGCTCATTATTAAACCTACTCCTGCATTACTCCTACTTGATTTTGAATTTATATCCCTGTATTTACCTGTCCAAAAATACTGTTCCTCCTGCCACTGAACTTCATTAATTCTCACAATATCTAACTTTAACCTATTCACATCCGTTTTTCAGTTTTCTAACTTACCTGCCTGATTAAGGGATCTGACATTTCACGCTCTGATCTATAGAACGCCTGCTTTGTTTCTCCTGATGACAACGTCCTCCTGCATAAGCCCGAATGGGAGAGTATTGTACTTCCAGAATATTTTACCCAATAGAATGTCATCATAATTTAACCATACAGTAGAGCTGCATGCCCTCAGCAAAAAGTATGGCTGTAGTTTTCCCTTGCTTTGAGTCGTTCGCAGTACCAGCACGGCAAGGCAAGGCCATTTTGGTTGATGTTACAAGGAAAGATCAATTAATCATCCAGATTGTTGCCCCTGCAACAACTGAAAAGGCTGCTGCCCCTCTTCAGAAACCACACAGCCATCTGGCATCTCAACAGACGCCCTTCTGTTGTGTAAATCTTGTTCGGAACCACATCAACATTTTTTTAAATTAATTTCCCAGTTTGTCGTAGGGTCCAAAACAATTCGCGCACATCACCGATTGAGGTAAGAAAGTAGTTAATAGAGGAAACAGGGGCAGTTGGCCCTAAGAATTAACTGTAGTGTCTGCCCTAGGGCATTCTGCAGAGTCCTCTTTAAAACACTTACATTCACTAACGCTTATTTTCACACCGCAGGCACTTTTCTCCTCCCCCCCCCCCCCCCCCCCCCGCCCCCCTTACAATTCTTTGTATGATCCCTGAAATATGAATAATGTGAGTAGACATTAAACATCAGTCATTATCTTTAGTGGCTAAAAGAGAAGTTTTTTGAAAGTAACTTACATTTTGGACTCTTTATGGAGAAATATTGATATATTTTTATCATTTAATCAGCAAATCATTAATCATTTTACTATGAACATCTCATTCAAGAGACAACTTTTGGCCAATCAATAATTACAACCACTGAACACACTGTTCATAAGCTAATCACTTTTTGCTAAAATTTATATAAAATCTTTCTGAAAATTGTCGACTGTTACTGTCGGTTATGCAGAGTCTTAAATTTCTGTCCAATGAAGGCGGTTCAAAAATGAGAATCATTATGCTAATCAAACAGGCACATTAGCGGCGATATCCTGTCCACTTGCTACGATGTGTCTCCACAGATCTGATTCGGGCATACATATTTCAGCAATTTACCTCCAATCTGAAGATTTCGTAAAGTTCATACTTGTGCAGACTCTGCAAGATTTCAGACTCCGTTGGCAATGCTGCATCAAGCGCGCACTACATGTCAGTTTAAGTTGGTGACACTGCGCCATACAAAACAAAACAGCATGAGTGCTAATGTTTTGCTTGGAGGAAAGGAGGAACAGCTGATGAATTCGTGTGTGTTCAAATTGTGCTGTAGTGTTGCGACAGTGGTTTTGCTTCGGTCTTAGTGTAAAAGTAAAGTGATATCTGATAAGATGGCACATGCAAGGTCCTTGCCACAAAGCAAGGAAGCGTTGCTAAAATCGTACACGACAAGACTGAGGGATGATGTTAAGTCTATGCTGGAAAATTTTGATGGTAATTAATGTCATAGTTTTCTTCGCATTGTTGATGGGATTGTACTGAAATGAACTCATGATTATTTTGCTTTGATGCTTGCAGAAATAATCAGATTGTCGAAGGCGGAGAGTGATACGCAGCTGTCGAAGATGACACAGAGCGAACAAGACACATTTGAAATGCATGTTCGTGCTGCTAATATTGTGAGTTTACAGTTATTACGTCTGATACCTCAAGATATCATCACATACGCTGTAATTATATTACATTTTGTTGGTTTCATTCTAGGTTCGCGCAGGTGAATCTTTGATGAAGTTGGTGTCTGATATCAAACAGTATTTAATATTAAACGATTTTCCCTCGGTTAATGAGGCCATCACACAAAACTCGAAGCTATTCCGAACGAAGCAAGCAGAATGTGATCAGAAACTAATGAGTCTTAGAGATGACATGGCTGCTGATTTGTATGATCTGGAAGAGGAGTATTACTCGTCAATTTATAAGTGACTGGACACCATCTAGTTAGTGTGGTAATTGTACTGGACCGTTCTAGATGTTCCAGAAACATTATTTTTGCACCCATTTAACTTTGAAGTACCTGTGAATTATCTGTAATGAGATGAGGTAATACTTGTATATGGATGCATGAAGTGTTTTGTGTTAATTGTGACTGATCATACAATCAGTGCTCTTAATAAAGAGTGTTTGTAAGGGCTCCAGTATTGCCACAAGTCTTGTGGCAACTTTTTGTTCAACTGCAAACCATAAAATGGGTATGACTTAGCCAAAGTGTTCTTTATTATTCGTATTTGATCAACAAATTTACTGTTGAGTGTGGAAAAGTGTTACCTTGTGTAATATATTGCCCTAAAATTTGATTAAGGGATCACCTTCATTGAGCAAACATTTTGCATTGTGCATAACATACTGCCACAGTCAACAGTTTTCTGATCGCTATCTTGGAGACATGTATTTTTTATAAAAATATTAACCAAAAATGAACAACTTATGAATGATGTGTTCAGTGGTTGTAATTATCCAGTGAACAAAATTTGTTTATTGAATGGGATGTTATTGAAGTAATGATAATGCAGCTTGTATTTGCATTGCCTGCATGGTTAATAGTTTACTGTATAAATGGTAGAAATATCAATATTTCTCCTTAAAGAATCCAACATGTAAGCTACTCTTCTTTTCTTCTCACTGTGTTCCACATTGAGTTACTATGTAGCATACCATTCACAAACTTTCTTTTGTAGCAAAAAGGTTCCATCACTTTAAAAAAAATATTGATGTGTACAAAGTGTCTAACATCTACACACATTATTCATATTTCTTGGGTCCCACTGAGAATGGAAGGGGGAGGGGGGGACAAGAGGAGGAGGAAAGAATGGCTAAATAAGCATTAAAAACATCTCTGTAATTTGAATTCCTCCCCCCCCCCCCCCCCAAAAAAAAAACCTAACTTCACAAATCATTAGCAAATGGAAATAAGTGTAATAAACTAGTTGCATTATTTTTAATATGGTTGTACAAGTAATTGCCCACATTTCAAATGTGGGTGAAGAAAGACTTCAATAATGTCAGGGTGTGGATTTTCCATTGAAGGTTGCAGTCTCAAAATAACAGCAACAACTTCTTGTGCTTCTTTATTTGAATGGAGGTAACTGAACCTATCAGTACCAGAGCTGGGCTTAATCCTGTAACATCATGATGATTATGTGGTGTATAACATAAAACGTATCCAAATAGAAAGAGAACAGAACACTGACAATATTCATTTTGGGTCTTATTAGTGTTAAAAATGTGGGTTGTGGTGAAACTGATCTGTAGCATAGCGAAAAGTCTAGGTTAGCTTGGGAGGCGACAGGTTCCTTCGAAGTTGCCAATTATGTGTGTCTACTGGACCATGTCAAAATTTTTAATCCATTAGTCTCCAACCATCTGTTGATGTAGCTGCCCTTTCAGTAAGAGCACACTTGTATCATTTGAAAAAGAGTAAAATTTGCATCCTCCAACAGTGTAAGTGGAAAGCAATTTCTGCATATCAAGGCAGTGGGGGGGGGGGGGGGGGGGGGAGGAGGAAGAAACCTGTGGAACACTGCTTCAAATTTTGAATACCTAATTTTGAGTGATCAATGTATGAAGATTGGAAAGTGAAAAAGCTTGAAGTGCCTAATCTCACATTTTTGTCAGGAGAATGTTCTACTCCCACCCAAACCTCTCCACATATGTTATTCACCGCAAAAAGTGAGAGGAAGTAGAAAATGAATACTTTATTAAGAATGTCAAAATTGCCATACCAGGAAACTGGTTCTAAGTGCCAACAAAAAAGTTTTTACAAGTTGATTATAGCAAAGGAGAAAACAACCAGCCACTGGTAATAATGCGATTTATTTACACAAATAGTACCATTACCAGTGTCATACACAGTTACATCTTCAGACACATGTTAACATTTATATTACACACAGCCATCAGAAGATGAACCTGTCAGCTCGAAACCAGTAAGAGTGCTATTTGTGTTAATAAAGATCAATATTAGGAGTCTTGGGTTGCTGTTTTCTTCTTTTCAAGAGCCAACATGTATTTTGTACAAAGCCACGATACCAGAAGCGTCAGTTTTCCACGAGAAGTAAGAAGAAAATTTGTGCTCAAAGTTAAATTAATATTGAGACACAAAGTTTTATTTGCTGTAATACAAGTACAGAAATACATCATTAGGTTTTTGAATAGTAGAACTGTAGTCTACAAAAAAAAAATCTCATATATTTTTAAAATTTTGGATCTGGAGGGAAGAACAGCTTGGCAAAATGGCCATATTTGAAAAACTTTCTATATAGTTTGGTACCGGGATCAATCCTAGAAGCACATAACAGGGTACAGAGAACATGGTAATACTGAAAATGTGCTTTTTTACTGTTCCATAATATTTGTGCTTTTGTGTAAGGATATTGCCCACAAAATCAAAAGCCTTTGCTAAGTTACAAAATATTCCCAATGGTAATAATTCCTGACTCGTTGATTCTGGTATCTCATTTGTCAAGATAAAAATAGCCTGTCCAGCTGACAATCCTTACTGAAATCGAAGATTATTGATTTCCCTACAAAGTGTTCACAGATTATGTTGAACATTGTTTTGAAAAAATCTACTTCCATACATTAATTATTAATTTCTTACTTAAATGTTACATTTTCTTTGTTCTTCTTCTTATTATTATTCTTTCATCATCATTTTCTTTGGACCTTTGTCCCGCTTCAATGCTGGGTTGGCCATGTTACTATGGAGTTGGCAGTGTTAGTCACAGAGGGTGGCCAGATGCCCTTCCTGTCGCCACCTTGAGCCCCCCGGGACAGAATTAGTGGACCCCATCTGTCTGCGTCTAATGTAAGCCATGAAAGAGTACGAACATTTCCAAATGTCTGAGAGTTGTGTAGCTGAGGCGGAACGTGGGGACCAGTCCGGTATTCACCTAGCAGGATGTGGAAAACCACCTAGAAACCATATCCAGGCTGGCCGAGATACCGGCCCTCGTTGTTAATCTGCCGGACGGATTCGATCCGGAGCCAGTGCGCATACTCGAGTCCAGGAAGCAGTGCTTGAGTGCTCTCGGCTACCCTGGTGGGTTATTATTATTATTATTATTATTATTATTATTATTGTTAATGCCAAGTATGGTGTACGGTATGGTGTTGAGTCTGTATTTCACAATTACTTATTGGATTCCTCCTCTTCGTTTTTCTGCGTGTTATCTAATGTTAACTGTTAGTGTATTGTATTTTTGGTGGCAGAGTTTGGCAATCAGCCCAGCATTTGCTTAAAAAAGTGTGGGAAACTACTTTAAAACAACATTGGCTTTGTACCATGCTGACTGTCATCATGGTTTCAATCCGTGTCTGGCTCACCTCACTGTTTCACGAGTACTGTGCTGCTCTTTAAGCCGTACAAGCAGATAACCCTTGTAGTTTTGTAATTTTAAAAAAATGACAAGCACTCTGGTATTAAATGATGGCAGTTGAGCATTATGATCTGAGAGACCATTAACTAAAGAATTTACACTATGACCTGCACTGTTGATGTGTTCTCAATACCAATACTGCTGATTGCCATAACTTGTTGGAAATTTTATAATGAGTGTTAGATAGTAGCAAGGGACCCGAGTTTATCTCTGACTTAGGTATGGTCTAAAATTAGGTTAAAATTATCCAGTGAGTATTACCTCATTCAGTTTGGAAGTTAAAAAAGTAAAATGACACATCTAGTTCTTTCAAGAATAATTCAAAATCTCCAGCTGTATATTTACTTTTCATGTCAATGGTCTTTCCTCAGTGGTAATAGCATTTGCCATCCGATCAGCAAAGTTCAGCGTTGTTAGGCGTGGCTGACACATGGATGGTCTGCTGAGTGCTGTGCAGACCATATACCCCTCCATATCATTATCCACATTCACTGATGCCTATTGACTGAGGATGAAACAGCAGTTGGTTGGTACTGTTAAGTATTCCAAAGTTTGTTCAGATGGGATTTAGTTTAGTTTTTATGTTACCTTGTCATGAATTTCTACTTCATATTTTCATTCATTCTTAATGTAAATGACAGTTTCATTATCTATTCTTTATCTGCATTTACTAGATGAAAAGTTTTGTCCAGACATATTCTGATTTCTGTTTCATTGGGTATTAAATCATATGTTGATTGATTTCTTTGTTGAACCTTTATTATTTTGGTGCTATTAGTTTTCCCTTCTTTTCAGTTTTCCCTTCTTTTCAGTTTTACCTTCTTTTCAGTTTTCAGGCTCAAAGTTTCAGTTATATCTGCATCTTTTAACACTGATGGTCTGAACACTTGAGTTTTCCCAAAAGATGCTGCCCTCACACAATTGACTATGTGGATCCTCCTAAAAGATTCTTTTACCAGCTCAGCCAATGTCCCTTTCATGTTGAGCTGTAGGCTACAACTCATAAACTCCACCAGAAGTAATTAATGTCACTCAATACTGACCCAATTCAGAGTTGTTAAGCACGGACATATGATATTGCCTGCAAACAAGAACAAACTTAACTTTTGTGGGGTTCATTGTTGAAGCCATCTTTACCAGATAACTGTTTCCTGTTGGCTGCTTTGGAGATTTGTTTGTGGAAGGGAAATTACTTCATAATAAATAATTTTAAAAAGGAATATAAGTCTGTGGTGAATCGTCAGTAGTGCTTTGTCAGTGTCCAACTTTTCAGAGCATCAAAACTGTATGTATAGTAATGTGAAGAGATTTCCATATAAAATTGGCAAATAATAAATAAGTAATCCACAACATTTGCACATTTTGGAGTAACAGAAAACAAAAGTTGAAAGAAATACTAGTAGGAATCTGTTGAGAATATCTGAATCCAAAAAACTGAAAATGATTTAAAATTATGTGAAAAGCAAAGGCAGTGTACAGATGCACAAGAAACGAGTCAGATCTACTGAGAGGAAAATTATGAAAACACTCCATTAAAACAAGAGAGAAAGGAAAAGCTGTCAGAACTCTATGTACATGTAAGCAAACATTGGATTTTACAAGTAAGTAATTATTGTTTACTTATATACAAATGATACAATATCAATGTTCAATAAATTGAGAAAACAGTAACAGAAAAAATCATCACACTTTCAGAGCAATACTTATGATATTAGTAAGCAGGAACTTCAGTGAAATTAATTGCTGGCAATACAACAGACTTACACATTGATTATCAAAGATAATTTTTAGACTGACCATAGAACATTTTGTTTTGGGTGTACATGAAAATCCATGTAGTATTGACATCAAAAAACACCCCTTCCAATTCCACACACCATCTTCAGAATGTGATGTGGTCTTCAGTCCAGTGACAGGTTTGATGCAGTTCTCCACGACGCTCTAATCTACACAAGTCTCTTCATCACTGAATAACAACCGCAACCTATATTCATTAGAACCTGCTTACTGCATTCATCTGTTTGTCTTTCTCTACAATTTTTGCCCCCCCCCCCCTTCTCACCAATATTAAATTTATGGTTTCCTGGTGGTTCAGAATACGACATATCAATTTATCCCTGCATTTACTCAAGTTGTGCTACAAATTTATTTTATCTCAAATTATATCCAGTATCTCATCATTAGCTGTGACTGTACCAGCTTCAGCATTCTTCTGTAGAACTATGTTTCAAAAGCGTTTAGCCTCTTCTTGTACAAACTGTCTATTGACCAGATTTTACTTCCATACAAGACAGTACTCCAAATACCTTCAGAAAGGACTCTGTAAAACATAAATTTATATTCAATGTTTACGTTTCTGTTCTTTGGAAGTGCTTTTCTTGCCATTGGCAGTCTGCATTTTATGTCCTCTCTACTTTGGCCAACATCAGTTATTTTCCTGCCAAAATAATAAAACTCATCGACTACGTTTAGTGTCTCATCTTCCAATCTAATTCCCTCGGCATCACTTGACTTAATTTGTTGATGTTCATCTTATTTCCTCTATGCAAGACACTTCCATTCACTGCTCTTCCAAGCCCTTTGCCACCTTTGACAGAATTACAGTGTCTTTGGCAAACCTAATTACCTTTTCAAATTTTTCTTTGGTTTCTTTTATTAGTTGCTCAACATACAGATTGAAATAAGCATACCCGGTGTACAGAAGCAACTTATGACTTTAAAAAAAACACCAAGTCCATGGAATCTCAGGTTAATCCTACAAAGAGTATTCTACTTCCATCTGTTGTCTACACTAAAGTTTTTTATGAAGATTTGAGAGGAGTGAAGATTACAATGAACATTCTAATTTACTTAGCTTGTCATGTTGAGATGGCTCCAGTTCTTCTTGTCTAGGGGTCTTGCGGTTGGTTTGAACTAAATCTATCTGAAGATTGTTGTTGCGGCATTTTTTTTGTTGCTTAAATATATTTTCTCAGATTTTATTGGAACTTACATTGTTCACACAAAAATACAAAAATTACGTCCAATCACATCACAGGCATGTTTATGACCCCTTCACTCTGTGGAAAGAACAGTATTCCAAAAGGTTTACAATTTTTATTAACAAATTCATAAATGAATCCACAAATAAACATACTAAACAGTACAAGATTGCAAAATTAATAATAGAAATTTTAAGTGTGCAAATATTTCATAATTTCAATTTTTTTGTTTTTAAATTTAACTGTACATTCAGAATTAGTATTTATCGATTATAACATTGAAACTAAAATATTTTATTAAGTCATTCCTTTTTATAAATTTCAGCCTGAAATATAGCATACTGTGTGTAAAATTATATGAAAGTTTTCAGAAAAGCAACTGAGATAATACTGACCTGTCCAAAATTTGAAAATACTGGTGTCTGAGGAAAAGTAATGCTAGAGGAGGATGCCCCATTATAAAAGGAAATAGGGCACTTTGAGGAAATTTCATGTTTCTGCATTCAAAAGGGTTTAGATGGCATTGCTGGCACTTCAAAACCTGTCGAGTGGCTGCGAAATGAGACACAGCTAGTTGGAGCCTTTAGTGACCCACAAGTAATGAATCTCCAGAAAGCTAAATGACTCAAGGTATATGCAGGCAAAAATGAGTTACACATTACTATGAAGTACAGCAGATCTGGTAGATATTCCCAAAGAGAGATGAAAGCTGAGCAAGCATAAGAACATTGGTATTCAAAATGTAATGAAATGGGTGGATGGCAATCTGGTGGTAAATCAGACTCCTTCGTCCTTACTTTTAATAACACTCAACTTACAGAGCATTTCAAGACAGGTTTCCTTCATTTAAATGTTTGGGATTATTTTCCAAGCTGATGTATTGGTTTCAATGCCAATGCTATGGACATGCTACTCTAGGAAGTAAGGGAGAAGTCACTTTCGCTCTGGGGATCACTCTGTCTGAAATATGGACTCCAGTGTCTTCCTTGAAGAAGGGAAGATACAGGAGCAGGAGCCAAAAACATCAAAGCATACCCTTTATGCTGAGGCCAAGATAACCTATAAAGCCATGCAGCCTCCTGTATTCACTACTTCTTTATCTACAGCTCTTAAAAAGGCTATTCCAAAGGGTGATGCAACTACACGAAACAGAGGTTGTGTGTGTCAGCACTAATACCTGTGTTTGTCAGGTAAAGGTGCTAATCTTCCAGAGCCCTTAGCTTCTCCCAGAACACCAGGACTTAGGAAAAAGCCACACTTCCTGACATTGGGGTCTTCCAGCACCTCAAATGAAAGGCTCCAGAAACAGTACTGCTGCGGTGACTACTATGACACCTTCTTTGACAAAAAAAGCAAATGGAAAGTATCAATCACAAAAGAAAACAAATCCTAAACCACCAGACCATATAGACAATATTCTGACTGACAGTACTCACAATTTGTCTTCAGAGCCAACGGAATATGAAGTTTCCCTGGGACCACCATCACACCCCAAGACTGAGACTCCACACATTGCAAAATTCCCCCCTGATAACTGGCTCCCATACTACAGTGGAGTATCAAAGGGTTCATGATGTATGCTGAGAAACTGAAACTTATAACTCCTAGTACACAAATGCATGTGCTACTGTTTACAAGAAACACATGTTAAAGCCACTGATGACTGTGTTCTGGGGCTATACCTTCTTTCGCAAAGCTGACCTGACTGGGAAAAGGACCAAGGTAGGGGTCACTGTGTTTGACAATAACACACACCATTCCACTGATCTATTCCTAGTTACTGACCTGCAAGCAGTTGCCACGTGAAGTTCATGTGGGTCAATGGATTACAATCTGCTCTCTGTATTTACCACTAAAGGTAGCACTAGATTCTGAGGCTCTCAGAGCACTTTTAGAACTCCTCTGCCCATTTCTCATACTGGGAGATTTCACAGTCCATAATGTATTATGGGGGGCTTTCACTTTGCTTGTCCCCCCAAGGGTCACATTTTATGGTGTCCTTCACATCCTCCACTCAGGTAATTATCATTTCAACAGTGATATTGGGTCATTCTCAGCCATTGACCTCTCTTTATGCTCCCTGGCTCATGCAGATTCAGCTGAGAGGGGAGTTGCTGATGGGCTTCATTTCAGTGACTGCCTCCCTCTCAGGATTCACCTACTGCATGGAGTACTGTCTGAAAGGGTGCCACCAATATGGATGATCAGCAGAGATAACTGGATGCTGCTCAACCAGATGGCTGTGTTTGAAGGTAGGCAGTATCCAGGAATGGCTGGATCACATCTCACAAGTGATCCTCCAAGTCACTAACTTATCCATCCTGAAGTCCCCAGGTCATCCTAGGAGGCAGCCTGTACCGTGGCAGAACAATGCATGCTGCTCAGCAATGTGGATTGAGTGTGCGGCTCTGCGATGTTTTAAATGGCACCCAGTGGTAGAAAATGGTGCAGTTTTCTGATTGGCAATAACCAAGGCTTGGCGCATACTCAAGGAGAGCAAACATGGATGATGGTAAAATTTCCTGGACTCTCTAAACCATTCCACTTGTTCTATGACAGTATCGCAAGCTAATAGGATTTCTAGTAAATGTAGTGGGTTACCTATAGCAGAGGTGCTGAAAATAGTATCTACAAACAGCACCCACAGACAGTGCACAGATGATGTCAGAGCAGAATTTTGCGATGACTATGCTGCTGCGAGCCTGGATTCAGTGTTCCGTCAGGGTTATTTTGGACATAAGGTTCAATAATTTGGAGTCCTACAACTGCTCCTTCTCCATATGGGAGATAGATTCATCACTGTCTGAGGCTCATGATACTGAACCAAGTCATGACCAAATCCAATACATCCTGCCGCAGAACTTGAAAATGGTGTCCAAGGAAATCATCTTACAATGTTTTAATTTGATATGCCAGACAGGCTAATTTCTCAACTTGTGCAGGGAGGCAATTTTGATATCTCTTCAAAAGCCTGAAAAGGACAAAATTTGCCCTAGTAGCTATTCAAATGTCACCTTAACAAGGTGTGTAGGGAAGTCTTTGGAGTGAATGGTTAACTGTCATCTGTTGTGGATGTTAGAGACCAGGTAGCTTCTTAGCCACTGTTATTGTGGATGCAGGAGATATTGATCCATAGCAGGCAACCACATCCTGCCACATGTGGCTATCCAGCGGTCTTTCTTAATGTAAACAGCATTGTACAGTTATTTTCTTTGACATCACTTAGACACATGACACTACTTGGAGACACATTATTCTAGGGCACCTCCACCAGTGGGGATTCCATGGCAATCTTCCCATCTTCATTCAGTCCTTATCCAACAAGGAAACCCTTGAATGAAACATCACAAAAGGCCAGTGATGTTTATGGCATTCAATGCCCCACATATTGTCTATCATGCAACCACAATACTGGCCGCTAATGACAGCAGGTGAAGGTGAGCAAACATTAGATTATATATGCAACAACAGTTGCCAAAGTTCACATTTTGCCAGAAATGAACCCAAGGAATTTCAAAGACTGGGAAAGAAGTGGCAGCCAAAATATTAGTGTTTCTGCAAGATGAGTCAGTGGAATGTGTAGTGTCACATACGCTCGACCGCGTGGACACTGTATATGAGGAGTACAATGATGACGATACACACTCAACAAGTGAAAGTGATATTGCAACAGGTGTCAATAGCCATGTAGTTCTTCATCCTAGCTGGACAGGGAACCACAAATCCCGTTTCCAGTAAAACATAGTAAAGGACATTTGTTGTCCAATGAGCAGATGTTAAAGATAATTACGTACATGGAAGATTATCCGCAACTAACATAGTTGCTTTTTTACTATGTACAAATTGCGAATAAATCCACAGAAGTATGACTGTGTAGTGCATAACAAAAACTGTGGACATTCAAGGGAGGACAAGGCACATTTCTTACAAAAGCAGATGTTTGTGCACTGCAAGGGTACTTGAAACAAATTCACAGGATCTGACTTACTAAGACATGCACATCAAATTGCGCATGAGATGCATTACATTTATTTCAAGGGAAGCAGTTGATGGCTGCATAACTTTAAACAGTGCCAAAGAACTGGTAGACATAAGATAACAAAATTTCAAACAGAACATCAAACTATGGGATCAGTCCGGAAATTTGTAGTTGAGAGTAGCAAACTTATCCTACTATTCAGTAAGGAATTTGTTGACTTTGTTTCCAACTTTGACCTTCTGGGATTTGAAGAAGAAATGCATATGAAAGAAACCCTAGAGATAAGAGATACCAAGAGTTGTATCAAGATCAGCTAACATCAATGCCTTAATGCATTCATATACAATTATGCTGACTGTTAATCTGGATGGTAGATTGCCCGGAAAGTTATTTATTGTGCTGCGAGAAGTTGAAGGTGGTCTGCCCCCTTCAGTTCCTTCTCATGTGTGTGGTTTTGCAAGGGCAATAAGGAATTTTTACATCACAGCAAACAAGAATGAGAAAATGCATGTAAGAAAACTGCAATTGTTGTATGACTACTGCTTTTGGCCAATAACTGGTCAAAATAAATCTGTTTTGCATGATTCCTGTTCTGTGTATAAAAATCAAACTCCTTTAGAGCAAACAATATATCCTGAAAAGAGTGTGACATTGCAATATATACCAGCTGGAACCAGTTCACAAATTCAGCTTCCAGAGGCTTGTTTTTTCCATGCCAATAAAACTTATTATCACAATATCTGCAGCTACATCTTAAATGACAGCAAGTTTCATGATATGCTCCACGAACATTTGGTTGTGTGCCATCACATTTGATCAGTTCTCATCACCCTGTTACACCAATATGATTCTATATGCAGTCTTTAAAAGTTGAACGTCCTGCACGATTTGTAACTCCCAAGGAGTTCGTCTTTGATCTCGGTGGTGTGAACATATGTGCAACCTCTCCTGTACTGCACTAAATCTATAATTACTCTGGGCCTCTGCAGCAATCTATTACATTTTCTGACTTCTTTAAATGAGCTCGACAACTACATTGTATCTGTATTCACAGATAGGTCTAAAAAGAGGGATTCCATTGGATGCTCTGTTGTTTTCCCTGGTTGTGTCATCAAGAATCAGTTCCATCAAGACTTCACTGTCTTCGATACTAAAATTATACACAATCTTGAACACATTGGAGCAGAAGTGATGTGCTGTACCTGCTAAATTCTTCATCTGCTCTGACACCCAAGTGACCGTCACCCTTTAAAACATTTGCACCCAGCATATACAATAATCCAGGATATCCAGGAGGCTGTTTCCACTCACAAAGGCTGGGGAAGATGGTGTGTTTGTGATAGTTGGCAAATCAGAAGGGTATAAAGTGCATGCTATCATCTCATTGTTTGGGTACAGAGTTATGCTTTGATGGTAAGGTGAGTGACTGGAGGTGACAGAGAACAAGCTGTGTCTGGTGAAGTCCAAAACTCAGCTATGATATCCTTCCAGCCACACAGATGGGATGGGGCACAACCTCCTCACACATGTCTTCTTTCTCTGATGAGAAGACCGTGCAATTTGTGGTTCTTGTGGCATGCAGATCATGGTGCCTCACAATTTAGTAGACTGTATTTTGTGTACTGATTGCAACATAGCAGCTCATTTGTCAAATGATTTGCCCTCTATTTTAAAAGACAATGGCATGAATGTGGTACAACTTACTAAGTTTTGTGCAATGTCAAAGTTGTTCCTTAAAATTGTAGGGTAACAATTTTAATGTGTTTCAGGGTGGCTAGCTAATCTGTGTTTCTTATAATGGATGAGCCAGCCATATACTCCTCTGTTCTATTTTAGTTTTCCTCTTATTTTGTTTGTATTTTAATTGACAGGTTTAAAATGTCTCCAAATGTTAATGCAATATTGCAAGGTGTGAGCTAGTCAGCAGCTGGTTTCTTTGGAAATGCAATAATTACGTTCTTGTTGCCCACCAAGTCAAATAGTTTTGTCGTGGCTGGCTTTCTCAGGGATATCATCAATTCTGAGGGAGTACTGTCTACTCCAGGGACCTTGTTTCGCTTAGGTCTTTCAGTGCTCTGTCAAATTCTTCCCATAGTGTCATGTCTCCCGTCTAATCTTCGTCTACTTCCTCTTCCCTTTCTATAATATTGCCTGCAAGTTCGTTACCCTTCGGTATCTATTTTTCCCGTATTTATACATGTGCTTTTATAGCTTTGAATTTTTCCTCCAACCATTCTCGCTTAGCCATTTTGCATTAATCCCCCTTTTTTGGATGCCTTTATTCCATTTTGCGTGCTTCATTTTTATATTTTCTCCTGTTGTGGTATTAATGCCACATTTCAAGATTCATACTGCTGTGACTTAGCAAGCACTTAAGATTGGTAGACCTGCACATCCTACAAAGTGGCAGATTTTCATAAAGCATGAGACAGGTGGTGTAACTAAAGTCAGTGTTTAGTGGAGCATACAGCGAGAGCTTTGGTTCACCTACTAATCTCGACAGCATACACATAGGCCTAACTTTGATTATATATAGTTGCTGCCAAAATATGTGCCTAATTTCCAACTATGCTGATGATATTCACACTGACAGCTTTCTAATTATGATTTCAATAACTCTAAATTTATACTCAAAGATTAATTAAATATTTCATTTAATCTTATAAATCATTGGCTGATTGAATTAGCCAGTTGCAAGAGCACCTTGAACAGGCAGGCATGAAACAGTTAGGCTACCTCATCAGTCAGTCTAACATTTGTATTTTGTGCTGGCAACATGTTGTTGCTATGGGTGACTATTCTGTATTATCAAAAGTGAACTAAAGTTGAAACCGGCATTGGGAAATGATTTTTTACAATCTTCTACAGTGTATCAATATTGTGTGGTGATATTTCCATGAACTTTCATGGTGTCTGATAAATGACAATTAGATCTGCAATCTTTGATGAATACATTGCTTTCAGGCTGGCTCTCAAGTGACTTAATATAACAACAATTCGTTTTCCTGATTTTGAGATTAAGGTAGTGCTTCTATACATTGTAAAAGCATTGAGATATTCCCACTTACAATTCCATTATTCACTGTTTGTTATTCACATGTTAGGATCTTTGGCCATCAGAGAAAAAAACCAATAGGCACATTAAGACAACTTTAGAACACACAAGGAAAGCAAACCTCGCTTTCCGTCCAGCCAGGAAAGTAGGAAACTTACTAGACCTTTTCATTGCAAACTGGCTGACAAAGCCCTCAACTTGCAATTTGCAAAGAACAACTCGTGCTGCTAACATGTCCGACACTTGCTCACATGTTAAGACCTGCAGCTGGTGGAGAAGAAAACCAATGGGGACATCAAGACAATTTCAGAAGATATGAGGTAAGCAAACCTCCCTTTCTGTGCAGGGAAGAAGGAAACTTACTAGATCTTTTCACTGACAACATAGCCCAACTCATGTAGCCATTTGCAAACAGCAACCCCCAGAGTAATTAATTTTTTCCTTAACTATTTTTCTCTGCCTCGTGATGACTGGGTGTTGTGTGATGCCCTTAGGTTAGTTAGGTTTAAGTAGTTCTAAGTTCTATGGGACTGATGACCATAGATGTTAAGTCCCATAGTGCTCAGAGCCATTTGAACCTTAACTATTCAAATAATTTTTTTTATTTCCTCAGACATTCTTTCAAATTCATCATCATATGTGCCTCGCTGGTTGGCATATAAACGTGACGTGCACTGCTATGGTTGGCGTGTCAGTCTTGGGTATATACTACATTTGCTATGCTTTTCACAGTAGCTTACCACATTCCTATTTTCATATTTATTATTAGACCTGCTTGTGCATTATCCATTTGATTTCGTATGTGTAAACCTGTACTCACGTGAACAAGAGTCCAGTTCTTCCTGCCACCAAACTTCACTAATTCCCTCAATATCCAACTTTGACCTATCCATTTCCCTGTCTAGATTTTCTATCCTACCTGTCTAATTAAAGGAGCTAACATTCTATTCTATGGTCCCCAGAATTCCACACCTGTTTTTTCTGATGAAAACATCCTATTGTGTAGTTCCCGTCCGGAGATACAAATGAGGTACTAGTTTGCCCCTGGAATATTTTATCAAAGAGGATGTCATCATCATTTAACAATACTGTACCATTGCATGCACTCAAGGAAAATAATGGGCTTAGTTTCTACTTGTTTTTGGTCGTTCAAATATCAGTAGTCAGTCAGTCAGTCAGTCAGTCAGTCAGTCATCCATCCGGACTGTTGCCCCTGCGACTACTGAAAAGGCTGTTTGCCCCTCTTCAGGGCTGTACTTCCATGGTGCTTGCGCTTACAATATGGTTATCTGTATCGTTGAGGCATGCAAACCGCTCCACCCCACCCCAGCTTGGTCCATGGTTCATAGGGATGCTTAAAGATAGATAACTTGCCAATAGAGGCTTTAGCGTATTTTGCACAACATGGTTCATTAAAGATTTTCACCTATACTATCTTCTGGTTAGTATTTACTGAAAAACCAAGGGAATAATTTTTGATCTCCGTGATGAACTGAAAGAGCTGTAGAAAATGAAAGAAATCATGTAAAACGAGTGGTAAAAGGAGATCAGCAACACTGGCGAACAATTATATATGACTGTATGATCTCTGATTCTGACTACTAAACGCTAATAATTACTATTCTTTCCTTCTTTTGTCCAGTGAACAAAGACTGATTCTAGTTCTCTTTAGATTACCGCTGGCTTAACTGGACATGATTGTGATAATGGTCTGTTAACAGTAATTGTATGAATTATTTACTTACGTGCTTTCACAATACAGCAGCATATTTGTTAATTAAATAAAAACTTATTTTATTTGTAATATAGTGCTGTCATCTGAGATATTTAAAATTGCTTTATGTAGCTTCAGTCCTTTATTGTTGGCAGCCATTCCTATCATCCTCAATAATTCTTGTCAATTATGACTCTTCAAACCAACTTGCTATGAAAAAATTCATTCAGTCTTTATCCAAGGTTAAAAGGTAAATGTTTAGTAACAAAATTTCTTAGTTCTTTTTTTGTAAAAACAGTGGTCATCCTGGATATGTGCTGGTGAGTGTGTTAGGCTTACCATATTCACCAACACAGCAGTCATGGAATATTAATTAAAAATACAGGCTGACTGCAAAATGAATATTAGCAACAGTGTAATACACCTTTACATACAAATGAATCCATTTCAGAGAGAAATCCCTCTAAACTTTATTAAATGCTACTCTACCAAAATGTATTAATCTGAGTGTGCACCAGTAATTTATGCATACCTTTTGTGCTTTTGCCCACAAATAGTTGGAAAAAATTGACATAGCATCAGAGAATTTTTTGCATCGTAAGTATGTTTGAGTATTAATGCAATACATTACGCGAACATGATAAAACACGTCACACTAGCACACTATAACGTGAAACAGGGTTGTAGTCTCTCCCCGATGTTATTCAATCTGTATATTGAGCAAACAGTAAAGGAAACAAAAGAAAAATTCGGAGTAGCCATGTATGGAAGTGAAAGAAGAACGATAAATAGTTTGGACAAGAAGAGAATAGAAGCTTTTGAAATGTGGTGCTACAGAAGAATGCTGAAGATTAGATGGGTAGATCACATAACTAACGAGTAAGTATTGAATAGGATTGGGGAGAAGAGAAGATTGTGGCACAACTTGACTAGAAGAAGGGATCGGTTGGTAGGACATGTGCTGAGGCATCAAGGGATCACCATTTTAGTATTGGAGGGCAGTGTGGAGGGTAAAAATCGTAGAGGGAGACCTAGAGATGAATACACTAAGCAGATTCAGAAGGATGTAGGTTGCAGTAGGTATTGGGAGATGAAGCAGCTTGCACAGGATACAGTAGCATGGAGAGCTGCACCAAACCAGTCTCAAGACTGAAGACCACAACAACAAGAAGTATGTTTGAGTATTAATGCAATACATTACGCGAACATGATACAACATGTCACACTAGCACTCCATAACGTGAGGGTTGATAAAAGAATTTATCTGGAAATGTATGTAAAGTTATGTGATGTATTTTATGCTAATGAAGATATATTTACACTCTTATTTACAATATTAAATAATCTTTATTGAGATGCAAGAAACATGAAAGAAAGCTTTGACAAGTACAAATAACGATGTGGATTTGTTTGTCGTAAAGATTATAAAGGGTTGCCACAAGTTATCCCAAGTGAGATTCTCTGAGATTTTCCTTATTTCCAGACAAGTTTTAGCATTTTTCCTGGAGAAATTTTGAGATCTCAAGGATGAGTGAAGACACATGAGCAAAAATCTTAAGTTCTAACATCAACATCTTTTGTAATGAACTGATTTTAGATGGAGAAAGCAAGCCAAATGGTATAAGTGTTCCATTAAAATCATTGTTCTTTTATTTCCACAACATGAATCACATTTGGTGACAAAAATATGCACTTCCTTGGAGTTGCAAGACAGATTTAAAATACCTTCACTGATTGCAGGTATAACCCCAGAAAAAAGGCCTCTTGAAAGAAGTGTATTAAGCAGAGAAGAGCTGTGTAAACCAACATTATAGGTGACAGCCAATAAAAAGTTGGTTCTACTATGTTCATTATTGTGGGTTATTATCCAGTGTTTTATGTCTATTATGTTACAGGTATTGTAGGATTTTTCTTTTGGGAAATATATGAGTACTTAGCATACGAACCACCAGTGACTGTTACCATTTTCATCTTCATATTGTCAATAATTTCTAATACAAGGTATGTCCACAAAGTAAGTTCTGTTTGGTAAAACAAACATGTACAGATACAGAAAAAATATTTATTGTACAAAAATCTAAAACTGTTAAACTACTTTTCTACATAACTTTCCAAAATTTTGTAGGCACTTGTCATAGCATGACACAAATTTTTGTATACCTTCTTCATAGAAGATTGCCGCCTGTGTATTCAACCATGTGGTAACATAATCTTTCAGCTTGTCATCATCGTTGACCACCGAAGACAGATTTTAGGTGTAAGAAAAGAGGAAAGTCAATACGAGTGAGGTCCAGGCTGTACAGAGGATGTTCAAATGTGTCCCAAGGAAATTCCAGTAAGAGTTGTTTGGTCACATTTGCTGTGTGAGGTCGGACATTATCATGGAAAAAAACAACACCTTTTGACAGTAATCCTCGGCGCTTGTTCTGTATTGTGCAGCGCAATTTCTTGATGGTCTCACAGTAACCATGTGCATTGATTGTTTGGCCTCGTGCTAGGAAAACAATCAGCAAAATGCCTTTTCTGTCCCAAGAAACTGTACACATGACTTTTCGTGGTGTCAAGATTTGCTTGGACTTAACCTTCATTGGGGATGAAGTGTGCCTCCATTCCATTGATTGCCGTTTTGTTTCAGGGGTGTCATACAATAACGAAGTTTCATCCCCCTTGACTATCCGAGAAAGAAAACAATCGCCCTCTTCATTTTAGCGTGTCAAAAACTGAATTGCACTGCCCATCTGTTGTTTTTTGTGTTATTCAGTAAGAATTTTGGGTACCCAAAGTGAGCAAAGTTCTCGAAATTTCAGTTTTTCAGTAACAATTTCATGAAATAGTGATTGTGAGATTTGCAGAACTTCCATAACAAGGGCATTAAGTGTAAACTTGCTGTTGTGCTTAGTCTTCTCTTCAATTGTGTGAACCAGTTCTGGTCCTTCATTGAACAGTCTGACCCATCTTCTAACCATTGAATCACCGATAGCATTTTGTCCGTAAACCTTGCAGATTTGCCGAGAAATTTCCTTTAGTTTAACTTTCTTTGCATTTAGAAAACGAATCACATTATAAAGAAGCATTACAAAGCACACATCAGCAGCAGCAATCTGAAAATGGCGTACATGTCTTCATCTTGAGTCAGTGTAACTGCTGTGCATGCTCAAAACAGCGGTCATAGCACTGCAGTGGATAGAAATACACTCCTGGAAATGGAAAAAAGAACACATTGACACCGGTGTGTCAGACCCACCATACTTGCTCCGGACACTGCGAGAGGGCTGTACAAGCAATGATCACACGCACGGCACAGCGGACACACCAGGAACCGCAGTGTTGGCCGTCGAATGGCGCTAGCTGCGCAGCATTTGTGCACCGCCGCCGTCAGTGTCAGCCAGTTTGCCGTGGCATACGGAGCTCCATCGCAGTCTTTAACACTGGTAGCATGCCGCGACAGCATGGACGTGAACCGTATGTGCAGTTGACGGACTTTGAGCGAGGGCATATAGTGGGCATGCGGGAGGCCGGGTGGACGTACCGCCGATTTGCTCAACACGTGGGGCGTGAGGTCTCCACAGTACATCGATGTTGTCGCCAGTGGTCGGAGGAAGGTGCACGTGCCCGTCGACCTGGGACCGGACCGCAGCGACGCACGGATGCACGTCAAGACCGTAGGATCCTACGCAGTGCCGTAGGGGACCGCACCGCCACTTCCCAGCAAATTAGGGACACTGTTGCTCCTGGGGTATCGGCGAGGACCATTCGCAACCGTCTCCATGAAGCTGGGCTACGGTCGCGCACACCGGTAGGCCGTCTTCTGCTCACGCCCCAACATCGTGCAGCCCGCCTCCAGTGGTGTCGCGACAGGCGTGAATGGAGGGACGAATGGAGACGTGTCGTCTTCAGCGATGAGAGTCGCTTCTGCCTTGGTGCCAATGATGGTCGTATGCGTGTTTGGCGCCGTGCAGGTGAGCGCCACAATCAGGACTGCATACGACCGAGGCATACAGGGCCAACACCCGGCATCATGCTGTGGGGAGCGATCTCCTACACTGGCCGTACACCTCTGGTGATCGTCGAGGGGACACTGAATAGTGCACTGTACATCCAAACCGTCATCGAACCCATCGTTCTACCATTCCTAGACCGGCAAGGGAACTTGCTGTTCCAACAGGACAATGCACGTCCGCATGTATCCCGTGTCACCCAACGTGCTCTAGAAGGTGTAAGTCAACTACCCTGGCCAGCAAGATCTCCGGATCTGTCCCCCATTGAGCATGTTTGGGACTGGATGAAGCGTCGTCTCACGCGGTCTGCACGTCCAGCACGAACGCTGGTTCAACTGAGGCGCCAGGTGGAAATGGCATGGCAAGCCGTTCCACAGGACTACATCCAGCATCTCTACGATCGTCTCCATGGGAGAATAGCAGCCTGCATTGCTGCGAAAGGTGGATATACACTGTACTAGTACCGACATTGTGCATGCTCTGTTGCCTGTGTCTATGTGCCTGTGGTTCTGTCAGTGTGATCATGTGATGTATCTGACCCCAGGAATGTGTCAATAAAGTTTCCCCTTCCTGGGAAAATGAATTCACGGTGTTCTTATTTCAATTTCCAGGAGTGTAGAAACGGAACTTACTTTGTGGATGATCTTCGTACATAAACTACTTTCGAAGTGCCAAAATGTACTAAAATAAATAAAATGTCTATAAAATGCCGCACTGTAGAATGTAATTGTGGTGTGAGACAGTAACAATTCCTGAAATCCATCACCCGTGGCCTCTGGTCTGCCGAGGAGCACCTTGGTCCTAGGTCCAGGTCCATGGATAAACCACGAAAATCTGCCGCATTATGCCACACACAAACAGACCCGACCTGTGGGCACATCAGTCAGACTACATCTGATGGCCAGGACCTGCACATTAGTGGGAAATGATGGGTTTCAGATCGGTAGGCCTGATGTGTTAAAGAGATCCACAGAAATGGCTTGCGATTTTGGCCGATTGCGGGAATCCACTCATGTGGCCAGCTATTCACACATCACAGAGAGCATGTTGATTAAATGAGGCTGCGGTGATTAGTCCATGCATTAGATAACTTGTACAAATACTCTTAGAATCAATACTACTGAGGATAGGTAGCAACTCACGATAAAGATGACCGCTTAGCCACAGACAGGCACTTAGAAAAGAAAATCACACTCTCACAACTAAATTTTCAGCCATAGCCTTTGTCAGAAAACGAGAGTCCACGCACGTTCACACACTCAGACTCAACTCGTGCACACATGACCACCATCTCCAGCCACTCTGTCAACAATGTCTGAGAATCATATTCAAACAAACCACTCCTTGTGACTCCCTGCCTCTCATCGGCAGCTGCTAGGCTAGCGGCAAGAAGTTTGTGGCAGCATTGATTGCAAGCTGAGGGAGTTGTAGGGAGGGGAGGGGAGGGGAGTAGGGAAACGGTGCACGTTCTGAGCTGCACCCACCCAGTGATGACATCTCAGTAAACAAACAATTTCATCTACTGAGACGAAAACATGTCCCTGATATATTTGCAATTCCCTGATTTCCAGAACTTGTGGCAACCCTGTTACTTGACATAGTGTACTGCAGGCTGACACAGGTAAGTGTGTGTGTGCTTTTTCATGTCATTTACCAACAGTACTATGACACATGCACTATTAAAAGTTTTAAATTGTCAGAACATAAATAAACAAAGTGTGACTAGTGTATCAAGTAGCAACTGCGAAAGAAATAAGCTGCTATACTGTCCCGACAAATGCCAGCAAGTGGTTTTGTTGATAATTTCTGTGTATGTATTTGTGTTTAATATTATGCTGTGTATTTATTGTGTGATAACATGTGAAGCATTATCCAAATTTGGCAATACAGTTAGGCCAAAGCACAGAGATAGTGATGTTGAGGACTCATGATGCTGACCAACAGGAAGGTGTTTATGAAACTGAGATTGTAACAGATGACACACTGTTAACAGGTTCTACAGAGGAAGCAAATAAGTACGAAATAGATCAAACTGCTATTGCTACTGAACAAGAAGCAGGAGGCAGAAGCAATACACATATTACATACAACAGCAATGATTGTTGCTAGTATGTCTGTGACGGGGCCACAGAAGCTGACCTTTCAACACAGCCAACACTACAAGAAGACATAGTTTCAATCTTATATCAGAAGTTAAAAATAAGTGAAAGAGAGCCTGAATAAAAGCAAGCTAGGCTGGAATGAGAACATGAAGCTAAGCAGGCTTTAATTAACAAGAATACGAGGAGAAGCAAGCCCAGCTTTAAGAAGCTAGAACTTGTGGAAGAAGAAAGAATAAGAAATATGAATTTATGGAAGAGGAAAGGGAAAAGAGACAGAAATCAACAGAGAGGGAGTTAGCTGGGCAATTAAATGTAGCTCTAACTACTCAAGAGGAAAATGAATATCGTATTAGGTGCCAGAGATAAAACCATCACTGATGCTCTAAATGGAGAGTTGGATAAGGTGAAAACTGAGGTAACTTTTGTGCAGAAAAGCTGCAAGGGCTTATTGCAGTAGGTTGAAAAACTAAGTACTGATGTAGGTAACATACAGCTTGCACAAAGTAAGCCAAAGAATTTGGTTAAGGAAGTCACATCCATTGTGGAAGAAATACCTTCAGGTGTGAAGGAGACTATTGAAAAATAAATCCAGCAGGAAATAGACAATGCTAATGGGAAAGTTACCTTGGTCACAGAGAAACCTGCCAAGGTTTTCGTGAGGAGTTAGTTAATGTTTGAAGTATGTTACAATCTACTTTCTGAGCATGGCAAAATAGTAGGCAATATAAGGTGGTACGACCCTAACAGTAAGTTTATAATGATAACAATGCTGAACTAGGGAATGTATCCAATGCTGCATCACAGTATGGAAATACATCTTTATCACAATCGGTTTATGAACCCATGCATGGAAATGACAAGAGGTCATGAAATCATGACTATCAGGAACTACATAGGAATGTGAACAAGGGGTGACTACATCGACAAATCTTATGCAAGAAGAAAGCTTTGTAAAACATAGACATTTACAAACATTTAATGAAGATGGTAAGAATAATATTCACTCAGTACTTTTCATAAGGAATTTTAGAACTGTACTACCGCGGTTGTGGTCAGGACGTCACAACATAGTTTGCAATTTCGCATATAACTGGAGATGCGCTATTATGGATACTATCCACCTCAAAAGTGTGTAATACACCAATGGAATTTGAAAGAGCTTTTTGGGGGTGTTTTTGATCACATTATGTACAAGAACAACTAAGAAAATTAGTATGCAGTCCAGAACCGTACAATTCCAACATGGAAACCGCATATGGTATATCGGAAAATACATTAGCCCTACGAGATACTGTGACAAGCCTGTCTTGCATACAAATGTACTGCAAATACTTGAGGCATGTTTGGCAATAAATATTATAGATAAATTGATGAATGTACCTGACACAAATGTAGAAAGTTTCTTACCTGTGATAGACTCACCAAATTTAATACAGGAAGATGCTAAAAAGTCATGTGATAATAATGGTTCAAATGAGTCTAATATTAAGAATAATTGGAATCATGCTAATGACTAGAATGCTGGTATCCAATGAATGGTATCTTTAGGTCACAGAATGCAGGTAACCATAGTTTGAATCATAATAAGATGGCCACAGTTCAGGGGCAATGGTAATACTTACCACAATAATCAAAATGGTTGTAGCAATGGCTTTACCAGGAAAAGAAGGTATGACAATGGCTATAACAATAATAAACATAATAAAAACATGAGCCATGGCAGAACCAAAGACCAAGTGGATGGATTCCTAATGCACAACCACCACCACAGCAACAACATATAAATAGAGTATCAGCTATTCTGGTGCCTCGGAAATTATCAGCAGCAGCAATTGCCGCAGTAGAACGTGCAACAGGACCAAAACTCAACACATAGCATGTGTATTATAGATGTGACAGATGCTGAGAAAAATGCACAACAGCTCGTGTCAAACTTTACGTGACCTCTGTAGGCCTTCATCAGACAACCACAGCACTAAATGAAGGCACTGGCCAACAACAAGACCTATGCATGTTATGGTGCAATGACAGAAAGGATTTGCAGGAGGAGCTGTCTGAAGAAACCTGTAATTGAGCTAGGGAGAAAATTGAGGTAGTACAAGCTGCCATTGATGGTTCAATAAATGGTACAGGCATCCAGATAATAATAGAGAGTGATGCATCCACGTCAGTTATGGGCACATGTTTCTTTAAACAGGGAAACCAGGTAAAACATTTACCTCATTTACTGTAAAGTGGTAGGTGTAGTCCGTACAACAAGCTAACTCATTAAGTACCAGGTGCAGGTTGAGTTATATTTGGAAAAGGAGCTATTGATTGTATTTTTCTGTTAACTCTTTCATGGTTAAAATTCATTTTTTTTTTTTACAGATTTTTAAAATATTAAGGTGGTGATGGCTTCTTTTCAATCCCATTATTATACTTTCATTGCCAAAATATTTTTTAGTTCTAGGAAGTGGAACACACATGTTGCACTAACCAATGCGGGATACCTTTTCTGTTGACAGTGATTTTGTAATTTTGTTCATTAGTCATAAACAGGCTTTTGCAGGGAATAAAATAACTACAAATTGTACATGAATGTAATCCTTTATTTGTTTAGTGCCAGAGTGAAAAATATTCATTACATTTCAATTTTCATGAAAGGTGATTAAAAGTTACAGAATCTTACATGCAATGAAACTTGTAAAAAACATGGTATGGCACAAACCGGGTACACCATTAACAGTACAAACAACTTTAGTTCTCTTTTCTTTAGAATTTGCGCTGCAGAATCTGCATCGCTTCCTAGTGTCACTGTCTTTCGGTACATGGTTCCCACGTTTATGAGCTGGACATAATCTGGCACATTGGAAACTCCTCTCTTTACTGGAAAGAAAGTGGGCACTGAACGCTTCTTTTTCCTGGCTGAATATCCATTGATCAGTTGTCTTACTAATCTGAGGCGAAAGGTTAACTGATCTGTCTTCTGCATTTGTGTTTGATACAGTACATAAGAGTTGGTAATAGCTAGATCAATAAAAAAATAAAATAGTCGATTCCACCATTTTATAGATCATCTATCTATCATATATCTTTTATGTAGCTGATCAAATCGGTCAACTCTGCCAATCGTGTTGTTATAATGATGTACTATTTCAAGTCAGGAAACAATTACTTTAGAGCCATCTTTTAGCTTCCTTTCAATAAATTTGACATATTTTTGATTGTTTTATGCAGAAAGAAGGCAAACTCTTTTGTTGTCCTGCCATTTCACTGCAGCTATACCACACTTCACAGCAAACTGAAACTCTCCACTTTTATGCACTTTTTTTTGTTTGCTAATATTTGTGGTAGCCCTCTCATGTTTCCTCTTACAATTCCACAGCTATAGCGGCCATAGTCTCAGTCCTTTCATCAATGTGTAAGTTGTAAGGAAATTATCGAAAACAATGATTCTGTCTGTGTAAAAAAATTGTTGGCACAGTTCCAGAACTACTCACTCACACATCTGGTAATTCTTGAAGTCTTGTATTAGGGTGCTGGATTTACCAATGTACACGTCAAAATTTGAAGTAAAACCACTTTTAGAGTCTGCACGACACCAAATTTTGTAGCCCCTTTTTGTTGACTTCATGGGCATATACTATTTGAGAGATGTGCATCCCTTGAATGGCACCATCTATTTGTCTACCGTTAATGTAGAAGATAGCTCATACACTGCCAAAGGGTTTTTGTTTAGTGCTGCAATAATGGGTCTAATTTTATAAAGTTTGTCATAGTTTGGATCTGTTTTAGGAGAAAGAATAACATTATTGTCATTGCAGTGTAGGTTCTGTGTGGTTTTCTTGTATCTTGACAGTGTCATGACGTTTGAAACTGAACTCCCTTAAACACTCGATCTGAACTCCAATAACTGTCAGCTACTGGTAGTTGATGGATACCCATTATTACGAGCATGCCTATGAATGCCTTCACTTCATGAACAGTTATTTCTTTCCATTTGACACTGTTCTTTTGAGCAGCATGTAAATTTGTTTGCAAATGCATGTTCCATAATGTTTTTGCAAAAAAGTTTCTCAAAATAAACACATTCACTGTCTGTTATGCTGAAATCTACCTTCAATTGTGGCTCCTTACACAGAATCACAGTGTTTTCGAAAGACGTAATATCATCACCTCAGTCACTGCCGGAATCACTTATATCTTGATCTTCTACCACTTCAGTGTTTATAACAGATGCATTATCTTCAGCCGATAGATGGCAGCGCTGTGCAGAGCTGGGTAACATATATCCCAACACTCAAATTGGCGCTCACAGTTATTGGGGCACATACTGGGTCTCCAACTTTATTTTCACCATTTTTTCTTGAAATTCGGGGCTTTATTTTGGAAAACTGACAAAAAAATTATGATTCATAGTGTTTCCCAACACTGGTCACTACATTCTCCCATCTTTTGGATAGCATATGAATCCCATGGCGGAAAAACTGGGTGTCTTTTGTGGGGATCCATGAATTGATTCAATTTTGCACTTGTTCATATGATTGGAAGTGCTGGTCAGCCAGACTGTGTGCCACTGATCAAAAAAGGTGGTAGTCAGGGAGAGCAATGTATGCAGAATACAGTGGGAGTGATAGGACTTCTCATTTCAATGTTTCCATGTGTATTTTGACAGGTTTTATGACAAGAAGGCCGAGCACTAGCCTGCTGCATAATTATCTTTGTGTCTATCGCTGTATTGTGGCTGTTTGTGTATCAGTGGTGGGCTCGAACGTATCATTTGCTTTCGATAATGATGTCCTGTGACTGTCTTTGTCTGTTTCAGTAGCTACGAAAATGTTCTGTCTTCCACCACCATTCCAGTCTTCAACATCAAAATCACCGTTCTTAAGGCATTGAAAACATTCCCTACATGTTCTTCCACTAATAGTTCCCTCATCATTGGTCTTACTCAGCATTTTAAGAGCCACAGCTGCAGATTTCTTCATGTTAAAGCAGAAAATTAAAACTTCCTGCAATTGGTGAGAAATGCATACATAAGTGGACATACTTAATCGAGAACACCCTTATGATGCAATCATAAATCGACTAATATTTTTATGGTATGATGTTTACATATGCCTAAGCTTACTGTATTACACCTATGACCAAACAGCTGAACCCCACTTGCCGCTATTGCTGTCTATTGCAAAACGGTAGAAGCAAAGTTGTACACCTAATGTGACACATCAACCACAAAAGGGTTAATGAATCACTTATGGTTCCTGTGATCCTGGGCTGGGAGTTCATGCAAGGCAGGAACGAACAAATAGAAGTCTCATGTGGGTTTTTTCAATTGATGAACCGTGGAGAAGAAATAGTATTGGAATTAAATAAGAATGTAGACATCCATAGTAAGTATTGCCGTTAAAATAAAGATTTCACTCTTACACAATGATCATTGCAAAATGGTCTTGTTAACTATGTGGTCAACCAAAATAAATAAATGAAAACCATTAAGTCTTATAAAAGACAAGGTATCAAAATCTGATTACCTGAGTACTTCATAATGTAAAGAATTAACTGAGCTATTGTATAAATATGATAGAGTGTTCTCAGGGAAACCTGGATTTGTCACACAATACATTTGTGACATGCAAGTCTATGGTCACCAGACCTACTGCCGCGCTGTATATGCTGTATAGTGGACACACAAATATGCTGTCATGAGAGAGATTCACAAAATGTTAGAATGGAGAGTAATAGGCACCTTACTCGCTCTGCAGTAGCCCTCCCTAGCAGTAGCTAAAGCAGATGGTAGCATATGTTTGGCACTCAATTCACGAGACATCAATAAGAACATGGCCTGAGAACTTGGATGAACAGATCCAAAAGTTTTTCGGTGCACAGTACTTAAGCTCAATTGATCCATGTTTGCAGATAATATTGTCTGAGCCCTCACATAAATACACTGCATTTATTTTTGTTGGGAGGAGTTACCAGTTTAAAGTTTTATCATTTGTTTTGAATGTAAGCACAGGCATATTCACTGCAGTGCTTGACACAGTGCTACAGCTACAATCACTAGATCGAATCACAGCTTATGTATACGATCCACGTAAAGCCACTGCTGTCTGGGAGGAGCATGTGGAACTAGTAGAAAAAGGTATAAGGAAATTTGCAAATGCAGGAGTGACTGCAAATTTAAAGAAGTCTAAGTTCAGGCGACAGGAGATAAAGTTCCTGGGACATGTAATTTCTGTAAAGGTGATTGTACTCGCACCACACTTCCTGTACCCAAGAACAAGAAAAAGATTAAAAGTGTTCATCCAACCCTCTTTCTTCTGTAAGCATATTGTGCCAGCACAATTACTTAACAGTTATGCACTTTTGAGTCTACTAAAGAAAAATGCTTACTGGTGCTGGAATGATTCCCGTAAAGAAGCATTTGATAAGATCAAACAAGCTCCAGTGTAATTACATATATTACAGCACTCTGATAAGACTAAAGATTTCTGTCTGGCAACAGACAAATCCACTTGCGGACTGGATGCATGGCTTTTCCAGAACGTAGAAGTGCCAGGAAAAGTGGAAATGTGTATTATTGGGTTAAACAAGTAGAATCTTATTAGGCTGTGAAGGTGCTTATACAATCACTGAGCTGGAAGCTTTAGCCGTTGTGTGGGCATTCAAAAAGTTCCACTATTATGCATATGGCAAGCATATGAAACTCTTTTGTGATGACCAGGTGTTAAGTTTCTTACTGTTGTGCAAGCGTATCAAGATGGTTGGTGGCTATGCAGAAGTATAGTTTTGAAATTCACCACATCAGAGGGCAGGATAATGTTGCGGATGCACTGTCTCGCCTGCCACAAGGTCTGCCAGATGTCGCAAACATGGTCAAAAAATCAGCTGAATTTAGAATGTTGCTTGCAAAAAATGCGCAGGCAACGATTTTTAAATATGTTCAAAGAGATTTACAAGTGGCAAGACGCAGAGCCCTTGTGGAGGAATGTTGGGCTTATCATAAAGACAGACCCTACAAGTATATTTCATATACATCACCACTTACAGCACAAGGTACTGTTTCATAGGCAGGAGGTAACCCAGGACAACTGATGTATCTGCATACCAGAATGAGCCGTGCTCTACTTCCTCTGGCACATCGCCATTGGGGGTCATGGTCCTTAGCGTGCGATCGCTGGCAGCTTTAGGAGAGAGAGGACGTACTAGTGTCCAGGAGTTGGTAACAGGTGGCTCGTGTGAACGAACGCGTTTTGCGAGCAGGATTGTATCGTATAGTGAGCTGTTTTGAGGTGGGAAGCCACACCTCATCGCAGTTTCCAATTGCGACTCACCCAGCTGGGTGGTGAGGTGATGTGCCTGGAGGCAAGATGTTCTGCCGTTTGTATTATGGAGTTCTCAGCTTCTTGTAATAAGATTGCTCTTTCCTTAAGTATTGTACCCCCACCTAAAGAGGACGCGGTGGTTTAAACTGTGGTCGTTGGTCTGTGAAACTGTGACCATTGGTATTCAAAGCTGCCTCACGCAGACTAGACTCTTGGTGGCTAGTATGTGCTGGCTGTTTGCTATTTATTTTGCTACCCGCAAGGTTGTACCAGCGAGACTGCATTCTGGTAGAGTGACGCTAACTGTTTGACAGTTTGAATCTGCCTGTGGTCGCATGTGTGTGTTCACCATTAAATGGTATATTGTCAACTTGATCTGCAAGTTTGCATCTTGCAGATTTGTGTCGTGGCTTTCTTGCAGTGTCCCCGAATTTTCCTGTAGTTGTTAACGTGCACCGTTGAATGGCGATTTTTTTAATGGCAAGCAACAAGAGGAGCCTTTCGACAGAGCGACGTTGAGTGTTCAATGAGTGTACAGTTGGAATTACTGTTATAACCAAATACGTCGTTGCTCTGTGATTATGATATACTGTTGGCAAGATTATTACTTCTTGACAGAATGCCATTGATATTCCTGTTTTTGTTCATGTGCGCTGTTGAATGGCAAATTGTTTAACAGCAAGCAACAAGAGGAGCCTTTCAACAGAGCAACGTTGAGTGTTCAATGAGCATACAGTTGAAACTACTGTTATAACCAAATATGTCGTCGCCCTGTGATTATTAAATACTGTTGGCAAGATTACTACTTTTCGAAAGAGCACAGTTGATATTCCTGTTGTCACTAATGTGCATCATTGAATGACAATTTGTTTAATGGCAAACCACAAGAAGAGTCTTTTGACAGAGTGTCCAATCAATGTACAGTTGAAATTACTGTTATTACCGAGTGTTTTACAGCTACAAGCAGTTGTTCTCTGTCCTTGTGACTTTGTTGGTTACGTAGTTTTAGTTTTTACTGTTGTTAGTAACACCTGCTACTTGTTGCTTCAATGATTATCTTGTTGCAGTCCTTAATCTATGTCTGTTAATATTTAAAAGGTAAAATAATTCTGGGCATTTAATAGTCTTACCCGCAGCAGGTTTACCTGGTAGCTTACGGCCATCAGCTGCAGTATTCTGGGCTTGTTGCTTGGTTGATTACATTTTTCTAGTTTTATGTACATACGTACTGTTTCAGTCTTTTATATACATATGTTTGGGTGCAACAGGTCTGAGAATTAACCCATCATTATTGTGAATTGTGCTCCAGTTGTTGGTTTGATTGCGTAGTGACCATAATTTTAGTATATCCTTTTATATACATTCTTCGGACTTAATATTTGGGAAGCCAAGGAACATCGATATTTATGACCACTGCACGGCACATTGGTTTCTGATGTTCTGCATCCAACCGTGATCTTGTACCCTGTACCTTGGGCGCGTATTTGGATTACGAGAGTTGCCTATTCTGAGGTGTGCCACTTGCTATCTCTGTCGGGGCCTGTATTGCTTGATCCCCTGGAACTTAGCCTAGACCTACCACTCCCATTCCTTCTCTGTACTCTCCTTTTCTCTGGGTTACGAGTGGAGCGTGTCAGGGTTTCATATGAGCATGGCCGCCAGGAGCTGTCCAGGGTTGTCATACTTAAAAACTGACCATCTGCATTATGAGCTTGCCGTTCATCAACAGTCAACCCATGGGACTGTAACTGAGTTAGTAAATAGGTTGCGGGCTACACTGCACGAGCCAATTGTCATTTCTCCTGACATCCTTGGGAAGGTTGACCAAGTTATACCTTTGATCGAGCAGGCTGTTGACCAGCTCAAGCAGAACTTAAATTTTTTGGAGAGTACTCATGTCACTCCGAAACAAAAGGGAAGAAATCAGGCCCAACTTTGTCACTGACTGGCCAGATCAGGTGATCTTAGGTCCGTACAAACCGATACACGATCCAAGGAAGAGACACACGAGTTAGCTAGCAGAATTACTCAGTTACAAGCCCAAGCCAGTACTATTGGGATAAAGGAAGAATTCAAAGTTATACATAACCAAACATTCCAGCCAGGCAGTCCCGGAGGGAGAGGTGATGGACACATCAACTATCATTCTAGGTTACTGAAAGGCTGTGCTCCTCGACTTGAATCAGGCATACTATCAGATTCTGTTGGTGGAAGAATCAGGAAAGGCTACCGTGTTTTGTATCGACTGGAGTCTTTTTGAATTTATCCGAGTCCCATTCGGATTGTCGACTGGAGCTGGTGTTTTATCTCACCTATTGGACAGTGTATATGGTGATATCAAGTTTGAATTCCTTTATAATTATTTGGATGACATTGTCATCTACAGTACTTTAACGAACATTTAAATCATTTGGAATCCGTTCTGGAGAGATTGTGGGGTGCTGGTCTGGTGGTTAAACCATCCGAGATCACCTAGGCCAGAGAACAAATTTCCTTCCTTGGACGTTTGGTTTCTCATGACAGAATCCGCATCGATCAGGAGTGGACCACCTGTCTTAGAAAATTTACCCCGTCCACCAGTAAGCATCGCAAGGTTCATCGAGATTGCCAATTATTTCAGGAAGTTTGTGTGGAATTTCGCTCAGCTGGCTGCCGCACTTAACAACTTATGCAAGAGAGGTTTTGGCCACCCCTGGCTTCAATCACCGATTCATTGTCCATGCTGACACGTCAAGCACCAGCATTGCTGCCGTCCTCCTGCAGGAAATTGAAGGGGATAGACAGCCTGTTGTCTTTGGATCTAGGTGTCTGTCCGAGGTTGAATTGAAGTACTCTGTGTATGAATGTGAAGCTCTCACTGTTTTGTTCACCGTCGAGAAGTTTACATTCTATCTCAAGCATAGGGAGTTCGACATCGAGATGGATAACCAGACATTAATCTGGGTATTAGCCAGGCCCAAAAAACCGGGTGTATTACTAGGTGGGTGGTACGCATATTGGCTTTTCCTTTTAAGGTTCACTTCATCTTTGGAGGAGGAGGTTGAGCCATGCTCTCCTTCCTCTGGTGCATCGTGAGAGGGGGTCACAGTACTTAGCGTGCGATCGCTGTCGGCTTTCGGAGAGACAGGACATACTAGCATTCGGGAGTTGGTGGCAGGTGACCCATGTGGATGGCCGCATTTCGAGAGCGGGATTTTATCGTACGATGAGCTGTTTTGAGGTGGGAAGCCACGCCTCATCACGGTTTTCAATTGCAACTCATCCAGAAGGGCGGTGAGGTGATGTGCCTGGAGGCATGATGTTCTACCATTTGTATTACAGTAGAGTCTCAATAGTTCGAGGTGAATGGGACTGGAACCATCTCGAACTATTGAAAACTCAGACTATTGAAATTTAAATGGGAAAAAGAAATATGATAATATTGTAAGTAATGCAGGTCAAAATATGAACTTTATTAAATTTGCATTTGGCAATTTGCATTGGCAGAATAACAATAATTATTTATAATAATTATATATATTTATTTATTTATATTTATAATAATTATTTATTTAGACAAGTAATAGTGAAGTGTCTTGTTTGGCGAAGCTGCAACGTTTCCTCGCTGCAATGTCACGACCGTCTCAGGAGCAGTCGGTCAGTTGGTGTCGCCTCAGGCTGTTGTTCCACATAGCGTACGGCGGCCTCGAGAGCAGCGCGTAGCCATCGGTGTGACTCATCATCGGTGCAGCCTCTGTCTCGTCACTCTCTCACACTGTGATGGAATGTTAACCATGTCAGTTATAGAAGAGTCTGTCACTTGCAACTGTTCGTCCGAATTTAACCACTCGCCTACTTCCACCTCTTCACACCCCGGCAATCTTCTGATTAATTTACACAATGGTTGATCGTCCTCATCTGCTAAATCTTCAGTTTATGTGTCTGGCATACTTTCCTTAGAATTTTCCTCCATTACTTAGAAATTGTGTCTGATTTTATTTCGCCCCAAGATTCACTAATCCAGTACATGACGTCCTTCAAAGTCACTTTCTTCAAAGCTCCTACAATGCTTTTGTTGTCTTTGGAATGGAGGACTGACTGTAGCAATCGCCGTTGATACAAGCATTCCAGAACACCCTGATCCATGGGCTGAATGAGACAGGTAACGTTTGGTGGGGAAAACAAGGCACAGATACCGTCGCACGGCAGTTCTCCTGCACTTGGATCTGAGGATGCATTATCCATGAGCAAAATTGCTTTGCGTGGCAGTCTCCTTTCTTTTAAAAAATTTCTTGCAGTCAGGTACAAGTGAGCCAAAATACCAGTTCTTGAAGATTTTCTGATTTATCCAGGCTTTATTCTGATGTGTATAGACAACCGGAAGAGCTGAGATGGATACATTCTCGAATGCTCTTGGCTTGGCAGACTTCCCAATCGCAACTAGTTTTAGTTTGTGGTTTCCAGTTGCATTTGAAGCTGCCATAACTGTGAGCTGCTCTTTGCTTTTTTTGTGCCCAGGAGCACTTTTTCCTTCGCAAGAAGCAAGTGTTCTTGCTGGTAACATTTTAAAATTTAGCCCAGTTTCATCATAGTTATATATTTGTTCATTAGACAAATTTTCGTCAGTTATGATTTTATTAAACTCGACGATAAATTTTGAAATGGCCTGAGCATCACCAGAGAGTTTTTCTCCACATATGTATAGCTGACACACTCCATACCTTTTCTTCCACTTGTTGAGCCAGCCCACACTAGCGGCAAAATTGTCATCTCCTTCCTGCAGCTGGTTTCTGAAAAACAAAGCTTTTTCTTGCAGGATTGGGCCAGAAATTGGAGCACCCTTCTGTCTCTGTTGGGTAAACCACATGGACAATGCCTTACTTGTTTTTTCGAAGTCTGACTTCTTTATACTTCTTCGACTGAGAGATCCGTGTGAGCATTTCTGTGAAGTAAACTGTTCTAATTTAAATCGGTTTCTTCGCCAGTCACCAACAGTAACTTCACTGACACCATATTCGAGAGCAAGTTTTTTTTATTGTTTCTCCTTTGTCAATTCGTCTTAGTGCTTCTAATTTTAGATGCAAAAGCACAAATTTCCTCTTTTTTGTTACAACACTCATCTTTGTAAGATGTACAACGGAACACACAGTTAACAAACAAAATGACACACAACACTGTACAGTACAGGTACTAGGAACTACAGCAGCATATGGACTCCCCAGTTTTGATCGGTAGCAGCTGGCAGCAGTCGGGGTATTTCGTGCCTACTGACAACAGATGTTCGCGCAACAGGGCAGCGAGCTAATCGTCGGTGTTGATTGCATTGTTGTCTGCTTTGTCACTGAGCTGTACTCTCCCTATCTATCTTTTGCAATGATGTTTTCATTATTTATCATGTCAGTAAAAAAAGAAAGTAGATTGTTGCAACGTTTTTTTTAAAAAAAAGAGGCTCAAATTATTGGAAACTCGAACTATCGAGACTTGAACTATTGAGACTCTACTGTATCGAGTTCCCAGTTTCTTGCGGTAAGATTACTCTTTCCTTATGAACTGTACCCCCTCCCCCCCTTAAAAAGGACGTGGTGGTTTAAACTGTGGCTGTTGGTCTGTGAAACTGTGGCCATTGGTATTCGAAACTGCCTCACACAGACTAGACTCTTGGTTGCTAGTATGTGCCGGTTGTTTGCTATTTATTTTGCTGCCGGCAAGGTTGCACCGGCTAACCGTTCGAATCTGCCTGTGGTCGCGTGTGTGTGTTCACTGTTAAATGGTATATTGTCAACTTGATCTGCAAGTTCGCATTTTGCGGATTTGTGTTGTGGCTTTCTTGTAGTGTTCCCCGAATTTTCCTGTAGTTGTTAACATGCACCGTTGAATGACATTAACGGCAAGCAACAAAAGGAGCCTTTCGACAGAACGCCCTGAGTGTTCATTGAGCATAAGTTGAAATTACTGTTATAACCAAATACGTCATTGCTCTGGGGTTATTAAATACAGTTGGCAAGATTACTACTTTTTGAAAGAGCGCTGTTGATATTCCTGTTGTTGCTAATGTGAACCATTGAATGACAATTTGTTTAACAGCACGCAACAAGAAGAGCCTTCAATGAGCGTACAATTGAAATTACTGTTATTACCAAATATGTCGTTGCTCTCTGATTATTAATAACTTGGCAAAATTACTACCTCCCAACAGAGCGCCGTTGATATTTCCTGTTGTTATTAACATGCGTCGTTGAATGACAATTTCTTTAACGGCCACAAGAAGAGCCTTTCCACAGAGCATCGTTGAGTGTTCAATTAGCGTGCAGCTGAAAATACTGTTATTACCAAATGTTTTACAGACACTAGCAGTTGTACTCTGTGCTAGTGACTTGGTTGGTTACATAGTTTTTTTCTGTTGTTAGTAACACTTGCTACTTGTTGCTTCAATGATTATTTTGTCGTAGTCCTTTATCTATTTCTGTTAATATTTAAAAGGTAAAATAATTCTGGGCATTTAATAGTATTACCGGCAACAGGTTTACCTGGTAGCTTATGGCCATCAGCTGTAGTATTCTGGGCTTTTTGCTTGGTTGGTTACATTTTTCTAGTTTTCTGTACATACTTACTGTTTCAATCTTTATTTGGGCACAACAGGTCTGAGAATTAACCTATCATTATTGAGAATTGTGCACCAGTTGTTTGTTTGATTGCATAGCGACCATAATTTCGGTATATCTTTTTATGTACATTCTTCCGACTTAAGGTTTGGGAAGACAAGAAACGTCAGTATTTATGATCATTGCAGGGCTGACATTGGTTTCCAATGTTCCACACCCAACTGTGTTCTTGTATCCTGTACCGTGGGAGCGTATTATGGGTTGAGAGAGTTGCCTATTCTGAGGTCCACTCACTGTCTCTGTCGGAGCCTGTATTGTTCAATCCCCCAGAACTTAGCCTAGCCCTCTCACTCCCATTCCTACTTAACATGAGTAGGATCATATCAGAGAAGATAGTCTCAAAAACTTCATCTGGTGTACCCATAATCTTTGTGGCCATTTTGGTATAATAGAATGTACAAATAAGATAGCTACTTATTTCCACTATCTAATTTTACAGAGGCGTGTGCAACAGCTAATTAGAGCATGTGCTATTTGCCAAAAAGCTAAACCTACCAAAGTGTGTTGTCGAACTGAACTGCACCCTGTCCTACCTACCTACCTACCTAATAAATTCCTCCAGTTAACTGTCCTAGAAATCACTGGACATCTACCAACAGCTAGAGGAGAAGATAAGTATTTGCTTTCTTTGCATGAGCACTTTACCAAAGACATTAAATTTTACTGTGTTGGGTCTGCAACCTAAAAGCAGGAAAATTGCTTCCGATTATTTGATGTCCATTGGTAAATGTGCTACCATGTGTTGGATACCACTTCATACTTCACCAGTAGGAAAACCAAGTGAGGTGGTGCAGTCGCTAGGACACTGGACTCGTATTCAGGAGGACAACGGTTCAATCCCGCATCTGACGATAGTGAGTTTGGTTTTCCGTGATTTCCCTAAATCGTTCAAGGCAAATGCTGGGATGGTTCCTTTGAAAGGGCACAGCTGACTTCCTTCCATTTCCTTCCTTAATCTGATGAGACTGATGACCTTGCTGTCTGGCCTCCTCACCCCAAATCCCAGTAGGAAGTGGAAAGATTTCATAAAAGTGCACAAAATTAAGCATATCCTGATATTACACTTTTCTCTGAGTAGTAATCTGGTGGAAAGAACCTTTAGAGAATTTAATTGTTTCATTAGAACATATTCTCCTGGTAAACAAAGTAGATGGATAGAATATGTTGCTTCTTTTGAAACTATATACAATAATTTACCCACATTTCAACTCCTTGAGGCAGTAGAGTCAAATGAATGGATAAACTATCTACCTCGTATCTTGAGGGAGAATGTACAACAAGAAACTAAGATAGAGCAAGCTCTTGCTAACCTGACAGAATAAACTCATGTTCTCAAGATAAAATTTGATAGAAAGTTATTCACAAACTATCTTATCAGGTAGGTGACCTAGTATTACTTAGGCCACAGCCTAAGGCTTAATTATTAAAGAAGCAAAATAAAAAGTTGGACCTACTATAGTCTGGGCCACACAAAAAATAGTTGTTTCTCATTTAGAATGTTACATTCTGTCCAATCCATATACTTTAAAAGTGAAAGGGTTGTACTCTGAGGTAGACTGGAAAAAGTTTATAATGTAAATAATTGTGTTGAAGAAACGAACATTAGAATTTAATTATTGAATGTTTTAGTTTCTTTTAATTAGTAAACAAGATTTATATGCTTCCTCTAGTAAATAAATTAGTTATAAGTGTAAATGCACATTTGCTGAAGTGAAAGTGGCACTCTGCCAAGAAATAATATTGAGTCCATCAGACAGTAAATGAATAGTAATTTCAGAGTGAAAAATCACAGACCCATTAAGTAGTTAGAATCAAAAACCATTTCCCTCGTCATCTAAGTTTTTATGTGCTTATTTATTTGTACATGCATAAGACATTGTGCATTCCATGTGTAAACATGCAGAACCCATTGATTTGTATGTTTGATATCATAACCTGGTGTAACCACCAACATAATAATGATGACTTAATGTACACTGTAGGGGTGAGCATGAGCCGTAGACCTGCAGTTAGCGATCAGATTAGTGCCGTGACTTTACTTAATAGTACCGGAACGATTTTAGCCCATTAATGATGAGTAGTTTCTGTTGTACTCAATTAGACTGCGTTGTCATGTGTTCGCTCATATATTTGTTCCATAACAGAGTAAACACATGCATACAAACCCTAATTTCATGTGAGAATTACCAACACTCTTCCTTTTGAATGAATCAGAATGAATGGAAAACAACATTGTACAACATACTCTCACCAGTATGATCAAGTGATCCTAAATTCAGCAGAGGATGCTGTGGTTGTAATGACAAAGACCATGCAAAAAAATCCATCAATGTTGAAAATGCCATCAGATGTAAAAATATTAATAATATTCAAATGTAAAGGGCAGTACTCATGTGTAGATTTGATACGGGTAAATATAGCGATAAAAAAAAAGTTTACATATGTGGGAACATGTAGCTGTTACGAACAGTGTTGTCAGCAAGAAGTGTAAGTGGACTGATTAGCCATATTATGGAGTCCAATCAGTGAGTTCAAAAATGCTGTATGAGTGATATGAACATCTTACGGTTATCCAGCTACCTGAGACATAGGAGAAGCTGTTGCCTGAACTGCAGGGAACATCAAGCAGCATGCATTCCTGACCGCCGTCTCGCTGCCAAACCACACCAGTACCAACTGCAAGAGTGTTCCATATCATGACACAACGCGAAATGAAGGCCATGATAAAGACTATAATTGTAATAGAGAAAGAAGAATGTACAGTAGTAAAACTTCATTGTGAACTTGTTATCAAAACTACACTATTAAAAAAAAAAAAAAAGGAAGCTCAAAGATTTCAAAATTATTCATAAATGATATTCAAGGAAAAATGCATAAAACGTGTATGAAACTGTCGGCATAAAAGTGTTCTGGGTTTGGTACCATGTCATAATGTAAAAAACCACTGCTGCTATAGAAAAGCCAACATTTCGGCCACAATTGCAGCAGCCTTCTTCTGGGTCTAATGGACCCAGACCCAGAAGAGGGCCGCTGCAATCTTGGCCAAAACATTGGCTTTTCTATAGCAGCAGTAGTTTTTACATTATGAAGCGGTACCAAACCCAGAAGACTTTTATGCCAACTGACTCTGGCCACGGAAGCCTATGTAATTGTATGAAACTTTATAACTGAATCAGTATTTATCTGTGTGTTTTTTTAATCTGTTCTGTATATACACCAATGAAATCATGTATATGAAGTTAACAGACACAACACCAGTCTAGTGAATGTAGTCTGATGGCTCTGGGGTGGTTTTCTTCTTGGGTTTACCATGCCCATGAGCTAAAATGAGGGAGAAAATATAATTTTTCCAGGATGTCTACAAAGTCTATTCCCGGCTGTACTCACTCAGACTACACATACACAGTAGGATACATCATGTGAACAACAAGAAATTGTGTACTACACAATAATATGAAAGCAATTCTTGTGTAACTTTGTATAAATTCTAAGTATCCATGTAATTATGAACTAACTGACAATTTATATACTTGTTTACTAAAAATGTTTGTGAAATTATTGAACTACTACAAATGGTCAACAGTAGTGGCCTGTTAAGCCGTGAACATTTCATGTTAAGGATGTTAACAGCCCAGGGAGCAATGTACTGTCTCCTGTTAGAATTTACTGAAAAACTGACACAATGTTTTTTGATCTGAGTGATAAAATGAAAAAACTGTAGAAAATAAAAGAAATCATAAGAAGCGAGTGAGAAAAGGTGATCAGCATCACTGATGACCAGTTACATATGACTGTGTGATCTACGGTCTCACTACAAAAGATATTAATAATTACTATTCTTTCCTTCTTTTGTCTAAAGAACAAAGACTGCCTCTACCGCTCTTACTATTTACACTGGCTTAGATGCATGTGATTGTAATAGCTTTTATGGAAATACAGGTCTGATAACAGTAATTGTATGAGTTATATTCTTAAGTGCTTTCATTATAAGTAGTATATTTGATAATTATAAAAAACTTCCTTTATTTGTAATATAGTGTCTTCACCTGAGACATTTACAAAATAATTTTACGTAGCCTCAGTCCTTTATTTTTGGCTGCCATTCCTATTGGCCTCATTAAAACAGTGGTCATAACAGACATATGCTGCTGGGTACATTCAACTAATCGTATTTGCCATCACAGCGAGTGCGGAATATTAATAAAAGATATAGGCTGGTTGAAAAGTGCCATGTACTAATGAATCCATTTCAGAGAGAAATCCCTCAAAACTCTATTAATTCATGGTCTACTGAAATTTATTATTCTGGTGTGTGTAGAAGTAATTTATGCAAACCTTTTGCACTTTTGCCCACAAATAGTTAAAAATATTGACACAGCATCAGAGTGTTGTTAGCATCATAATTGTGTTTAAGTATTAATGTGGTTTTCTGGAAATAATATCAGTTTTTAATGCAAAGATTAATGATATATCAATGAAAAATAAACATTTCTTTGAAAATATAATGTAATTGGATACATAAATAATCTACTCACCAAGCAGCGGCAGAACACCTGTATGATAGGTATTATGTATGAAAGCTTTCAGAGCCAGAGGCTCCTTATTCTGGTAGAAGAGTTGAAGGGAAAGGGAGAGGGCTGAAGGAAAAGAACTGGTGTGGTTTAGGAAGAGGAGGAGAGTTTGGAAAAGTCATCCAGAACCTCGAGGCATGGAGACTTACAGGATGGGATGAGGAAGACAGAAAAATCCGGTGCATCCCCCACCAATCAGTCTCTCACCCTCTCTTTCCGTCCGATAAGTCTCCCCAGCCTCGGGGTTCTGGGAGACTTTTTCTAACTCTGCCCCTCCTCCTAAACCTCATCAGTCCTTTTCCTTCACCCTTCTCCCTTCCTCTTCAACCCTTCTTCCAGAAGGAGGAGCCAATGGCTCCAAAAGCTTGCATATACAGGCTAAGTCAGGAGGAAAGGTGCACCCTTTGAGGGGTGATAATATAAGTGATTCTGAACAAAAAAACTTGATATGGACATAAGCCCTATTGCGAATGGTTTCTGAGATAGAATGTATGTAATAACACTTTGTTACTTATTTTCTGTGTTATTCAAACACAGCTATTGTGCACAACATATGACGGAAGTGTAGAGGAAGCTGGGATGAACTGTCTGATGCAGGACACTTGGGTTCCATCAGGTCGGCAAACTACTGCAAATTGGACTACAAAGAGTACCTAAGCTACAGCGCATGCACGTCGCTTTGTGTCAGATTTTCAATATCCTCGCACTGTCTTTGTGCAAACTGTAAATCCTAGAGAAACATGAATACCGTATTTACTCGAATCTAAGCCGCACCTGAAAAATGAGACTTGAAATCAAAGGAAAAAAATTTTCCCGAATCTAAGCCGCACCTGAAATATGAGACTCGAAATTCAAGGGGAGATAAAAGTTTTAGGCCGCGCCTCCAAATCGAAACAAAGTTGGTCCATTGTAATATGAGAAACAATTTAGGTCGAATGAATGACGATACAGCTACAGTAGTTTGGTTCGAGTCGTAATCTTAGCAGTTAAGCTTTACCAGGTAGCCATTGCTATGCGTCATGCGCTCCGTCCGCATTTATACAGGTACCCTTCCTTTTTCACGTGCTTCGTCTGGTTTGAATTGATTGCTTATTTTTCTTTGATCTGATAAGTGCCGTTCTCTTTGTTATAGGTGTTTACGTCACTCTAAGCTGAAAATGCATTACTGTACTGTGTCCTGCATTGTCTATCGCATTCTGATAATGAGTGTTTACGGCCTATCGCCGCTCGCGGCATGGCTTGCTTTTGTGTGTGCGCTACCGCCGCAAGAGAGAGAGAGAGAGAGAGAGAGAGAGAAGAATCGTCACATTAGCGAAACAATAGCAGGAGACAGCTATTTGTTGTTAGTTACACTGCTGCTTTCTTTGATAATGATCAACAAGAACCAAATAATAAACTGCGTATGACAGATGATGTTCTGAACGAGAGTTTAGCGAAAATTTTTCTCCGTTTGAAAATCTTTGCAGACGCCTCTTTAGTAAATTCTGCACAGAAATTAGAGTCATCTTAGATTTAAAAATCTAGTCAAGTGCCGTGCTTCATTTCTGACTGTATCACTATTAGATATAAGAATAATACGAATATAAACATGACATGGTATGTATATTCTTCCGCTTTTGCAGTTGTCTCACACTAGTTTCGTAGTTTATTAGGCAGACAGGATTTAAACGACAGCAGCAAACACAAAAGAAAACATGGCAAATGTTTATATTCGTATTAATATTATGGTGAAGAGAATACTGCATGTGATTCACAATTCATAAAAGTTCCTATTAGCAACCATCTCTTCTCACAGGGAGGAAAAAATTCAGAACGTAGAGTTGGCCATAATGACAAACATCCCAGTCGTATTTTCGTAGCTCATTGAAATGCTGCTACATTCGAAGATGAACAATACGGAATTTGTATTTACTTCGTTGGATAATGTATGAAAATGCAGTGGTCGAAACTCGGGGCAGAGAAAAAAACTCGTCTTCTACTTTTTTTTAAATTTATTTACTGACGCACAGGTTTTGGCGTCAGTATTTATCTTTGAGCTTGCAAAGCATGCCTGTGTAGCGCTACATATATTCGACGGCAGAAGTTAGTTGTGGCGGCACTTACCAACATTTTTCAGAACTTTCGCTTACTTTGCACTCGATTCTACGCCGCAAGCGGTTTTTTGGATTACAAAAACCGGAAAAAAGTGTTTTTTCTACATATTTTTTCTGGAGGGTGCGGCTTTCGAGTTATTCCAGAAATCGTACAAAAGTGATGTTACATGTGATGTTCGGAACATTGCATTTGCCCATAAGAAATTTTTTACTCACAATTACTAATGCTATCACCCCTCAGTGCATGTACCTTTCCTTGTGACTCACCCTGTACACTTTTGTATGTATATGTTCTCCTGCTGCTGCTTGGTGAGTATATTTTTTTATCTATCCACTTGCATTATAAGAATTAATAATGGTAACTTTACTTTTCATTTGCACTTGAAGCATATTTAAAGATCATCTTTGAAACCACAACAACACAATACACTATGCAAATATGATATGGTGTATCACACACCTTGCAGCACAGGAATTGCAATATAAAGGAGACAGTCTCAAGGTACAAGAGAAAAGTTTTAAGTGTGCAGTTGGAAAATATTTTGTGGTGTGGATCTCAGTTAAACGGAGTAATTACTAGCCATTGTGTGTATGGTGTAACTGATCCATAACAGTACTGGGTGATAATGGACATGATTCATTCAGCAAAAGTCAATCACACTTATATCATTCAGCAGTCTGAGATCCTTCTGAAAATATCAATTCCTTATCCCATAATACTTGCAGGGCTCCAGCCGACACAAGGAGCGACATGGACTAATAAACTGTGATCTTGGTGCCCCACAATTGTGTCGCTGTGAACTTCTGGCACATAGTGATAGACATTTCTCCTTCTTAAATGAGGCAGAACACAATCTCTCAACAACCATCAACATTAAAATACAATTTCTGAATGAGAAAGCCAATGCATAATTTTTCTTTATATAAAGGAATTGGGTGGTCTAACTTTACTTAGTTTGTGAAGTTGCACTGAAATGCTAGTCATTTGTATGCAAAACAGGTATCAGACTTTGTCAATACAAGAGTTTTTGCATGCTGCCACCTTCTAGATGCAATTTTAATGGCCAGCAATGTATGAAGACTGTAGAGAAATGGTTACAATGGACCAATATAACAAAACATATTTACCAACAGCATTTGATTCTTAACTTTACACAATAATAATCCTTGCACATACTAAAAAACATAAAACGTTGCTTTTCACCAACTTTACTAGATTGTTGTATAACAATAGTAAAGTTATTGTTATTCAGATATTTTTATTTTTGTAAACAGCAGTTAAATAACACGTCATCTTAATATGAATATTTACTGCATAACACAGTTTTGTACAATAGAAACTGTTAAGGGTATCATGAATTATGAATTTCAGCAAAACTTTATCAGCAGTATTTCTTACGCTAAATGACTTCCAAAGGCTCTTTAGGTCATTAATATCTGAGATGGAGGAACACTTGTATCTTCAATGCTGGGTGTAACAGACAGAGGAGGCATTGGCGTGCTTGCTGCTGTTGGCTGAGGCGCAGGATGAGTAAACACCTCCAAAGTGCCCCTGAAAGAGATTCAAATCAAAATCAGGCCATTCAGTTTGCCAAGGTACACTACTAAGCACAGTGGTTTGGATAGACTATCAGCTGTATAGCATTTTTTATCTTTGACAAGTTCAACTGCGACTTCTTGTTGCTGTGTAAGTGAATTGTACTAGTAGAATCTTTTTCCATATCAGTCTCTAATACTCACACATGATGAAATCAAATTATGGCTGCCATATTTCAGAAATAACCTGTAATTTTGTTTTGGGTCAATGTTACCCTTAACTGAGGTAACTTTGTCCCTAATATACAAAAATCAGTACACAGCAGGATTCCTAAACTTTTCCTCTGACAGAACACTTTGAGAATCCTGGTACTTTGATGAAGCACCTAGTTTATTTTGAAGATTAATACAATTTTAAAAAGAAGAAAAAATTACTTCAATTTTAAATCAAAACTAATAACACACAAATCACATCAATTCTTTTTTAAAAAAAATAAGTATTAGAATAATCAAACTGTCAAGCGGGTGAGGGGGGGGGGGGGGGTGAGGAGGAAAAAAAGCCATGATATTGATGGTTTTTCACAAAGCTCTTAATCATTTTCCATGGGAACACCAGTGCTCCATGGGACACAGTTTGGGAAATCCTGGTATACAGTAAGCTAAAAATTGCAATGGGCAAATGTTTAACCAATTGAAAAGGCTCTGGTTTTAAAAACTTCTCTAATAAAGATGAAATACAACATTTATTTCCCAAAACTGAACTATACAATTAAAAATTAAAGAAACAGAAAACAGACCCAAAATTTATCTGAATGCAGTTTCATTTACTCTTTAGTCAACCATTTCAAAATAAAATGTAATTACCATGTTAAAATATAACTGACTATGCAAAGTCGTCGAACCCTTGGACAAAAACTTGGTTCTGCTTGGATGTTACTCTACGTAGATTATTCTAGTGTACCATAGTTTTACAGAGACACACACACACACACAGCAATTCAATTATCAATATCAGTGTTGGTAATCCATCCAGTATACTTTCTTCATATTGCATGCACCAGATACAACATGTTTAAAATTTCTGTCTTAATATTTTACTGTTTGTGTCATTTTTGCATATTTCTTCATTGATTATGTCAAGGCTTGTGTGTATCATAGTATATTATTTATTTTTGGAACATTTGCAAGTGTTGCAAAGAAACTCATACTATATTGTAAATTGTAAATTTAATTTGTGCTTTTTAGGAACTTTTGGCAACAGTAAACTCATTAAAAAACAATGATTTCCTAATTTCATTGTATTTTTACCTGAAAATGGTACATTTTTGAGAATTTTCAGATGCTTTTGAGTGTTTGTGCTTCACAAAATTTTAATTAATAAAGAAAAGAATCATGCACATCAGATTTCAGTGCACATCTGGCAAATAAATGTTATGTTTTCAAGAATTTTTGGGAGTTTCAAATGTTGGGCATTGCATATTTTCTACTAAACTGGCGTCTGTAATTTACAGTAATTGTAGTACGTAACTAAAGTAACATACTGCATTTAGTTTTCTCGTTTAATGGACATGTATACTGCCTGTATTTATCATAAATTAACATTATTTCTGGGTGACTATAACCTCAGAAACGCTTCATGGAATCAGTACATTTTATCCCAAAGTTTTCTGTTGTCGTAATAGATATCACTATTTGGCTGTTAGTCACCTCAGTTTGTAAGGGCAACTGGCAATACTTACAGCATATTGGACCCAAAAATTAAAAGAGACTCAGCAGACTTTGTTTAAAGTTCTACATCTACATGATTACTCTGCAATTCACATTTATGTGCTTGGTAGAGGGTTCATCGAACCACAATCGTACTATCTCTCTACCATTCCACTCGTGAACAGCGCGTGTGAAAAACAAACACCTAAACCTTTCTGTTCGAGCTCTGATTTCTCTTATTTTATTTTGATCATCATTCCTACCTATGTAGGTTGGGCTCAACAAAATATTTTCGTATTTGGAACAGAAAGTTGGTGACTGAAATTTCGTAAATAGATCTCGCCGCGACGAAAAACGTCTTTGCTTTAATGACTTCCATCCCAACTCACATATCAATCTGCCACACTCTCTCCCCTATTACGTGATAATACAAAACGAGCTGCCCTTTTTTTGCACACTTTCGATGTCCTCCGTCTATCCCACCTGGTAAGGATCCCACACCACGCAATATTCTAACAGAGGACAAACGAGTGTAGTGTAAGCTGTCTCTTTAGTGGACTTGTTGCATCTTCTAAGTGTCCTGCCAATGAAACGCAACCTTTGGCTCACCTTCCCCACAATATTATCTATGTGGTCTTTCCAACTGAAGTTGTTCATTATTTTAACACCCAGGTACTTAGTTGAATTGACAGCCTTGAGAATTGTACTATTTATCGAGTAATCTAACTCCAAACTTATTTCTTTTGGAACTCGTCTGGATCACCTCACACTTTCCGTTATTTAGCGTCAACTGCCACCTGCCACACCATACAACAATCTTTTCTAAATCGCTTTGCAACTGATACTGGTCTTCGGATGACCTTACTAGATGGCAAATTACAGCATCATCTGCGAACAACCTAAGAGAGCTGCTCAGATTGTCACCCAGGTAATTTATATAGATCAGGAACAGCAGAGGTCCCAGGACACTTCCCTGGGGAATATCTGATGTCACTTCAGTTTTACTCGATAATTTGCTGTCTATTTCTACGAACTGCAACCTTCCTGACAGGAAACCACAAATCCAGTCGCACAGCTGAGACAATACCCCATAGGCACGCAGCTTGATTAAAAGTCGCTTGTGAGGAACGGTGTCAAAAGCTTTCCGGAAATCTAAAAATACAGAATCAACTTGAGATCCCCTGTGGATAGTGGCCATTACTTCGTGCGAATAAAGAGCTAGCTGCGTTGCACAAGAACGATGTTTTGTGAAACCATGCTGATTATGTATCAATAGATTGTTCCCTTCGAGGTGATTCATAATGTTTGAATACAGCATATGCTCCAAAACCCTACTGCAAACCGACGTCAATGACATAGGTCTGTAGTTTGATGGATTACTCCTACTACCCTTCTGGAACACTGGTGCGACCTGCGCAATTTTCCAATCTGTAGGTACAGATCTATGGGTGAGCGAGCGGTTGTATATGATTGCTAAGTAGGGATCTATTGTATCAGCGTAATATGAAAGGCACCTAATACAACTGCGCTTTAGCAGCACAGTCATCGGTAACAGTACCATTGGCACTGCGCAGCGAAGGTATTGACTGTGTCTTGACACTTGTGAACTTTACATACAACCAGAATTTCTTCAGATTTTCTACCAAATTTCGAGACAATGTTTCGTTGTGGAACCTGTTAAATGCATCTCGCATTGAAGTCTATGCCAAATTTCGCACGTCTGTAAATTTTAGCCAATCTTCGGAATTTCGCGTTCTTCTGAACTTCGCATGCTTTTTCCGTTGCCTCTGCAACAGCATTTGGACCTGTTTTGTATACCATGGGGGATCAATTCCATCTCTTACCAATTTATGAGGTATGATTCTCTCAATTGCTGTTGCTACTATATCTTTGAATTTGAGCCACATCTCGTCTACATTTGCATAATCACTTCAGAAGGAATGGAGATTGTCTCTTAGGAAGGCTTCTAGTGACACTTTATCCGCTTTTTTAAATAAAATTATTTTGCGTTTGTTTCTGGTGGATTTGGAAGAAACGGTATTGAGCCTAGCTACAACGACCTTGTGATCACTAACCCCTGTATCAGTCTTGATGCTCTCTATTAGCTCTGGATTGTTTGTGGCTAAGAGTTCAAGTGTGTTTTCGCAACCATGTACAATTCGCTTGGGTTCGTGGACTAACTGCTCGAAATAATTTTCAGGGAAAGCATTTAGGACAATCTCGGAAGATGTTTTCTGCCTACCACCGGTTTTGAACAAGTATTTTTGCCAACATACCGAGGGAAGGTGGAAGTCCCCACCAACTATAACCGTTTGAGTGGGGTATTTATTTGTTATGAGACTCAAATTTTCTCTGAACTGTTCAGCAACTATTGGAGTCTGAGATCGGTAGAATGAGCCAATTATTAACTTAGTTCGGCTCTTAAGTATAACTTCCACCCATACCAATTCACACGGAGTATCTTCTTTGACTTCACTACAAGATAAATCACTACTGACAGACACAAACACTCTACCACCAATTCTGCCTAATCTATTTTTCCTGAACACCATCTGAGACTCTGTAAAAAATTTCTGCAGAACTTATTTCAGGCTTTAGCCAGCTTTCTGTACCTATAACGATTTCAGCTTCTGTGCTTTTTATTAGCGCTTGAAGCTCAGGGACTTTCCCAGCACACCTACAAAATTTACAATTACAATTCCGACTGTTCCTTGGTCCAAGCACGTCCTGTATTTGCCATGCACCCTTTGAGATTGCAGCACACCCCGTACTTTCCCGAGGCCTTTAACCTAAAAAACCACCCAGTCCACGCCACACAGCCTCCGCTACCCATGTAGCCGCCAGCTGAGTGTAGTGAACTTCTGACCTATTCAGCGGAACTCAAAACCCCACCACCCTATGGTGCAAGTCAAGGAATCCGCAGCCAACACGGTCGCAAAACTGTCTGAGCCTCTGATTCAGACCCTCCACCCGGCTCTGCACCAAGGGTCCGCAGTCAGTTCTGTCAACGATGCTGCAGATGGTGAGCTCTGCCTTCATCTTGTAAGCAAGACCGGCAGCCTTCACCAAATCACATAGCCGTTGGAATCCAGAGAGAATTGCCTCATATCCAAAGCGACACACGTCATTAGTGCCGATATGTGCCACCACCTGCAGCTGGCTGCACCCTGTGCTGTTCATGGTATCCGGAAGGACCCTTTCCACATCAGGAATGACTCCACCCAGAATGCACACTGGATTTCTTCCCCTCCTTAGCTGCCATATCACTAAGGAGCCCCATTACGCACCTAACATTGGAGCTCCCAACTACCAATAAGCCCACCCTCTGCGATTGTCCGGACCTTGAAGGCTGAGAATCATCCTCTGAAACAGGGCAGGCAGCTGCATCTGGCTCAGCCAGAGACAGTACCTGAAACCTGTTTGTCAGACGCACCAGGGAGGCTTTCTGATCAGCCTCTGGGGACATCTTTTGCTGCCTGCCATGCCTTGGAACGACCTCCCAATCAACCACAGGCGAGGGCTCAGCCCCACTGCAGGCAGCAACCGAGGCAACCACAGCGGCAGACCGATCTGGGGACAGACGGGACGAGTTTGATATCCCCGTGATACCCAAGTCCGGCTCCCCACAGTGGTGCCCATTGGCAACAGCCTCAAGCTGCGCGACCGAAGTCAGCGCCGCCTACAGCTGTGAGCGAAGGGATGCCAACTCAGCCCTCATCGTAACACAGCAATCACAGTCCCTGTCCATTCTAATCGATGTTGAACAACAGTTACTGAAACATGAGTCCATGCCTAGATAATGCAAGGGAAACACGCAAAGAATGTATGAACTAACCTGTACAAATGCCTAACGACTGCGCTACAATCTGCCTGAATTTACGATTACAGTAACTAAAACTCAAAATTACACCTCCTGTATGAAACTCACACGCAATTTGAGTAAAAATCTAAGAAGTAAACACAGAAAAGAAGCTATATACGTATCTTTCTGCACTGTCGATGTGCACCAACTGGGAGCTCAGGCCACACTGGTCACTGAGAGACTAATAGACAGACAAGTGCTACTGACATACCAAAACAAAACAAATGCCTAACAACTGCACTACAATCTGCCTGAATTTACGATTACAGTAACTAAAACTCGAAATTACACCTCCTATACGAAACTCACATGCAATTTAAGTAAGAATATATGAAGTAAACACAGAAAAGAAGCTATATACGCACCTTTCTGCGTTTTCGATGTGCACCAACTGGGAGCTCAGGCCACACTGGTCACTGAGAGCCTTATTTATTTACTCTTACGTATGCACTAAGCTATGATACAGCCTCATACTGCTTTTCTTGAGCATGGGATGAGGGGATGAGTTAGTCTATGTTCATAAGCAGTTGATAATCATCCTGACTACTGTCTAGCGTTGGGAGTGTTTGTGCTTAATACAGTTTCAGCAATATTCATGTACCAGGGATACCCAAACTACTATCCTCTCACGTGGATGTCACCTCTTCTACAGCAAGTACATGATCTATTACTACTAGACCACTTGACTCCAAGTCGCACGCCAATGATAGGTCTAGGTTCCCTGTGCAGGGGAGACAGAGGCCAAGGAGAACACAAAATATTAGACCTTTCCCCAAACCAAAAAGTTCGAGGTGCTATCTTCCACTGAAAATGAAACTGAACCAGTGAGACTTATTTCACCTGTCGGTAAATGTGCTGTGTGCGGTGTTGAGGGTAAGCAAACAGAAAATGTCGCCAGTTCGAACACACAATGATTTATGGTACCCTTTAGGTAAATGGCAGCAAGGGATTAGATGGGTCACCCGATGAACTTAGTGTGCCTGCTTCAATATGGTTCCAGCAGCTGCTGAGGGTAAGAATTGACACCAAATGCAGATTGTGGTGCCTGTTGGCACAAATGATACCTTTCCTCTGGGCTCCAAGGCCATACTTAGATCATTTCAGTGACTAGCAAAGGAGGTTGAGAAGACCAGTCTTGCCCCAGAATTTCAACACAGCTCACAATCTTCAGAATGATCCCAAGAACTGATTGTGGATCTCTGCTTTTGAATCAAATGGAAGGTATGAATCATGGACTTTTAAATAAAGCTGTGATGAGGTAGGCTGCGACTTCCTATACTTATCTCGTAGGGCTTAGGTCTGTACAGTCCCCTTAATTGGTCAGGTTAGCATTACACATCAAAGACTGGCTACCCAGGTAATTGGCTGATTGTGAAGTTTATGCAAGGTGTTTCAAGATCCAAAGAAATGCCCTCCACCCTCCCTCTGGTTAATGGTCAAAGCATTCACAACAAAGTCCCAGAATTTGAAGCATTCCTAAAACACAGTGGAACTCACACAATCCTAGTTACAGCAAGCTGGTTAAAACTTGAAAGTGATAGCAGTAAGACATTTGGGAAAATTTTAAGCATATCAAAAGGATAGGCTAATAATAAATGGAAGTGGTATATTTGCTACAGTAAACAATAAACTCAGATCTGCAGAGACAAAAACTGAACTTGAATGCATGATTGCTTGTGCAAGACTAAGTATCAGGGGTCGGTCTAAACTTGCTATTAGATTCTTCTATCGACCACCAGATTTCCCCACTCCCCACCCCACACTCCCAATGTAATCAAAAACATTAGAGAAAATCTTAGTTCATTAGTATATACACTGAGGTTGGTCTAAACTTGCTATTAAATTCTTCTATCAACCACCAGATTTCCCCACTCCCCACCCCACACTCCCAATGTAATCAATAACTTTAAAGAAAATCTTAGTTCATTAGTATATAAACTGAGGTCATAAAAGTCATGGGATACCTCATAATATAGTGTTGGACCTCCTTTCGCTCGGCGTAGTGCAGCAATTCAATGTGGCATTGGCATGGACTCAACAAGTCATTGGAAGTCCTCTGCATACATATTGAGCCATGCTGCATCCACAGCCTTCCATGTTGCAAAAGCGTTGCCAGTGCAGGATTTTGTACATGAACTAACCTCTCCGTTATATCCCACAAATGTTCGATGGGATTCATGTCGGACAATCTCAGTAGCCTAATCATTCACTCGAACTGTTCAGAATGTTCTTCAACCCAGTCACGAATGATTGTGGCCTGGTGTCATGGCGCACTGTCATCTATACAAACATTCGCCCCCGGTAGCTGAATGGTCAGCGTGACAGACTGTCAATCCTCTGGGCCCGAGTTTGATTCCCAGCTGGGTCAGGGAATTTTCCCCACCCAGGGACTAGGTGTGTGCTGTCCTCATCATCATTCTCATCGACTGCAGGTCGCCGAAGTGGCATCAAATTGAAAGACCGGCACCCAGTGAACGGTCTGCCTGACAGGGTGACGTAGCCATACAATTAAATAAATAAATCTATACAAATTCTTTGGGAACATGAAGTCTATAAATGGCTGAAAATGGTCTCCAAATAACTGAACATAATCGTTTTCAGTCTATGACCGGTTCAGTTCGATCAGAGGACTCAGTCCATTCCTTGTAAACACATTTGTTAGCAAAGGCACACATATCGGTCGTCTGCTGCCACAGCCCATTAATGCCAAATTTTGAAACACTGTCCTAACGGATATATTCGCTGTTCGTCCCACATTGATTTCTGTGATTATTTCAAGCTGCATTGATTGTCTGTTAGCACTGACAACTCTATGAAAATGCCACTGCTCACAGTAATTAAGTGGAAGCCTTTGGCAACTACATTGTCTGTGGTGAGAGGAAATGCTGGAAATTTGGTATTCTCAGCACACTCTTGACACTGTGGATCTCATATCGAATTCCCTAACGATTTCCGAAATGCAATGTCCCGTGTGCCTAGCTCAAACTACCATTCCACATTCAAAGTTTGTTAATCCCTGCCGTGCGGCCATAATCGTGTCTGAAACCTTTCCACATGAATACAAATGGAAGCTCCACCAGTGAGCTGCCCTTTTAAACCTTGTGAACACAATACTACCACCATCTGTGTATGTGCATATCACTATCCCATGACTTCTGTCCCCTCAGTGTAAGTTCATCATATTGTAATCAATGAAAGATAGTTCAATCATCCAAAAATCAGTTGGGATAATTACTGCTTTGTTACTATTGGGAGCGTTGGGCATCCAGTGAATCGGTACCTAATACCTTCTCTAAAAGCTACTTAGATCAGATAGTTCGAAAACCCACTCATGATAGAACTATATTGGATCAAGTGGCAATAAATAGATCTGAACTCTTTGAGCAAGTCCAGCCTGAAACTGCTATCAATGATTACCAAAGTACAAATAATAACTACAACAAGAAGAAAGTTCTATACATTCAGAAAATGAGACAAAGAGGCAGTAGTGTTATACCTCATGGAGACCCTGAAAAATTTAACTCTGTACAGGAGTACATAAAAGAAGCATGACTCAGGTTCAAAAGAATGGTTAACCATGTACTGGATACATGTTTATCTAGTAGCGCAGTCCATGATGGGAGGAGCTGTCCATGGTATAGTCAATATAAAGATAGTGGTTAAGAAAGATACTACTGCATAACAGGTGTAAAACAAAGCTTAAGGTTATACACAGATAGAAACTGAATGAAATACATATGGTTGTCAAGAGCACAATGCATGAAGAGATCAACGACTGTCATAGCACAATAATATTGAAAGATCTTTCACGAAACTCAGACAACCTCTAGTCATATGTAACATCAGTTAGTGGCAGCAAAGTTATCTTCCAGACACTCGTGCACGAGTATTGCCCGAATTTAATTCCCGTACCTCTGCAACGAAGAGTGAAATAGATTTTAGTGCCAGCAGCATTGAGAAACAGCTGAAATAATTCAAATTTAACACAGCTCCACGTCTCTAGAGAATCCCTACCAGATTCGGTAACAGATTTATGGCTATGTTAGCCCCTCTTTTGGCCATAATTTACTAGATCCCCTGAATAAAAAAACCATGCCCAGTGGATGGTCGAAAGCGTAGGCCATCCATGTCAACAAGCAGGCCAGAAAAGTGATCGACAACACTATCCCCCAATATCCTTGACAGTCAATCGTTGTATAATCCTAGAGCTAACATGTAATGCGGTACCTCAGACAGAATGACCTCCATGCCAATCAGGGTGGATTCCAAAAACATGAGCATCAACACCTATATTCCACAAACCACCTTATAGTGTGCAAGAACAGGTACTTCCACTACCACTATCCTTTTCCCCTTTCCTGTTCCATTCACAAATGTGTGTGCCACAAATAAAGAGTCAGTTAAGCTCTATATAACATTTAATTTTTCTAATTTTTTGTCTTGATCATTTTAAAAGACATTTGTGGGAGGAAAACATATGTTGCCAGGCTCTTTTTGGAATGTAATCTCTTGAAATTTCAGTATTAAACCTCTCTGAGATGCAAAACATCTCTCTTGTAGCATCTGTTACTGGAATTTGTTGAGCATCTCCATAATGCTCCCTCGTGTAAACAATCCTGCGGTAAAACACACCTTCCTTCATTGGATCTTTTCTATCTCTTCTATTAATCCTACTTGGTAAGGCTCCAGACAGGTGAACAATACTCAAGAATTAGATGAAGAAATGTCTTGTAAGCTACTTATTCCGTGGCTGTCATGTTTTCGTAAGATCCTCCCGCTGAATCTCAATTGGACATCTACTTTACCTACCATATTTTTTATGTGGTCATTCAACTTTAGACCACTCTATATGGTTACTACTAGGTATTTTACATAAGTTACTTTTTGCAATTTGCCAATAATATACTCAAACAGTAGTTTATCTCTTTGCCTATTTAGGTGCAATATGTTACATTAATTTACATTAGAGTCAATCACCAGTCCCAGCACCAACAGTCAATCTTTTGCAGCTCTTCTTGCATTTTGTTGCAGTCTTCTGTCACTGCAACTTTCCTATAGACTACTGCAACATCAGCAAATAGCCTCACGTAGCCTCCATTGTATCTGCTAGATTGTTATATAAACCGGACATAGCGGTGGCCTCTAACACACCCTTGAGGTGTTCCTGAAATTACCCATACATTTGTATATTTTGTTCCAGTAACAATGTGTTCAGTTCTGTCAGCATGAAACTCCTGTACCCATCACAAATCCGGCCTGGTATGCAGTAAGCTCAAATTTTGTTCACTAGTTGGCAGAGCAGAGCTGTATTGAATGTCTTTTGGAAATCGAAGAATGCAGTATCAACCTGACCACCTTTATCAACAGTGCTCTGGATGTCACGGATGAATAGAGTGAGCTGAGTTTCACAAGATCTCGGTTTGCAGAATCCACACCGGTTTTCACAGAGAAGGTTTTCATTCTCCAAGAACATTATTTGTGTGCATAAAACATGTCACATAATTCTACAACACATTGTCCTCAGCAACATCCACATTATGAGAGAGAGAGAGAGAGAGAGAGAGAGAGAGAGAGAGAGAGAGAGAGAGAGAGAGAGAGAGTGTTCTTTGTCCCCCAACCCCCCTCCACACATCTCCCATCTCCTTAAACCACTAGACAAATTTCAGACAAAATTGGTACACATATCCCTTACTATCGGGCAACAATTTCTCTGGGGTTAAGAGCAATTAAACAGAGAACCGACTCATGGAGATAACGTCTTGGACCTACTGATAACAAACAGACCCGAATGTTTCGACTCTGTAAGTGCAGAACAGGGAATCGGTGATCATAAGGCCGTTGCAGCATCCATGAATATGGAAGTTAATAGGAATATAAAAAAAGGGAGGAAGGTTTATCTGTTTAGCAAGAGTAATAGAAGGCAGATTTCAGACTACCTAACAGATCAAAATGAAAATTTCTGTTCCGACACTGACAATGTTGAGTGTTTATGGAAAAAGTTTAAGGCAATTGTAAAACGCGTTTTAGACAGGTACGTGCCGAGTAAAACTGTGAGGGATGGGAAAAACCTACCGTGGTTCAACAACAAAGTTAGAAAACTACTGCGAAAGCAAAGAGAGCTTCACTCCAAGAAAACCTCTCAGACAAACAGAACCTAAATGATGTCAAAGTTAGCGTAAGGAGGGATATGCGTGAAGCGTTCAGTGAATTCGAAAGTAAAATTCTATGTACCGACTTGACAGAAAATCCTAGGAAGTTCTGGTCTTATGTTAAATCAATAAGTGGCTCGAAACAGCATATCCAGACACTCCGGGATGATGATGGCATTGAAACAGAGGATGACACGCGTAAAGCTAAAATACTAAATTCCTTTTTCCAAAGCTGTTTCACAGAGGAAGACCGCACTGCAGTTCCTTCTCTAAATCCTTGCACAAACCAAAAAATGGCTGACATCGAAATAAGAGTCCAAGGAATAGAAAAGCAACTGGAATCACTCAACAGAGGAAAGTCCACTGGACCTGACGGGATACCAATTCAATTCTATACAGAGTACGCGAAAGAACTTGCCCCCTTCTAACAGCCGTGTACCGCAAGTCTCTAGAGGAACGGAAGGTTCCAAATGATTGGAAAAGAGCACAGGTAGTCCCAGTCATCAAGAAGGGTCGTCGAGCAGATGCGCAAAACTATAGACCTATATCTCTGACGTCGATCTGCTGTAGAATTTTAAAACATGTTTTTTGCTCAAGAATCGTGTCGTTTTTGGAAACCCAGAGTCTACTCTGTAGGAATCAACATGGATTCTGGAAACAGCGATCGTGTAAGACCCAACTCCCTTTATTTGTTCATGAGACCCAGAAAATATTAGATACAGGCTCCCAGGTAGACACTATTTTTCTTGATTTCTGGAAGGCGTTTGATACAGTTCCGCACTGTCGCCTGATAAACAAAGTAAGAGCCTACGGAATATCAGACCAGCTGTGTGGCTGGATTGAAGAGTTTTTAGCAAACAGAACACAGCATGTTGTTATCAATGGAGAGACGTCTACAGACGTTAAAGTAGTCTCTGGAGTGCCACAGGGGAGTGTTATGGGACCATTGCTTTTCGCAATATATATAAATGACCTAGTAGATAATGTCAGAAGTTCCATGCGGCTTTTCGTGGATGATGCTGTAGTATACAGAGAAGTTGCAGCATTAGAAAATTGTAGTGAAATGCAGGAAGATCTGCAGCGGATAGGCACTTGGTGCAGGGAGTGGCAACTGACCCTTAACATAGACAAATGTAATGTATTGCGAATACATAGAAAGAAGGATCCTTTATTGTATTATTATATGATAGTGGAACAAACACTGGTAGCAGTTACATCTGTAAAATATCTGGGAGTATGCGTGCAGAACGATTTGAAGTGGAATGATCATATAAAATTAATTGTTGGTAAGGCGGGTACCAGGTTGAGATTCATTGGGAGAGTCCTTAGAAAATGTAGTCCATTAACAAAGGAGGTGGCTTCCAAAACACTCGTTCGAACTATACTTGAGTATTGCTCATCAGTGTGGGATCCGTACCAGATCGGGTTGACGGAGGAGACAGAGAAGGTCCTAAGAAGAGCGGCGTGTTTCGTCACAGGGTTATTTGGTAACCATGATAGCGTTACGGAGATGTTTAGTAAACTCAAGTGGCAGACTCTGTAAGAGAGGCGCCCTGCATTGCAGTGTAGCTTGCTCGCCAGGTTTCGAGAGAGGGCGTTTCTGGATGAGGTATCGAATATATTGATTCCCCCTACTTATACCTCCCTAGGAGATCATGAATGTAAAACTAGAGAGATTCGAGTGCACACGGAGGCTTTCAGAAAGTCATTCTTCCTGTGAACCATACGCGACTGGAACAGAAAAGGGAGGTAATGACAGTGGCACGTAAAGTGCCCTCCACCACACACCATTGGGTGGCTTGCGGAGTATAAATGTAGATGTAGAAGAACCACCTACCTACCTATCACAGTTCATGTGATATGATATCATAAACAATGAGATGTGTGAAAATTTGTCACATCATATCTAATGTTTAAATTTATTATTTTTGTGCTACTACCTCTACTTGCAATAAATTTTGCATACATTATCCAGATATGCTGCTAAATGCACCTACAAAATTATATTAGGGTGCCCTACAGAGACCAGGAGATATGAACTCATGAAAACTGAGATGCATGGAAATCTGCTGCACTGTGCATCACATTTAAATTTATTACTTCTTTGCTACTAACTTTATTCTCAATACATTTTGCAGACAGTACACGTCATTGAATGTACGTACAAAATTACACCAATGTGTAACACATGGATCAGGAGATATGACATCAAGGACACTGAAATGCATGGAAAAAAAATGCCACACCAAGTTTTAATACATTTATTCTTTAGTATTAAGTCTCCCCTACAGTCAAGTCAGCTTACGGAAATTCCTGACACCTGGTAGCACTTTTTACAGCTTTCAACTGCAGAACAAAAATTGCTGTAGGTGAAGACAGTAACTGTCAACAAAGCTATAATGCGATGTTGCCACAGATATGTTTATAAAATCACACCGTAGACACACAAAGCAGTTGCACCCAGAACACAGAAACTGTACAGGATCACCTTGCACTTAGTCTACTGCAGGAGTACATGTAAGTTTTTGCTTCTAATAAAATGTAACTGAGCAATGCTGGACTTATCAGCCAATATGCCTATAATTATGTTATCTATAGGGTGGCCTTTTTTTGGAATTGGTATGACCTGGTATTTTTTTCAATCACTAGGTACACTTCACTGTTCCAGTGATCTACGATAAACTACTTCTAGGGGGTGAGCAACTTCTTTTGCATAATCTATAACTTCATAGGTATTTCATTTGGTCCAGCTACTTTCTAGCAGTTCTACCTGATTTCACTTATCTAAAACTCTGCCAATTCAAAATATGTGAAATGATTTAAAGGAGGAAACATATTATCATCTTTCGCACTGAAACAATTTTGGAACACTGAATACAGTATTTCGATCTTCCCTCTGTCCTCTCCTGTTTCAATGCCAGAATGAATTGATGATTTTGATCCACTTACTAACTTTCTGTAACACTAAAACTTTTTGGGATTTTTAGTCAGCTGTTTGGCAAAATTTTATTTTGATATTTATTGAATGGTTCTTCTATCACTCTCTTCACACTTATTTTTGCTTCATTCGACTTCTGTTAGTCTACTGTACTTTGACTTTGCTTAAATCTAAGATGAAGCTCTCGGGGCTGTTGCAATAACTTTGTAACATGGCTACTGAGTGAGTCTCATCCATTGCCAACAACTTTGCTCTACACATGCTTGACTAAAGCATACTGTACAGTTTTTTTATTTTGTCCATTTGTGCTCCACATCTTCTATAAAGCTGAATATTTGATGCTCACTAATTAGATACCCTGCAATCGTATCTTGTCACTCCTGCTAACCAAAAATAATTTTCTACCTTTTTTAACATTTCATATATACCCATAGTCATTGATGCTATTGCAGCCTAATCATCACCGATTCCCTTTTTGACATTAACTTACTCATAAAAGAGAAGTCTGCTGTAACTATCTGCCCAAATAAATTTTCAGGCAAACCATTCAGGACACTCACACATGAATCCCTTTCCGTGGCACCCATTTTCAATGTGTAACACTTTCATTCGAATGAAGACAAGATGGCACTGATCATGTGAAACTCAATTCGCACTTTTCTCATATGACATCCTGAAAGCCACAAACCAAGGCATTCAGGTAGATGCAATATTTCTCAATTTCTGAAAAGCATTTCATTCAGTACCAATGCTATGCTTATCATCAGCAGTACACTCTTGTGGAGCACCAAGCAAAATTTGTAACTGGATTGAAGATTTATTGGTGGGGAATATGCAGCACATCATCTGGTAAAGAGAGTTATCAACAGATACAGAAGTAACTTCAGGTGAGCCCCAGGGAAATGTGTTGGTCTCTTACTGTTCATGTTGTATATCAGTGAACTGGCAGACAATATTAATAGTATCCTCAGGCTTTTTGCAGATGGTGCAGTCACTTATAACACAGCGCTGCGCAAAAAAAGCTGCACAGATATTTAGTCAGATTATGATAAGATTTCATAGTGGTATACAGATTGGCAACATGCTTTAAAGGTTCAGAAACAGAAAATTGTGCATTTCACAAAATGAAAAAACATGTAGTATCTTATGACTACAATAGCAATGAGTTACAGTGGGAGTTGGTCAACTTAAGCAATACTTGGGTATTATGATGGTGAAATGAAACGCTCACATAGGCTCAATCCTAGGTAAAGCAAGTGGCAGATTTCGATTCATTTGAAAAATACCAGGAAATGCGATCAATTCAGAAAAGAGATTGCTTACAAAACATTCGTGCAATCCATCTTAGAATATTACAGTGTGTGGTACTCATACCAAATATGACTAATAGGGGACATTTAATATATACAAAGAAGGGCAGCACGAATTGTCACAGGTTTGTTTGATCCGTGGGAGAATGTCATGAAGATGCTGACCGAACTCAATTGGCAAAGCTTGATGGATAGACACAAGGAATCGTTTGAAATCCTATTTTGTACATTTCAAGAATTAACTTTACATGATGAATCTAGGAATATACTGCAACATCCTACATATTGCTTCCATAGGGATTGCGGAGACAAAGTTAGACTAATTACAAAGCACAGAAGTGTTTAAGCAATAATTTTTCTTGTACTTCAAATGTTAAGCCCCAAAAACTGGTCTGATGAGAAATATCCTTTTACATGAACTTCACAGTGCTTTTCAGAGTATGGATGTACACAGCTCTTCAAAACGACGAGCTAGACCGAGCAACATAACATATTAACGACTCAATGGAAATGAATGAAAGTGTGGAAGCATGTAGCCAGAAGTCATGCATGGAAAGCTGGACGTCATATGGCTTGAGGTAATCGTGATACTGTATAGCATAAAATGGGGCTCTCTCTGCAACACAAGGCAGGTGAAGTATTGGGAAAATACACGGCATGTCAATCAAGGAGCAATACAACGGAGACAACAGGACAGAGGCTGGAGCAACAAAGAGTGGTTTGCGTGCTCTTCTTGGATGAGAGCTGATTCAGTCTGAGTAGTGATTCTGGATGCATATGGCAAAGAAGTGGAACACATAATGCACTCAGCAGCATTGTCAAACACAACTGTTTTGGTGTTCCAGGTGTTATGGTGTGGGGAGGCATAATGTTGCATAGACATACTGACATCAAACTCTCTGAAACCAGTACACTCACCAGTGTTGTTGTGAGACCATATTCCTTTTCAGGGGTGCATTCAGCCCTAATTTCTTTTCTTATGTATGACAATGCATGGCTACATCGAAGAGCACAGATGGAGGAGCTCTAGATGATATTCCTGATTTAAATCCCATCAAGCATGTGTTGGGTGCAGTGTGGAGGCAAATTGCAGCATGTACACATGCACCAACGACCATCCAGCAGTTTATCAACCATGCTGATGGACAAATGGAATGCCCTACCACAAGAACTCCTTAGAAAACTTCTGGCCAGTATGGGAGCACACTGCAATGCATGCATGCATAGCCATCCCTGTTTTATCACACACCCTGTTAATAACCATGTCCTGCTTTTTGTAATGTCCAGGGGACCATCACAAATTGCAGCAACTTAGCCGTAACTATTGTCTTTGAATAAAAATGTCATTTCTGTTCATCTCATTGCATATGCCTTTCATCGCCTTCTCTCCTATACTATAGCATGTCTTGCTATGCAATGTCCTTTCATTGAGCTTTGTTACTTGGCAGTGACACATTATGTGAAAGTTACTTTCATCCTTCAGTTTGCACACTAGTGTAGTTTTTTTCCCATCAGTTCTTCGACTGGTTTGAAGCAGCCTATCACAACTTCCTCCCCTGCAACAATCTTTTCATCTCAAAATGGCACACGTACTGAACATTCTCAATTATTTGTTGGATGTATTCCAATCTCTTTCTTCCCCTGCAGTTTCTACCCTGTACAGTTCTCTCTAGTACCATGGAAGTTATTCCTTGGCATCTTAACAGATGCTCTATCATCTATCCATTCTTCTTGTCTGTGTTTTCAATGTTTTTTATTTACAAATTCTTTGGAGAATGTCCTTCGCACAACCCTTGATTCACTAGCATACAATACTGTGCTCCGAATGTACATCCTCAGAAATTTCTTCCTCAAATTAAGGCTGATATTTGATACTAGTAGATTTCTTTTTGCTGGAAATCCCCTCTTTGCTTTAGCTAGTTTGCTTTTTTGTCCTCCTTCCCTAATTTGTAATATTTTATTTTGCTTCCAAGGTAGCAGAATCGTTAACTTTGTGGACATTAATCTTGATGTTAAGTTAATCACTAACCACATTTCTTTTACTCCTCATTACTTTCGTCTTTCTTTGGTTTACTCTCAATCCATATTCTCCATTCACTAGACTGTTCATTCAAGCCAACAGATCATGTAATTCTTCTTTACTTGCAATGAGGATAATAATATCATCAGTGAATCTTATCATAGATGTCATTTCATCTTACATTTTAATTCTACTCTTAAAACTTTACTGTATTTCATCCTTGCTTCCTCGATGCATAGATTGAACAAACCGCACCCTTCTTACACCAGTTTTAATCTAAGCACTTCAGTCTTGGTCTTCCATTCTTATAGTTTCCTCTTGGTTCTTATACATTTTGTATGCAATCTACCTTTCCTTATAGTTTACTCCTATTTTTCTCAGAATTTCGAATGACTTGCATCAGTTTACCTTGGCAAAAAAAAAAAAAAAAAAAAAAAAAAAAAAAATTGTTAGGTGTACAGACCCTATTATTATTACTGCCCTCAGAGGTAGTTTCTCTTTTCTTGCATACATTTTTGTGTGTATAATAGTTTCAGTGGTGTAGATTTTCATTGCCTGCAGCACTACAGATGAGTAGTTCGAATGTTCAGAGCTGCCAGTCGGTAGCCTCTGTTCACTGTCTGCCTGTATGCTGTGCAACAATGTTATGAAAAGGAAAGTTGGTGCTCACCATATATCAGAGACGCTGAGTCACAGATCACCACAACAAAAAGACTGTCACAAATAAAGCTTTTGGCCAGTAAGGCCTCTGTCAAAAATAGATGACACACACACACACACACACACACACACACACACACACACAATGACGTACTCCTGAGGCCACAATACGAGCAGCAGCACCAGTGCGTGATGAGAGTGGCGACTGGGTGGGGGTAAGGAGGAGGCTAGGGTAGGGAGGGGAGGGATAGCAGGGTAGGGGTGGCGGAAGTGGAATGCTGCAGATTAGGCGGAGGGCGGGTGAGAGGTGGTGGTGGTGGGAGGGGGGGGGGGGGGGGGGGAGGTAGCGGAAAAGGAGAAAAGTAAAAATACTGCGTGTGATGGTGGAATGAGGGCTGTGTAGTGCTGAAATGGGAACAGGGAAGGGTCTGGATGGATGAGGACAATCACTAACGAAGGTTGAGGCCAGGAGGGTTACAGGAATGTGGGATATATTATAGGGAAAGTTACCACCTGTGCAATTCAGAAAAGCTGTTGTGAAGCAGTCACTGAAATGGATGTCATGTTTGGCAGGGAGCTCAGCAACAGGGTGGTCCACTTGTTTCTTGGCCACAGTTTGTCGGTGGCCCACATGCAATGAAGTACATTGATTTCCAGATCATCTTGTAGATCACATGACTGGTTTCACAGGTAGCCCTACCTTTGATGGGATAAGTGATGTTTGTGACCAGACTGAAGTAGGTGGTGGTGGGAGGCTGTATGGGACAGGTCCTGCATCTAGGTCTATTACAGGGGTATGAGCCATGAGGTAGTAGACATGACATTTTTCATTTCAGGGCACAATGAGAGGTAGTCGAAACCCTGCCGGAAAATGTAATTCAGTTGCTCTAGTACTGAGTGGTACTGAGTTACATGGGGAATGCTCCTCTGTGGCCAGACAGTGGGACTTTGAGAGGTGGTGGGAGACTGGAAAGATAAGGCACGGGAGATTTGTTTTTGTACAAGACCATAATTATCCTCCCAACCTTGAACAGAAATAAGTTCCCCTGCCTTATTTTCCAGCCTTCCACCAACTCCAAAAGTCTCACTGTCCAGCCACAGAGGAGCATTCCCTCATAACTCAGTACCACCCAGGAATGAAGCAACTCAATCACATTCTCTGCCAGGGTTTCGACTACCTCTCATCGTGCCCTGAAATGAGAAGTATCCTGCCCACTATACTCCCCACCCCTCCCACATAGTATTCTGCTGTCCACCGAACTTACCCAATATACTCATCGATACCTACACAATCCCTGCTCCCAACACCTTACCTCATGGTGTATACCCCCGTAATAGACCTAGATGCAAGACCTAGCCCATGCATCCTCCCACCACCACATACTCCAGTCTTGTCATAAACATCACCTATCCCATCAAAGGCAGGGCTACCTGTGAAACCAGTCTTGTGATCTACAAGCTAAGCTGTAACCACTGTGCTGCATTGTATGTGGGCATGAAAACCAACAAGCTGTATGTCAACATTAATGGCCACCGACAAACTATGACCAAGAAACAAGTGGACCACTCTGTTGCTGAGCACCCTGCCAAATATGACACCCTCCATTTCAATGACTGCTTCACAGTCTGTGCCATATGGATTCTTCTCACCAATACCAGCTTTTCTGAATTTTGCAGGTGGAAACATTCCCTGCAATATATCCTATGTTCCCATAACCCTCCTGGCCTGAACCTGTGTTAGTCATTGTCCTGAACCCATCCAGACCCTTCCCTGTTCCCATTCCAGCACTACAAAGCCCTCATTCCACCATTTCCCCTGGTCTTTTTACTTCTCTCCTTTTCCACTATGCCCCCTCCCCTCCCCACCTCTCGCCTGCCCTCCATCTAACCTGCAGCACTCCACTGTGCCAGTGAATTCCGGACCTTTGTCCCACAGTGTGTGCTCTACAAACTGAACTGTCGAAACCTGACTCACAGCCTGTTCTCAAAACTTTACTTCCACCAGTACTTTGTCTCCTACCTTCCAAACTACACAGATGTTCTCCTGCGAAACTAGCACGACTAGAACTCCAAGAAGAGAGGATATTGTGGAGATGTGGCTTAGCCACAACCTGGTGGACGTTTCCAAAATGAAATTCACCCTGCAGCAGAATTTGAGCTGATATGAAACTTCCTGGCAGATTCAAACCATTTGCTGGACTGGAACTCAAACTTGGGACCTTGGTCTGAGGGCAGATCATGAGTTGTGCTTGGGTAGCTCCGTTGGTAGAGCACTTGCCTGCAAATGGCAAAGGTCCCAAGTTCAAATCTCAGTTGGCACACAATTTTAATCTTCCAGGTAGTTTCATATTAGTGCACACTCCTCTGCAGAGTGAAAATTTCATTCTGTTTTCATCAGTCTTGCTTAGTCAGATGTGTTCAGACTGGTTTCAAGCTCATACATACTGTTTGAAACTTGAGAGAAGTTCTTTGAATTCATGATGGGCTCTGAGTTTTATGTTTTGATATTTACTTGTGACATTTTGAAAGGTAGTGTGAAATGTTATGTTGAAGGATAAATAAACAATCATTTATATCTCAAGAATTACTGACTCCAACCTGTGTCATTAAAGAATCCTGAACTTTATACTGGATAGAGTGCAACATCCTTTAAAACTAGGCACTGAGTCCTCGTCAAAGTTACGTGAACTTTCTTACATATATATTTGATGCATTACCTCTTGGACCTACAACTACATTGCTGCACAAAAATTTTGGGTTTCAGGCAATGCTTACCAAACTTAAGTTTTAAAGGCTAAACCAAGGGAAGTGCATCATATCCTTAATAGATCAGGCTTGCACTACAAACAGGAAGGGGCCACTAGGGCAGTGGAGTAAGTGTGGTGTGCACATGGGTTTTTTTTAGGTTAGAAAAACCCTCCCATGGAATCAGAGATTAATTTTCTGCCAAACTGGAAGAACATCAACCACAATTATCTCAGAGAATGCCCATTCTTGCAGATCAGATGTAGTGTAGTGATTCAAGAATTTCGGTGTTAATTCTAGAGCCACACAGCCTTCTACCATATCGAACACACGAAATTTTATATGTTAGTGTGGGATGATAAGATCCTATCTACTGCACGTCACGTCTGTGTGTGCAGCTTTAAATTTAGTCGCAGAAAGAATGTAGATGTGGCTGTTGAACAGCACTGACAAGTACCTGTCGGGCGATCCATGGAAGTTTTAGTGAAAGTGCATACAAGAGGACCAAGGAGTGTTTATGTAACTCTATGATAATTTATGTAACTCTGTTTTAATTGTGTCAGTGACTACTGTTAGCGAAAAAAAGGACAGTTGAGAAGGTATTCTTGAAAAAGAATTTTTGTCTTAGCCTTGTTGAAGGGAAGACGTGCATTCTGATTCATGTTGAGAATGGACATGGTGCTTAAACCACCTTATCTTGTACGTAAATTAGTTTGTTGCTGATGTTTGGAGACATTTAAATATATGGTGTTAGTTAACGCAAAAGAAACTTTTACATCTACTTATTTTTATAAGTAGAATGAGTCTTAAGGAATTCCTGTACCTAGCAGCATACAGGCCAACCAGCAAGGAAGATTGGCCGAGTTATCTCGGAAAAGAAGTGGGAGTTATATATCATCTACACTACACTTAACCCTAGGACGCCCAAGCCTTTTTTTCTAACTTGGAAGCCTGGGGGGGGGGGGGGGGGGGGGGGGGGGGGGGGGGGAGCGTTCAGCGAGCCAACAGGCATTAAATAAGTTTGCTGACGATAAATTACAACTTTCAAAATGGTTTGCGTATTTTAACTAAGGCATCGGTTTATAAATGTTGTTAATTGTTATCAATATTGGATTGAGTGAATAAAAAATTGACATATTGCAATACAAAGTACAGACATGTTCATATACAATAGACTACTCTGAGTCCTCAACTTCAAGGCAAGAGTCACACTTGACACTTTTTTCTGAATGTGTGTACACAAATGTTTATGACACTGTCCACAATACTGTTTTGGTTTACTTAGATTGTTGTACTTCTGCTTCTTTGTTTTAGCTTTTCTTACACAATACAGCACTGACCTTTCCCTGCTGGAGGCTGGTGTGCTTCTGTTGTCACTTCTTTGATTTTCTTTTGTAGAATAGTCTCCATTGATTGACCAATTTGGTTAGATAACCCTCTTGCATTCGCACTTCTTTCTTCTACCTGAAATTTCACTAGTTCCATCCCAGCTTGCCGAAGATAACGTTTTCGTTTTTTGTGTTTCTTTTCATTCCATCTTGGATGTTGCTGGATATATATGGTGGTTGCATTGATAGCACAAATGTAAATGAGAGAGTAAAATAATAGATAAGAGGCCATATCTTTGTTCCCCTCTTGCAGGTGTACATAACGCGCACCGTTAGTGGAATTATGATATGCATTTATCTCGGTTTTATTCTGCTCTTCTCCAACAGTGCCTTTATCTTGGTGCACTGTTGCCAAACATCAGTAAGTTTTTACTTGGTTTCATTTTTTCTGTGTAGGATACCAAAGTTACTGGAGGCCTACGTGTTGGGAACTGCACTAACTCACTGCAAGATTACAAGATAAATAACAGCTGACTGACATCAACAATCACTTCCTCTGAAAGTAAACCGATTGTTGTGAATATAAAGAATACCAACCAACAAGAAACTAACTTGCATTGTTGTAGAGATGAGAAATACGAAATCCTACTAAGGGAAATTTTCTATAGCATTGAAGCCTAAGGGGGGGAGGGGGGTTGTGGGTTATTGGACCCATAGTAAGTTTGTTTATTTTTTCTTTCAAAGCAGGAATTTTCTATAAAATATATTAACACTAACATTTCATAAAATATCCAACAAACAATAACTCAAAGGGAATATGTAGTATGAAAGTTACTTGGGCAAAAGCAGGGGACATAAAAATTGTGGGTTCAACGGACACCCCTCCCCCCCCTTTAGGCATCCTAGGGTTAAATCGACATCCAAAGCGTCAGAGTAGAATAGGGTAATACGATAATAGTAAACAGCAGGAGCATCCAAGGCTAGGTGTCAGAATTAGTGTCACTAATTGAAGGTTATAATGCTAGCTCAGATAGTATTAGGAACAGAATGTTGATTGAAACCATAAGTGAATACCCATGAAATCCTAAGTTTAGATTCAACTATTTATTTTAAGTATAGGTTAGATCCCAATGGCGGTGGTGTATTTATTGAAGCAAAGAATTTGATAATGTCTAGTGGGGTTATTTCTGATTCAGAATGTGAATTAATCTGGGTGAAGTTAATAATCAAAGGTCAGCCCAATAGCTGAGTGGTCAGCACAGCAGTCAGTCACGCCTTGGGGCCCAGGTTTGATTCCTGGCTGGGTCGGAGATTTTCTCCTCTCAGGGACTGGGTGTTGCGTTGTCCTCATTATCATTTCATCATCATCAGTGGAAGGCAACAGGAAATCACCACTGGAATCACTTCCCTAGATGCTCATGCGGTGGACCTCTCTGACAAGGCTCCCCACATGACAAGACCTGCCGTAAGACAGAACACAAAGTTCAAGTCAAAAATGGTAACCAGATGCTTTTATAGACTACAGAGCAGATAATTAAGAGAATGAACTCGTGAAGGTAATGGTTTATACCATCTAGCAACAAACAGTTATGAAGTTATGGAATCGATTAATGCAGAGGAAGGTATAAATGATTTAAGGCTGTGAAAGCAACTATGACCATGGCTTTTACAACGAATGTTGAGAATGTCTGGAAAATATTTTTGCTTAGTGTGAGTAACAGGATACAAATTCCGGAATATCTGAGTAGTCAGCATCAAATATTCAGTGCTGAGGACAAGGATGTGGAACAGAAATTTAAAAAAAAAAATCAATATGCTTTAAACAACTATGTCCTGAGCCAGGTCTTATGGGATAGGAAAGACCTAACGTGTTTTAACAGCCATTTAATAAAACTGTTACATAAACTGAGAGACCTTCATCACAGATTGAAGAGAAGTTAAAACCTAGCTGATGAAAAAAAGCTGACTGATGTGAACATGATTGTAAGGAGAGAGTGAGAGAAGCATTCAATGACTGAAAGTAAAATTTTGTCAACCAATCTGAGTAAAAACCCTCAGAGGTTTATGCCTTACATAAAATCAGTAAGCAGTTTGAAATCCTCTATTCATTCACTCAGTTTCCACACTGGCACCAAAACAGAAGATAATGTAGAGAAGACCGGAATACTGAATTTAGCCTTCCAAAATTATTCCACCATGGAAGATCATAACATGGTCCCTCCTTTCAGTCATCATACAAATGTCAAACTGGTGGATACTGAGATAGCTGATTGTGGAATATAAAAGCAACAACAATTGTTTAATAGTGGAAAGGTATCAGGACCACATAAGATACCTGTAAGCTTCTACAAAGATTATGCAAAAGAATATGCTCCCCTTCTAGCGGCAGTTTATCCTGATCAACGGAAGGTACCTAGTGACTAGGAAAATAGTGCAGTTCATCTCCATTTTCTAGATGATTCATATGATAGACGCACATAATTATAGGCATATATCATTCTATAACGTTGACGTCAATCTGTTGCAGAATCATGGAAGATGTTTTGTGCTCACGTAATATGATGTTTTTGGAGAACAAAAGTCTTCTTTATAAAAATAAGCATGGATTCTGCAAACAGAGACCTTTTTAGACTCGGCTCGTTCCATTCCTCCATGAGATATCCACAGCATTGCAGACAACGCTGCTCCAGTTGATGCCATATTATTTGGCATCATGAAGTCATTTTGATACCATTCTGCACTGCCGATTATTGAAAAAATATGAGTTTACTGAGTATCAGACCAGACAGAACTCAACAAGTCACTCTAATGGAACAAAATTGACAGATGTATAGGTGATTTCTGGATTACCCCAAGGAAGTGTGAAAAGACTGGTACTTTTTCAACAAATATAAATGATCTAGTAGAAAGCATTGGAAGCTTTTTAAAGCTGTTTGATGATTATGTGGTTGTTTAGAGGAAGCCAACAATGCTAGAAGACAGCACTGATTTGCAAAATGATCTGCAGAAGATTGATGAATGGTGCAGGCTCTGGCAATTGACACTGGATGTAAATTAACGTAACATACTGCACATATGTAGGGAAAGAAATCCAATGTATAACTGCACTATTGATGACAAGCGGAATGGCCACGTAAGGCTAGGGACCGATAACCTTAGCAGTTTGGTCCCTTAGAAATTCACACACATTCTGAACAAGTTGCTGGAAACAGTACCTACCATAAAACATCTAGGGTAACTATCCAGAGTGACCTTAAGTGAAATGACTATATAAAACAAATAGTAGGAAAAGCACATGTCAGACTGAGTGAGATTCATGGGAAGAATCTTACAGAAATGTAACTCATCCAAGAAGGAAGCCGTTCATCAATCTAGGATCCTTACAAGGTAGAACTAACAGAAGAGATAGAGAAGATCCAATGAAGAGTGGTGTGTTTCATCATATCATTTAGTCTGCACAAGAGCATTACAGAGACGCTCAACAAACTGCAGTGGTAAACGCGAAGGCCTTGTGCATCATGGAGAGGTTTCAAGAGAGCACTTTCCAAGAACAGTCAGACAACATTTTACTTCTTCCCTCTTGCAAAATGATCATGATGAGAAAATTGGTAGAACTAATAAAGAGGCTTACTGACACTCACGCTTTCCATGTGCCATTCAGGAGTGGAAGAGGGATCTGCAGACCGTTATAATTACCACAGAAGTTCTCTGCAGTAACAACTCACAAGCATATGGTTCTAGATTCTTATCTACATAAAATTGTTTCTTTCAATATGCTATGACTTTGTGTCGAACTTCTATGTATGTCAGAACTTCACACAAAAATGATGCTACTCTATAATCCATAATATTTAACTTCTCCATCCCTGTTGTTAGATTGTGTTCAGAGAGGGACAGAACATTTATTACATTAGAATTTTCTAGGCACACAAGAAGCCCATCTATCTTGTTATTCAGCTCTCGAATGGTCTGACGAAACAAATTAATTTCACTTTTCTGGAAACTAAGTCTTCTTCTGTTATAATGTATTTCATGACTGCCTGCCTATAACCTGACTAAAGTAAACAATGCGCCCCTCTGACTCACAGGAATTTTGTCATATGTGCTTGTGGCCCACCTTACATTTTTTGCAAGATGCTCAGCTAATCTCTCCTTCCTCCTCCTATTCAGGTGCAGGCCATCATGTATCCCCATCTCTCAACTGCAACCAAGAGACAGTGTTCCAGAGATGGATCAACAAACTATACAGTGGTCATAATGTTTTGGATCACTGGTACATACTAAGGTGTCCCTTATTTTTCAAATTTCGAAAAGTTCATTCCCAACCCCTTGTTTCAGTCAACAAAGAAGCAACATGTGCAAAATTTTAGCTTGATTTAACAACAGCAAGGTGACCCCCCCCCCTCCCAACAACTATAAAGTTAATGTATTTACCTAGAAGGTAATTTTCCCCCACATAAAATCTTTTCGCCTATTAATTTTCAATTGCTAGTAGACAATATTGTTAGCTGCAACAGGCAAAAGACATGATTTGTTGGTATTGCACATTTTTTTAGATTTTGACAGAGATAAACTCACACTGCATTATTCTTTTTCAACACACCAGTGTAGAAGTTGACACAGAAATGACTAAGTGCAAATCCATATAATTTGCACATTTATCAATATGCAAAAGCCAACTTGGAATTTTCCATTGTGCAATCTCCTTGTGCAAAATATTTGTGCCAGTTTGAAAGTCTAGATTCAAATATTTTACCGTTCGCATCACTTCCGCATGATCTTTCATTGACTGAATCAGTACCAGTTTGTATTGTGATATACTGTGAAAATTTAAACATCTTTGATTTCCATGATGAATTCCAACTGTTATTATCAATTGTAGACTTAAACTTATTTGTAATTGTTTGGTTCAAATTAATGATATTAATATAATAGAGGGAAACATTCCATGTGGGAAAATATATCTGGAAACAAAGATGCTGTAACTTACCAAACGAATGCGTTGGTACGTTGACAGAGACAATAACAAACACAATCACACACAAATTTCAAGCTTTTGCAACCCAATATGGCTTCATCAGAAAAGAGGGAAGGAGAGGGAAAGAAGAAAGCATGTGGGTTTTAAGGGAGAGGGTAAGTATAAATTTGAAAACTGAATAAATCATGGAATAATGATAATGTAGATACAGAGGTATAAATTGACACACATTCTTGGAATGACGTGGGGTTTTATTAGAACCAAAAAGTTCACAAAATGTCCGACAGATGGTGCTTCATCTGATCAGAATAGCAATAATTAGCATAACAAAGTAAGACAAAGCAAAGATGATGTTCTTTACAGGAAATGCTCAATATGTCCACCATCATTCCTCAACAATAGCTGTAGTCGAGGAATAATGTTGTGAACGGCACTGTAAAGCATGTCCCGAATTATGGTGAGGCACTGGTGTCGGATGTTGTCTTTCATCATCCCTAGAGATGTCGGTCGATCACGATACACTTGCAACTTCAGGTAGCCCCAAAGCCAATAATTGCACGGACTGAGGTCTGGGGACCTGGGAGGCCAAGCATGACGAAAGTGTCGGCTGAGCGCACGAACATCACCAAACGACGCGCGCAAGAGATATTTCACGCATCTAGCAACTTTTTTTGGTTCTAATAAAACCCCATGTCATTCGAAGCATGTGTGTCAATTTTTACCTCTCTATCTACATTATTCCGTGGTTTATTAAGGTTAAGACACAAGCAGACATTCGTAAAGGATGTCTGCTTGTGTCTGTGTATGTGCGGATGGATGTGTGTGTGTGTGTGTGTGTGTGTGTGTGTGTGTGTGTGTGTGTGTGTGCGCGCGCGCACGCGCAAGTGTATACCTGTCCTTTTTTGCCCTTAAGGTAAGTCTTTCCGCTCCGGGATTGGAATGACTCCTTACCCTCTCCCTTAAAACCCACATCATTTCGTCTTTCCCTCTCCTTCCCTCTTTCCTGAAGAAGCAACCGTTGGTTGCGAAAGCTTGAATTTTGTGTGTATGTGTGTGTGTCTATCGACTTGCCAGCATTTTTGTTGACTATTTCTAGCTTATATATATACGCTTACCTTCCTTTGCTCTTTTTATTCTTGGTCTTGGTCTTCATTTTCTTAGTCTCTGATGATGTTGGGCTGCAAAACAAAAGATATTTTAACCTATTTCATTAAGTCAGAACTATCTAGTTAAATAAGTGATGCAACTGACAGCTTAATTTTCAAAAAATTTAAAAGAATTCCGCATATTGCAAACAGAAACACTTAAATAAAATGCCATATCTACCTTTATATATACTTACCATAGAGAAGACACATCTAGTTACTCAACTAAAAGACACTCACATGTAGCTTTCAGCCACAGCCTTCATCGGTAAAGGTTGGTTGGGCTGTTTGCAGGAGGAGACCAGATAGCGAGGTCACTGGTCTCATCGGATTAGGGAAGGATGTCGGCCTTGCGCTTTCAAAGCCATCCCAACATTTGCCTGGAGGGATTTAGGGAAATCATGGAAAACCTAAATCAGGATGGCTAGACGCGGGATTGAACCGTCCTCTCGAATGCAAGTCCAGTGTGCTAACTCATCAGAAGGACACACACACACAAACACGCAAAAAGCAAGCAAACCTAACGCACACATGACCACCAACTCCAGCATCTCGGGCCAGAATGCAGCATCACGTGGAATGAAAACAGCAATCTGGAGGGTGTGGGAAAGGGGAAGGCATAGTAGCCACAAAGGAGTGTCCCCTTCATCACACAGTACCACCCCATACTAGACTGGAACAACTGAACCACATCCTTCACTAGAGCTTTGATTACCTGTCACTGTGCCCTGAAATGAGGGACATCCTACCCAAGATACTTCCCACCCCTCCTAAAGTGGTGTTCCATCACCCAAACATTCCTCCACAACATTCTGGTCCATTCCTACGCCACTCTCAATCCCAACCCCTTGCCACAGAGGTCATTCACTGCAGAAGATCCAGGTGCAAAACCTATGCAATCCACCCAACCAGCCCTTCCTACTAGTCCTGTCATAGGTTTAGCCTACCCCATCAGGGGCCGGTCCACATGTGCAAACAGCCATGTAATTTACCAGCTCTGCTGCAATCATTGCGCAGTTTTTTATATTAGTATGACTACCAACCAGTTATTCACCAGAATGAACGGCCACCGCCGAACTGTGGCCAAGAACAAAGTAGACCACCCTACGGCACAACATGCGGCTCAACATAACAAACAGGGTTTACATGGCTGCTTCACTATCCAAGCCATATGGATCCTTACCTTCACCACCAGCTTTTCTGATCTGCGCGGTGGGTGTTATCCTTACAACACATTCTCCACTCCCAAAATTATCCTGGCCTCAACCTATGGTAACACACTGTCTCCAAACCTTCCACCCAACAGTTTCAACCCTCTATGTCCTATCATCTCCTCTCCATTCTAATCTCCCACGTTGTTTATTTGCAGCCCTCTGCCAACACATCCACTGGTATTTGCCTGCTCCTCTCATTTCTTGTTCCTTTTTTCCCCACTTCCCTGCCCCACAACCTCTTGATACTGCACCTGTTAGTTAGTCCTTGCACACTCCATCAGACAGCATTCATCTCTCTCTCCCCACCTGTACACTACTATCCCTTCCCCTTCCCTACTCCCTCCAGATTTCTGCTTGCATCCCACGTGATGTTGCATTTCAGCCCAATATGCTGGAGTTGGTGGTCTCATGTGTGTGTCTACTGACAAAGGCTGTGGCTAAAAGCTACATGTGAGTGTCTTTTAATCGTGCCTGTCTGCAACTTGACATGTCTTCTTTACAGTAAGTAGCAATCTATCTTTTCCTACATTGTTGATATTCCTGCCTGGAGTTTCCACTGTTTGATGTAAATGCATTAACTCGGATAGAGTAGCATGGAGAGCTGCATCAAACCAGTCTTTGGACTGAAAACCACAACACAAGCAACATCCATTTGCAACCACATAATGCAGTCAGGCCTTAAGTCTCCCTCTACAATTTCACCCTTCCTCCTCTTCCCACCATTACCAAATGATGATTCCCTGATGCCTCAGGTTGTCTCTTATTAAGCAGTCCATTCTTTTGTTCAGGTTGTCACATAATTTTTGTTTCTACGCATTTTGATCTAAAGTATGCCTCTAAACTTCAATGTTGTTCTGTTGCACCACATTCCAAAGAATTCTCTTCTCTGAAATGAGATTTTCATTCTGCAGCAGACTGTGTGCTGATATGAAACTTTCTGGCAGATTAAAACTGTGTGCCAGAACGAGACTCGAACTCGGAACCTTTGCCTTTCGCAGGCAAGTGGTAGAGCTCTTGCCCGCAAAAGGCAAAAGTTCCAAGTTCGAGTCTTGTTCCAGCACACAGTTTATGGCCCAACTTCACTAGAAGAAAGGCTTGGTCGATCCTGAGGATCCCTATAAATCATCTATTTAGAAGTGGAGGAAATGTGAAATGTGTGTGTGTGTGTGTGTGTGTGTGTGTGTGTGTGTGTGTGTGTGTGTGTGTGTGAGGGGGGGGGGGGGGGGGGTTTACAAACACTGTATAGAAAGACCAAGGCTTGACAACAATATGCAGATTCAGATGGATGTAGGGTATAGTATTTACAGAGATGAAGATGCTTGCACATGATAAACTAGCATACAGAGCTGCATTGAACCCATCTTCAGACTAAAGGCTACAGATATAACACACAACGGTTTGACATATATTTACGAACCAGATTTTAAACTGCAGAAAGCTCCCAGGGCTAACAGGGTCTCTGGCCATACTTTATTTTTGTGAAAAATGATATAACTACTGAAAAATAGGAAATTATGGAGATTGGACCAGAATAAATTGAACAAACTGTTGGCTGTTGAGAGTCTGAAAGGAAGCATGAGGCAAAGATTGACACACACACACACACACACACACACACACGGAAAACCAGTACATTAAAGACAAGGAATAAAAAGACAAGGCACAGAAGTGATGTTTAGATACTGAATTTCACTAAAGAAAGGAAAAAATGTAAGTAGCAACTAATGAAGCAAGCAAAAGGGAAGGCAGGTATCTAAAAAATGAATTTGACAGGGTGTATAAAACTGTAAATCAAGAATGGTTAAGAGGAGAAATGTAAAGTTGTAGCAGTATGCATGACTATAGGAAAGATGGATGCTGTATACAGGAAAGTGAGAGAAACCTGGAATGAAGAGATGCAGACTTATGATGTCAAGAGTTTAGTTCATCTTTAGTAAGCAAACAAGGGAAGGCTGAAAACGGGATGGGGAGAGGGATCTACAATATGGCATGAACAATTTGTCAGAGGGTTCAAAGACCTAAGTCAAAGAAAGCACCTGCAGTAAATTATATTACCTAGACATATTTAATTCTTTGAGAAAACCAACCAATAGAAACCTATTCCACTGGGTATGCATGATATATTAAACTGGTGAAATACTGTCAGACTTGTAGCAGAACTGACAAATGATGCACAATTACCACTTTATAAACATTGTGATACATCTTGTGAATTTATCATAGGACCCAATAAGAAACAACTGACCATTTCATTATTTTATAGAGCTTAAGTAACACAATCAATTTATTTATGTGAATTTATATATAAAATATGCATTTAAACAAGAATTTTATATGAATAATATTAATTCTAACAATATTATGAGAAGGACAGCTGCTACTCACCATATTATGGAGATGCTGAGTCGCAGATAGCTACAATAAAAACACTGTTAGAAAGTGAGCTTTTGGCCAATGGGGCCTTTGTCCAAAATAAACACACACACACACACACACACACACACACGCACCACTCACACAAACGTGTTTGCACGCACGCATGTGTGTTCAAATGGTTCAAATGGCTCTGAGCACTATGGGACTTAACATCTATGGTCATCAGTCCCCTAGAACTTAAAACTACTTAAACCTAACTAACCTAAGGACATCACACAACACCCAGTCATCATGAGGCAGAGAAAATCCCTGACCACACTGGTAATCATGTGTGTGTGTTGTCTATTTTTGACAAATGCTTTGTTGGCCGAAAGTTTACTTTCCAGGAATTGTTTTATTGTACCTATCTGTGACTCAGTATCTCTGCTATATAGTGAATAGCAACCATACTTTTCATAATATTGTTACATTCCACCCTTGATTTTCCACTGTTTAAATTAACACTATTATTTTTCAGAAAGAATTAATTATTTTCATATATTTTATTTACTTAAACATTTTTCTATCTAATGTAATTTCATCTGAAGCCACTGACAGTAAGATTGTTTCTTAAGAACTTTCAAAGTAATTTTGAAAAATGGCTTGCTAACAGTTGGTGGGAAGGCAGTTGTTTGTTGTGAAAATAGTTAAACATATTACATTGTTACTGTGTATATTAGGTGAAAATAATATACATGAAATAGTGAAGTAAAAGTACTGTGAAATCAATTTAAACACCTGCAACTTCTTATTAACAGTTGTACAGATGATAAAATGAGTGCCCAACCTTTTGTTCCATATAAGAACGAGTCAAACTCCAAGACACTGTGCCAAAACCAACAAGAAAGGATAATGGATGTCATTATATAAGATAAACAACGTAATTACTTAGAATATTCATGTCCAAATCCTAAGTGAAGTTCTAACCATCACCTCTTTGATCTAGCATTTAAGAAGTTGAAAAGTACCAAGACAAGCCAGTTCACTGTGGAAAGAGTTACGCTTGCAAACAATGTTCTCAAATAAACTTTATTGTTCAAAGAGAGGTGAAGGTTAGAATGTCAACAGGCATGTAATAACACCCAATCCAAGGTAAGCAGATGCCGACAGGTGTATCTGTTACCAAATCATTTTATTTAATATGGTGCAGTTGCAAAAATACTAATATGAATTATTTACAAAAGAGTGGAAAGACTAATAGAGGTCAAGCAACAGGAAGAGCAGCTAGGGTTCCAGAAAGATGTGGGAACATGTGATCCTACAATTTATTTTAGAAGACAGGCTGAAGAAAGGTAAATCCACATTTATAGCATATGTAGACTTCATGCTCTGTACATAATCAATTTGTCAAACTTAACTAGCTTGTCAAATTATTTGGCAGTGTGCAGCTTTGATGTGTTTATGAAACATAGATGGTGTTTTACGTGTCTGAGAGAAATTTTGGTAGACAGGGGATTTTTTTTCCATTGTATCCTAGTGGAAACCGTGATCAAAAGAGCACTGGATTTACCAAAATGGAAGAGGAGTTATGTCTTTCCCAGGCAAATATTATGCAGGAAGAAGTTAAAAAGAAAATTAATATTCTATTCATAACATACATATGGGAGGCCAATAAAATAAATAAAAAACATCAAAGCTCTCTGGTTCTTCCACAGATGATGTATATTGATTTGACAAAATTCATGATATAGTAATACACTCATACACAAATGGCGTAAGCATAGCATAAACAAGAAATAAAAAGAGCAGTGCATTGACAGAGCTGTCATTTATACTCAGGTGATCCACATGAAAAGATTTCAATGTGAATATGGCTGCACAATGGGAATTAACAGACTGTGAATGCATAACAGTAGTTGGAGATAGATGAATGGGATATTTCATTTCAGAAATCATTAGGGAATTTAATATTCCAAAATCCACAGTGTCAAGAGTGTGCTGAGAATACCATATTTCAGGCTTTACCTCTCACCATGGACAACACACTGCCCAATGGCCTTCACACTTAATGACCATGGCATGAGATGACCAACATGAGTGCCTTTGTTAATAGTGTGATGTCACCTGCAGCACCTCTCCTAAGCTTGTGACCATATCAATTGGATCCTAGACAACTTGAAAATTGAGTCCTTGTCAGATGAGTCATGATTTCAGATGGTAAGATCTGATGGTAGGTTCAAGCATGGCACAGACCCCACGAAGCCATGGATGTAAGTTGTCAACAAGCCACAGAGCAAGCTGGTGATGGCTCCATAACGGTGTGGGCTGAGTCCCCTGGTTCAGCTGAACTGAACGTTGACTGGAAATGGTTATGTTCAGCTACTTGGACCATTTGCATCCATTTATGGACTTCATGTTCCCAAACATCACGTCACCAGGTCACAATTGTTTGCGGTTGGTTTGAAGAACATTCTGGGCAATTCGAGCAAATGATTTGTCCACCCAGATTGCCCAGTATGAATCCCACCAAACATTTATGGGACATAATCGAGAGGTCATTTCATGAACAAAATCATCCACTGGCAACACTTCTGCAATTATGGATGGCTACAGAGGCACCATGGTTCAATATTTCTGCAGGGGTCTTCCTGACCACGTGACGTCCTTATAATCCAGCCATATTTTCAGAAGGTCGACATCCTTATAATCCAACCATATTTTCAAAACATAGGACCTCACTGGATGTACTCAGTGTATGATCCAGTTGTAGCTATCCCCACCTGCTACAAGCAGGGATGCTCTAGGGGAACATAACATTTGGAACTACAGAGTAGCAGGATACTACTGAATGGAATTCTGTGAGACGTCACGATACCAAGTTTTCAGCTTCCAGCAACACTAACAGGTCTGAATCTCTGAATCTAACATATTCTCTGCTTTATTTACCTGATAATCCTTAAGAAATACTACCAGTCATCAGAAACCTAACCTACCTGAATAATACACTAGATACAATCACACTCTGTTCTTTCAATAAGCTTGTAGCTGTACAGAATGGCACATTAGAGTGGAACAGATATTTCAATATATTCCATAATACTGCAGCAGGTACCAGCACCACTTCATGGTGGTAGGAATTTAATCCTTGGGATCCATCTCTGTCCCACTTATCACTACTATATCCTATGTCCAACAATGGCTGATAGCTCTCTCCCCACCCATGCTTCCTGTCCATTACCTGTCAACCCAGCTGGTCAACGACAAGGTTTTAACAACTCACTATGCACAGGGAAGAAGGACAGCAGATGTACAAAGTGTAATCAGGGATGTGAGAAAACAAGCATCACAGGAGATAGGGGAAAATGTAGACACAGCAGTACCATGTTGATGTAGCAGTTCACAGGTTTAGCAGTAGCCTAAGATCCATAGGATTAAATTCTCCTGAGGGGGAGGGGGCAGGGTGTAACTGTTATGGAATCAACAGCAGACCAGACTTCACAGCCCACTGACTTCACAACCCACTGATGGGTGTGCAGGTGTGTTACCTGTGAAACACATGCCGTCATGTGCCAGAATGTGGCTGGTGCAGCAGTACATCAGTCTGCCATAGTGGGGGACTGGGTTTCCACATGTCATGGCACAACACTGCCCTTCTGCAGCTACCTACATGACTGGAGGCAGGCTCACATCATCGTAACATAGCTGTTCAAAATTTCCTTGTCATGTAGATACAAGATTTTTTATATGAACAATTTGGAATCCATCCGTATTCTCATTGGGTGATTGACAAATGACAAAACAACTCACCGACGAGACTCAAAAAAGGCCTTTATCAAGACCATCACTAGTGACAACTTCCTGCAATATTGAAGGCTTATCTGTAAATAAAGAAATTTTATTATCTGACATGTGCAAATGAAACAACTGTGATGTTTTAGTGTTACAAGAAACACACAGGGCACCAACTAGCCATAGACCAAAAATACAGGGTCTCTTGAGAGACCACACGAAAGGTACGGAAGTGCTATATTTGTGAAACCGAACTTAGACATATGCTCCTGTGCTCTGACCTGTGAAGAAAATATAGAAATTTTAACTATTGAGCTACATTCATGTACTGTAACATCCGTGTACAAACCACTCAGTGCGAGGTTCAAATTTACGGAGCCTGGAAATTTCCGTTCAAAAAACATTAAAGTTGTAGTAGGAGATTTTAACTGTCACGGTCTCGCATGGGGTTACAAAGAGACAAATGACGATGGCGAAATGCTGGAGATCTGGGCAGACCAGGCTAAACTGAAATTGATACATGACCCAAAGTTACCTGCATCATTTAACAGCAGAAGATGGAAACGAGGATATAATCCAGATAACATCTTTGTCTCCAAAAAGGTATCCCTGCAAACTGTAAAGCAAATCGAGGACCCAATTCCAAGATCACAACACAGAGTAATAACTTGCTGCATTACTGCAGTAATCAAATCAGATGTAATGCCCTTCAAGAGATGCTTCAATTTCAAAAAAGCTCATTTGGAACTTTTCACAGAGGACCTTGATAAGGAAATCTTGGAAATTAAACCAGAGATACAATCATATGAAACTTTTATAGACTTTGTCAAGAAAATCTCTCGACGGTGCATACCTAGAGGGTGCCGCACCCAGTATATTGCTGGACTCAATGGTAGCAGCAAGGAAGTATGAAGAACTATACAATAAGGACCCCTTCTCAGAGGAAATGATCCAGGCAGATGAGGTACTGCTGTCTGGTATCTCCGAAGCGAGAAAGGAAAAGTGGTGTAACCTCCTCCAAGAGACGGACATGAAGCACAGCAGTAGGAAGGCATGGAAACTGGTCAAAAGTCTCAACAACGACCCAACAGAACCACAACCAAATTACAGTGAAGTTACACCTGATCAGATAGCTCACCAACTACTCATGAACAGAAAAACTAAAAGGAAGATCAGGAATGGCAAAATTAAAAGAAAACTGAACGAGGAGATTAGCTTCCTAGCTTGCCCGTTCTTCATTCAGGGGCTACAAGATGCCATCAATGATTTGAAAAACAATCAGGCTGCTGGCCTCGATGATCTGAGATCTGAGCAAATTAAACATTTTGGACCGGGAGTACAAGAATGGATCCTAGAGCTAATGAATAACTGTATTAGAACAATGCAAATTTCTAAAGTGTGGAGAAAAGCTCGGGTTTTTGCGTTACTAAAACCAGGGAAAGACCCAGCTGAAGCTAAAAATTTTCAGCCTGTCTCACTGCTTTGTCATTTATTTAAAGTGCTGGAGCGAATGATCCTCAAACGCATAGCTGATTATGTGGACAAAGCCCTCATTAATGAACAAGCTGGATTTCGACCAGGAAAATCATGCTGTGGCCAAATCCTTAATCTCACACAGTACATCGAAGACAGCTATCAGAGAGGAGAAGTAACTGGGGTCGCATTACTGGATCTCAGTGCTGCATATGACACAGTTAACCGTAAGTTGCTTACCCAGAAAGAATATAATGTCACTAAGGACTACACCCTTTCTATGTTTGTGAAATGCATGATACAGAACAGATGCTACTATGTAACCTTACAATCTAAAAACAGCCGATGGAAGACACAGAAAAATGGACTTACAAAGGGTAGTGTCTTGGCTCCAATATTATTTACCATCTATACCAATGATCTTCCCATCAGCCACCAGACACGAATGTTCATATATGCTGATGATGCAGCAGTGGCCACACAGGATAAAACCTTTGAACAAGTGGAGGAGAATCTCACAGGAGCCTTAACAGAACTTGCTACCTATTCCGACGGCAATAATCTCAAACCAAACCCTAGTAAATCTCAAGTATCCGCCTTCCATCTTAGGACCAAACAAGCCAAACGGAAACTCCGAGTCATGTGGCATGGGGAAGAGCTGAAACATACAAACAGCCCAAAATACCTGGAAGTAACATTGGACAGAGCAATTACTTTTAAGCAGCACTGTCACAACACTAAAGAAAAGGTCTGTGCCAGGAACAAAATACTGTGGAAGCTAACAGGTTCATCGTGGGGTGCTCAACCGCATGTTTTGCGCACCACAGGTCTGGTGGTGAATATCTCAGCAGTGGAATTTGCAGCGCCAGTTTGGAGGAACTCTGCTCACACTAAGCAAGTTGACGTCGCCGTAAACGAAACTGTACATATTGCCACAGGATGCCTCAAACCAACTCCCACAGACATCATTTATCCCATCATAGGCATAGCACCACCCACTATACGCAGACAAGTAGCCGCCGAGATCGAAAGATCAAAACAAATGAATGATCCTCGACACCCAATGCATATGCACCGAAAACAACGTGTCCGGCTGAAATCCGCAGGAGTTTCATTGAAACTACTGAAGAGCTCGCCACCAAGCCCGTCGCAAGGCGGCTATCTCTTTGGGAAGAAATGGTGCCACATTCCACAATGGAACTACTTGAGGAGGGATCTGCAGGATTTCAACTACCTTTTACAACTTGGAGGTCATTAAACCGGCTGCGTACTGGAGTAACTGGGTGCAAATCAAACCTATTTAAATGGGGTTACAGTGATAGCGATAGGTGTGAATGCAAAGCAATACAGGACTTGGACCACCTACTGATTTGCCCAGATATGTCTATAACATGCACTAAAGATGATGTTTTGAAAGTCAATGACAAAGCAAACTACATTGCTAATTACTGGGAAGGGAAGATATAATTGGTGCATCCGGATACGGAAGAAGAAATATGCATGGTGAGCTATTCTTTCTCTCTCTTATTTTGAATGGGTTGACATAGTTTTGTGGCTGATATTCTAAACATTTCTATCAGTCTCTTTCCATTGTGATTGGTTCATTTGTGTGCAGAGAAGTCACCAATCATTTACTTGAATCTTGTCTCTTCCCCTAACTGCATAATCATCCATTGCAATTTACAAGTGTCTTTATGGAGTTTTAGTATTAGGTTGGTGCATAAGTTGGTAGTGTTTTTGTTTTGCATGTTGGTATTCTGGTTGCTATGGGTTTATTTATTGATTGTAATTTTTTATTTGTAGTTCACTGTTGCTATTTAAATTTACATATTATCATTTTGTTATTTGGGGGTAGTGAGTGCAGCTGTGGACGCTAGAAAATGGAGTGCCAATGGAGCAATTGCTGTCTTAATTCAATAGAGGGGTGACAGCAGCAGACTCAGCTAGAAACATTTGCACTGTATATGAGGATAATGCTACTGAGCAGAGCATGGCAAGAAAATGGTTTTCCAGCTTTGATCATTTTGATATTAGTGGTTCTCCACATTCAGAAAGACTTTTGGGGTTTGACAAAGATCATTTAAACACATTAATCCACAATGATCAACATCACTGTACTCAAGAACTGCATATGTAATGAACTGTGGTCACCAGTAACTTGTGCTGAGGTAGCACAGTGCTGCTTGGATGACCAGACACATCACCAGGATGCTGACATCAACCTCTTGTAAGAAAGTGAAGTTGAAGAAAGAATGCTTATACTAAATGAGTTCTCCTGACTCTGTGCTCACCATCCAATGGGGAAGGTTCAAAAATTGGGTGTATGGGTACCATATTCTCTAAGCCAAGATCACAAAAATCAATGGGTGGTCTTATGTTCATTTATGCTTGCTCGTCATCAATTGGTCCATGAACAACATTGGCAATTCCTATCTTGTGTTGTTACTGGTGATAAGAAATATTGTCTTTATGCAAAAATAAGGAAAATAAAGGGATGGTTGAGGCCAAATGTAGCAGCAAATCCCCATAAAAAGACCTGTGTGCAACCACAAAAGATAATGTAATGCATCTGGTGGAGCAGCAATGGTGTGATGTACTATGAATTGCTTCCCCAACAACTGAGACGTCTTGCACACAAAATTCAAAAACAACAACAAGGAAGATTGTGTAAAGTGATGCTACACCTACCTGTGTTCTGTTAGACTGACAAAAAACACTATACAGGAGTTGGGTTGGGAAGTCATTTTGCACCCTTCTTATTCACGTGATCTTGCACCCTCAGACTTTCAACTTTTCTGCTCTCTGTCAAACAACCTTAAACTAACTTCCTTTTCTGAATGAAAATATGGTCTTAACATGGCTTTATGAGTATTTTGCCTGAAAAACGTGTGTTTTCTACAGTCGCTGAATCAAAAAGTTACACCCATATCTGCATACTGTTGTAAACACTGAAGGAGTATATGTTAATTATGACTTAAGTATCTGTTACGTGTATCTGTTGTGTTTATTAAACTTATCAAAAAACACTACGAACTTATGCACCAATCCAATATTTTCTGCCACCTCACATGACTTTTTTTTACTTTTTCTGAGTTTGTTTTACTTTCTTGGTTGACCAGTATCTGTGCAACAATCATAGTGTACATTTTATTTGTACCCTTCAAGGAAATTTGTCATGAATGTGTTGTTTGCAGGCTATACTTCAGTCAAAAGTCCAAGATTATCTTATGAAACTGAGAATGTAGGTAAGGTGTATTTTTAAGGATTCTTTCATTAGTTTGGCTTTCGAACTATTTGTAATTTCCAAAATTGCTAATTTTCTAACCTGACAATCTTGTTTCCTGCTTGACTAAAATTTTGGTTTTTTCTTCTTTAAGTGTTTCTCCTAATTTGCAAAGCTATCCTGGATGTATATATGAATTACTGGTGAGTGTGCCACATAAAATTTAGATTTTGAGCTTTAGTTGGTCTGAGGACTCTGATTTCCTCTGATCTAGGACAAAACAGGACAAAACATCTCAGCCTAGTCTCCCCATAATCTGAGAAAGAAGCTGCATCACTGACTGCATCAGATTTGTTACCTCCTGGGGTAATTTTATGATTACTAACGTGTTCCATAGTTGTACCTGGAATTACAGAGTTGAGTTTGTAAACAAAACCCAATGGTTAAGACCGGAGGGGTTAGTTCCACAATTTTAAGTTTCAATTACACCTCAGGTAAACGTTGTCACCTGATTCACGACAGACAAGTGATTTTGTTAAATGCAATGCTTCTTTTGCCAGTATCTGCCTTACTGAAATACATTATCTCTGCCTTCACTGTTTTTTAGTTCCTCGTTGTGTGAGGTATTTTTACTTTACAGAGATGTATGGTTTGCCTAGGAGGTGCGTGGCTCTTGGGATTGGGAATCATTTAATTTGTTATTTTTGTCTGATGTTTAACACAAGATCAGCATGGTGTACGTATTAGGAAAGAGTGTATTCATGTGTATTTATTTAGAGAAAAAGAGCAAGTTTTAGTATAATAAATAGTGTTTTGATATAATTGCTGCATATGAAAAATTATTTCTTTTCGCTGACTATAGAAATATTGTATGACGTACTTGACTTTCAGTATCTACTGCTCCCATGCACTGATAAGCCCTTAAAGCTGTCCCCCTTGCAAGGGGACCTGGGAGTGTCCTATTTGTTACTCTTTCCACTCCCCCTCTTTATCAAATGTACAATGAGGCCCTGGATTTGGCACCAATAAAGGAAAGTTGTTATTATTTTTAATGTCAGTTATTTTTATTGAGTGTGTTTTGGAATATTTTTAGTATATGTTACTCCTAGTCTGTTGAAAGGGAGGGAGGAGGGGGGGGGGGGCTTATGGCCCTAATCTGGTCAGTCTAAATAAATAATAAAGTTCTAGGAGAAGAAATAAAAAATTTGAGGTGATCCAGTGAAACTGTAATTCTGTCAGTGACAGAACAGCAGTTGAATGGAATGAATAATGTGTTTAAAAAAGGTTAACATGGGAATCTTGCAGTTTTTCATTTCTGGGATGGGAATCTCCTCTCTGATAAAAACATTAAAAAAAGATCCATTGACCTTAATGGCAAACATACGAGGAAATAGAGTATTCTTGACTTAGAAGGACAGTGTTTCATAAACAGGGCAGGAACTTTTTGCCTCACTTTCTGGTTTCTGGACTTGCAGTAGAATTTGCCCTGCAAATATTGTGATTGAATCATACAAAGAAAGTTACTGAGTGTTACAAAGTTCCTGAATGTGACAAAGTTGCTAAGTGTGTCAAATGTCATGTGAGCTGAGTGTGCAGGGTGTGTGTGGGCCAAGGCTCAGGCTGTGTCTGCTTTGCTTGTTCCTTCCCAGAATTACTCTGTAAAGCATGACATTTCATTTAATATTGTGGTGAAGTGTTTTTTGATTAGCACAACTCTCCTCAGTTCAGCAGAAGTGTGGTGACAGTGCTCATTGCACCTTGTTGTTTGTTTGTGGTCTGAAGGACGTTAACAGGTCCAGTGGCTCTTCGCACAGAAGAGACAGTCTCGTGAACTATTGTGACAAGCCTTTAAAAATTAATGGGAAGTATAGAAGAGAGGGATAAGAATTCTCAATACATATGAGCAGTCACAAAAGCATCAAATACTGCAAATCTGTTTTGAAACAATATTACAATTGAATTGAAAGATTTAGCTGACAATAAAAGACCAAAAACTAAGAATTACATTGATTGACACATGGGATTCATTGTTCAGTACATCAAGAAGCACTTCGTGCTAAATTTGCAGGTAAGCAGCATGTGAAGAAACTGGTGGTATGAATATAAAATTTCTGAAATTGCATGCATTAGTCCACTGCATGCATTAGTCCACTGTCAGTTGCAACAGTTTTTGATGTAACTGAGTGAAGAGTATGGACACTTTATTTATTACTGCAAAGTACATTGGTTAAGTCAAGCAGTGTGCCTGGAATGATTTCTCAATTTGAAACTCACTACTGTTGAATTTATGAAGGAATAAGTAGTGCAGGAATGAAAATTAGAACATCTAGAATGGACTGCAGACCTTGCATTTTAAGCGGATTTGACTGCCCACAGTAGGACACTGCAAGGTGGAAACAGCTTCTTTTTCACTTGACAGGGATGCATTTCAAAAGAAAATCTTGCTTAGAAGGAACATGTTCTGAGAAACCAAGTCCAGTTCTTTAAGCACATTGTGATTAAAGAAACCGTGATGTTTGAAGAATTCATTGTGGCCCTGAAAGAATTACAAGGATAGTTTCCTTAATGTTTTGGGGACAATGTCAATATTACACCTGTTTTTGAGACCGTTTTCTGTTTCAGACGAGAGCACCTCTCTAAATGTGCAGACGTGACTGACTGACCTGAAGGCAATCCGTATTTGTTGGTAAATCCTTTTACGTTGAAACTGTCCGGAATGTCTAGTTGCTTTTCTCAAGTGGAATTTCCATACCTACATAATGAGGTTGCAGAAGTGCTACATGTTGATCGACATACTTGTGTGGAAGACTTTTTCTCAACCATGTAACTAATTAAGTCACAGATACATGGTGACCTCAGTATAAAAATCTGTAAAATTTTTTGTGTCTGCCTGTATGCCAATGGTTTGTACCAGATAAAAAATTATATTATGGCTTCAAAATACCAAAAATAATTAAATAATACTGAAAACTTGATTTGTTTATGATCTCTATTGTTACAAAATGTGAAATATAAAAACAAGTCATACACAGTACGACTGCCATTTAAATGCGGCACATTCACAGTTTTCCCCCTTCCCCATCCTCCTGCTCAAGACAGTGTGTTGAGGCAGTGGAGGAAATGTGCGCCAAGGCTGAGCACTATGGCACTCATACTAGGGCATAGCTTGCAAGCCAAATTCTTGGTCACCCATGCTCTATACAACATACCTCTAGTATCTGACTGTGCTTTTCCCAGTCTTGAAGACTCCCCTAGAAGTCAGCAACAACAAGACTCTTCGTGCATGCCATTCAAGCTGCTTGGTCCACCTCTTTCTTCTGAAATGGTCCAGGATCGTTTTGTAAAACATAATTTGAAGATATTGCATGAGTCAGATCTGGGTCGATGATCTTCCATCAGCATGTCATTTCTGACCAGAGCCTCCTTATAATTTGCACTATGTGACTGGACTCTCAAGAGAATTCTTTAGGCACTACGTTTTGTGCCTCCCATGAGATTCAAGAATGTTAAAAGTGATGGATATGTTCCGGAGATGGGAACTTGCCCTTCAATATATCCTCTCTTCCCGTTATCCACCCGGCCCCAACCTCCACTAATTTTAAGTTGCCGCCCCTCGTACATCACTTGTCACCCAACAGCATCTTTGCCTCTGTACTTCCGCCTTGACTGACATCTCTGCCCAAACTGTTGGCCTTTACATATGTCTGCTTGTGTCTGCATATGTGCGGATGGATATGAGTGTGTGTGTGTGTGTGTGTGTGTGTGCGCGCGCGCGCGAGTGTATACCTGCCCCTTTTTCCCCCTAAGGTAAGTCTTTCCGCTCCCGGGATTGGAATAACTCCTTACCCTCTCCCTTAATACCCACATCCTTTCGTCTTTCCCTCTCCTTCCCTCTTTCCTGGTGAAGCAACTGTGGGTTGCGAAAGCTTGATATTTGTGTGTGTGTTTGTTTTTTATTGTGTCTATCTACCAGTGCTTTCCTGTTTGGTAAGTCACAGCATCTTTTTTTTAGTATATATGTGTGCTTGTGTCTGTGTATGTGCGGATGGATATGTGTGTGTGTGTGTGCGCGAGTGTATACCTGTCCTTTTTTCCCCCTAAGGTAAGTCTTTCTGCTCCCAGGATTGGAATGACCCCTTATCCTCTCCCTTAAAACCCACATCCTTTCATCTTTCCCTCTTTCCTGATGAAGCAACTGTTGGTTGTGAAAACTTGAATTTTGAGTGTATGTTTGTGTGTCTATAAAGAAACATTCCACATGGGAAAAAAGACTTCATGAAATCCTCCCCACTCCATCAAGAGAGTCTTTCCGCCATCCACCTAACCTTTGTAACCTTTTGATTCATCGCTATGAAATCCCCAAACCACCTTCCCTACCATCTGGCTCCTACCCTTGTAACCACTCCCGCTATAAAACCTGCCCCATGCACCCTCCCACCACCACCTACTCCAGTCCTGTAACCCGAAAGGTGTACACGATCAAAGGCAGAGCCACGTGTGAAAGCAACCATCTGATTTACCAACTAACCTGCCTACACTGTGAAGCCTTCTATGTAGGAATGAGCAGCAACAAACTGTCCATTCACATGAACGGACACAGGCAGTGTTTGTTGGTAATGAGGATCACCCTGTGGCTAAACATGCCTTTGTGCACGGCCAGCACATCTTGGCACAGTGTTACACCGTCTGGGTTATCTCGATACTTCCCACTGACACCAACCTATCAGAACTCTGGTGGTGGGAACTTGCCCTTCAATATATTCTCTCTTCCCGTTACCCTCCAGGCCTCAACCTCCGTTAATTTCAAGTTGCTGCCCCTCCTACATCACTTGTCACTCAACAACATCTTTGCCTTTGTACTTCTACCTCGACTAACATCTCTGCCCAAACTCTTTGCCTTTACATATGTCTGCTTGTGTCTGCGTATGTGCGGATGGATATGTGTGTGTGTGCGAGTGTATACCTGTCCCTTTTTCGCCCTAAGGTAAGTCTTTCCACTCCCGGGTTTGGAATGACTCCTTGCCCTCTCCCTTAAAACCCACACTTTCCCTCTCTTTCCCTCTTTCCTGATGAAGCAACTTTGGGTTGCGAAAGCTTGGAATTTGTGTGTGTGTTTGTGTGTTTTTTATTGTGTCTATCTACCAGCGCTTTCTCATTTGGTAAGTCACAGCATCTTTTTATATATAAGAGCTTGAGAGGTAATGGTTGCATGACTGAAACATAATGGGTCACTACAGTGACCAAAACTGAGGAAAATGCAGAATTGAGGAACATGTTAAAAACCCCCAAAATATAAGAAAAACTACATAAAACTACATGTAATTGGCATATATGATTAAAAATCGCAGTCCTCTCCAATAATTTGTATAAAATCTGTCTCAGTGAAGGGAATTAAATGTACAATACAATGTTTATACAACAATTTGTGGTAATGGATTTCATCAAAAAACTGAAATTGGTGTCTGGGTACAAGGTAAAGCTGTTTTCCGGTGTGCTATAACTACAAATTATACATTAAAAAAATGCGTTTTTGGGAGATCATCCTTTGTGCTCACCCATAAAAAGCAAAAATTGATGAACATGTTGAATTAAACCAAAAACATCACAGCAGCTAAGTGGTTAAACCATAAGCATAAATGCAAACATATGCTAGATGACATACCTTGTCACGATTGCAGTTACTGTTTAATGCTTTTCTTATGAGCCACACTTCATATGCTCACCACCATCAATGTGTTATTTTAGGCTTGATGAGAGAAACAGAGTAGTGAAAAAATGAGTTTACCTATGTCAAAGCGGTAGGTGGATCAAAACAAAATGTCCAGACACTCTGTGACCAAAATGGTATTGAAACAGAGGATGACAGACTAAAGGCCGAAATACTAAATGTCTTCTTCCAAAGATATTTCACAGAGGAAGACTGCACTGTGCTTCCTTCTCTAGATTGTCGCACAGTTGACAAAATGGTAGATATCGAGATAGATGACAGAGGGATAGAGAAACAATTAAAATCGCTTAAAAGAGGAAAGGACGCTGGTCCATGGGATACCAGTTTGATTTTACACAGAGTACGTGAAGGAACTTGGCCCCCTTCTTGCAGCGGTGTACCGTAGGTCTCTAGAACAGAGAAGCGTTCCAAAGGATTGGAAAAGGGCACAGGTCATCCCCATTTTCAAGAAGGGACGTCGAACAGATGTGCAGAACTATAGACCTATATCACTAACGTCTATCAGTTGTAGAATTTTGGAACACGTATTATGTTCGAGTATAATGTCTTTTCTGGAGACTAGAAATCTACTCTGTAGGAATCAGCATGGGTTTCGAAAAAGACAGTCATGTGAAACCCAGCTCGCGCTATTCGTCCACGAGACTCAGAGGGCCTTAGACACGGGTTCACAGGTAGATGCCGTGTTTCTTGACTTCCGCAAGGCGTTTGACACAGTTCCCCACAGTCGTTTAATGAACAAAGTAAGAGCATATGGACTATCAGATCAATTGTGTGATTGGATTGAGGAGTTCCTAGATAACAGAACGCAGCATGTCATTCTCAATGGAGAGAAGTCTTCCGAAGTAAGAGTGATTTCAGGTGTGCCGCAGGGGAGTGTCATACAACCGTTGCTACTCACAATATACATAAATGACCTGGTGGATGACATCGGAAGTTCACTGAGGCTTTTTGCAGATGATGCTGTGGTGTATCGAGAGGTTGCAACAATGGAAAATTGTACTGAAATGCAAGAGGATCTGCAGCGAATTGACGCTTGGTGCACGGAATGGCAATTGAATCTCAATGTAGACAAGTGCAATGTGATGCGAATACATAGAAAGATAGGTCCCTTATCATTTAGCTACAAAATAGCAGGTCAGCAACTGGAAGCAGTTAATTCCATAAATTATCTGGGAGTACGCATTAGGAGTGATTTAAAATGGAATGATCATATAAAGTTGATTGTCGGTAAAGCACATGCCAGACTGAGATTCATTGGAAGAATCCTAAGGAAATGCAATCCGACAACAAAGGAAGTAGGTTACAGTATGCTTGGTCGCCCACTGCCTGAATACTGCTCAGCAGTATGGGACCCGCACCAGATAGGGTTGATAGAAGAGATAGAGAAGATCCAACAGAGAGCAGCGCACTTCGTTACAGGATCATTTAGTAATCGCGAAAGCGTTACGGAGATGGTAGATAAACTCCAGTGGAAGACTCTGCAGGAGAGACGCTCAGTAGCTCGGTACGGGCTTTTGTTAAAGCTCCGAGAACATACCTTCACCGAAGAGTCAAGCAGTATATTGCTCCCTCCTATGTATATCTCGCAGAGACCATGAGAAAAAAATCAGAGAGATTAGAGCCCACACAGAAGCATACCGACAATCCTTCTTTCCACGTACAATATGAGACTGGAATAGAAGGGAGAACCGATAGAGGTACTCAGGGTAGTGCATGTAGTTATTGCAACTGTACCATGTCAGATTTGAACACAAAAGTCTTTAAAATGTGCTACTGCAAAACCCTTGTTCTATTTCAGTGTGATATCTCTGACATAGCACATCATCTGCATGAAAAGTATATTTGCAGCACTTCACAAAATGCTTTTACCCTATCTGCACTCCCATCATTCAAGGGCCCCTCCCCTCTCCACATATCCAGTGAACTCATTTTATGTTTGTTAGGGTGATGTGGTGGCTACGGTGGCTGTTGGGTGACTTAACAAGTCACCAGCCAATAAGACTTCACTAGCCAAAAATGGCAACAGTTCCTCAATTATGACGGAGCATATTCTTTGAGACTCAGTGTTTGAATTTGAAAGGTTGACGATTTATATTGTTGTTGAACACAGCACATCAGAAATACATGCAAAAAAATAAGACTGAGTTATAACTGGAACAAGCAAAGGTGGTGGCTGGAGCCCTTTGACACATATTGACTCCATCCAGAACACTTCACATTGACTGTCTTGTTTTTCCATTACCGCTGCAAACTATCAGTAGTTGTATCGTAACTGCACGGTGAAGCTAAATGTTGCAAGTTGTGTTGACAACCCTGATCATGGATTATGTAAGCTTTTCCTCTCACACATCTCCCCTTTTCACAACAGCCTAAAATATTCCCTTAATTCTACCACAACCTGTGGTGTGAACCATCTTTTCATAGAGCCACTTATAACTTGTTCAGTCCCATCAAATGTCAATTGAAAGAAAACAGGATGAAGTCAAGAGAGACATCAAGTAAGAACTTAAAATCATGGTCAATCTTCCTAGAAAGAAATATGAAATCAGGGAATTTTTAGCATTAATCTTATGGGTTGTTCACAGGGGTTACAAATTTAGAGTGTACAATCACAAAAAATGTAAAATTGGAGAATATAAAATCGAAGTACCACTGCAGTTATATTGAAATATTTACTATTTCTTCTGAAGCACTCTGTGTACAGATATTAACTATGGTTGAATACTTAAAATTATGAAGAAATAATTTCCTGTTAGTATTCTAATAATTTCATGAAATCCAATTTATTCAAAAGATAATTAAAAAAGCATTACTTACGTAACTTTCTTCCGATCTTTAGTTTCTCTCTTCTTCTTATCTGGAAACAAGCACAGAAATAATAATAATAATTGTTTCCTTTCAGTAGTAGAATTTTTATTATATACAAAATACAAGAAACTTTAAAAAAAATAAGAACTGCAAAGTCAAAATCTAATTCCTTCAAATTTTCTTCCAAACAAAGCCAAAACTAATTCATTTCTATTTATTGCAATATTATTGTTAAATTTTCTACACTTAAAGTGTGTCTGTGTGTGTGTAGGGAGGGAGAAATGGGAGGGCAAATGTTTATGCATGATATTTACAAATACATGAAGCATCACACAATTATTATTATTATTATTATTATTATTATTATTAATAGGAGTAGTAGTAGTAGTATCATCATCATCATTATTGCAATTTACACAAAACAAGGGTATAAGTACAAAGCTGTAGAAGTAAGCAAATTTCATGTCGAACAGCAATTTGAAGTTGTGCACGTGAACTGCAGCTAGGTAATGTAGTGTTGATATTAGCAACAGTGTACTAGTCCCCATTAGGAGATTGGGAGCTATCCGTAAAAAAGGTTGACTCCCTATTATGCTGTCTGTCAGACAAAAGGAAGAAGTTATTAATCTGTGGTGATTTCAACGTAAACTTTCTTAGCAATTCTGATAGGAAAACTGAACTAGAAGTGTTATTAATGACAAGTAACTTAGAATCAGTGATCAACTACATGTATAGCACAAGACACAAGCACTCTAATAAATAATGTATTTGTACAGCAAGAGGATGTAAAACTAACACATGCTTTCCCTGCGATAAATGGATTAGCAGACTATTATGTGCAGATTGACTTACAAAACATAGCAGGGTGTGGAATTCAGAAACCGATACGTAAAAGTGTAAGGTTGGTCAACCTGGTATCTATAGGACACTTCAGAGAAAGTTTAATAAATGTTAATTGGGGAGATGTATATAATGAGCTAAATGCTAATGACAAATGCAACATATTCTCTGAGAAATTTATATTCCTTTTTGAACATTGTTGCCCCCCAAAAATTACTAAATGTAACACCAAACAGTTTTTAAAGAAACCTTGGACTACTACAGGTATTAAAGTGTCTTCACAAAGAAAAACAAAATTGTGTGGGGCAGCGAGAATAAGTAAAGATTTTATTGTAACATACTGAGAAAAGTTGTCAGAAAATCAAATCAAATCAACATGGAATGTTGTTAGAAGAGAGACAGGAAAAGTAACCACTGGGGTACATAGTATTACTATTAAAGTGAATGAGACCACCTTAACCAACAGTACACAAATAGCTAACAACCACAGAGAAGTCCTTGTCAGATTAATTTTCATCTAACCACCTCTTGTGAAATAAGAAAAATCATTAAATATTTGAAAAATAAACGTTCTGGTAGAGTAGATGACATCTGCATACCTGCCAATTTCCAAAAACAGAAATCAAGAAGATCCCAAATCTCAAAAATTTAACATGTGGATGCGTCGCGAGGTGTTCAAACATAGCGAGAAAAGACTACACAGAAGGAGATTACAAATAATATTAACACATATAATGTAGGCTACATTTTAAGATCACTATTTTCGAACTCTGAAGTTAGGTATTTACACAAGTTACTTACTGATGGATGTGTCTATTTGTTGCCACTTAACATCGGAAACAGTTCACACACTACACAAAAATGAGCTCTTCTGCACTTGATTTTGCAAGACACGATATGAAAGGCACAATCAAAACTACTAAACTGGATATTTATTTGCATTTGAAGAAATGAGATTCTCAAAAACAGGTATGACAAAGCCTGAAGAGAGAAACATAAACAGGTTTTCTTCACGGGTTTGAATAATGTTGTTGTTCTTCAGCACAGTAGTGTCAGACTTTGTCGCAGATGCAAATCTCTTGAGGCATCCGATTCTGATGACTTGATAGCCTTCCTCTTTCCATGGTCTTCAGAACCACCAAGCTCAGCTTTTGGGGCTGTAAACAATGTTAAGTTACTTGATGTGCACTGAGCACTAACACACATCTCATCTTTAAAGAACCCAACTGATGGATCCCACTGCTCCAACAGTCTCTGCAGACAATTTCCTAACGATAGTCATCTTGTGAAGCTCTTGAAATTTCTTAATGTGTTCTTACCTCTTGTAACCCTTTTCTAAACAACGGAAAATGTTGACTAAAAGTTAACAGGCAAATTGCTTGCACCTTTCTCAGCAGCCAAGTGAATCGAATGACATGAGCAACCCAGCACAAAGACATATGGCTGTGCTTCCCTTAAAACAGCAGCAACACCAGTTTTCTTTCCAATCATGGTTGGAGCATTGTCTGAACAGAATGCTACACAATTTTCAATTGGTATTTTGTAATACTCCAACTGTGAAATTAACAAATTCCCAGTATTATGTACCATTGAACCAACCACCAAAGCTGGGACAGATAGAACTGAAGCCGAAGTACCTATCTTTTCATGTTTCTCCTCAAAACAGGCGATGACTAATGGAAAAAGATTAGCCTTACTGTCAATGCTCCCAACTCTAGCCAAAGTAAATGTTCCACTTTGCATGAGTTCATTTCTTGAATCTGTAGCCATTTCTATCGAAATATGTTAAGTCTTTGTACAGCCACAACCGTATATTTTTGCAGTTTCCGGACCAGAGATCATTTTCTTAAAAAGGGCACCAGCTTGATCTGCAGCAACTAACAGGATATTATGAAACTTCTTGCCAAATTAAAGCTGTGTGCCACACCAAGTCTCGAATTCTGGACCTTTGCCTTTCACGGACAAGTGCTCTACCATCTGAGCTACCCAATCACGACTCACAACCCATCCTCACAGCTTCAATTCTGCCATTACCTCGTTTCCTGCCTTCCAAACTTCACAGAAGCTCTTCTGCGAACCTTGCAGAACTAGCACTCCTGGAAGCAAGGACACTACCTAGACAGGGCTTAGCCACAGCCATTGGGATGTTTCCAGAATGAGATTTTCACTCTGCTGCAGAGTGTGCACTGATATGAAACTTCCTGGCAGATTAAAACTGTGTGCCCAAATGAGTCTTGGTCTGGCCAAGGAAGTTCCATAGGGTAGAGCACTTGCCCGCGAAAGGCAAAGGTCCTGAGTTCAAATCTCAGTCCGACACACAGTTTTTATCTGCCAGGAAATTTCATATCAGCGCACACTCTGCTGCAGATTGAAAATCTCAATCTGGAATGGAATATTATGTTTAGTTAAAACTGAAGTGAACAAACATTCTACTCTTATTACATCAAGGTCAGCTCCAGGAGAGGTAAAAAATGAATCAGGTTTCCTACTGCTACCCTTCATGTTTAATGGATTTAACATGATTTTATTAATACAGTTTTTCCTCCGTAAGCGTTGTTTATATTACACAAACTCGTGGAAAAGCATGCTAATGTTTCACCTTCCCGCGATCACATAATACATGGAAATTCAGTAGAATATGCATTCCTGAAAGACTGGTGATATCATTTTTTAGTAGAACTCATCATGAAAACACTAAATCACACAAAAAATCGTCACACAGTTGCACGAATCTCAGAATGTACAGCAAACAATGAATAAAAGCAAGGATAAACAAAAAGCTTTCCTGCTAACAAAGAGTATGCAGCAATAATCTGTTAGATGTGATTATCGACAGAACGTTCTATTGACTTTCGCAAGTGATTTTTCAAACACACAGAGTTAATGACAAAAGTGCAGCAATATTCTGCAAGAAGGTAGTATCGATAAAATTACCGGTTGCCTTTCGGTCAAATTTCAAACACTCACATTTCAGAATAGCAGCTATTATCAAAAGTCAGAACTGAAATGCAATATGAATGCAGAGGGTGGGAACAAGCCTGGGAGTTGAAAACCCAGGAAACAATTACGTTCATCTGGAAAACCGGAAGAAGACACCAAAATCTAAAAATCTTCTGGGGAAACCAGAACACTTGGCAAGTAAGCATATTAAAACAATGTGGAGCAGTTACAGCTTATGTTGAGAGTCACATCTGTAACGCATCACTAACTCAAGGTATTTTCCCACACAAGTTAAAATATGCCATTGTCAAGCGCCTCTACAAAAAAGGGGACACCACAGATGCCAATAATTACTGGCCAGTATCCTTGATTACAGCATTTTCAAAGATCGCAAAGAAAGTAATGTACTTGAGAATGGTTACCATCTCAACAGTAATGGGATGTTTAGTAAATCGCAGTTTGGATTTCAAAAATGCTGTTCTACTGGAACAGTAATATACAATTCCACTGCCCACAATGTGGAGCAGTTACAGCTGATGTTCTGAGTCACATCTGTAATGCATAACTAACTCAAGGTATTTTCCCAGACTGGGTAAAATATGCCAGTCTTTAAATAGTAAAATGTCACCAATAGGAATTTTCAGTGACTTATCCAAAGCATTTGATTGTGTGAGCCATGATATTACATTACAGAAATTACAATTCTATGTTGTAAATGGAACAGCATATGAGTGGTTTAAGTCCTCTCTACAGAACAGGAACCAAAAGTTTTCCTTTAAATGATATAAGGAACTTTCCCACTTCATCTAACTGGGGTGAAATTACATTAGGTTCCCTTCTGTTCTTGATATATGAAAATGACCTCCTTTCTGACCTTAAGCAAGAAGCTAAACTGTTTGCTGAGGATACAAGCATCATTATTAATATAGTAAAAGAAACTCCAATAGAGATGATACAAATAATGTCTTTGGAAAAGTTATTGATTGACTGACTGTGAACATGCTTGCTCTGAACTTTGGGGAAAAAAAGAAAAAACACACACACACAACATTACATCCAATTTTCTACTGCAAGGAGTACAGTTTCTTAAATACATATAACCTATCAACAGAAGTCAGAAGCCATGGTAGAGCACACTAAGTTGTTGGGTGTACATATAGATGAGAATCTTAATTGGAAAATTCATATTTTGGATCTCCTAAAGTGACTAGGTTCAGCAACTTTTGCAATCAGAATAATTGCTAATTTTGAGGATACAGGAATTACCAAGCTAACATACTTTGGTTACTTTAACTCACTGGCGTCATAAGGAATAATATTTTGGGGAAGCTCAACACTTAGCAAAAAGTATTCACTGCTCAAAAGAAATGGTTAGAATAATGTGTGGGGTTCATAGGCACACATCTTGCAGGTATCTATTTAAAAGGTTAGGAATTCTTACAACAGCCTCACAGTACATTTACTCAGTAATGAAATGTTTAAAAACAACAGTGACATTCACGATAATAATACTAGAAGAAAGAAAGACTTACACTTTCTTCTACATAAACAGAAAGGGGTAAAATATGGTGATGTAAAACTTTTCAATAAATTACCAGACGAAGTAATATGCCTGGCAGACAGCAGTAATAGTTTCAAAAATAAATTGAAATCTTATCTCCTTGACAACTCCTTCTATATCTCAGACGAATTCTTCAATAGGAATAAAAAAATCTATAATTATAATATATTCATTTTGTGCCATTTAAGGGAATGAGGTAAGTAATAAGAAAGTTTTAAGCTTTTTTTTCATTATTTTTTTTTTTTTTTTAAAAAGAAACACAAATTGATTCATGCTTGTATTTCTTATGCGCTTGACATGTTCCACATCATAATGGTTACCATGAGATTGATCAATGGAACACGTAACTAACTAATGATTATTATTACTCTTGACAACAAGACATATTAGTAAAAATAATTAAATATAATTAAATATTCGCAACAGATGTCGGTTGGAACAGCAACCAATAAATTTAGAAAAAAAGTATTTGTTTTAGTTTATAGTCGCACCTTTTCTTTATTTTTACCTAATGTAGTTTATAGTTAAAATAATGTGAGAAACATTTGCATAAAATTTTCTGTCAATTACATATGGTATTCCTATATACAGATGATTGATGAAGAAACTGATTTTAAGATGATAGGGCTGTAACAACATGATGTTTTACATGCATTGTCTTACTGTTTTAAGTTGCATATGTACAAGGTAACTATGGACATAAAGTTGTATCATCACATCACTTACAGACACATAGCATTACCATGGTAGAACATAAATATTGGTTGAACTGCCACAACAGGATAACATGTACAGCATAACATGGTTGTATGAATTAGTGTTGTGGCCTTCTCCTATAACAGGAAAGCCTATCAATCCAATTTCTCACAACTGCACGGTACATACAAGGAGAGATTATCGCCGCCATGGCTGGCTGCTGAAATGCAACATGGCTTGGAGGAAGCACAATGTGGTGCTGCCAATAGACCTAGCATACACATGGCCAGTGGTGAGATAAACAGAAAACTGGAAATAGCTGAAGATTGTCAACTTAGCCACACCGCACACACCGCATTGCTATCCCCCTGGATGCTATATATCTTTATAATAAAAATAATTTTGGGTTTTCAATATTTAATGCTATTATTATGATGACACTTTCTGCTCATGTTGATCTTTATAGTGATATAAACTGCTGTATCCGCAAATGGAGGTATAATAAAAAACAAAAGGTGTGAGTAATCAACACAGTTTATTCCTCTACCAAAAAAGGCAGAAATGAGAATTACAAATGACTGCAAGGACAGGACTGGCTAGCAACATCATTGGGATAGCGATTAACAAAGTCTGTGGACAATACTGCTGATTGTAGTGTCGAGTCAGAAATACCCCAGCCATTTGAGTGGTGGAGCAGTGTGGTAACAACAATAGAGGAATACAGGACAAGATTGCCCGTGCATGCACTTATGAAGCACTGGCAGCATAGGAATATGCCCGCTGTTGGTGAGACTGTAGTTTCAGGACACTGTGTGACTGGAATGGTGCTTGTATGCAGCTATTTATGAGGGCCCACCGGGTGGGTCTTGCTGCATTACCATGGAGGCAGCTATGGGTAGGAGCCATGCCTGAGCTGCCTGCTGAGTGGCACTGCACATGAGCCATAAACTCCCAGCCTTGGGCTGTGTGATGTGTGACCTCTGGCTGTGTGGCAGCAGGTGTCCTGCTGTAGACATCGATGAGACCACATCAACTGTATTAGAAATGGTTAATGTCAACATGGCTACCAAAAATTTGCAATTTTACTAATTAATTAAACAGTGGAAACAGTTTTATTCCCTGTTTTACTATGTGATTTCATAAATTCCTATTTCAACAACAAAAAATCTAGGATGGAATAATGACAACATCATGAAAAAGACTAGATTGCTACTCACCACACAGTAGGGATGTTGAGTCACATACAGGCACAACATAAAGGCTGCTAAGCAAATAAGTGTTCCACTTTAGCCCCAGCTGCCAGAGACAGTGATCATGTTTGTGTGAGTTGTAATTGCATGAATGTGTGTGTGTGTGTGTGTGTGTATTTTGTGTTCTGTAGAAGGCCTTTTAGCCGAAAGCTTACTTGCTTAGCAGTATTTTTATTGTGCCTGTCTGCAACTCAACATGTCCACTATATGGTGAGTAGCAATCTATCCTTTTCATAACATTGTCATAAATTCATATTATTTATTCTTTAGGTAATTTTTTACAGTGTGACTCTCTTTTAAGAAGAAAAACTCTGTCCATAGGGGGCTCTCTTAACACTGCTGGCCACAATTTGCATTTATTTAATGTTTAGCACTGACTTTTACTTTACTCTTAGGTTTTGACACACCTATTTGGGAAGAAAGTGTGACAACTTTGTGCTCCCTGTATATTATAAGGCTTCACCTACAATTTAAACCATACATTTGCAACAGAGAGAAAATATTATGTAAATGTTTCTCACATTATTATTTTAACTATATACTGTAACATTTTTTATCATAAGACGGGTTGAGGATGGTACTGTGTGCTAAAACCAGTAGCCAGTAGGCAAAATAAAGAAAAAGCGAAGCTATAAATTAAAACAAATACTTTTTCCTAGCAAAAATAAGTATGAAGTTAAAAATAATAACTTCAAATTATATTTGTCAATTACATGCCTGGCATTTAATTCAAATTCCATAGCCAAAATATCAGCACTAACTGTTACATGCACTGCTGGAGTAACCTAGCAAGAGTTGAAAAGTTTGTTGTGCATGGAATAGAAAATTGATACAAAATAGCAGATTTTTTTAAAATCATGAATAGAAATTTAGAGAACATTACCAGCGAAAAATTGAGTAGAAAAAATTGGAATGACATACTTGCTCACAGGGGCAGTAGTAAAATATATGAAGTGACCTCACACACTAAAATCGGGAATTATGTAATTCTAAAGCCTCAAAAAAGTGTGTGTGTGTGTGCGCGCATTTTAACAGTCTGCAGTATTAAGTCACTACATGTTAATAGTGGTGTAAATACTGTAGTCTACTCAGAAAATTTCACTACATTCATTTCTCACCAGATTTTAAGTTTCCTACTTCTACTTTTCTCTTTTTATCTGCAGCTGCCAGTGCAGTTTTGTATATCTTGTATGAGCTCCACTCATCAGCGGCGGTCCTGGTATCTGGGGCAGGAATTTTCTGCTCCAAGTGATTAAATCTGTACACAAAAAAGGCAAAGGAAAATGTCATAGTGATTTAAGCAGATAGAAAAACTGTTTGAATCAAAGACAACTAGTTTCAAGCAAACTCAGTTTAGTTCTTGTAGAATACTTAAGAAGTACCACAGTATACACCACAGAATATAAGTAAATAACAATTTAGCTTACATGACTTTTGATAGTCCGTCTGATATTTGCTTGCAAAATTCTGAAAGCAATTCCAAGAATGAAAGATGAGATATTACATCATTTTGTTCAGCAACATAATTTATACCATTCAGATGAATAACCTGTATGGCGGCTTCAGACTTCTGTGGATGTTTTTTTAATGCCCCATAAATTTTATTACATAGTGCCTGAAACAAGATAAACAATTTTGTAGTATATGTGAGAAATTAATTTAAATCCTTTTCTGCAATATTAGGCAGAAATCTCTAGTATAATAGTAACGCTGCATTTCCTATTGCCATCAATTACAAAACACTTGTTCTCCATTTGCAGACAGGTTTTGAGCTTCACAAGCCATGACACACAATTCTGAATACAGTTCCAGACAGAAATAGAATGACATAAAAATACATTTATATAAGAAAAAGATTATTTTCGACTGGTGTTCAGACAAATAACCTAGATTTAAAGTTACTCTGTCCAAAGTAGCTGTGTACTAACTCTTGGAATTATTGGAACAGAAGCTGTTATTTTACACTTGATTTATAAAAACGTTTATATTGCTATTCATGAAGACATCAAAAATACAGAATACATTTCTTATCATATATGATTGGTTTAACTTGCAGCTGCCTTATGCTATATGACAATATGTTAAGTAAAGTTTTTCCAATACCAGAAAGCTTTTTCCCTTCAGTGTTTTGGTTATTCAAGATCAGGGAATATTTAAAGTATCTGTTGTATGTTGTGTAAAAGTGGAAGTACTCTTTGCTCATGCCAACTGTTTTAGCATGGGGCTTAAGGAACGTACAGACATGAGGTAGTATCTTATTTACAAATAAGTACATTTTGCAAGAAGTAATGGCACTCAGACTGTATATAGAGTTGGATGGTTATCTAAACCTATATCCATACTCTGAAAACCACTGTGAAGTATGTAATAGAGGGTACCTTCCATCGTATCAGCTTTTAGGACTTGTTATGGTTCCATTCACCAGCAGTGTTGCCACAGTGGTAACACTGGTTCCCATCAGATCACCAAAATTAAGTGCTGTTGGACTAGGCTAGCACTCAGATGGGTCACTGTCCGGGTCTGCTAAGTGCTGTTGACAAGCTGGATGCACTCAGCCCTTATGAGGCCACTGAGTGGGACAGTGGTGAGCTGACCACGTGCCCCTCCATATCCGTTACTGGTGATGCCTATGGGCTGAGGATACCATGGCAGACAGTTAGTACCATTGGGCCCTCAAGGCATGTTTGAATGATGTTTGTTTTTATGGTTCCATTCATGTACTGAGTGCAGGAAGAATGAAATATAATTTTATCCTCATGATCCCTATGGCACTGTAGTACATTCCTATGTTTATCATTTAAAACTGGTTCTTAAAACTCTTTGTGTAAGCTTCCTTGTGATAGTTTGTGTCAATCTTCAATTGTCTGCCATTTCAGTTTCTGCAGCAGCTCTGTGGCACTAAGCCCAGAGGTCAAACAAATTTGTGGCCATTTGTGCTACCCTTCTCTGCATACATTCGGTGTCATGTGTCAGTCTTATTTTTTACAGGTCCAAAAACTTGAGCAATATTTTAGTATTGCTCAGACAAGGGTTTTTTAAGTAATTTCCATTGTAAACTGCTTTCACTTCCCTAGCAATCTCCCAATGAACTGAAGTCAGCCACCTACAAGTTTATATAACTGTTACATCTGGGTATTTATACGAGCTGACCAATGTGACTAATTGATATTTTAGTCAAAAGATACTATGTTTTTAAATTTTGTGAAGTGCACAATTTTATGTTTCTGAATATATAAAGCAAGTTTGAAATACTATCAAGAACTGACTGAATATGTCAGCAGCTTCTTTCAGATAGTGCTTCATTATAGATAACTGTATCACCTGCAAAAAAGCCTGAAGTTAATAGTAATGTTGTCTGGCAGGTCATTAATATACAACATTAAGGGACCCAACACAATTCCCTGGGCCACACCTGAAGTTACTTCTACATCTGATGACGACTTTCCATTCAAGATAACATGATGCATCCTACCTACCAAGAAATCTTAAATCCGGTTAAAAATTTTGCTTGACACCACATACTTTTGATAATAAGTGTAGATGTGGCACAGAGCCAAATGATTTTCAGAAATCAAGTAATACTGCATATACCTGACTGCCTTCATCAGTTTAACTTCTGCTTTGCTATCCTCAATTTCAGTTTCTGTTTTGTCCACAAGTGCCTGGACAGCTTTTACTTATGACCACCATTTCTTTGGGTTTTGTGACAGATTGTTTAATAATATTCAGCTACAGTAGTTGCTGAAGGCTTCATGCACTGCTCTCTTGCCAGCCAGGCACATTCCATTCCACATCTCCTTATCAATAGTCTTATGGTTTGTTTTACACCTATTCCGCCACAGTCCAACAGACCCGCCCAGACAGCAATGTGTGTTAGAATATAGAATGTCACTTCTGGGATTCGATGACATGCACTGGCCATGGAACAAATCCATCCAGCAAATTAATGACAAAGGCCAGCGTGTCAGGCAGCCTGGAAGTGATTTTTAGGCTGTTTCCCACGTACGACTAACTGAATATCAGGCTCGTACCAACAACCCACTTCATATACACAATGTGCAACATTTTGAAAAGATTCACATGCTTTCACATGCAGTAGTACTAGGTGAAGACAGTTAGGGAACGAAGGGGGAAAGGGGAGACGGCAGGGGGGAGGGGACAAATTTGACCACCTTCTACCATTAACAATACCTAATCCAATAACTTACAAGTTTGCTCCATGAAGGTACAGGATAAAGACCAGGCATGTTCCGCAGTAGAGTTAAATTATTAGAGTTCCTCATTGAGATGCAACACTACTACCTCTTTATCCCTTTAGCTGAACATATAAACCCTTCCATCTGTTTTAGATGACCTTTGTACTGTGACTTATACTAGTTTTAAGATGGACATCCTCTAAGAGCACAGGTCTATTTGTTGCTGTTATATCCAGTATAGTTCCATCATGAACGGCCATTCAAACAATCTGTTCTTGGTAGTTCTCAGATAAGTCATTTCGTAATGTTTTGTGAGATGTCTTGTCACACGCATCTTTTACAAAACCATAACTTTCACCTACTGACTAAAGTCTTCTCTGATAATGACAGTACGATGATGAAACATACATACTGGTGAACTTACGTTTCCTCTAAGGTTGTCGTTTACAACTAGAGATTTGTCTGGTGGTCAACAGAAGTATTCCATAACAAGTTTACACCCACTCTTGATACTGAGACTTGTGTAATCTCACATGTTGTTTTTATTTTATCTCAGTGGACTTGACTTTTGTGTCTTTTGCAACAAATACACCACCTCAATTTACCATTAGTCTTTCCTTTTGATACTCACTTCAATTTTCCCAAAAATCTCACTACCACCAATTTCAGATTTTAACCAGTTTTCTGTACCTTCTTAGGAGCACATCAAAAATCGACAATTTATTGTAAGCAGTTAAATCACTACAATTTTAATACTATTTATATGGCATTTCTTTGGATGTTACACTAGTAATTCTCTGTCCCTTACAGTCATCACCTAGACTGGATGGAGAATCCATAACTAAAATGCACTCGTGTGCACCCTACACAGCGTCAACTAACTGGGAAGCAGCATTGGATGTGCAATCACACTTGACCCATTTAGGGGGACACAGTAGTTCTCTACTGTATGAACCAAATCTAGGAAGTCACAGCCTGGCTTTTCACAGAACCTTCAACATCTCTGGTTCAATACTTTGCTCAAATCAGAACCGGAGCTCAAAATCAGGTCTGGGGAATATCCTGCAAAGTCTGAGCCTCACTGAAACTCTGTGAGCGAAGCTGGTCTTCTCAAACTTATCTGCCAGTCACTGGAATGATCAAGAATAACCTCAGTGCTCATACAACAGGATCATTTGTTGCAATGTGCACCACAATGTGCTGTTTGTTGCACAGTTTCGTTAATGACTGCTGGGATAATCTCATGAACATGCTTAATGAGGCCTCCTTGCATACAAACTGAGTGCACTTGGTGTTCCCTCCCATCCTCTGGTGCATTTTTCCTAAGTTTCCTCTTTCCCATGTACAGGTTGACTAGCTCTACAAGTGGCACACCACTCATTATCAAGTGGATGAGTAGTAACAGAGTGGTACACAACAGAACTGCATTTTTCCTAAGTTTCCTCTTTCCCATGTACAGGTTGACTAGCTCTAAAAGTGGCACACCACTCATTATCAACTGAATGAGTAGTAACAGACCCTGTATTTCCTGTAGAGGAGGCAGGAGCCACGCAAGAGGATGGTACTCGGGTTATCTTTGATAACTCTGGTACACAGCTCCAGGAGCCCTCACAACACAGCCATTTGCAGCAGCTTCTAATGGATTGACAGCAGTAAGAGCAATTGCTGTCAGCTTATGAACTTCAGCTAACTTATCTTGTGCCTGAGAGCAGTATTCACAGTATGGCTGCTTTGTGGTTGGTGATATGTTTTATGAAACGGCAAACAAATAACTTTAATACACTCTTACTGATTCTCTCTTAATTTCTGGAGCTTATAAGCTAAATGTTTTATTAATTTCCTTTAGAAACAAACACAATGAGTACACAAAATATAGTTCATATTAAAGCATCAGAAAAACTGGAATACTAGTTATTAATTTCCTGAAACTTTTTTGAGATTATAATCACTAATAAACTCAAAAATAGTGTTAAATTGTGATAAATGCTCCTTTGGATCCATATATACAATAATTTACGTGTGTGTGGAAGAGGACATAATATGTAATATTTTATTGTGAGGTACAATACATGATATAATTTTTTGCACAGCGTATCTGTATGAATATTCTTTATTTACATTTTCTTTAGATTACAACAAAGTAAATCCCTTTGGCCTAGGTGAAAACTCTGAAAACTGTACAAAATTCTTAAAATTTTCTGTGGAGGACATAGAAAATGCTATTCTACCATTAAGAAACAAAAAATCTGTAGGTTGGGATTGAATATCCACCAAAGTTATTAAAGTGGTACACAACAGAATTGCAAACCCACTAGCTCAAATAATAAATCAATGTTTTGAAGAGGGTTGTTTCCCTGATGTACTGAAATATGCTGAAGTCGAACCACTCTTCAAGAAGGGATCAAGAGAGATCATGGGAAATTTTCCTCCTATCTCGATTCTCCCAGTCCTATCTAAAATATTTGAAAAACTTGCTGTTGCACAGATCCAAAATGTTCATTGCAAAATATTCTGTTGTTCTAAAAATCAATTTGGTTTTCAGCAGGGGAAAAACACAATAGACACAGTAAACAGCTTCACTGAGAAAATAAGTTCATCATTAGACAAGAGAAATAAGGTGACATGAATTTTCTGCGACCTCACAAAGGCATTTGATTCTGTAAACCATGCAATGCTTGTTTACAAACTTGAAAAGCATGGTATTAGCGGCAGTGCCCTCCAATGGCTTAAATCCTACTTATCCAAAAGAAAGCAAAGAATTAGCATTTCTTCAATGGCACATATTATATTTCTGACTGGGGGAGGGGGGAATAAAAAAAACAAAGAAACAAAATCTCGGGGTGTTCGGCGAGGCTTCATATTAAGCCCAGTCCTATTTTTCTTTTATGTTAATGACATACCATTAAATATCAGCTCCCCATCAGTTCTGTTTGCTGATGATACTTTTGTCTTAGTTAAAGATCAGGATTTGCAAAAAATTCCCAGATCAGTGATCAGTAGCCTCAGTACCTTAGAAACTTGGTTTCAGCTAAATGGGTTGAATCTAAACATATCTAAGACTCGTGTGACGCAGTTCAAAACTAAACAGTCAAAATGTGAGCAGATTAAGATTGTACACAACAACCAAGATATAGAAGAAGTTGACACAGTCAAATTCTTAGGTTTAAATGTAGACAAAATTTGAGCTGGAAGGCACACATTGAATACTTGGCAAAGAAACAAGGCGGCTTTGCATTTGCAGTGCAAATATTGTCAACTGCAACTGACATGGACACACGAAAAGTAGCATGTACAGGCTACTTTGAATCCATTATCAGGTATGGTATTGCTATTTGGAGTAACTCGACGAACATAGTGCAGATACTAAAAATACAGAAAAAATCATTCAAAATATGTGCATTGCATATCATAAAGAACCACGTCGACTATTATTTAGAAAACCTAAACTATTAACTCTACTATCCATGAGATTATTATATTTTTGTACACCAGACATGAATTATTTGAGAGAAACCATTTTGTCCATTCACATGATGCAAGAAACAAAGAAAATTTTATGCTCTCCACCCACAGCCTTAGACTGTCTGCCCAGGGACCGCAATATACAGGAATGAAAATTTTCATAAATTAAAAGCGTTCAAGTTAATGCAGATGAATTTACATGCACTTAAAAAAAGCTATATGAGATACTGATATTGAAGTGTTATTACTCAGGGGATGAATTCATTACAGGAACAAAATGGAAATTTGAGCTGGATACAATGTGTTACACATTCCAAAAAATATCCTTATTGTGTATTATTTATTTATTTACGTAAAAATTACTGTAACTGTTTTATAAATTTTTTGACATATCTCCTGTATGCAATGGATTGGAAATATACATCATGAGATGAATAAAACACAATCCACAATTTACATGGAGCCGTCACAGTGATGGGTTTTGCAAATGTCAGAAACAATAGTATGGAAATAGCTCCACATAGAAAATATGTTACATTCTACAGTTGTTACATCTTACATCTATTTTATACCTTTACTGCTTTACAGCTGATATGGTACTGGTTAACATCAAAGCAGTGTCTTAAAATTCAGTGAATGAATATAAACATTTTGAGCTGAATATTTCAGCTCAGTTTTGTGTCAAGATATATACCCATTAATTTGACAGAGACTTTGTCAAGACTATCTTAGCTCACAGCTTTCAGGCAGAAAATTAAATGCTCAACTTCAGTACTGTTTAATGTTAACCTATGTGCCTCAAACCAGTCATATTTCTTCTCCAGTATAAATTCTTTCTGTTGATTCATGACTTTTGTCTCATCAAGGGAGGTGATGGATGTAGTATCATCACCCTCAAGCACTGCTTTGAAAGGTAAAAAGCTAAGCAGATGATTCACATGAATGAACAACATTTTCTATGAGATACTTTGTTTATGACATCCAAATAAACTGATTTCCTAGTTTTCCCATTTACAACTTTTTGACATTAGAATTTTAAAAAAATTTGTGTGTGAGATCATTCTCTCTCTCTCTTTCCAAGTTACTGTGAAACACCCAGCACAATATCCTGCATTGCTTAAATTATCAACTGACTGAGGCACGTAGCATCTTTGGTTTAAGAGTGGTGTGTATTCAGAGCTCTCGTAGAGATACGTGTTTAATTTAGTAATAACAATTAATTTAGGCAATATCACATCTTAAATAAGTAAATTAATATCTATTGTAAGTTATCAATCAAATGTTTCACATTTTTTGCGTGTTTTCCAGGAAAAGAAAACATTTCATAGGAGCAAATTTTGGACTAGGATTTGTTTACATTAACATAAACTGTAAGTTACGTGACTATTTCAATAAACTAAAGTTTTGTGTTGTTAGTGTATTCTTACACACTATCCATTTGATTCTCTGGTAAGCAGCTGAAATGAAACATTCCGAAATAAGTGATAAGTTTATATTGTGTAGGCTAAGTTCTTTGTTTATTTTTGTTTCATCACGTAAACAATACAGGTTAAATCATTTTTGTTTCTCTGGAAGTTTCGAATTAGTATCCGAACTTTAAGCCTAAACTTTCTAAGAAATTTAATATTTAGTCTACAAAGTCAACTTCTTTGCTATCAGTGAGAAGTGTACGACTTGCTGTAGAATTGTTAGTTCTGGGGTGTGATGTGAGGGTTGTTGCAGTTTCTTTCATGTGGATGACTGTAGCAGCATGGGAATTTTGGGAAATAAACAAGGCTCACTGGTTGTGTAGGATTTCCTGTAGAGATAGGAAGATAGTGGAACAGGAGGAAAAGACTGCTGCCCTTCAGGCAGAACTAGATAAACAAAACAAGATCTGGAAAGATTAAGGGGGGTGACGGGAAAAGAGGTGGGAAGTGACAAAAGGTTATAGAAGAAATAGGAATAGGTCTCTCTCAGTGTTGTTGTGAATGTGGAAAAGAGGTCTGTTCTGTTGTCACAGTTGGAAACTGATGAGCCCCAAGGAGATGTAGGAGTACACAGGACACAACATACTTTCAAAAAATGTTTGAAAAGCAAGGAGTTACAAAAAGTTGTGAAGAAGAAGCTTTGTTGTTAGGTATTCACATGGTAGAGGTGATGGTTTTTTTAACCTAGTGCAAGTCTGGATCAGGTGATAGAGGATGTGGGTTCACTTTGCAAAGACTTCACAGAGGAAGACACCATGGTAATAGTGGGTGGGGCGGGCAACAGCATAGACAGGAACCCTAATTATTCAATTGAGTGTGACCTGGTAAAGATAGTATATGCAATGAGACATTTTGGTGTTCGGTTTGTGTCTGTTCTGAGGTGCCACAACCAGCCTAATTTAAACTCGTCTGTTAGAAAAGTTAATTTAGAGGTGGAGCAGCTGCTTGGACCAGGTATGGGGTCTCCAATCGGTAGATTCCCGATGAATCTATCATCAGGCAGGACTACACTAGACATAGCCTTCACCTCAACAGGAAATGCAAAGGAAAACTGTCTAGGCTAACAGCAAATAACTTAAGGGAGGTACTATCACAAGTGGTAAAGTACCAGTGGTTACAAGTGACAGAGCAGCCTTTTTTTTTTTTTTTTTTTTTTTTTTTTTTTTTTTTTTTTTTTTTTTTTTTAGTGCAGGGAGGGCAGAAACAGATGATGTTTAGAGACAGGTTGAAAATGACATTCACATTGATAAAACAGGCAGCCAGAAAGCAAATTTTAATGCACACAATTCATGCAGACAACCTCTGATTTAAACTAGAGATAATAAAAAACTGACAGGAAAATTAGGTTCATCTAGTTGTAATTTGGCCAATGCAACAAATCAGTTATCCTTATTGCATCAGAATATCAGAGGACTATGGGGTAAGCTCAATGAGTTTCTTATTTGTGTTGAAGAATTAGAGTTGAACAAACCAGTTGATATAATTTGCCTCTCTGAACATCATGTGACCATTGGTATAGATATGTTAAATGTTACAGGATTCAAGTTAGCTTCTTACTTCTGTAGAGAAAATATGGAGAAAAGAATAGTTGCCACATATGCCAGAACCTGTTTTGATTTCAAGAATATTGATATTAATACATTTTGCTCAGAGCAGCACTTGGAAGCCTGTGCAACAGAAGCAGTATTTCATAATAAGTCCTTTATAATAGTAAGTATGTACAGATCACCTTCAGGAAATTTTAACATCTTCATAAAAAATCTGAAATCATTGTTGTCCTATCTCACAGTAAAAAACAAGCAAATAGTTGTTGCTGGTGATTTTAATGTGGATTTATTGAAAAGCTCCGTCACTGAACAATTATTGCAATCAGTAACACTATCATTCAATTTAGTTCCTACTGGTAACTTCGCAACTATGATATGTAAATGCTCTCAGACTGCTATTGATAATATCTTCGAAGACAAATCAAGGGAAAAAAATCATATCACAAAACCAATAGTAAATGGGCTATCTGATCATGAAGTGCATCATCTTCTGTTAAATGTTGAAACTGGTCAGGATAAAAAGTCTAATAAATCTGAGTATAGAAAGGTAATAAATCAGCCAAAAACTGATAAATTCAGGTAATTGCTCAAAGACATGAACTGGATAGACGTTTACAGTATACAATACTTCTGACTCAAATAGAAAATACAAAGCGTTCATTAATAAAGTTACTTCTACTTTCGAAAACTGTTTTCCCCTAAAGGTAACCTTAAGTCACACAGAAGTCAAAATATAAACCTTGGGTTACACAATGAATAAAGATATCATGTGGGACAAAAAGGAGACTGTCTACTATCTAGGAACAGCTCTGATGTTGGCAGTATAATGCATTCAAAGAATACTGAAAAATATTAAAGCAAGTAATCCAGAAACTGAAGCAGCTTTATTAGGAAAAAAAAAGGTAATTATATCAGGCAACAAATTAAAAACTGTATGGGATATAGTGAAGACAGAGACAATTGGGGCCAAAAAGGAAGAGTAACAGAGACCTCTAAAAGTAAATGAGACTTACTAACAAATGCACGTAGTGTTGCAAACCTTTTAAACAAGTACTTCATTTCCATTACTGACAACTTGGGTTTATCAGATTCAGTGAACACTGCAATGGAGTATCTGAGACCAGTTATTAAAAATAATTTCAGTAAAATGGAAGTGACACTCACATCTCCCAAAGAAGTAGCATCCATCATAAAATCCTTAAAATCTAAGTGTTCTAATGGGTATGATAACATATCAATTAAGTTAATCAAAGAGTGTTCATGCAAGCTGAGTTCTGTCTTAAGTTATTTGTGTAATCAATTTCTTATCGGTGGAACATTTCCAGATTGGCTAAAATATGCTGATGTTAAGCCTCTTTACAAGCAGTGGGATAAAGAGATAACATCAAACTATCAACCTACTTCTCTTTTGCCGGCTTTCTAAAAAATATTTGAAAACATTGTGTTTAAGTATCCCCTTAAGCATCTGACCACAAATAATACATTTTCCAAGTCACAGCTTGGGTTTCTTAAGGGTTCTGATTTATAGAATGTTATTTACAAATACAGTGACAATGTACTTAATTCATTAGATCCCTAGAGGCTACTGGCATTTTCTGTAACCTATCAAAAACCTATGACTGTGGGAACCACAGCATTCTCGTAAGTAAATTAAAATATTATGGTGTCACCAGCAATGCTCCAAAATTGCTTGAGTCATATTTAACTAACAGGAAAGAAAGGGTGTCATTGCGAAATACTTGTGCAGTGGGCAGTCAGTCTCCATCTGATTGGGAATTAATTATATGTGGTGTTCCTCAAGGTTCCCTCTAGGGTGTGTTGCTTTTCCTTGTATACATTAATGACCTCTTGTCTGTTACATTGCCAGATGTTAAGGTTGTTTTGTTTGCAGATGATACAAACATTGCAATAAGTAGCAAGTCAAGTACAGACTTAGAAATAGCTGCTAATCAAATTTTCACTGACATTAATAAATGGTTTAAAACTAATTCACTGTCATTAACCTTTGAAAAAACCCACTTCATGCAGTTCAGAACCTGTAAAAGATTTCCTTCCAGCATGTGTATAACATATGAAGACATGAAGATCAAAGAGGTTTACAGTGCTAAACATCTGGGATTACAACTCGATAATAAATTCAGTTGGGAAGGGAATACCACAGAATTGCTTAAACACCTAAAAAAAAGTCTGTATTTGCAGTGAGAATGATGTCAGATGTAGCAGATATAAATATAAAAAATGTTGCATACTTTGCTTACTGACGTTCTATAATGTCATACAGGATCATATTTCGAAGTAGCTCATTAAACCAAGAAAAAGTTTTTAGTGTGCAAAAGCATGTTATTAGAATCATTTGCAGTGTAAAATCAAGAACATCATGCAGAAAACTGTTCAAGGAACTTTGTATTTCAACCATTGCTTTTCAGTATATTTACTGCTCAATGAAATTTGTTGCAAATAATATACCTCTATTTCCAACCAATTGCTTAATACATAGTATCAATACTAGGAATAAGAACAATCTGCATAAAGACCTAAAATCACTTACAAGTGGTCCAAAACGTGGTCCAATACTCAGGAACAAATATTTTCAATAAATTGCTAGCAACCAGTAAAAACTTGGTTTCAGATAAAGCACAGTTTGAACAGAGTTTCAAAGACTTTTTGATAGGCAACTCTTTCTAGTCTATAGATGAATATCTTAACAGGAACTGTTATATCAGCTGAAGTAAAAATGTCTGTTAGATTTCAGTTTTGACTGCACTTGGCCGTAACGGTCAAGATTAGGTGTTTTGTGTATGATACATTTATTAAAAGTGCATGACAATGTTTATTTTCGTAAATATTAGCAGTTCCAGTTTACTGTAACGTAATCACCATTTTGACAATTTCCTGACAAATGACCAGGGTAGTTAGTATTATATTCAAATATTTTATGTTTTTTATGTTACACTTTTTGAGATGTTCCACATTCACAAGAATGATCTACATTTTTGGTCTATGGAACTAAAACTTAATCCAATCCAATCTGATCATTGTGAGGCCCATACTGTCTTTGGTTTAGAAGATGTCATTGTCTAATTGGTTTCTGATTACAATGTTAAATATTACTGGCATTTTTAGAAGAGGTCTTTATCTACTTGGTTTCTGATTACAATGTTGGGTATTGCTGGCATTATTGGAACTCACTTATAATTACCTAATGATATGCCTAGTTGGGACATTAGGATTAAAGGGTGGAATTGACTGAATTAGTTTGGGTTACCAGTGCAATATTTGTGCATTTATTGACAACATGAATAAACAGCATTGGTCTAACTTGATTACACCAACAAGCTGTGATCACCAGATTCACAAACAGAATGTTTCCAAGACCAAATGCTAACACAACAATAAATTATTATTAAGACTCACTTAAATAAAATCTAATTAATTTAGTATCCTAATTAAGACCACACCAGAATAGCCAACTACAATAACTGGATTAAAAAAAAGGAATGTTTCCTAAATAAAATGTTAACAACAATACAACAAATTATTCACAAAAGACTCAGATTAAATAACATTTAAATGAATTTACATCATGATTAACTAACAGCCTATGAAAATGAGCTCGTGTAAAGCAACTTCAGAAATATATTGAGTCTAAAAGATTAAATGTTTACCACAAATATTATAAGAATTAAGCAAGTAAATAATGTAAGGAAAAGATAGATAGTGCGTTAAGTTGCAGACAGACAAAACAGAAAGACACTTACAGGTTAGCTTCCAGTCACAGCCTTCGTCAGGAAAAGAAAAGCACATGCATTCACACAAGCAAACATGCCTCACGCACACATGAACTGCCACTCCAGCAGCTCAAGACTTGAATGACAAAGGCTGTGGCCAAAAACCAATGTGTAGGTGTCTTATTATGCCTGTCTGCAACTTACCATGTAATTTTTATGTTAAGTAGCAATCGATCTTTTTCTCATATTGATGATATTCCAACATGGAGTTTTCATTGTTAAGGAACATTAGCTTCCCTTTTGAAGGACCATGTATCTTTTATGTTTTGAAACTGCCATAAACATGCACTCCATATCTGCACATAAGGGGAACAACAAAATACCAAAGAACTAACCTGAGCAGTTCACTATTAGAAACAGAAAACAATTATGTTTTATTCTAGCAGTAACATAAACTACCTATGATCAGTATAAAGCACTGTTCATCATAACATATAAAAACGTCTAGCAAACAAACTGTCCAACTGATAACGTATGACTGATAAAAAATCTGTATCCTCTAAAGCAAGCATAATACACTGTGGGCTGCCACCCCAATCATCAGTTATTAGCACTGTCTAGTGACATACTATCTGTGGGTAGTTGTTGGATAATGTTGGTTTTAGCAAACATCAGATTGCAGTACCTTTTAAGTATATAATGTTACTTGGCACAGCTGGCTGTACACAAATCATGGACATAGTACAATTCTCTGTATCTGACATGCCACGAATACCGAAACACTACAACCAGTATCTGTAAGCAACAGATTCCAGTCAACTCAGAAGACCCACCAAAATGCCCTGTGTGCGGGTGATCTCAGACACATCCACTCTCAATTTCGCAGCCAAACTTCTATTGGCAGTCAACTGGCACTGTCAACAATTATGGCTTCACTCACAGTTATTTCTCTCATCCCCCCATGTGGCAGATAAACGATCCCTGCACCAAAGGCTCAAGCCATGCTAGTCAGTGGCAAACCAAGAATGTAGTGCTAACCTATGAAAATGAGGTAAAATAGTGCCACACTTGTCACATCAGGCACTTTTTATGCATAACTGCAGTAACCTTAGATAATAGCTTATTCAGTCTACTACTTGTTTTATGTCAGAATAAGAGAGATTTTGCTTCTACACTTACGACATTCTCATGACAGATTCTTATTCCTACAAAGTGACTAAACCATTTGTATTGTCCTACTAGCTTCCATCGCATCACAGCATGCAATACATTTCCCAGAATTAACATAACTAATATTAAGCTTCTCTGTGCTGTTAGTACATCTTCTTCTCCCTCTGTGCCCCCCCCCCCCTCCCTCCCCTTTTTTAAATTTCAAATATTCTTATTTATAATTAATATTAGTCCACAACTTTTCATAATATAACTTCAGCAGTATTCTCATGTGTAATTATAATTTATTTATTCAACTCAACAGAAAAAAATAATTACAATATGCAATCGTAAATCTGCAAGGAGTTTCTATCACTTGTTTGTAGCTCTGGTAGCATAAAGACTCAGACAGTTCACACTGCATACACAAAATGTACCCAATGATTCATTGTCCACATCTCTCCCCTGAAGTGTCAACTATGTTTGAGGTTGAAACACACGTGGCACCCAAAACAAGTTGTGACTTAAGGTTTACTTCAAGGCACAGGTTGTGATGAACTGGTGTAAGTGTCAGATGGGGTAAAGACTTCTGGAGTCTGCTGATGGGCATCATGATGGAAGAGCCATTGGATGTCTACATCTAATGTTCTGATGTAGTGTGCCAATACCATGTATGGACCATATTATGATGGCTGGAGATATTCCTGAATGCCATTGTGTCAAACCAAAACCTGCTTGCAGAACTGTAAGTCACAGAAAACAAATGGTTGCTAGGCAGAATGTTGTTTCGAAATAGCAGGGCAGAGCTGACAGATCTGTGAGTGAAGATGTTGTATGATGTCTGAGGGTTCAATAACAATATTTGAACTCTCTTGGCAGTCAGAGTGTTTGTCATTACACCAACACAGCTATTGTTACATTGAGATATTCTTTGAAAGCTGTACAGAGGCCTTGTCAGACAATAGGGAGGCTGTTAGTCCAATGCTCTGTGGCATGGGATCTGAGAGAGAGAGAGAGAGACCTTTGATCACCAATGGAGCAATACCCCAAGAGTGTTAGCAGTTATATTGTAGACAACAGGTTTGAATATGGATCATATCTAGCAGTGCTGAGAGTGCTTTAAAGAGATACAATTCAAACTGTTTGCCTGATCCATAGTGACATGAAGAGGAATGCCAAAATGTGGTATGCACTCAAGAAAGAAGTCGTGGATACAGTTGCTGCCATTGCATCTCTCCTAGGATAGATTTCAAGCTAACAAGAGAAATGGTTAATTGCCATCAGGAAGTACTGGTAACCTTCTGATGGTGCAAAGGTCCAATGGTGACGATATGGACATGCTAAAGTGTTGGCTTGGTGGAATGAAATTACCACTATGAGCTGCAATTAGCCAAATTATTTAGTTGTGCTGACAAGCACTGCACTGGCAAACAAATGTTTTGCAATCTTTCTCTCAATGTTTGGGCAAACAAGGGCCTTCTTCACAAGTTGTACAGCAGCATTTATTCCTGAATGAGGCCTATGAAGAGAGAAAATTGCTTGATCCCAAAAATCTGAGTAACAAATGGCTGCACTTAGTGTGTTAAAAAATTGCAAAATAGCACTATGCTTAAGCTCACTATTTGACTATGCCAGAACTGTAAACTTGATGATTGGGCATGCCTTTGATCTGCAGTTTTCTTCCTGGACACTGGCAAGTGCTACGAAGTCACATTTCTTCATGATGGCTTCAATGGAGACAGTGCATCTGCTGGTCCATTTTGCTTGCCAACAAGATGCTCAAAATCCACAGCAAATTGTACAATGACGTCCAAATGCTGCAGCTGACATGGTGATGCCTTGTCTAGATTCTGACAGAAAACAAACATGAATGAAAAGTGTACAATACCTGCCTTAACTTTTCGATTGAGGCATATTCCACACAGAGGGCCCAGCTGTATATTGACCAGTTTGCTTGTGGAGGTGACTTTTTTTTATGAAAAAAGCTAGAGGTTGCCAATAATGTGGCATATGTTTGCTGTAACACAGCTCCAACTACAGCTGATGATGAATCCACCATAACTGCAAGGTATCTCAGGAAGAGAATCAGCTAACAATGCAGCCTCTGCAATAGCAGATCTCATTCTGACCAAGGATGCTTTCTTTTCACCAGATGACTGTAGAGTGTATCCAGGTTTAGGCAAAACTCTTTGAGCATTTCTTTGAGAGTTGCTACAACAATACATGACTGTGCACAAAATGCCAATAAAAGTTTGTCAAGGGCTATAAATGGCACAATTCTAATTTTGTAGTAGGTTCAGGAAACTCACAAATATTTTCCATTCTGTCTTGAAGTGGCAGGATTCCTTGTGCACCCTAATAATTTTATGTCCATCAGTCTAAATACACATATTTGCAAATTAAACACTAAACCACTTTCTTGTATTCTAGTCAACAGTTGCTGTAGGTGTGCTAAATGTTCTGCTTCACTGGATGAAAAAACAAGTAGGTCATCAATGTAAACATAACAGAACTCTAAATCTCTATTTACATAATTCATGAAGCACTTGAAGTCTGGACAGCAATGCATAGTCCAAATGTTGTTCAAATGAAGTTGTAAAGTCCAAATAGAGTGCCAATTACAGGTTTGGGTATACCTTCCAGTGCAATAGATGTATGTGCATATCCTTCAGTAGTTACTACCTTGGGTTCATTCTCACATTTGTGACTTCTTCCAACAGCCTAGCTCAGACTTGGTATGTGTGATAAGTCTGCTTCTTCAAAACACAGACCTCTTAAAGCACAACTTATTTACAGCCAAACTGCAGAAAGTAATAGTTCCTGTCTCCTCTGGAAATACACACACACACACACACACACACACACACACACACACACACACACACACATCTTCTGGAGATGGCACCTTCGTTTGCTGAGTAATTTACACATCACTACTGGAGAATAATACTCTTTGTTGATTCAACTGGGAAACACATGGATATAAACCTAACTTTGGTACACCTATATGGAGACTATTCATTTACTGGAAACACAATAACTGGTTGAGTGATGGGTGAAGACACTCCCAGATCAGGTAGATGGGCAAACCTGTGCACTAACCAAACATCATCAGCAGGCAACAACAAAGTAAAAGCTCACAGTCCAGCAGATAACTATGCAGCATATTTCTGCAGCACATGTTGCCATGTCACCTCGTGCTGGCAGATGTACATCAAGCCAATTCATATCGAAAAGTACAGTTATGTTTCTTTCCTTTTTAGACAAAAAGTGTTCCATTACCTTGAAAGTGTTATGTACAGATCATTTTGAATTCCTGCCACCAGAGATCACAAGTTCTCCCCTTCTTGTTTGTGTCAGTGCTGACTTCCACAGTAGCTCACACATCATCTGGTGCCACGGATTCCAGAACTAATGATGTCTCCTCTCTTCGACACTCCATCATAGTGCATCACTAATATTCCTCTTTTATTTCTGAATAGCACTGTTACTAGTTGTGTTCATTCTTGCAGACTAGCCACAACTCTTCCGCTATTTGTGTGCTTATAATTAATTTGTTGTGGCTCTCTCATTAAAATGGCCTCTAACACACCTCCTGCACCTATGTCTCTGGTTGCTGCTGGCTTTTGTCTAATTCAAATTATTCAGTTTCAGAATCACCAAATGCTGGAATTGATAATGGCAGTTAAGCAGCTCATTAATGCAATAGGTGCTGTTACATCAACTCCGCCACAAATCTAGCCACATCCATGGTACTGCCTCCATGCATTCTGCCATTCCGACCTTTCAATGAACAACAAGAGGAATGGAACAATTGATATGCTCAGTTCAATGCTCATTTTGCTACATATCAAATGAATGGTACAGTGAAATTACCTTATTTTGTGTCAACGGCCAGCACATGAGTTACCGCTTCACTCAGAAATTATTCCTGACTAGTAGGCTGGAGTTGCTAGTTTTTGAAGATTTAGTTTCTGTCCCCACTAGATATTATGAGGATCAGTTACAGAATGCTGCAGTTACGATTGTGGGCAAAGCCAGAACAGACATATCATCACTGGGTCACTGAACTTCAGGATTTGACACGACAGTGTCATTTAATTCGCAAACATTCTGATCCTACTTTGAAACAAGTGTTACAAATCATTGAACATCAGGGCTTTGGTGACAGTGGCATGGAAAACTTTGAGGTAGCTCCCATTTGCAGTGTAACGTAAACTGATAAATAGGTATGACATTAGTAATTACCAAGCTCAGGATGTGCCCTCACCCCACCCAAGCGCTGTGCAATGACAGTCAGACAAACTGCTTGTGAACTTAAGTTGTTGGCAAACTTTGTGTGTGACTTCAGTTAAGACATTGGCTTTTCCATTAAACTGCTTAATTGTGCCACTTATGAACAGTTAGGCTCACTATAGTTGACAAAATCTTGCACACAGCTAACTGCTTATAATGGTCAGGGCATTCCAGTGCTTGGTACATGCAGTTTACCTGTAACATTCCAGTATCACTCCAGGACAGTGACATTCACAATTTTGCACTAATGTGACTGTGAAAATATTGTTGGGTTAGATTGTTTTGAGATCTTTGGTCTTTGTATTCAGGAAAATGTACTTCATGTTTCTCCTTTCAACCCAAAATGACACTTTTATCAATGCCCATGAACTCAAATAAGTCACATTGCATCCTTCAGGCTTTCGCATTGCACCCTTCAGGCTTTGTCATCTATTTTTATCTTGCAAGGTTTGCCTGAAGTGATGGTTACAGACAACATACCACAGTTTACGGCTCAGAACTTTGAACAGTTTTGTACAGCCAATGTCATCACTCACCTTACCAGTGTTCCATATCATCCTCAGTCGAAAGGAGAAGCTGAATGATTTGTAGATGGGAGCATGTGCTCCTGCCCTTCCTCTCAACATACCACTCCCAACCCCATGATGGTCTGTCACTGGCGGAGCTTCTACAGGCCGGCCCCACATGCTGCTCCAGATACTACATCCACCACAGTGCATGGCACCTCCCACGCTCCTCAAGTATCGCTTTGTGACTAATGATTTTATTCTTTTCAGAGTTTTTGGTTGCACCAGACACTGGGAGCAAGGAATGAATCTTCAAAATTTGGCGCTTGCATGTATTTAATTCAAGGTCCAGCCGGGCTGCTACACTGCCATCCAAACCTGATTCTTGTCAATTGTGAAATACTTCTGCAGGTTTTCTGTCCCCAGGTTCGCACTCTCCCAGGATCATGCAGCACAGCTGTCCCCAGTGGCCTCTTCAGCACTGCATGCAGAGCCGCGCTGGACCTATCGCCTTCACCACAACAGCTGGCTTCACTGTCATTGTTGTCGCAGCCACCGTCACCATCACTGCCCTTTTTAGGATTATCAAACCAATGTTCCTCTATGAGCGCAAGGCGGATGTTGGGGCACAGCCGCGATTGGTCCTAGTTGCGGCTCCTGGCACCTCACGCCATCCAGCTTCCTGTCCCCCTCCATGTTGTCATAAGATGACTTGCTAAGAACAAGAGAGTGGTATTTTCGGGGAGGAAGGGGGGGGGGGGGGGGGGGAGTGTGCAGTTCTCAAGCACTGACCAGCACAGTGCCACAAAACAGTATCAAGAAGGCAATGAGCCACATGCCAATGGAGATAACCAGCAGCACCACACACCTCCAGGAAAACATTTGCCCTTCCCTCCCCCCTTTCAACAGTGACTTAACCAGCCTCCCATAATTGGTTAAACCCAGTTTGGTTGCAGACTTCAAGAGCATCAGTACTGAGTAATAGGAAAACAATAATTAGCCTGCACTCTAAGAATAGTAACAGAGTGTAAATGTAATTGCTTGTAGGAGGCACAGGAAGTACATCAAGCCACCTTGTAACAAGAAGTTAAGCCGGCCATCACAACTTCTCTCCTTCCGTGTTTGTGTTGGTACTGACTCCCACAGTAGTCAACACAACAGGATATGTACCTGTTTCAAATGCATAAATATGTCGACATTTGTGTCTACAAACTACGATTGGCCGACAGCATTGGTCTTCTGTTATCATTTGAAGAAAACTGCTACAGAATTGCATTGAATGATTCTTGAAGCTTTTGGTGAATGTGCTCTTGGGAAAACACAGTGTTTCGAGTGGTTCAAAAAATTCAAAAGTGGTGATTTTGATGTGAGAAGTAATGAATGCGGGAAACCACTGAAAAAGATAGAAGACAAGGAATTGCAGGTCTTATTGGCTGAAGATGATATTCAAACTCAACAGGAACTCACGGAACAACTGAATGTGATGCAGAAAGCCATTTCTCTTCAGTTAAAAGCTATGGTAAATGTGCAGAAAGTGGGAAAATGGGTTCTGCATGAACTGAATGGAATGCAGCAAGCAAATTGAAAGACTACTTGTGGAATGCTGCTCACCATATAAAAAAGAAAGTTGTCTGTGTCTGTTGGGAAAAGAAGGGTATAATCTACTACGATCTGCTAAAACCTGTTGAAACCATTAACACAGATCGCTACCAACATCAAATGATTCATTTAAATTGAGCATTATGTGAAAAATGACTGGAATATGGAAAAAGGCAACACAAAATCATATTGGTCCATGATAATGCCCCATCATATGTAGCAAAATAGGTCAGGGAAATGATCGAGACATTCAGTTGGGATATATGAGGGCATGCGGTTTATTCTCCAGACTTGGCTCCGTCTGATTATCTATTTGCATCACTGGGACTCGTTCTCGCTGAACAGCACTTCATTTCATATGAAAATGTACGAAAATGGGCTCGCAGACTGGTTTGCTTCAAAAGAAGAACTGTTTTTTTGGGATGAGATTCATAGTGTGCCAGAGAGATGGGAGAACTGTATAAATAGCGACGGAAATTATTTTGAATAGCAATGGAAATTGTTTTAAATAAAATATTGTTTATTAGTTTCAAACAATAGACATGTAATTATTGCAACCAAATTCAGTTTCATACTTCTACACTTTTTGTGTGTGAGTGTGTGTGTGTGTGTGTGTGTGTGTGTGTGTGTGACAACCATAATGTGGAGTAATGAATGTCATTTTTCCGTCTGGTATTGTAATTATGTGCATCATTGTTCCTTTTGAACAGTAGTACATTATTTACAACTAACTTCGTGAGGAAATAAATGAACTATGAAGCAGCAGTCAGAATGCCCAATTCCGCATACAGATTTCTCCAAGATGACCAAGGGTGAGCACCACATATTATTCTTACAGCATTTTCGAGCAATGAAGACTTGCTTTCTTAAAGATGAGTCATTACATTATTCCACGTGACATTATTGAATGAAAATATACCATATACGTCAGCTTACTACTTAGAGTCTCCCCAAGATCTGCCAACATTCTACATGCAAACATGGCTCAGCTACACTGTTGGCTGAGCTAAGTTGTTTTAGGAGTTCCAAATTGTGCTTTTTCCAGTTTACACAGGGTGTATACGGGGACAAGGAAAAAAAATCCCGGATTATTTCCGGATTTCCCATTTAATAAATATGCTTTTTCCCGGGCAAAAATACACTTTTTCTGTGCTAAGAGACAGTAGGTATTCCGTAGATTTTCCCTCTGAACTGTAAAACTTATCAATCCTTTGAGTGGTTAACGTTTTATACAATCGCGTAGAACTTCCCGGAAAAAAAAAGAAAAGACACGGCAGAGACTATTAATTTAAAAAAGGAGAGAAGTTTTGGAAAGACCTTTGATTTGCAGCAACATATACGCTGCATATTTTCGTATTACGAAAGTATAAATTCGAATAGCACCAAACACAGCGCGTTAGTTTCCGGAGCGTTGAAACTGAGGTTGCGATGTCCTTTTGTAAGCGAGTCATAACTCAAGCTATGAGATTTCGCCAGCCGATGACAGCAGCTATTCAAAGCATAGGACACCTGTTACAGTCAGCCAATAGCAAGATTACTGGTTACACAGCGCGAACACGCATGAGGAAAAGTTAACGGTTTACATTAATGTACACAGTACCGTACATCTACAAGAAAAGCTAAGCTTTCACATATAATTTTGACGCTACAACAGAAGCTAAGCTTTCACATGTAATATTTTTCGGACCTTGGGGAAGATCAGTTTGGATTCCGCAGAAATGTTGGAACATGTGAGGCAATACTAACCTTACGACTTATCTTAGAAGAAAGATTAAGAAAAGGCAAACCTACGTTTCTAGCATTTGTAGACTGGAATACTCTCTTTCAAATTCTAAAGGTGGCAGGGGTAAAATACAGGGAGCGTAAGGCTATTTACAATTTGTACAGAAACCAGATGGCAGTTATAAGAGTCGAGGGGCATGAAAGGGAAGCAGTGGTTGGGAAGGGAGTGAGACAGGGTTGTAGCCTCTCCCCGATGTTATTCAATCTGTATATTGAGCAAGCAGTAAAGGAAACAAAAGAAAAATTTGGAGTAGGTATTAAAATTCATGGAGAAAGACAGCAAAGGACTTGGAAGAGCACTTGAATGGAATGGACAGTGTCTTGAAAGGAGGATATAAGATGAACATCAACAAAAGCAAAACGAGGATAATGGAATGTAGTCAAATTAAATCGGATGATGCTGAGGGAATTAGATTAGGAAATGAGACACTTAAAGTAGTAAAGGAGTTTTGCTATTTAGGGAGTAAAATAACTGATCATGGTCGAAGTACAGAGGATATAAAATGTAGACTGGCAATGGCAAGGAAAGTGTTTCTGAAGAAGAGAAATTTGTTAACATCGAGTGTAGATTTAAATGTCAGTAAGTCGTTTCTGAAAGTATTTGTATGGAGTGTAGCCATGTATGGAAGTGAAACATGGGTCATAAATAGTTTGGACAAGAAGAGAATAGAAGCTTTCGAAATGTGGTGCTACAGAAGAATGCTGAAGATTAGATGGGTAGATCACATAACTAATGAGGAGGTATTAAACAGAATTGGGGAGAAGAGGAGTTTGTGGCACAACTTGACAAAAAGAAGGGACCGGTTGGTAGGACATGTTTTGAGGCATCAAGGGATCACAAATTTAGCATTGGAGGACAGCGTGGATGCTAAAAATCATAGAGGGAGACCAAGAGATGAATACACTAAGCAGATTCAGAAGGATGTAGGTTGCAGTAAGTACTGGGAGATGAAGAAGCTTGCACAGGATAGAGTAGCATGGAGAGCTGCAGCAAACCAGTCTCAGGACTGAAGACCACAACAACATACTTTAAGATACATCACACAAATGTGCCAGTAAATTTAAAATTCTGACATAAATGTCTCGGCTCGAGATTCTTGTAAGTGGCTGGTCCTCAAACTGTTCAGTTTCGAACGTTCTGTGATTTAGATATCCATCCCACTTTCTCACACGTAACAAAATTCATGTTGCGTAAAAAGAAATTTTCTTTGAAAGTAACACTTTTCTGACCACCGTTCTCAATACTATCCGGAAACTGTTAGAAATAGGTTCAATTTACCAGTTGCCAGAGAGCGCCAGGAAACAGGCATTATTGTGCGTGTGCAACTGTAGTGGTGTAGGAAGCCCGCATGTTCGTGTGTATAAAGCACTAACAGAGCTTACATTACACCATAAAAGAAATAGGGCATCAGAGGATACTCCAAAGAGCATCTGAATTTCATAAACCACACTAAAACGCATAATTCGGCTTGAAGTGCAAACTGGCTTTTATTCACAATTAAGTAGGTCCCATATGATATTAAGCTTTTCAGTGTGATTTTTGTGATGTAAATTTTCTTGGAGTACCAGTACTCTGCGATCTCATTTTAGGTTCTTTATTATGGCATAATGCCATATATGGCAGAAGATGATAACGTGCACTTGAAATTCAGCGAACAGTTGGAACTAGGAAATACTGTAGAATGAAACACTTCGTTTCAAATAAAATGATTGCCTCAGCGGAAAGATTAATAAAGCCAAATTTCTTTGGCAAACTTGCAAAAATAACTTCACCGGTCTGCAAGGCGATTAATGCTTGGCTACTATTGACTTGGAAATCAAATAAAATCAGAAAACAAATTAATAATATATTTTTGCCCTCCGTAATTATGTGAATGTATTTTAATTCACTTGATAGCTCCCGGCCACAGAAATCCGTTTGTTTTCACATGACGTGGGAGCTGTAGACGAAGAGAAGCAGCGAAATCACTTAACGTAAACACGGGTCACGTGTAGATTAACCCCGTCCCCACTACAACTCAAGACAACTTTGTGCAAGCGTGAATCAGGCAGCTAGGGCGCGGGAGAAAAATTTTTCTCGTTTGCTTCTGGCTGCTACTACCGATACAGCTAACAGCCAAACTTCAAGTAGCGGGAAGGGTACTGCTTATATGCGAGTCACATGCGCATGCGCAACAGACCGCTGGCAATTGGTCAAACGAACTTAACGTGAACAGTTGTGACGTCATGCTCATAGCAAGCAGTTTATTGTTACGAAGAATTACACTCTACGCCCTACGGCCTTTGAAATATTTTGCTATTGGCACACGCTTGTGCGTGCACGGTGTTTTGTTGTAAATTGCACATTTCCTTTGCCACTAAAGTTTTATTTTTTCCCTCTCGTTTATATTTTATTGCTGCAGTATCATTCTCCAGTAGCAGGATACAATAACATTCTTTGCTAGATAATCAATTCTGCAGTCAAAATTGCAAAAATTTAACTGAAAGCTAAAACAATGAAAAATTCCCGGAATTCCGAAAAATTTCCGGGTTTCTCCTGGATGAAAAAATTCCCGGGTTTTTCCCAGATTTCCTGGGACGTATACACCCATTACATTCTTGTCAATATGGACAACTAAAAATTTTGAAGTATTGATTGGCGACTCCATGGAGTGTTGCGTGAACCACGACCAAATAGTGCATAGAATTGGAAGGAAAATCAGCATTGGCCGTATTTTGTTGTTTTATTGTCAGCAAAATTGGTTTTCAGTCACTTAGTGACCATCCTCAGTGCTGTAATATACAATTAAAATTGGTAGTCACTGGTATCAAGCTATAACCACAAGCTTAGAGGAATCACATGTGGTTATAACTTGATAGCAGTGCCTACCAATTTTAATTCTATATTACAGCACTGAGGATGGTCACTAAGTGACTGAAAATCGATTTTGCTGACAATAAAACAACAAAATACGGCCAATGCTGATTTTCCTTCCAATTTTTAAGTATCCACCCTACTTGTTATTTCCTCACCATGTGTTACACTTTTCATTGGTGGGTACAGAATTGAAAATACTGTACCTTCTTAAAATTGAGGGTGAGGCTATCTCCAGAAAACCAGTCAGTGATACTGTAGGCAACTAGTCAAACCCACATACAAAATCACAAATCATGTAGGATATTTTATTTTTCCAACTCAGAACATAATAATAATAGAACACGAGTTAAAGAAAAAACTTAACTTTATAATGCCTGCTCCACTTGCAAAAGGAAACATGGCACACATCACTGGTTATTTTCACATTCCCACGTAGAACCCCCCCCCCCCCCCCCTCCCTCTAACTGTGGAGCACTGAGAATGAAAGGGTGCTTAAATCTGACTAGTCTTCCTGCTCTTGCATGGATGACTTGTCGCTGCGAAGATGTGGGAGCTGATGTGGACTGCTGTGCTGTGGTTCCATGCCACCTCAATGTGGGTTCTTCTGCTACATTATTTGTAGTGCACTCCAAACTTTGGTCCTTCTCTTCCAGCTGAGTGTCAAAGTACTTGGGTTCTGGTAAGACGAATGCTGGCTTTATCCTCTCTATGGACACTCTAATGGTTTTGTCATTCTGCCGTCCACAGTATGGGTAGCAAGTCATACTACTCAATAAGGTCCAGTATATGGAGGCTCTACTAGCACTTTGACTATATCTGTGCAAAGCATGACAATTGTACAGGTCACCAATGCCTTATGCACAAAAACTGGGCATTCACCATGCCTAGATACTGTTGTTCTTCTCACTGTTTCACATGATCATGGATTTCATACATCAACGATGAGCGATTTGTAGGTTTTGCTGATGAGGCAGTTGTTGGATAGTCAGCTGGGATTCTCAGTGGTTCCCCATAAACCAATTCCACTGTCAAAGCAGCAATGTCCAGCTTGTATGCGGTCCATAATCCAAGAAGAATCAATGGTAATGCTTCTGTCCAGCTTCCTTGATGACACGTGAGAGGTACCTTCATTCTATGCCACTTCTCCACCATACTATTGCTTGCCAGGTGGTAGCTGGTTATATGGTGGTGTTGGAATGAACATTAGTTAACTAACACACTGAGCAGACTACACTTGAACTGGTGCCCTTGATCTGTTGTGATATGAAGGGGTACCAAAATGAGCTAATCACTGAGAGACAAACACTTTCGCCCTCATTTCTGACACTATGTCAGTGATCAGTATGGCCTCTGCCAATCTCATGTATCAATCCACCACAGTTCACGAGTATTTATATCCATCAAAACTGGGAGTGGACCCACTAAGTCCAGGTGCACATTGACACATCTTGCTAGTGATCCTGCAAAATTCCCAATTTCCGCATGCATGTCGTCCTACTTTGCAGCACTGACATTGTAGGCATGTGTGAATCTATTCCCTGGCATCTTTTTTAATTGATGGCCACACAAAAAGTGCTGTCAGTAACTTCATCATGGCATTTGCCCCTGGATGTGCTAGGCCATGAACACTGTCAAATGTCGCCTTGTAAAATTGTTGAGTAATGTATGGGTTGACCTTCTGTTATGACATATCAAACCATAAGTTAACTCATCTTCCTGGCATTGATATCAACTGTAACCCTGCTGTGTGGTCTGTCAATAATACCTGTAGCTCCAGATCTGCTTCGTGTTATGCCACTAGTTCTCCATAGGTCAGTGTTGGCTATGCCAGAAAAACAAGTAAAACAATCTGCAACCAGATTCTCCATGCCTCTTATGCACCTTATATCTGTGATGAATTGACTGACAAACTCTATGTGCTGAAAATGCCTTGGCAAGCACTTATCACTAATGTTGCTGAAAGCTGATACTATATGTTTATGATTGGTGAAAATTGTTGCTGTCCAGACTTCAATATAAGGACAAAATATCTTGACACATAACCCAATTTATCTGTCAGTGTTTTTGCTCCTTTGAGAAGAAACTACAAGGCTGCCAATGTTCATCTACCTGTTGTTGCAAGTCTGCTCCAACTGTGGCCTGGCTGGCATCTACTGCAATACTCAACGGTGCTGCAGATATGGGATGTGCAAGTAACACTGACTCCTCTAAGCTTCTTTGAAATTCACTTAAAGCTTTCCTCATTTCTGGTGTCCACTGCAGCTTTTGCTTTACTTTGGCATTCTTGTCCGCCAGTGCACTCATAAGCGGTGTCTGTGTTGTGATGGTAAATGGCAAATGATGATGGTAAAAGTTTGACATACCAAGGAAATGACCAAGATGTTTGTAGTCTGAAGGTTTGGGTAGGTTGCGCAGTTTGTCAATCTTCTCCAGTAATGGCTGTATACTGTCGGTTGAGATTATATAGTCAAGAAAAGTTACTGGACTTTTGCGCATGGTGCACTTGTATTCATTTAAAACTACTCCGTACATATCCAGTCTCTGTCACATCTCCTGAATATGTTTATCAGATGATTGCGCAACCTTTGAGAATATCAAGGTATCATGCAGGTATACATAACAGAAAGGTAATCTCTGGAGCACCTAATCAATGAATCTTTTTCAGAATTTAGTCTGAATGGCATAAACAGATATTTTAAAAAAATCCCACAGGTGTGATCACTGTTGTCTTTGCCAAGTCAGCTGGAACCATCAGAATATGGTTGTTTGCCTTACTGCAGTCCAGTACTGAGAACACTTTTGCACCCATTAGAACACAGGTAAACTCTTAAATGTTCGGTGCGAGGTACTTATCTTTGATTGTTCTTGTGTTCAATCAGTGGTAGTCACTGCAAGGATGCCACATGCCATATTTCTTGTGTACTAGATGGAGAAGGGATGCCCAAGGGCTGTCTGATCTACTAATTACTCCAGCCCAGAGTATTTCCTCAAAAATCACTTTCATCCCCGCTAATTGGTCTGGAGAAAATCTGCAGACACATTTTGGTACTGGCGGGCCCGGTGTGGTGCGTGTATAATGAACTATATTATGCTTCACTATTGGAGTCTTGATGGCTTCTGCTGCAGAGATGGTATACCTGAGCTCCTGATTACTACTATTACAACCTCTGTTCCATTGCACCGACAACCTTTTACCATGGCTCTTTGTAATCGGGTAGTAAGGTAGTTACTTGCAAAGTCCACGGTGAGACAAGGAATCTGCACCTAAGATAGGCTGTAAAATATCTACCACTACTAAGTTCCACTTGTAACAGGTAGACAAACCGATATCAGTCATGAGCTCTTTACAACTGTACATGTTCATGCTTAACTGTTAACTGCTAACAGTTCAAAAGGCTCATTTATGTCCTTTGCAAACAAGCTCGAGACCGGCAGGGGACTAACATCTGAACCTGCGTCTATCAGGAAGTTGAGGACTGAGAGTCTATCAACCACTTGTAATCTGCACAGTGTTAGCTTATTCTTCCAGGATGTCGCAGAATGGCTTAAAAGAATAGTAAAAAGCACATTCTCATGGGCCTGTGTGTGTTGCCACCTACAACTGCTCCCTGGTTCTTATTTGTTTACGGCGACATTTGTGAGTACTGTATCCCATAGCGCCTACAGCGGGCGACTCTTGCCATTTGGGAATACACAAGGTTTTGTGCTTCTCATAGATTGTGAGCCAAACCAAACTACCTGTGATATCAGGAAAAATTGGTGGTGTTAGCCCGATTCTGTTAGGAGCATGACTGGAACATGTTACTGGTGGAAGTTCGCTGTTCCATGTTATGTAGCCGAGTAGCCAACTTCTCTGCCATTGCTTGAAGCTGTCTGATCCCCTCAGTGATGCCTGGTTTTTGCTTATAACTTGTGTCTGCACAGCTTAACTTCGATTCTTCTAACCACTCCAATGAGTCACCATCAGCTTCCCTTGCAGAGGTGTCTGATGATGTTGGTACAGACACTACGACCACCAACTGCTGGGTAGCAAACGCTTTGTCAGTTATTTGCAGTAGCTTGTCAAGAGACTGTCCTTCGTACATGATAAATGTTAGCTGAGCTTGATGAGGAAGCTGCTATCACCAGACGTGTAGTGATGATTCATCAGATTTTATGCATGCATCGACTACAGCGTGTAACTGTCTCCAAAATTCACAGACTTGTGTCCCCACGTTTCTCCTACTACATCACCTGGGAAAGTCATGGCTCAGACAACTTCATACAGTCAGTGACAATTTAAGTGCGATGTTTGCTTGTCAGAGTGGCAGATGTAGGATCACATCAGAGACTATCACTGTTGCTCTTTGTCCCAGGTTGCTAAATGCAAGAGTGAATTTTTCACGATGTTTGGTTATGCATTGTTGCTCGAAGATATCCTATAGTATCACAAACCATCCAAAGCCTTAATATCTTTGTTTGTGATTTGTAGAGGTGCTGCTTCTTTCATATATAGTGTATCTGCCACACAATATTATTGTTGTGAGAGGAGGTCTTCTTTTTCTGGGTTCAACAATCATGCAGGCAACAAATTAAATCCACATGTGAAGTTACATAGGATATATTATTTTTCCAACTCAGAACAGAATACTCAATAGAACATGAGTCATTTTGGAATTCACTCATTTTAAATTGTGAGATTGTACATACACCCAAGAGAGTGGACTTGTAATGGAGTCCCCTTTGTCTTATTGTCTTGCCTCTATCTACATGGGGCACTTTGAGCATCAACATATTCACCAATCCCCAGAGCACAATGATAGGATTATTTTATGGCTGCAGTATGTAGAAGGTGTATTTATGCTATAAACAATGACTGTAACCAGTTTGTAAATCTTCTAAACTCTTAGCAGGATGAAATTCAATTTTCAAGAGGGCGTAGTATGTATAGGTCCTTACAATATTTGGACCTACATGTCACTATGGAAGGGGCTACTTTCTATTTTGATGTATTTTGGAAGATTATTACTACTAGCACGACTGTCTGTCAGCCATCATATCATTCCATGAAGTACAAAAAGGCAGTTTACAGGGGATTGTTACACTGGACATATAGCATACCGCTTAAAAAGGAAGCCTTTCAATGAGAATATCGCACTATTTAATATATAGTGGCATTGAATGGTTATCATAGTGATTTTGTGGAGAAGATCAACAAAGAAGTCCTCAATAAGGAAATGTCCGCTTGCTCTATCTATTCGGCAAGCAGTACTGGTTTGGCCACAATGTTAATTCCATACAATCAAAATAGTGTCAGGATACATTGGGGGAAGAAAAAAAAATCATCCAGCATTCTTTATTCCAAGGAATGTTGATAGTAGATATTTGCACAATTAAAAGCCCAAAGGCAATACATACAAGGGTTGACCACAAAGTAAGTTCCGTTTCTATTTCTATCCGCAGCAGTGCTACAATCGCAGTTCCGAGCATGTGCGACAGTTACTCTGACTCCAGGAGAAGACATGTACGACATTTTCAGATCGCTGCTGCCAACATGTGCTTTGTAGTGCTTCTTTATAATGTCAGCTGTAATTGAAAATATTGCCGCACAGCACAATGTGTTAATGGTCTCGCAGTAACCATGTGCATTGATTGTTTGGCCTTGTGGTAAGAAATCAATCAGCAAAATGCCTTTTCTGTCACAATACAAAGATGCACATGACTTTTTGAGGTGTCAGGATTTGCTTGGGTTTAACTTTCATTGGGGTTGAAGTGTGCCTCCATTTCCATTGATTGCCGTTTTGTTTCAGGGGTGTCATACGATACCCAAGTTTCATCCCCCGTGACTATCTGTGAAGAAAACCATCGCCTTCTTCATTGTAGGGTGTCAAAAACTGAAGTGCACTGCCCCTCCGTTATTTTTTGTGTTGTTCAGTAAGAATTTTGGATACCCAACGTGTGCAAAATTTTCAAAATTTACATTTTTCATTAACACTTTAATGAATCAGTGACCATGAGATTTGCGGAACTTCAATAGCATGGGCACTAAGCGTAAACTTACTGTTGTGCATAATCTTCTCCTCAATTGTGTGAACCAGTTCATCAGTAACCACAGCTGGGCATCCACTCCGTTCTTCATAGTGCACTTGATAACGTCTTTCATTGAACAGTCTGACCCATCTTCTAACCATTGAATCACTCATAGCATTTTGTCCGTAAGCCTCGCAGATTTGCCGAAGAATTTCCTTTGGTTTAACATTCTCTGCATTTTGAAAACCAATCACAGATCTGATTTCACACGCGATGGCATTTTCAATAACGGCTGACATTATAAAGAAGCACTACAAACAACACTTCGGCAGCAACGATCTGAAAATGGTGTACATGTCTTCTCCTTGAATCAGAGTAACTGCTGCACATGCTCAGAACTGCGATCGTAGCGCTGCTGCAGATAAAAATAGAAATGGAACTAACTTTGTAGATGACCCTCATATAATGATTCCGGGGCCTATGAGATTGCCTGCAATGACTATCCCCATAAATATATAGGCCAGACTGGACACAATTTTGATACATGGTTTAAAGAACACATTAACCTTGTTGGCCCAAAATCAGCTATCTCAGGTCATCTAAAAGAAATGAGTCACTCTATTTCCAACATTGGGGAAAATTTGCGTATTCCATTTAAGGAAACAAAAGGAAATGTTTTAAATGTTTTGGAAGAAATGTGTGTCATGAACACATTAAAGTGGGCACCACATTCAGTTCTCAATAATCAGATTGAACTGACACTATACTATCCTATTGAATATTGATTATTTGAACTGTCACCAGTGGCTATTAGTATGATTTTCATGCTTATCTGGCAACTGTCCTTTGGTAATTTTATACTACTGGGATACTTATGTAAAGCAGATTACATTTTATTTTTCATTTACACCTACAATAAACTAGGGATTTTTTAAGTTATGTAATATGGTTCCCAGCCTCTGGTTGTTTTCTTACTTATGATTTCCTCTTTGCAGCTGCTTGAGTGTTTACTTTGGTTGACTCTTAGTCAACGTAGCCTTCCTTCTGCCTCCCAGCGTAAAATGCTAGCCTCCATGGGCTGCTTACACCACATGGGCCTGTTATCAATACGGCGGAAGTACACAAATTACAGAGGATAAATTTTACTTCATTTGTTTTATGCTGTTGGTGTCTACCGGATCTCATAATATATACCAAGTGGTGTTATCCAGTAATCTATTTTTCAGATCTCTTCCATTCTCAGCATTTTTGTTCTGTATTGGATTCTTATTTTTGGCATAATATTTCCCATGTACTTACCTAGAAATTACTTGTTTTTAGGCATTTTGTCCCCGTTCACAGCAATGTTCCATTCCTTATTAGTTTTCCCCATGCTTTTTTTAAGACCTGGTTCCGTCAGCAGTCATTCTTTGTTTACAGGCTTTTTTTGGGTTTACTCAGTTTTATCATGACGGCCCACCACTGTGGTTTGACTTTTAATGTAGATAACTTCACGAAAGCTGGGGATCTGTAACTGCCCACATACATTATGGAAATATAACCATTGTGAGTACTCATCATTGTTTCTTGTTGAATGTCAACACAACAGTTCTGCGTTTCTACCATTTAAAAAATTTCACTCAGTGATTTGCATTTTTGAGAGAGAAGCCTGAAGATGCATCAATACTGACGTGAAACCGGTAGTTACGAATAAAGCATCTTCATACAGCTATGCTGCTTTTGAAAACACCTCATCATTCTTGACTTTTTAACTGTTGTATTTTTGAACAGTTACTGAGTGTTGTTACGTTATTTACAATGTCTCTGAGCTGTGGTTGCCCTTACCATAAAGTTCTTCATAAAAACTTAACTTTTGACCACCCATTGCACTTGCATGGAGTAAATATTAGTGCTGGGACAGAGATCTGCTTCTGCTTTCCCAACTACAGAAGTTCCACACATTTTTTCACATTTGCTTCTACGTCTGGTTCTGCATTTTTATGTCATAAGTTTATCAGAACTTTCAAAAATGGCAAGACTATCGGTGCTTGTGCTTAATGACCCAATGTGCCAGCTGCTGTGCAGACAAGAGTTTATTGCATGGGGCGTGTAGCAATCTGATACGCGCCCCAAGCGATTTTTGCATTTATTGGATTATTAGGCAGTAATCTCTGTCCATTGATGTGAAAGTGTAGTGCTTTCTCACTTGTCAGTCTGCTTTGTGTTGCTGTGTAATATTACTACATTGTACAGTGATTTTTAGTCAACAGTTCTGTGGTATAATGTTAGTTAAGACTGCAAGAATGAAACAAAAAACAAGTCTTATTTGGAACTATTTCATTGACATTAATGATTCGAGTGCCAAATGCAAAATCTGTGGCAAAGTATATTTGCAAAAATGGTCCATGACCACTGTGTTCAAGAGTCCTCTTAAATCATTACATTCCGAGAAATCTGCAGAGTTTGAGAAGTTAGATGAAACTATCAAACTTTCAATGAAGGCGAAAAAAAAATGGTTAGTCAATATTTATATAATAATCTAATCAGCACTAATAATAAAGTCCAATTATTATAATGTGAGCTCTGTCCACTGCTGGTGCGAAGCTGTTTTATCCAAATGATTCACGATACAACAACATTATAAAGAGCCCATCTCACCTTTAGTTCTGGTTGGGTCATGTTGGTATTAGTCAATAGATAATGTGCCCTTTTCTGTTGCTGCCAGCATGTAATAATATAAGCATATAACAGTCGGTGGTGCAGAATAAATACACCAGTGCAGTAAGTGAGCTGCACACAAGTGTATGTTGGCAGCACTGCACGAAATTTAAACTGGTTTAACATCTCTGCCCCTCTTGCAATCTGAGGGGAGAACTTTAAAAAGTTATAAAAAGTTATTGCACTCTATATAAAAATGTTTCTAAGAATTTTAACTTCCATTTATCTATAGAACAGTGGTGGTATTCAAATAACTGTTTATAATTTGAACCAATTCTAATAATGTAGCATTTACTCAGTAGAATGTTAATTTATTTATTGCATTCTATTCTCCATATTGCATACCAGATGTCAGTAACTTCTTTACCACCATCAGTTCTAAAATAACACTAATAATGTAAATCAGTTATTGAAATGTAGTATGCAATATGAAGTATAAAATCTAGTATTAAATTTGCACGCTACTGAGAAGCCTCAGCTTAATTTATAAATTGGTACAGAAACATTTCTTCTATAATTGTTACTTTAGCTGGACATGCTGCAAATTACTGATGCGCTCTACTTAGCAACTAGGAATTTTATTTTTGAATCCTTTTTTACATAGCTAATTGCTTGGGGTATTTCACTACTTTCATTTGTGTTGTTATAGGTTTCTTTTGTTCCAGCCAAAGATGCTTAAATAAAAACTTACTTTGCAACAAAGTCTGCAAGTAAATGATTATTGGGATTCCTCACACCTAAAGCCTCAACAAATGGACAGTGTGATTGCTGAAATGATTGCCCTCCAGAACTCATGGTTTAATTTTGTTGAGGGTACCAGCTTTCACAGAGTGATTGATGTTACTCTTCCAAACTATGAGTTGAAAGGTTGTGATATTTTTACTTTGTATTTGTGCAGTAACTTGTACAATAAGCTGGCAGGAAAATCAAAAATTTACTTGAAGAATCTGAAACAATACATTCTGGAACATCAATACTTAGTTGGACTTCTCATGGTATTTCAGAATATTTTCACAAGATGTCTATAATTTTGAAAAGTGAAATCATGACTGGGCATCACACAGTTGTCATAATGTTGACACAATTTGAAACGATACTTCAAGCCGGCTGGGGTGGCCAAGCGGTTCTAGGCGCTACAATCTGGAACCGCGTAGGTTCAAATCCTGCCTCGGGCATGGATGTGTGTGATGTTCTTAGGTTAGTTAAGTTTAAGAAGTTCTAGGGGACTGATGACCTAATAAGTTAAGTCCCATAGTGCTCAGAGCCATTTGAACCATTTTTGATACTTCAAGAATGGGGCATAATCACCAAGCAGTGCACTGCATTGTTCATGATTGTCTATCTAACATGATTAAAGCATTGCAGTTGTCTGGCCATGATGATGTGAATTATGCAACACATTAGATACAACTTTGTATGCAAATTGCTGTGGAACTACAGGAGTGGCTCCTACAACTTATTAATCAATTGATAAAAATTGCCACCCATTTCAATCATTCCTTGGTCACACAAACCAAGGCTGGCAAAAATTCAAAGGGAACGCCTTGATCGATCTGCTTTATCTGTCATTCAGGATTGACCAACATGATAATATTGCTAAATATACATAAATGAATTTTAATTTTACTATATATCTTTAGTGTAAGTATTATGTATTTTCTTTTTATGAAAATCCTATCTGTTAATATAATTTCCTCTATATTCAGCTGGAATAGCACATTCTATATGATGGAATGATTTTCAAAGCTCAAGGATTCACTAATTTTGATCTTATTTTCAAATCCAATCATGACTATATCCACCGAAGACCGTATAATTGTCCAAAAATTTGTAGCAGTAATGAAACCATTCAAAGAAATTACTAGAAACTTAAACAGTTCTCAGGCAAACATTTCATCAGTCATAGCGCTAATTCAAGTTCTTGTGACTACTTTACAACAAGAAGAAACAAAAACTGATACGTCAGAACAATTCCAAAATTTTAAAAGAAAATTACGTGAATTCAAGCACGTGATTTGGAAGAACTGACTAAAAACAATAAGTACACATTAGCAACGCACTTAGACTAGCGACAAAAGTCAAAATTTTTCAATGGCATCATCAGAGAGCAAGTTCAGTCCCAAACACTTAATCTGATCGTGATGAATGCCAGAGATCTAAACTCATCTTAAGATGATTGCATACCTATCAGTTGTAAAAGATGCCGATTTGAAACTGAAAATCAACCTTGTTGTGGCTTAAGGGAGATGGTGGCAGCCTTGCGAGATATCTTTGTAAATCCATATCTCTGTCATTTGTTGTTCAATCTCACTGAAATTTTGCACTTATTTATAGGGATCCAATATGCTTTAAATAATTTTATAGAATGTTTAAAATAAAATTTTAATGCTGTGAGACACTTTTCAATTTTTTGCTACATTATTATTTTAAGGTACACTTTCTCATTATTTCCAGGCAAATTTGGCAATTTTTTTCTATGGTAAAGTAATCCACACTAATAAATGTAAAATGAAGTGCAGTAACTTTTTGATAAATTATTTCTATTATTTTCTGTGATATTTTGGATTTGAACATTTTTAAGGTCAAATTTTCCAAATATTATCAACCATAAAACTGTTTAAAATGTCTAGATTAAGATTTTGTTCCACTTAAATATTGCTTCCATGTAAAATAAGAGGTGTGCCAAATTTCAATGAACTCCTTCAAATAGTTTCTGATATATGTGTTCCTGAATGAAGAAAACCTTAGGCTGTAGAAAAATTGTTTTAAAATTTGGATGAAATGTTTTAAGGATTTTTTAATCATACCATATCCCTACTCCTGTTCTTCCTCATCATCCTCTGCTCCTTTGCCTAGCAATTTGTTCTATATTCTGCACTGAAGCCTCTTCCTTCCTGATTTGTTGCTCATTGATGATCCATGGTATCTGCTCAGTGAAGACCACAGGTGTAAGGCCCAACTTGCTGAGCATGTGAGGTCTTGCCACATTCCCATCAGTAAACACTGCTGCAGCTTCCAAAGCAGAGATCTACACTATCAAATAGGAAACAAACACAGTCTTTGGACATCTCTTCCAAATATGAGCATTGAAATTTTCATTTGTGTTCTGTGTTTTGCCAAGCAGACATTTTTCCAACAGTTCTGGTGAAGCCAGTGCTCAAAAAGTTGGTTTAGTGGCCACTGTAACCTCACAGGAAAGGCTATTTTTATGGCTTTCCTTTGCTTTTCAGAAATTTTCACCATTCATTAGAATGTAGGCCATGTTATGGTGTAATGTTTGTCGACAAGTAATGAAACCACATGACCCACACTGCCTTCCTCGTACTATCCAAATCTGTAAGGTTATTTGTAATTGCTGCACCGTAATAGACCATCATAATAGGCTGTCAGTTCTCTTCTTTGTTAGTCTGTTGTTACCTCCAAGTGGCTTCCTACCCTCTAGTACCTTGCCTTTATTGTCTACAACAAGTCTTCTGAGACGCCCACCCACCCTCTCCTGAATATGGTCTAAGCACTCCAGTTCTTGATTAGTGCAATCTTTCCCACAGGGCTGACTTTCAACTACATTCTGGAAAGTACTAGAGTCTCTGTCTCCTAAATACTGCATGTATCTTACTCCATACTTTCGCAAAGACCTATGGAAAATGAGTTTCATACCAGCAGCTTCCATCCCACTACTAGAGCCCACATAATTCCTTGCCATTCTGATTCTTTAGTCACATCATTATATTTCTTGTGCAAGGAACATGCAGAACAATATTGTAAGATTACTACTTTTCCAGAGTCAACACTAATGTCTGTTGAAACTACATGCAGTGAAGTACACTCCCTCTTCATCCAGGAAACGTCACAGGAAACTGCTATATCTTTGATATTGCACCACAATTTTCTTGAATTGCCCCCTGGACTGCCATTTTCATGCTCTCTTCACTTATTTCTGCAACTGCATTCTACTGCAATAAATTTTAGGGGAGGACCAGACATGTCCATAATACCACATAGGAAGGTTCCCGACTCTCTTCCAACCCCTACACAGCTTAGTCCATTAGAAAAATTCATATTGGCTTCATACATTCTATTACTGGCATTCGATGTCTTGATTAGTGTGTCAGCATCACAGTTTTGACATAAAATGTGCAATGTGCAAACCAAACATTCTATCTCTCCAGCATCCACCAAATTCACATTTCCTCCACAAAAAGAGCACTTGCAAGCTTTTCTAAGAGCCTCTGTCACCAATTCCAGATCCACAATTTTGAAACCTGTCTTTCTATCATGATTTGTTTTCTTCTGACACAATACCCTTTCAAGTTATAATTTACATACACTTGTTGACAAGCCAATGTTAGCATCTGGAGGTCCAACCCTAACCTCAACATCACTTTTTCGTTTTGTGTTGGAAATATGGAACTTACTATATTTGACTTACTATATTTTTTAAGTAAAATATAGTAAGTTCCGGGAGATGAAGAAGCTTGCACAGGATAGAGTAGCATGGAGAGCTGCATCAAACCAGTCTCGGGACTGAAGACCATAACAACATATTTTTTAAATTATTTACTATGTCTAGGCACTGTAAAAATGATCAATATATTCAACCTTTCACAAAGAAGGAGACAACACTGCTGTGTTGTATACAAAAAGTCACAACCTTCTAAATCTATATTTTCCAGATTCACAGGCAAAATTGAGCAAGAAAATTTTTTGTCTACGGGGTATCTTGAAAAGTGGACATAGCACATTAAACAGCTTATGGTTTTAACTTTTTTATACCATTTGTAGTTCGTATTTCAAAGAAATAATTTGGGATAATAATCTCAATTACGAAGGTGAGTCAAATGAAATCTTAAACATTTTTTAAATATTATTTATTGTGCAGAAGTGGTTCAAAGCTGTATCACTTTTCAACACAATCTCCCCCACACTCAATGCAAGTCTTCCAGCAATTACAAAGTGCATGAATTCCTTCAGAAAAAAATTCTTTTGGTACTCCACGCAACCACTCATGCACCGCGTGGCGTACCTCAACATCAGAACAGAACTTCTTTCCTCGCATTGTGTCTTTGAGTGGTCCAAACATATGGATATCACTTGGTGATGAGAAACGGCGCCATTCCTTGCTCGTTCTCTTCATTTCCGGTTGGTGGAAGCGAAACCAGGTTTCATCCCTAGTAACGATTCTTGCAAGGAAGCCATCATCTTCTCATTCAAAGCGCCGAAGAAGTTCTTCACAAGCATCAACAAGTCATTCTCTCATTTCAGGAGTCAGCTGCTGTAGAACCCATCTTGCAGACACTTTGTGAAACTGGAGCACATCATGCGTAATGTGGTGTGCTGACCCATGACTAATCTGTAAACATGCTGCTATGTCATTCAGTGTCTCTCAGCAGTTTTCCGTCACTATGGCTTCAACTGCTGCAATCTTCTGTGGAATCACAACTCATTGTGCCTGGACGAGGAGTATCTTCCACTGAAGTCACACCATTTGCGAACTTTCTACTCCATTTGTAGACTTGCTGCTGTGGCAAACATGCATCATCGTACTGAAGCTTCATTCGTCGATGAATTTCAATAGGTTTCACACCTTCACTACGCAAAAACTGAATAACAAAATGCTGTTCTTCCCTGGTGCTAGTCACAAGTGGAGCGACCATCTTTATACTGATACTGCGAGGGTATGTGTGCATCTGCACTATGCTGCCACCTACAAGCCATTCTGCACGCTGTTTGTAGCACACTTACCAACTTACAGGATAACAGCACGAAATTTCGATTTGTTATTACAAATTTAAGGTTTTTATTTGACTCATCCGTGTATATTTACCTTAAAATAAGCCAATTAAAAAAAAGTGATTTTTTCATGATTTCTGCCACCACTGTCTCCCCTTAATCAAAGAATCTCAATTAGAAACATCGCCACAAACATTAGAATTCACATTCAATATGAGCAAAGATCACCAAAGCCCGACCGTGACTAACGGAAATGATAATCTACTTTTGATGCTACAATCAAACCTACTGGAGTACAAAAAGGTAAAAAGATTTCCTCTTAAAGATGATCTGTTAATGTGGTGGAAATCAAAATCAAAGGGACACAAGTACCATTACATATTGCCACTAGCTCCTCAGTACTTGTCAGCTCCTCCCAGCAGCATAACCAGTGAAGAATTATTCAGTAGAGCTGATCTCGTATATGAAGAACATCGAAATAGATTGCGGGGCGAAACAAATGGAGAAATTACTTTTTGTTAAATATAATCTGCCACTGATAAATTTCGAGTGTTAGTATACTAAAAAAACTAGTGTTTGATAAAAAGAATTGTTACTTTTTCTTAATATATATACACTTCCACTAAAACTGGCTTTTGACATCTGTTTCCACTTCTGCTTCTGTCATCACACTTCTATCGCATCACTAGTAAATATAGCACACACCACAGGTTACGCCCACCTTCTCACAATACTATTAAGAACACTGTTTACCATTTCTTCTTTTTCTATACATGTGCGAATGATTACAATTCGATTGTCATCTGCAAAATGAACTAATCTGCTTGTTTTATATTAGATAGAAGATCATATACATATACAAAGGGTATTGGGAAACTTCTGCAATAGAACAATAAGTCACAGAAGGCTGATTATTGCTGAGTTCTGAGGATACTTCATACTTGCATTGTAGTCGCTGTGCCAAGTCTGTGGGTGCAGTTGTTTACTAGCAGGGTTACTTTGAAGTTCTTGCTGTTGCAACGCACTCAGGCAGTTTTGTGGTACAACTTTGCGCGTGGTTTAAACACAGACCAATGCTTTGAAGAAATGACTCTTGCATTTGGCGATGTGTGGCCACATCATACCACTATAGTCAGGTCGTACAGAGTATTCCATAGAGGAAATTTCTCTCTGGAGGACGCTGAGGTTTTATACTTGGCTGTTTAATGTCCTTTCGGATTAGCTTTTCCAGATAACTATTTTCAAATAATGGCATGGATTTATCATGAAATATGTTAAACTTTATGTTAGCATTTGTTTCATTATGAAGTTCATTCCAGATCATCTCCTGTAAACTAATCTTAAAAAACACTTGTCCTGGAGTCATTAATTATTCTAACCGAGGTCCACTGAAGAGTATCCGTACTTTAAGGCACTATCTTACCTATCCTAAATAACTGTGCATCTTGATCAGATATGGTTTTATTGTCTTTATCCATCTGTGTTGAACGTCAATTACTAAGATCAAAGTGTAGGATCCAAATAAGATTTTCAGATCATTTTTCCTATCACAATACTTCGGAAAATCTATATTTAAGTTACCACAGACTATTAACTGCTTGCTGCTGCCTGACAGCATAGTAAGGAATTGAGGTTCCTCATAAACATTTCAGAACTTCCCAGTAAGGATCTACATACAGTTAAAATTAAAAGTGAACTATTTTTCAGTACTAATTCACAATTACATATTTCTAAGTGCTCATCACCACAAAATTCATTTGCCTCAATGTTTTTGAACTTGTGTTCTATCTCAATATATGTAACAGCTTTTCCTTTTCCCATGTTGGTCTTGCAAGAGTAATTTGCTAAAGTGTAATCTTTTATATGTAGCTTATGTGGCCCCTTGATTATGTGTTGTTATAAGTCTATTTTTAGAGCCCTCTAAATTTTCCACACAGACAATACGTTCTTCTACCTTTTTACCCTATTGTCTAATATTTGCTGAAATGAACTAACCTTACTCTTCTGCAATACTGACTTCTTTCAATACAGGATGTCTGATTCTGATTCTAACTTAAAGAAGGTACCTCTGTGACTCCAGTGATCAAAGGGCTCTTCTTTGTGCGTTGGTGGCCCCCTCATACATTTTGCTGCAAGAAGCTCAGCCAACCTATTTTTCCCTCCCCTTATCAGGTTTAGGCCATGTCTAGTATATCCCCATCTCCCAACTGTAGAAACAGGCAATGTACTTACATGGGATTTCATTTCAGTCAGCAGTAGCCTGCTCAACTTGGTATTCACATGTCTCACAGCAATGTTAACCAGGGCTGGTCATGATGCTATAGGATCTCCACAAAAATCACATTTGTTTGTGTAGTTGCTACTCCTGTTTCATCAAGGTGACCTCTGTCTGTAGCCAGGCTATTCCCACTCCCCCTACTACAAAAACCTGATTCTCATTGCCAAAATATTAGCACAAATTCCCTATGACCTCTGTCATCTGGCTAAGACATACACTTGGCTTTGTAGTACTTGTGGCCTTTCATCCTGTTCCTTATTTGTCCTGTATCATCTGGCATACACCCCTACCATGACTACTACCCTAGTGGCAAGACTCTTTTCCTCCTACTCTCTTTTGGTACCAATTTACGCTTTTTGCACCCTACTGTGACCTACAACTGGATGAGGCTCTTCCCCTCTTACTTTAGATAAAAAGTCAAGTTTATTGGTTTGATACTGTAAGCTCCAATATAGCTGAAGAAGTTGAGCAGCTGGTCCCCTTTCTCCCATTTCTTATTACCTTTACCCAGTTCCCACAATATTTCTGCTCCTTCTGTCTAGTTCAAATTTCACAAGTTCTAATTCAACCTGAAGCGCATAAAGCTTTGCATCCTGGGAAGCGATTGTTTTGTTTTTCTTGCATAGTCTATGGTTCCATGGAAGAACCTCACTGAGTTCCCCATTCAGTGCCTCACTACATTCTCCCACATGAAATTCCAACCCACAACCAGCACATACCACTCCCTCTTTGACTATCCTACGGCAACATTGACACTTGTCATGGATTGCTATGCAATGCAAATTACATGTTTAAAAATGCAATTAAACTACTAAACACACTTCACACATTTTTGTTATTTACGAACCACAAAAATTAGGCAAAACAATTTAACTGGATAGATAAAAAAATCTACTCACTAATTGGTGACAGCAAATGGCAGAACACACACACACAAAAGAGGCAAGCTTTTGGAGCCAGTTGATCCTTCTTCAAGCAGAAAGGCTGAAGGAGAAGGAAGACGGGTGAAGGAAAAGGACTTGGAAAGTCTAGGGAAAGGAGTAGATTTCGGGAAAGTCACCCAGAACTGAAGGTCTGGGGAGACTCACTGCATGGGATAAGAAGGGAAAACTGATGTTGGGGACTGCATTGGACGAGATTTGAAAATCTGAGAGCTTAAAGGTGGAAGACAGGGTAATATGCAAGCCAGGGATTACTGGTTAAACATTATGCATGAGTTAATAAGACTGGAAAGCTAAGTGCATTCTATGTAACAGAGGTGGGAGGGGGTCGGTGAAAAATAGATGGGTAAACCAATGAAAGATGTAGAAAACTAAAACGGAGTGAAGAAAATCCATTCCCACTCCTCTCCCACCTGAAACCTTTCTTGTCACCATGGATGCTACATCCCTTTACACAAACATCCCACACACCCATGGTCTCTCTGCCCTTGAGCACTACCTCTCCCAACGGCCACCCGAAGATCTTCCAAAAACCTCGTTCCTTATCACACTTACCAACTTCATCCTCACCCATAATTACTTCACTTTTGAAGGCCAGACCTACAAACATATCAGGGGAACTGCCATGGGAACCAGGATGGCTCCATCCTATGCCAACCTCTTCATGGGCCGCATGGAGGAGGCTTTCCTGAAGACCCAACAGCTGCTTCTCCTGGCCTGGTATAGGTTTATAGATGACATCTTTGTGGTCTGGACTCATGGTGAAGAAACACTCCTTAATTTCCTCCATAACCTCAACTCCTTTTCAAATCTGAATTTCACCTGGTCCTTCTCAAAAACCCAAGCCACCTTCCTGGATGTCGACCTTCATCTTGTTGAAGCTCACATCCACACCTCTGCCCATATCAAACCCACCAACAAACAACAGTACCTTCACTTTGATAGCTGCCATCCATTCCACATCAAACGCTCCCTTTCCTACAGCCTAGGTATTCGTGGCAAACGTATCTGCTCCAGTGACGAATCCCTCAACAATTACACCAATAACCTGACCAGTGCTTTCCTCTCCCGCAACTATCCTGCAGACCTTGTCCACAAACATATCTCCCGAGCAATACATTCCTCCCCGTCCAACAACAATATTCCTACCCTCAGACCACACAGAAGCATCCCCCTTGTCACCCAATATTATCCTGGCCTCGAATACATCAATAAATTACTCCACCAGGGATATGACTTTCTCAAGTCAACCCCTGAAATGAGATCACCCCTTGACAAAATTCTCCCCACACCACCCAGAGTTGCCTTTCGTCGTCCCCCTAACCTCCATAACATCCTTGTTAAACCCTACAATATTCCCAGACTACCTTCTCTACCCAGTGGTTCCTACCCCTGTAACCGACCCCGCTGCAAAACCTGCCCCATGCATCCCACAACAACCACCTACTCCAGCCCCGCTACTGGTAAAACATACACAATTCAAGGCAGGGCCACGTGTGAAACTACACATGTGATTTATCAGCTGACATGCCTGCACTGCACAGCCTTTTACATTGGTATGACAACAACTAAACTGGCTGAGCGCATGAACGGACACAGACGAACTGTCCGCCTAGGACATGTCCAATACCCAGTAGCGGAGCATGCCCTCCAGCATAATTCTAGGGACCTAGGAACCTGCTACACCGTATGTGCCATTTGGCTTCTCCCACCCAACACCAGTCCCTCTGAACTGCGGAGATGGGAACTTGCACTCCAGCACATCCTTTCATCCCGCAATACCCCTGGACTGAACCTACGTTAAACAACCTCACTCCCATTTACTTTTCAGTCTTCTCCTCTTTCCCTTTCTTCTTTAGCCATTCATGCATCTTTTCATCCTACATCTTTATACTATACACCTCTTTACTTCTGTATGCATCCTCTTTGGTTTGATGCTGGCACAGTACCTACAGTAGAATATCTTTGGCTTTCCTCTGACAACCATGCCTCCATCCTTGCTACCCTCCCTGTTTTCCTTTCCCTGTTGCTTCATAACCTGGGTTGTGAGTAACTAAACCCACTTTCCCTTCTTCACTTTTTTCCCCTCTCTCCTCCCTGATGAAGGAACATTTATTCTGAAACCTAGGAACTTAAATTTTCGGTTGTTTTTTCTGTTTCTATCGGCTGTACTGAGCTGAGGTAAGTACTGGCCAGCCCCTCTATCTCTTTGTTAGTAATTGTTTCACATCTTTATATGAGATTTTCCATTAATTAGTTAATGTTTTAAATTGGTATACATAAGAGTTACTACAAGAAAAGCAAAGCTTTCACATGTAATATTGGCCTCTAAGGTTAATAAACTTCAACAGAAGCTAAGCTTCCACATATAACATTGATCTTTTTGCGCGTGTTACACTTTAAGATAAATCACACAAATGTGCCAGTAAAATTTTTAATAACGACATAAATGTCTGATCTGCTGGGCTCGAAATTCTTCTAAATGACTCATCATCAAAGGGTTGATTTTTAAATGAGAATCAAATGCTCTTTGATTCACAAAATTCATCGTACATTCTCGCACATAATTCAACTTGTGTAAAAGGAAATTTACTTTGAAAGTAACGCTTTTCAAATCACCATTCGCAATATTTTCCTGCGACCTGCTACAAATAGGTTCGTTTCAGCAGTTTCCAGAGAGCACCAGATGACAGGCGCCACTGCGCTTGCCCAGCTACGATGATGTAAGATGTTCGTAATTGTAAAACATTAAAAGAACTTACACTACATCATAGAAGAAACAAGAAATCAGAGGATATCTCAAGAGCATCGGAATGTGCACATTTAAAGTGCATACTTAAAGTGCACTTCATATGTCCAGATTACCAATGAAGTAGTCCTTGACCTGACATTATAATCTTTTCAGTGTGGTTTTCAGGATGTAAATTTTCTTGGAGTACCACTACTGTATTATCTCGTGTTTGGTTCTTTATTATGGCTTAATGCCATCCATGCTAGAAGATGAAAACGTGAACTTGAAATGCAGCGAACAGTTGAAACTAGCCAATAGTGTGGAATTTGAACACTTCGTTTCAAATACATTGACTGCCTCAGCGGAAAAGATTAATAAAATCCAAATTTCTTTAGCAGACCAACAAAAACAACTTCATTGTTCTGGTTCTGCAAGGGGTTTATTGTTTGACTGTCAAAAAGGTGGAAATAAAATAAAATCTGAAACTAATAACAAATTTTTGGCTTCCGAAATTATGTGAATGTATTTTAATTCACTTGATAGCTTCTGGCCACAAAAATCCAATTTGTTTTCATTTGTAGTGAGAGCATTAAACGAAGAGGAAGCAGCATGATCACTAAATAATGTAAACACAGGTCACATAGAGACTATCCACTTCTCACTTCCCCACTGTAATTCAGACTGCTCTGTGCACCAGCCCCGAATCTATGAAAGTTCCGAACCAGGCCAATACTTGATAGTGCCCCCTCCCCCCCTCCCCCGCACGATTGAGGTAGGAGATCATAATTTTTCAAAAAAAATCGAATTTTCAAAAATAAAAATATGTTCATTTTATAGTACACATCTTTTTGAAGAATCTGATACATAAAACGTATGTGTTTGAGGAAATGTAAGTTATGTTATTTGATCTTAAATGTGCCAACGTGCAGTGTCACGCCTCTTCACACAGTAATTTCCTATCGCTTGTAACTGTATTTCGCTCTGTGGAATTGAAACGTGTATAGTTTGCAATGGACGCCATCAAACTACATACATGATAGTAGATATTAAAATGTCCTGTGGTGCGTCTCCTGCTTCCGGTTGGCTGGTTTGACATCCTGCCCACACCCCAACCCCCCCCCCCCCCCAAAAAAAAAGGGGGGGGGGGGGAGGCACGCAATTAATACTGGATGGGATTGCTTGATTACTTGTAATCAGGGGAACAAGAATTCTTCAGAAAATCTGCACTCTTTATCGCCTATAACTTGCTGTTCTGTGCCACATAAAATTAAATGTAGGATATATAAAACCAGTAAAGAGATGAGACAAGCAAGACAGTACAAATTTCTTCAATCCTTAGATCCTAGCATTTTTTTCTCTCTACTCTTGCTACAGCTTCACACGGAGTGCTTTCCTTTCTGCAAAAGAATCTATTACCTCATCAAAGTTCGTCAATTTAAGTTTTATTTTCGTTTTTTTCTCTCGTTTATCTTTTATTGCTGCAGTATTATTTTGTTGTAGCGAGATATAGTAATATCCTTTGTTAGAGTATCGGTTCTTACGAGTCAAAAATACGAAAATTTAACTGAAAACTATAACAATGTAAAATTCCTGGAATTCTAAAAAATCCCTGGGTTTTTCCCGGTTTTCTCCCTGATGACAAAATTCCCAGGCTTTTCCCGGATCTCCCGGTTGTCCCAGGTCGTATGCACCCTGTGTTTACATAACAGCTGGTATATGACGTGTTGTTTCTCAGGTGCCTCTCCCCTTGATAATTTATGTTTTACCAGTTAAAGGACTGCTATAAGTGGTGGTACGAGGGTGGGTAGGGCAATTCTTGCAGTGGGGACGGTCACAGGGCTAGGAGCCATAGGGTAGGGAGATGGGTGCAGAAGGAACATAGGGTCTGACAGGATTATTGCGGAGATTGGGAGGGTGATGAAAAGCTATTCCAGGTGTGGTGGGCAAGATTTTGGGCAGATGGGTCTTATTTCAGGGCATGATTTTAGGAAGTCATTGCCCTGTTGAAGTACCTGATTAATACACTCCAGACCAGTATAATACTGAGTTACCAGTGGTGAGCTCCAGAGTCATTTTGAGGAGGGAATAGCAGGACTGGATGTGGTGGCCCAGGAGACCTACTTTTGAACTAGGCTTGTGCGGTCATTACGTGCATTGAGGGTTGAGGTGGTGTATTGCTGTAAAGAGTTTGCACCCAAAAAAATGTGCTTGCCTCGAATACAAAGGCTGTATGGGAGGGAGCATTTGACATGGGAAGGATGACAATGGTCAAAATGTAAGTACTGTTGTCTGTTAGTAGGTTTAATGTGGACAGAAGTGTGTAGCTGACCTTTGGTGAAGATGAGATCAAAATCAAGGGAAGTGGCACAAGATTTGAAATAGGACCACGTGAAATTTAATTGGGAGAAGGTATTCAGAGATTCAGGAACTTTAACAAGCCAGTCTCATAATGCAAAAGTTTCTAAATCAAACAACTTAATATTTACACTACTTTTCAGAAATATGAACTGAATAATTAATGGACCACTCTAAATTTGTGGAAAGAAAAACAGAAGAATTAAATGGGATTCTCTAAATTAGCTGCACCCAATGCAAACAAAAATATGACTACAACCTGATGTTACAATCTTATCGCATTTTCTGGAGTAATATATAAAGAAAAGTAATACCTCTAATAGTAAATTTAAAAACACCATAATATGTTTATTTAACAAGTAATTTGTACTAAACTAACTGTTATTACAATCTAAATGACTTATCTCAAAGAGAGTGCAAAAACTCATGTCTCGCCTTGTGCAGGGCTGCTGACCATATACTGAGTATCGCATTGCATTTCTTTTCTAAAGATTTCCTATTCAGTGGGTTCATTTCACACACACTATATATTAAGAGATATTTGTTGAACTGTGCACTAGTTACAGAGGATACATAAATTTAAACAAAATTGAGAATTTGAAGTTGCTAAGCAGCTTCTTTTACATCAGTTGGATTTGACCTGGGTTGAAATTCTTGGCTGAATGGTCTTGTCCAAGCATGGCTCATAACAAAGATGATCTTCAGATTTGGACTACACAAGATTTGAGATCAGATGCAACTTCAACACATTGTTTTTTATAAAATGAACATATCAGACATGTAACTAAGCACTATTTGCTTCCACTGTCCACTTTGATTTTTGACGTCAATCTTCTGCCTTACGAAATCTGTTTACAATATCATTTATATTTTGTTTTAATACTTGTCCCCCCCCCCTCCCCCTGCCCCTAAACACCATGGCATGCCACAGCAAAGTGAGATGAGATGTTGAATAGTACAATTGAGTGAGTCTGTTGTCTCAAACATTTCTTTAATTCCCTACAGACTAGAGACATTTCGTTCTTGTAATCATCAGTCAAGCTACCCAACCCAACAGCACAATTAAATAGTTAGAAGATAACTTTCTTTTTTATGACAACTATGGTATATGAGTTTACCAACATCCAATAACAATATAACAAGCTTGGTGAATCTCACTGCATATGTTACAGATATTTAATTTATGTTTAAAGATATTCCATGTCCCTAGCAGTCAGAAACAATAATAATAGGTTTCCTCCATAATTATGATATCTGGGAGCATGGAGACCATGTGTAAATGTTATGGGAAACAGGAGTAACAGCGCGCCTTTTGTAGTAAGCTGCTTGGAAGCATTACTCCAAGTAGCATTACTGACAGTGGTAGTGCAACAAAACTTAGCACTGTTTCACAGAGGAATATCTGACACACACACACACACACACACACACACACACACACACACTATTCACTGTTTTAGTGCATTTTCAATAGTGCATTGTGGCAAAAAAATATCACTACTGTTATCCCTGAGAACCTCAAAACCATTACACAGATGTAGATTTCATGACATTATAGTCACAACACTGATCATACAATGAAGGCTTTCATGACCGGATCGTACTGTTGTTGATAATTCTTCCGGGTTATATGGCCATGGTCCATGGAATTATTCTATTCCTAACGTTTCGTCCAATACAACGTTGGACATCTTCAGAGATGTGGCTGGTCCTGCTAAGTCGGCAGGACTCAGCAGGACCAGCCTCTGAAGATGTCCAACGTAGTATTGGACAAAACGTTAGGAATAGAAGAATTCCATGGACAATGGTCTTATAACCTGGAAGAATTATCAACAACAACATTGATCTACACAGTCCCCAAAATTTCAATTAAATACAATACACAATAACATACTAAACATACACTATATAATAAATAGGTAACAATATTAGCCATCACAAATGAATTTACAAAATGCTTTCAATTCTCTTCATTATTTTATTCAGTTTTATTAACTTTTAATATTCAGCCACTGGATGGTAAGTTATAAGAAATTTACCTTTAATTCCCCTAAACCTTCATGCCAATTTTCTTCCTTTCTAATATATGAATACAGCACTTTTAGACTTTTTATAATGGACAGACCAAACCCTGCACTTTCGATTTCCAGTAGCCTGTCCATCATATAGATAACAATATCCTCACAGTCCTGGAACTTTTTTAAAAAATAAGTTAATTCAACTGCAATGAATCACGACACAGCTACAAAATATGCATTCTTGTGTAGGTATAAAGAGAAATGTGTAATAAGAGTTGAGATTCTTTCATTAGCATTTAAACAGGCAAATAAAAATGAAATTAAATTGCATCTGGCATCCACAGAAGTAATAAACACAGAAACTAAAAACATGTAAGTGTTGAAATGGAATACAATGATGGTAAAAAATCACAACACCAAAAATTAATTAATGCAGAGTAATGAAATTTCAGGAATTCACTTGTCTACATAACATATTTAAGTGATTAACATTATAAGGTTAAAGGTCAATGTAAGTGAAAGATAAACAATTGCAAATGTCAAATTCTGGTACATTAATAATCAGAGCAGCCACTAGAATGTTGTATGCAAACATGCAAGCAATGTGTTGTACAGGTACCAGATGTCAGTATGTGGGATGGACTTCCATGTCTGTTGCTATTGCTAGGTGAATACAATGATGGTTATTGCTGGTTGCAGATGACATTAGGGTTGTTATCCAATGATGTCCCATATGCGCTCAACTGGTGACAGATCAGGTGATTGAGCAGGCCAAGGCAACATGTCATCACTCTGTAGAGCATGTTGGGTTACAACAGCAGTATGGGGGTGAGCGTTACCCTGTTGGAAAACACCACCTGCAATGCTGTTCATGAGTCACAGCACAACAGGTCAAATCACCAGACTGACAAAACTTACAATCAGGGTGCATGGGATAACTACAAGAGTGCTTCAGCTGTCATATGGAATTGCACTCCATACCATAGTTCCAGGTGTAGGTCCAGTGTGTCTAGCATGCAGACAAGTTGATTGGAGGCTCTCATCCTAACCAGCACACTGTCAGCACTGGCACCGAGGCAGAACCGGTTTTCATCACAAAACAAACAGGCCTTCATCCTGCCCTCCAATGAGCTCTCTCATGAGACCACTGAAGTCACAGATGGTGATGGTTAGGGGTAAGCGGAATGCATGCTACAGGGTGTCTGGCTCAGAACCAATTTGTAACAGTTCATAGTGTCAATGTGGTGCCAACTGCTGCTCAAATTGCTGCTGCAGATGTAGTACAATGTGCAAAGGCCACATGCCAAACACATTTGTCTTTCCTCTCAGTAGTGCTACATGACTGTCTGGAGCCCAGTCTTCATTCAATCACACATTCTTGTGACCACTGCTACCGGCAGTCATGTATAGTGGCTACATTTCTGCCAAGTCTTTCTGCAATATGCAGAAGCAAAATCCAGATTCTTTTAGCCCCAGTAACATGACCTCCTTCAAACTCAGTAGGGTATTGATAATGGTGTCTTTGTCACCTTAAAGGCATTCTTGATTAACATCAACTCACCATGTGCAATCTCAGTGGTAACTAATGCTCATGACAATTGTAGTGTGTGTTTAAAGAAAACCAGATTTGCATCCTCATAGTGGCACTGCTAGGAGTACTCTTCTGTGACTGGCGTGAAATCTGAATAGACATCATCTTTCAGATACCAACTTCTGTATATGTCACACAACTCCTTTTTGGTATTGCATTTTTTTTTCTCTGTGTAATTTCCGTGTTATAAAATGTAAGGACATAAAGCAATATACAATAAAATAGAAGCTTTTGAAATGTAGTGCTTCTGAAGATTAGATGGGCAGATTGAATAACTAATGAAGAGCTACTGAAATGAATTGGGGAGAACACAAATTATTGGCACAATCTCACTAAAAGAAAGGAGTAGAACCAAGAAATTGTCATTTTGGTAATGGGGTGGGTGAGTAAAAATTGCAGAGGAAAACCAAAGCTTGAGTACAGTTAGCAGGCTTAAATGGATGCAGGTTGCAGTAGTTATGGTGAGATCAATAGGCTGCATCAGATCCATCGCCTCTGATTATCTTGTTTCTCACCACTGATGATGTGTAAAGATATCACTTACACCTCACAGCATGCATTTGAAAAAAGATGTAGATCACTGTTATAGCCCGGAATGATGGGCAAGCAGTGCACGGAAGAGAATGGAGATGTAAAGTCACCAGATGGGGAGCCGCTGGAGGTATTGCTAACTATGAACAGACAGGACAGACGAACAAGTAGGGCACGACAGTCACTACAAATGACTAGCACACAACTCGAGGCAAGCAAGCCAGAATCGAGGTGATAAGCACGGCGAGACCATAACAACACATGAACACTCCAAACGATGACAGTAGGTATCTCAACACACAGAACTAGAACACAGTACAGCCAAGATGCACACACAAACTATGGTGAGTACCAGACTGCTGGGATATCACCGTGCAGCCACCTAAATACCTGACTGCGGGAAATGCGATTGACTGTGGACTTCACATGGTATGGATAGTAGCGCACTTGCATGGAGAGGCTCACAGTACAGGCATGCACCAGAGCACAGAGACCCCTAGTGGGGATCCAGGTCCATGCCCTCAGGCCCACATTCCATTTCCGTGCCTTCTGACACCAGAATCACTATTCAGACAGAGGATTAAAGTTTGACTGAATAACATTTATTCTAGAAATGAAAGCCATGACAATTACACTGCCAAAAGAAAAGGTGATCTGCACAGCATCATGCACAATTAAGGCCACTGCAGTCTTGGTGAACCCATTCCTGCCAACTGACCAAACAGAATCAGTACTAGAACGTAAATTACCATCAGCAGCATTGGAAAACTTGGAAGTAATGTCAGCAGACATAGAGCAAACTGCCACATCATGCACATCTCCGATCACAGCAGCAGCAGTAGAAGACACAAGAGCAACACCAACCGAAGAAGAAAGGGTGGTCACACCTTGCGAAGTTGCAAAAGCATTAAGAAAAATTATCAAAATATTGCCAATGGAAGAAGAAGAAGAAACATCAGGTAAAAAACAATATCCCCAGCTCACATGAAAGACTTCTTAATATTGGGAAGCTGAGAAAATAAATGGAATTAAATGTTTAACTGTCTTTCACTAACACATTCAATCCCTGAAAAACAAAGTTCAACAACTAGAAGTAGAACTTAATTACATTATTCCACTGTATATATCATTAACTAGAAATAGGAGTGAAGCCACCCTGATAGTTCAATTACTGGCACATTGAATAATCAGGTCTTCTGCCAGTCTCCTGGGTCATTTTCACATGACTCAAACAACTGACAGGAAACCCGATTATTCAGCATGTCAAAATCCCTATGAAAGGTGGGGGTCCACGTACTTATGCCAAAAAATATCTAATTTATAGCAAGAAATGAACACATTGCATCAAATTATGAAGAACATTTTGAATCATCAGCTGCTGAGATAACTGAACATAAAAATCTGAAACTAAAGTCTACAATACAGCCTATGTTTGGGCTATTGACCACACTGTAGATGGAGTACAGCCATTTGTTGACATGCTATTAACAGTGGGAGGGCAATGGGCCTGTTATTCTGACTGCCTTTCACCGCTGGGAAAGTTACCTGGTACTCATTTGGCTGAATGGGCCTGGGGTCATCCTAGAGGGATTGGAACACGAAAATAAAAATGCCATTATCTGGGACCTCCAGGGCTGTAGTCTAATGTTCTACCCGCTACACCACAATGGCCCTATGCAGAAACAAATGGGAACAGAATTTTTAATAAATTCATGACACTATGTAAACTAGAATTTGAAGAAACATTTCCCTAAACGCTGTATTACAATGGAGCTTTAAAAAGAAACGTATAATCCATAAAAAATAGACACAATAACGCAGTTTTTTGGCAAAAATACTGCTGAAAAAACTTACAAATATTAACATATTACTGAAGGCAGAAACAAAGGCAAAGCTGCCTGGAAAAATATCAAGAGGAAGGCAACAAATGCCGAGGGAAAACACATCGATTCATGAATTAAAAACAAAAATGCACAAAGAAGACACCTTCAGTAAGCCATGTGCAAATGAATTGTGCAAATGTTTTGCTATGTACAATGCAGCACACTTCCAGCAAGCATGACTACATTGGGAGCAGCACCACTATTGCAGACCCATCACATGAGCATCCATAGCATGCCAAATAAAAGGAACCTGGTGGTTGTTTATGCTTCATTTTGCTGTTATTCAACTACAAGTGGGCTCTGAAATCTTGTGTGTTCAGTGCAATGGATTTTGGACTCGTGGTTTCCATTGCCTCAAGATGGAATTTTACTTCTGAAAGACCTGTTAACTGGCTGTTCATTCTGGAACCTAATACTTCTACTCAGAGCAATCTCCAAGTAACTTCTACTGTGACTGTGATGAACATTCCTTCAGGAACTGTTTCTGCTTGAGTTAAAATCTAATTTTTTATTTGCTTGTTACAGTAGTTGTTTGTTAATAAAACCTGTGGACCAAAGTAAGTTTACAACATTGGCAATGTCGAGATCAGAATTTTACTTCAACATGTGTTACGATGGATGCCAGATTTGTTGACTTCTGCCAGCAAAGGCACGACAACTTAAACAAACACCTTATGGAACAACAGCAGCAACAGCTTTGCTGCAAAAGCAATAGCACCAGGATTTTTTTTTACATCACACTGTATGATGCTTCATCTTGTCAGTACCTTGTGCAGACAGTGGCACACTTCATACACTATTCATACCACCACTTGAACCTCATTTGGAGAAAACTGGATTTTCGGGCCCACATTGTCTTAAAGCTGACAGAAAGTACAGTATTTTCCAAAATCCATCTGATTCCACTGGCCATTAAGGATGCAATTAAGAATGAACTCGACTAAAACAACAAGCAGTTCTTTTCCCCATTTCCTACAGCCGGACAACACCATTAGGAGTGGTCAGGAAACTTGTGGCACACTTCAATCCTGTGATGACTAAGAAAACCATCAATGCTCACGTGGAAGTTGACTTTCATCCCTTGCCTTGTTCAGATGATGACTGAGCAGGTTAGTTCAGTGGTTACCACACTGGACTTGCATTCAGGAGAGCGACGGTTCAAACCCCCCACATCCAGCCATCCTGTTCTAGGTTTTCTGTGATTTCCCTAAATAGCTTGTGGCAAATGTCAGGATGGTGGTGTAGAAGGGGCATGGTCACTTTCCTTCTCAATCCTTCCCTAATCTGACCTTGTGCTCTGTCTCTAATGACCTCAACGACGGGACAATAAACACTAATCTCCTCTTCTTCATACAGATGAACGCTTTTCTAAACTTTCAGGAGATCAACTATTCTCCAAAATTAAACTTGCAGAGAGGTATTTCTAGTTGCCTTCTGACAAAGAGTAATGGAACATATTGGCCTTGAACACAGCATTCAAACTATATTAATGCCTCTCATGCAAGGCAGCCTAGATATCAGTAGTTAAAAAGCCTAGACAGCAGTAGTTACATCTACATCCATACTCCACAAGCCACCTGACGGTGTGTGGCGGAGGGTACCCTGAGTACCTCTACCAGTTCTCCCTTCTATTCCAGTCTCGTATTGTTCGTGGAAAGGATTGTCGGTATGCTTCTGTGTGGGCTTTAATCTCTCCGATTTTATCCTCATGGTCTCTTCGCGAGATATACATAGGAGGGAGCAATATACTGCTTGACTCTTCGGTGAAAGTATGTTCTCGGAACTTTAACAAAAGCCCGTACCGAGCTACTGAGCGTCTCTCCTGCAGAGTCTTCCACTGGAGTTTATCTATCATCTCCACAATGCTTTCGTGATTACTAAATGATCCTGTAACAAAGCGCACTGCTCTCTGTTGGATCTTCTCTATCTCTTCTATCAACCCTATCTGGTACGGATCCCACACTGCTGAGCAGTATTCAAGCAGGGGGCGAACAAGCGTACTGTAACCTACTTCCTTTGTTTTCGGATTGCATTTCCTTAGGATTCTCCCAATGAATCTCAGCCTGGCATCTGCTTTACCGACGATCAACTTTATATCATCATTCCATTTAAATCTCTCCTAATGCGTACTCCCAGATAATTTATGGAATTAACTACTTCCAGTTGCTGACCTGCTATTTTGTAGCTAAATGATAAGGGACCTATCTTTCTATGTATTCGCAGGACATTACACTTGTCTACATTGAGATTCAATTGCCATTCCCTGCACCATGCGTCAATTCGCTGCAGATCCTCCTGCATTTCAGTCAATTTTCCATTGTTACAACCTCTCGATACACCACAGCATCATTTGCAAAAAGCCTCAGTGAACTTCCGATGTCACCCACCAGGTCATTTATGTATATTGTGAATAGTAACGGTCCTATGAAACTTCCCTGCGGCACACCTGAAATCACTCTTACTTCAGAAGACTTCTCTCCAACACATATCTCCCATACGTCTGCACCAATAAGAGCTAGGCTGTTCTAACCCACAAAGTACTGCTTCTCATATAAAATACCGAAGTACCAAATATGGTTGAAATCGATTCAGTGGTTTAGGAGGAGATATGTGTAATACACACACATATTTATCCATCCATTTCCAAATAGTAACCTCTTCTGCCCACCATCTATGTAGGCAATTTTCAATGATTACTTATTCCAATCGTTAATAGGTATTAACATCATGGCTGCATTCATAGCGCCACATCAAGGCAATGTCAGTCCAGTGGAATACAGAACACAGCAGAGACATTATGAAATAATTAAAGAAATATTAACAATTATATCATACATACTAAGTGAACTAAGAGAAGTAGTGTGCAGTACACACATTGAAAATATTATTTATTTACAGCAACACTTGCTTGCACACATGTTCTCCATTGCACCTCCAGGTACTAAGATGTATGAATTGCGGTGTGAGATCATCCTAGAGTACACGATGTACTTCTGTCTGTGGGAGAAACATGACAATGACAAACCCACTTCACTGTTTTGAATACTCTGCCCATGAGCCTTATTTATTGTACTCTCAAATGCAAGTTATACTGCAAATTGCAGTCTCCAGAAGCTTAATGGTAGAGCTATTGGAATGAGTGGCATTTGTGGGAGGTACACAGTTTTGAACAGCAATTTCCCTGTTAAGGTGGCAGCCTTAATCATGGCCAGTGTCTTCCTAACACACACCTGTGTTTCATTGCAAAGATGTGGTGTATCAAGATTTTGAAGTAATGTTAGAGACATGCGTACACTGAGTGAAAGGCACTGCAGTGACAGACCAGTAGGATCAAATGCGTTCAAAAACTTGTTGAGAATTGCATAACCTCTTCAGTACTCACCGCAGTATCAACAGACATGTACGCAGTAAAATCACTGAGTAATATGGCTAGTACTGTATTGTTTATGTTTTTGACAGTGTCATTTCCAGGTGCAAGAATGCTCCTCTCTCACAATCACTGCATATTGCAAAAGTTATCTGCAATATCTGGGTCGATGCCATCTACAAGCTCTGCAATGAAAGATACCACAGCGCAAAGATTCGATGTCAAATATACATTGCCAGCTGAATTCTTCCTTCTCCAATTGCTAGTAACTTGAAAACAGATGTTAGTCTTGGGCACCGTATTTATTAATTTTATTCTGCTTAACATGTTTTGGTCTTATGCCAGTCTCAGAAAGTCTTCCAGAGAAATATAATGCGCATTCAAAAAATTCCAGAACATTACTAATTTTGCACCAATAGCGTGTTGGAACAAAATGCAGTTGGCATCCCTGCACATGCTTGTGTTTAATGTGTAACAGCCAGAAGTTTCATTGTTATATGTCTGTTAGTTACAGGTTCGGTGCTATAATGAGAACAGCATTGTGTCACACAGTTTGTGAATTTAGAGAAGGCTGAGATAGAAGAACAACGTGTCTGCACTAAATTTTTGCATGAAACTCAAGAAAATCTTAACAGAGACACACCAAAAAATGATGCAGGAAGCCTACGGCGATGAGTGCTTAAGCTGAACTTTGTGTTACAAATGGTTCACATGGTTTAAAAATGGCTGGACAGAAGTTATAGATGACCCTTATTCAGGATGGCCTCCGAAGTCTACCGACGATGTAAGGAACATCAACGAAATTGTGTGTGCAAGTTGAAGACTGACTGTCTGAGAGATTGCAGAAGCCTGTAAAAGCCTGTAACATTTCACTTGAATCATGTCATGAAATCTTGACACAGTGTCTCGGAATGCATTGTGTTGTTTCCAAGTTCGTCCCATAGCTCATGAGTCAGAGCAAAAGGTCCTTTGCCTCACAATCTGTGAAGAGCTCTTGGCTCGCACAAATGAGAACGAGATGTTCCTTAAGAGAATCATAGCTGGTGATGAGACATGAGCCTACAGTTATGATATTGAGATCAAGGTTCAATCTTCACAATGAGTTGGGAAAGGTACTCCAAAACCAAAAAAAGCTCATCAGGTCAGGTCAAATGTCAAAGCCATGCAGATAGGTTTCTTTTAATTTGAAGGATTAGTTCATCATGAATTTGTGCCACAGGGAAGTGTTGCAACGCCTGTGAGAAAATGTGAGAAGGAAACAGCCTGAAATGTGGAGAGAGAATTCATGTCTCTTGCATCACTATAATGTACCTGCCCTTTCATCCCTGTAGGTACCTGACTGTTGTTGTTGTTGTTGTGGTCTTCACTCCTGAGACTGGTTTGATGCAGCTCTCCATGCTACTCTATCCTGTGCAAGCTTCTTCACCTCCCAGTACCTACTGCAACCTACATCCTTCTGAATCTGCTTCGTGTATTCCTCTCTTGGTCTCCCTCTACGATTTTTACCCTCCACGCTGCCCTCCAATACTAAACTAGTGCTCCCTTGATGCCTCAGAACATGTCCTACCAACCGATCCCTTCTTCTAGCCAAGTTATGCCGCAAATTTCTCTTCTCCCCAATCCTATTCAATATCTACATCTACATCCATACTACGCAAGCCACCTGACAGTGTGTGGCGGAGGGTACCTTGATTACCTCTATCGGTTCTCCTTTCCATTCCAGTCTCATATTGTTTGTGGAAAGAAGGATTGTCAGTATGCCTCTGTGTGGGCTCTAATCTCTCTGATTTTATACTCATGGTCTCTTCGCGATTTATACGTAGGAGGGAGCAATATACTGCTTGACTCCTCGGTGAAGGTATGTTCTCGAAGCTTCAACAAAAACCCGTACCGAGCTACTGAGCGTATCTCCCGCAGAGTCTTCCACTGGAGTTTATCTATCATCTCCGCAATGCTTTCGTGATTACTAAATGATCCTGTAACAAAGTGCACTGCTCTCCGTTGGATCTTCTCTATCTCTTCTCAAACCTATCTGGTACAGATGCCATAGTGCTGAGCAGTATTCAAGCAGTGGGCGAACAAGTGTACTGTAACCTACTTCCTTTGTTTTCGGATTGCATTTCCTTAGGATTCTTCCAATGAATCTCAGTGTGGCATCTGCTTTACCAATGATCAACCTCCTCATTAGTTATGTGATCTACCCATCTAATCTTCAGCATTCTTCAGTAGCATCACATTTCGAAAGCTTCTATTCTCTTCTTGTACACACTATTTATCATCCATGTTTCACTTTCATACATGGCTACACTCCACACAAATACTTTCAGAAACAACTTCCAGACACTTAAACCTATACTCGATATTAACAAATTTCTCTTCTCCAGCAACGCTTTCCTTGCCATTGCCAGTCTACAATTTATATCCTCTCTACTTCGTCCATCATCAGTTATTTTGCTCCCCAAATAGCAAAAACTGCTTTACTACTTTAAGTGTCTTATTTCCTAATCTATTTCCCTCAGCATCACCCGACTTAATTCGACTACATTCCATTATCCTCGTTTTGCTTTTGTTGATGTTAATCTTATATCCTCCTTTCAAGACACTATCCATTCCGTTCAACTGCTCTTCCAAGTCCTTTGCTGTCTCTGACAGGTACCTGACTATTGCCCAAAAAACAAAGCAACTGTGTTGGCTCAACCTCTGTACTCTCCAAACTTGGCCCCTGCGGACTTTTCCCATTTCCTAATTTGGAAACACCATCGAAAGGATGAAGATTTGCAATGGAAAACGAAATTTTAACAAATTCACAGATGCGTGATCTAGCAGGAGGTGTACCAAGACTGCTTCTAGAAGGAGAAATGGTATTGGGAGTGGTATATCAATTGTGGAGGAGAGTATTTCGAAGGAGACCATGCACAATGAGTACAAAGTACGTGTAGAAAATTTTTGTGGACAATGTTCTGGAATTTTCTGAGCAGACCTCATACATAATAAAACATCAACGAAAAAAGAATTGCAACAGTTACATAAAATGTACAGGGTAAAAGTGCACCAAGAAAACACTCAGTGAAAAATACTGATAAAATTACATAAAATGCATGTTGTAAAAAACAAAGAAAGACTAGAACTCACAACAAACTTGTAATACATTCACAGGTAAAACCTAATCTGGATCTGTCAAACACAGATACAAAGTATGTGATCTACATTACTTGATGGGATTTGAATGCAAACTGACTAAATGTACCCATGAAAGTATTAAGTAAAAAACACTGCTAGATGGCAACAAATAAAATATGTGGACATACAGCTGTTCAGTAGAATGATTTACAAAAGATGCATAATTCAGTATCCAGAAATGCATATACAAAAAGTTATGATCATTGTATGGCAAATTTAGAGCATGAGCTAAGACAAAATTATAAAGTTACATGCAAAATTCCAGGAAGAGTATTTATTTACATAAGTCTTGTAGAGATAATCATTAGTGTACTATAAAACACAAAATAAAATAAAAAAACACAAGTACATGAATACAACAGATGAATGTGTACTTAATATACAGCTCTTGATAAATATGAAACATTAGCCTCTGCATCAAATCTTGAGAGCACACACAAAAGGTAAAGTGTAGTGACAATATGTTGTGAAACACACTATGTGATCAAAAGTATCTGGACACATGGCTTAAACTAACCACAAGTTCGTGGCACCTCCATCCTTAATGCTAGAATTCAATATGGTGTTGGCCTACCTTTAGCCTTGATGACAGCTTCCACTCTTGCAGGCATATGTTCAGTCAGGTGCTGGAAGGTTTGTTGGGGAATGACAGCCCATTCTTTGGAGTGCTGCACTGAGGAGAGGTATCAACGTCGGTCGGTGAGACCTGGCACGAAGTTGGCATTCCAAAACATACCAAAGGTATTCCATAGGATTCAAGACAATACTCTGAGCTGGCCAGTCCATTACAGGGGCGTTATTGTCAAGTAACCACTCCGCCACTGGCTGTGATTTTATGAACAGGTGCTAGATTGCATTGAAGATGTAATCGCCATCCCTGAATTGCTCAACAAAGGGAAGCAAGAAGGTGCTTCAAACATCAATTTAGGCCTGTGATGTGATAGTGCCAATGAAAAACACGACCACACCATAACACTACCGCCTCCGAACTTTTCTGTTGGCACTACACACGCTGGCAGATAACACTCACCGGGCATTCGCCGCACCCACACCCTGCCATCGGATTTCCAAGTTGTGTACTGTTATTCGTCACTCCATGGAACATTTTTACACTGTTCAATTGTCCAATGTTTACGCTCCTTACACAAAGGGAGGCGTCATTTGGCATTTATTGGCATGATGTGTAGCTTATGGGCAGCCGCTCGACCATAAAATCCAAATTTTCTCACCTCCCATTAACTGCCATAGTACTTGCAGTGGATCCTGATGCAGTTTGGAACTTCTGTGTGATGGTCTGAAAAGATGTCGTCCTGTTACACATTACGGTCTCCTTCAACTGTCGATGGTCTCTGTCAGTCAATAGACGAGGTCGGCATGTACGCTTTTGTGCTGTATGTGTCCCTTCATGTTTCCACTTCACTATCACATTAGAAACAGTGGACCTAGGAATATTCAGGAGTGTGGAAATCTCACTTAGAGACATATGACACAAGTGACATCCTATCACCTGACCACATTCAAAGTCTGCGAGTTCTGCAGAGTGCCCATCCTGCTCTCTCACAATGTCTAATGGCTACTGAGGTCGCTGGTATGGAGTACCTGGCAGCAGGTCGCAGCACACTGCACCTAATATGACAAACACATGTTTTGGGAGTGCCCAGATACTTTTGATCACATAGTGTATACGCCTTCAGAGGTAGCACAAAGTATGAATATTTCAAAAATGTTAACTGTTGTCATGTAATTATCTTAAGGCCAGCTAACCATGAAGAATATGGTGGTTGCACTTCATATTATCTAACAGGTAATATACAGAAACATGCTCGCTTTCTAATAACAAGCAAACCATGCAAAATTCCACACTTAAAACACCACAATGACCCACAGATACTTTCCGAAAATATTGCAGAGCTACAATAAATAATTAATATACCAGTATAAACAACTTCCTATCAAGTACACAGGTACAGTAAAGGACCTTAAGTATATTTTCACAAAAGCAAATCTATTGGGTGCACAGTGGCATTACTTAAAAAAAAAAGTGTAATAATTATAGTGAGCACATACAATAAATAAAGAAGACAAAAAGTTACACAAGGAACACATTTCTGATGTTAATTAATGAAAAGAACACAAATTTACTGTAAATGAAAGTCGTGCAAGAAAATATTGTTTTGAGTCACCATCTATCAAACATCAGACAGTTTCTGTGGCAATGGCTATAGACGTTTCTAGAAAACAACCAGTTTTTAGGGAACTCTGTTAGTTCATTTAATATTTCGGAAGGAACTTATTTCTTATTAACATAAATTCCTAACTCTTCTAACATATCAAGAAATTGTCCTTTAGGGTCATTGTGTACAGTTCTTAAATTTTTGTGAACATCATCAATAGTATGGTTATTCTGTATAAATGCTTTTTAATGCTACCTTCATTATTGTAGTGTGTATGTTGCCTAAATCTCTTCCTGAAAGACCTACCCATCTGCCCCACATAATAGCTTTCACAATCACTATAGTTGATTATGTACATGCACAAACTTTCATATTTATCATTTTTGGCTTCTACTGACTGACCTAAATTATTCTCAACCTTTTCACTGGTCTGTAGCCGTATCATTATGTTCAGTTTTTTTAAAACGGTTCATAGATCCTCAACATAATCACCATTATATGCCATATGTACACTCACTCTTTTACTTTAAGCTTCTGGGCTACTTCATTTTCCAATTTGTCACACAAAACTCTAATTTCTTTGCTATTGTAACAATTATATTTTGCAATTGGCTCCAGTATGTTCCATTTGTCCTCAATATCTTATAACTTTAAGGGGAACTTTATTAATCTATTTAACACAGAATGAAAGTAGGTCCATTTATTTTTTTCTTGAATGATACTAACCTGCTGTTATGATCACATCAGAATACGTTGTTTTTTCTGAAAATGCCAAATGACAGACTGTCAGTAGCTGTGCGTACAGTATCGAGGAAATTTAACGACTGTTTAATTTCATGTTACACAGTGAATTGAATGCTCGGGTGTATAGTGTTAAGTTTTGCACTGCACCATTAATTAGATTAGGATCACCAATACCACAAAGCAGTGTCATCAACATATGATACAAATAATTATTTTCTTTCAGATTTCAGGATATTCTTTAATGAAACAATTCTCAAAGTTATTCATGAAAATTTCAACTATTGTGCTGGATAAGCTACTGTCCATTGAGAAACATCTTGATAATATTTTCCACTATTTAAAGTAGTTAAAAGAAGAGGAGAATTCTAACATTTCCACCAATTCGATTATTTTGCCTTGGCTCAGCTTGTTGTATTTTAATAAACTGTGCTTGGTGATGTCTTGGGTTTCATGAACAGATATGCGTGTGTAAAGATTTACATGAAAAGAAGCCACCACTGAGTTTCTCTTATCTGATTTAGTCACGATAATCTTGTTGTCATATACAAGGTGGCTATTCAAACTTGAAATAATAATAATAATTCCCCGAGAATTCCAGGCATGAGGAGAAATGTGGTATCAAGAAGCTCCTGATAAACTCGATAGTGGCAGAGAGAGAAAGGGGTGGGAGGTGGCATACTGCAATAAATTTTCCTTTTCTCTCAGCTGAGGTTACTGCCCATAGGCAGTAGTTTAACTGCTACTTTTAAAAAATTGGTAATTTATATGGAATAAGAGTGATATAATTAACACACTTTTAAATATTAAAGATTTTAAAATTTATGATTTATAAAACTCAATAAAATTAAATTTCACTGTGAAGAACACAAAATCTTCTGAAATTTTATGCTATTCTTGAAATTCTCTGAGACTTCCCTGATTATTCCATGTAAAATGTGATTCCCTGAGAATCCCAAGTTTTCCATAAGAATTATTACTCTGATACAGTTTCTCATTGATTTGCCTTACTG